>NC_090923.1:1208808064-1209433064 GCF_040938575.1 Ambystoma mexicanum | reverse complement strand
GGCGCTGTGAAGGTGGTGGACTGGTACCAATATGCGGAGGTCCAAGAAGGCGACCAGGACGCGTTTGCCAGGGAACCTTTCATTGTTCGCTTCCACTCACCGAAAACAGGTACCACATAGGTGACAAACAAGGGCATGCCCACATCTCAAACAATGGAGGGGTGGGTGATAGTAGCAGGCCGGGCACTAGGTGTAAGGCTGCCTGGGAGAGTTACACAAGCTTGAGCCGGCACTACCTGCTGTGAGTACAATAGCGTGTATTTCTAAACATGCCTGATACCAGATCTGTGGAAAGGCCCGACATAGCCACAAGCGGTACTGTTGACATCATACATGAGCATATCAGAAGATGAGCAGGTCAGAACCATATAGCTACACAACATAGTAGAAAACTTATTTTCTGTTTTAAAGAAGCCAAGAATCACACACAGCAGAGTGCACACACTGACAGGCTCAGGCCGAGGACAACAAAGCGTTCCCTAAGATTACAGAACATTCCATGGCTAAATGCTCAGTCGTTTCTCTGCAACGATGCCCAGGGCCGCCTTGTGCGCTTTATAAATTCAAATAAATAAATAAATAAACCCTAATATTTCACTACACCAATACAACAACCATACTCAGTTATACCTCCAAGTGAATTGTACCCGAGGCAGTTATCGCCTCAGGAACGGTGTCACCTCCATCCAAGCTTGGAGGACGAGTACCTGCCTGAACTCTAATCCCTCCAAACCAGAATTCATTTTACGAATCCGTCCACCTAAACAGGCAGCCATGTAAGAGCAGCGGGATGGTATGCACTCTCCTGGATTCCCAACTCCACTGGCTCCCGATCCCACATTACTCGGGCTAATTATCAACAGCAATCTCTCCTTCCAGCAACATGTGAATGAAGGCGCCCAAACTGTGCAGGATCAACTTGTACTCCTCTGGAAGATGAAACCCTTCCTCCCAGCTGAGGATTTCTGAACCGCAGTCAGTGCGCTGGTAATCTCACACCTGGCTGCACGATTCAAGGCAGGAACATAGAAATGTGACCACATCTCCTCCGTCCTAAGAGAATGACACTGGCTACGCAGCCCAGCCGCAATACACTGCAAAACTTCCTGCGTCACGTAGAAAGCAACGACTGCCCAAACACCAGCCTAGCTAGCCACAAAACTCACAGGCTCAGGTGGAATGCACTACTGTAGAAGCCAGACCACTGTGAGGCATGAGGCTAAACTGGCACACAAAGATAACATCAGGGACCAGGCCTTGTCTTGCTAGGCCTCAGTCTAATAAAACACCACTGCAGCCACAATTAGGACTGCTCCAAGCTCCTGCTGTGTTAGTAGGAAACTCAAGACCCTTCTCTTCCGGGAGCACCTAGGGGCCACTTAGGACCTGCTATTGCTGTGTATTTACCACCCTTGTACTATGGGATATCCAAACTACAACAGCATGTCATCTCCCCTTTTACCGACCTCTGGTAACCCCAGATTAGTTGTATATCTCTCGGTTGCTTCGTGCACAAATACAAACAAACCTTTTAACTGACTTTGTCCCGCATAGCTGTCCCTCAGGCATATTTTCAGAGGCCCAGGATTTAGACAGCAAAGCTAGCCCTCAGTGAACAGGAATGATCCTAGTGCAGGGTGTATACAGCTGACTGCCATCAGCTTTACTGGCTCAGGCTTGAGATGCTGGACATGCATGTAGTTCTTGCTGGGCGTGTATAGGGGGGATGCAGGGCGGGGTCTGAGAGGTCTGGAATTTGGCATAGTGACGTTTCCTGAGCATGCAACAGGCTGCGCAAACCCAACACGGCTTTCTATGGTTTCCCTTTCGCAGTTATCAAAGACTTTGTCCTGGTGTCTCAGCACACGCGCCCGCGCGAGGCCGCAAAGGAAATCCAGAAGCTCTTCCGGGTCATCGAGGAAGTGAGAGTCCACTGGAAAACAGAGGTACTGCTGAAGCGTCAGGCGGCATGGGCGGTCGGCCATGGTGGATTGTACTGGGCACATGATATGATATGGCATTTATAACGCGCCTATACACAGGTGTTTCAAGGCACGACGAGGCAAGGCGGGGGAGGGACAGAGGGAAGACAGACAACGATCTTACTAGACCCGGTGTCATTCAGATCGCGCAAGTGCAAGGGAAATCGCATGCTAAATCATTAGTGCAGGGGCTGTTTTGCAGCTGCACAATACTGCATAAAAGGTGGATTCCTGTTCTGAATACTGTTTGTAGGACTGCACTGAACACATGTAGACCAGTGTGTGCATTTGTGGGTCTCTAGTGTGTGGTGTGTGGGCGTGGACGTGCATGTGTGTAGAGTGATAAAGACTTAATCCCCCAGCATTCCAGCAGCTGACTGCTGGATATATACATTGGGTAAGTCACAGCAGCACATACTTGGAAGTTACAAACAGAGCTGCCACTGGCAGACAAACTTACTGCAGGTGCTGGGATAGAAAGAATTAAGGAAGGGTGGAGAATAGACTTGCCTTTTGGGTGTGTTCTGCTGAAAACACGTGTATAGCACAGGTGCGTGATCCACAGAGCATCAGAGGCAGTGGTGAAGGCCTCGCCCTGTCACGCGCTTCCCTGGGCTGCATTATATTGCGCGAGCGAGATGAATATGCTTGCTGCTGCATCGCTGCGGATCAGGGGTGGGGGAGGCGGTGTGTGCATGGAGCACATGAAAGGAATCCATTTCGATGCTACCCGCACCACTGCACTACACGAGCAACCCTCCTGGGGCAGGCCTTTGCCCAGGGAGCGCCCTGTGCGAGGCAACATTTGCTGCCACCAGCAGGAATAAAATCTCACCACCTGTACACATTTATATTCAGCGGTTTACACCGAGGTGGAACACCGTGTTTTTTCTGCGTTTGCCTCCCTGTGCTGCATTTTATACAACAAAATGCAAGACTCAATTGAAAACCAAAGGCAAGAAACAGTTATTAAAACGGTAACAAAACCTCAAAGATGTTCACACAATGCACGTTGGAAACAGATAATCTTTTACAAAGCAAAGCGTTCTAAAGATGCATGGATGCCTTTGGTCCACTGGGCGCTTTATAACTCCAAATAAATAAATAAATGGAAGAGCACTTATGACCACATGCGTTTCCTGCGTTTAATGGCCAAAAAGTGAATGTTACCTATTGCACAAAACATGTGTGTGACAGTGCATAAATAAGGTTGGCTGTATATTTTCTGCTCTGTGCCGTGTGCATAGGTTCCTTGAATGTCAAATAAAGCAAATGTAAACAACTGGACCTAGTAGAAGCCCACTTAGTTAAGCCACCCTTGCTGTAATTAGCCTCTGCTCACTCATGTTATTCACCTGAAGGCAGAGTGCCCTGGTTTGACTTCCAGTGGACTAGTACCAAATGCTCTGTACTGGATCCAGTTGCTCACATAGGGCTGTCTGTTTGTCTTCTGAACTTCTGCTAGGAAAGGTCTAGGGGTGATCATATTTCATTAGATTGATTCTATTATTACAACTCATGTGCTGCACCTGGATCCAGTAGAAACCATGTCATAGATGTCAATTGGAAGTTTCCCAGATGACATAGCACCACGTGCAATATACTGCCCCTGCAACAACCAGTAATCCCCCCAAAAACGAATGCAAAAACAACAAGGATGAAAATTGCATTTTTTTTTATTTACTTGCACGTCTTTAGACAATAAATAGATGGGGGCTTGGGTTAGTGTATTAAAAAAAGGTGGGGTGATCTTGGCGGTCTCCCCCGCATTAAAAAAATTAAAAAAGTGACAAAAAAGGAAGAAGTATTTTCGAAATTCGACACAAAAAAATCGTTGTTTTGGTCCTCGTTTTTTTCCACAGGATTTCAATGTAGAACACAACAACCGCCCTTTGCTGTGTCATGTTTTTGGCTTGAAGTTATGGTACTCCTTTCCTTTTCCTGTTACAACTCCACTGCTGCATCAGGTGGATGCAGAGGTAGAATTGCAATCTGCCAATTGGGTAAAGCTGTAGATGAAGTTTGTCTCCAGATGGTGCAACCAGGAGGAATAGGAGCAAATTCAATAGGAGTGCTGGTATTGTTGGGCAATTGCTTTGTGTTTATGGCTCCTGGGTCCTGGCCTCCCACACCCAATCGCCCTAGCCTCCACACTTGCCTCGGCACCCACTGGCCTATGCCACCACAGGCCTGAACTTACTTATATGTTGGCAGCTGACCACTTGCCAGCTGCTCACTCCCTAGCACTTCCCTCTTGGGAAACATACCAAAATCTCGCCCCGTTACAGCGACTATATCGTTAGTCCACCTGAGCGCAGTTCACAAATCCTGACATCCATTACTGCACCCGAGCGCAGCAGGGGTCACGGGGGATTCCCCTGCTGTCCTTGGACGCAGTAACGGTGGTTGCAGGGGTGTCCCCAACTTACCAGTACAGTAAGCATGGTAGAACATACAGTTATTTTTAACAAAAAGGACCCTGCGGTGTCAGCACCACCCTATGTAAGTGGGAGGAACTGACGCCGCAGGGGCACAAGACCATCGGCGCCGCACACAGAAGTGCACCGCAGTAAAGGTAAGTGGGGGAGTGGGGAAATTACGGGCTGGGGAAGGCGGGCAACAGTGATCAATCTGATCACTGCGCCGCGCCGCAATTGGCGTCAACATTTTCGTCGGCGCAGTGATCACATAGATTCTCCCTCTTGTACACCTAGCACTTATCCCCCTCCCGCCCCCACTCCCTCATCCCTTCCCTGTCTCTCTCTGCACTTGCACGTTTTGAATCCTCTGAAGGCCTAGCAGGTCCGGCTCTATCTTTCATTGTTTTACTTGCTTTCATTCCCATGTTCCTTCCCTGCTGCCCTGCGGGCGCTTTGAAACACAATTTACTTAATGTCTAAGCGCCTTACAAATGCACAGTAAATAAATAAAATAGATCTATCTACATTGAAGAGCAAAGGCATGTTTAGAAGGCAAATACACAAAATGGTAGCCCAGGACTCAGATGGATTAGTGCCAACAGCCCTGCCAGACATATCATATTCAGTAGATAGGAGATGCCACTAAAGGGAAATGGCATGGATGTCCAATCTTTCACTGCGCGCTTGATTGAACCTCAATCCTTTCTTTGTCTGTGTCTAGAACATCATGCTCTTGGGAGATCTGAACGCAGCGTGTGGCTACCTGACCAATGAAGACTGGAAGAGCATTCGGCTGAGGAGCGGCGACCGATTCCACTGGCTGATCGGGGATAAGGATGACACAACTGTCAGCCACAAAACCCACTGCGCCTATGACAGGTAGGGGAATACCTATGGGCTAGATTGGCCGCAACGCATCCAGAATGGCACCCTCTACGACTCTTGAACAATTCATGATTGTACTCAGAATTCCTGGCCAAGATAGAGAGGCCTGCATTAATTCAAATCTAGGAATCATCTCCGGATCCCCAGAAAAGCGTGTTTATTTCTATGCTTAATTTCCGTATGGTTAGGATTGATTGAATCGTGGCACACCTATGAAATGGTTGGGCCAAAGATTTCTTGCACTGTGTTGAACAATAACTCTCTTAGCGAGTTGTTTGTTCTAATTTTGGTTTAGTGAATGTGATGGCGCTCTAGCTCCACCCTGCAGTCAAAACAATGCCACAGCAAATGACAGAAGACGAGGGGAGTTGAGAAGAAGAATATTTCTTCGGTGTGACAAATGGCAATTCTTGGGCATATACTGACTGAAGTGATAATTTGTGTGTTTTCTGCCATATAAACCAGTGAGGGGTTGTTTTCCTACATGTGTGTTCTCTGTTCCTGCTGCTCTTTTTTCAGCATCTCTCAGTGTGTGTACACATCTTATTGGTCTCAGCCTCAGTATCAGCCCCTCTGTCACAGTCACAGTATCTTAGTCTGTCACAATCAGTCACTTCGTCTCAGTCACAATCTATAAATCTCAGCTCAGTCTCTGAATCTCAGTCTGTAAATTACAGTCTCTCATTCTCTCAGTCACAGCCTCTCAGTCATACTCTCAAAGTCAAAATCTCTGAGTCCCAGTCATAGTTTCTCAGAGTCTCAGTAGATTAGTCACAGTCATGTTGCATCAATCACAGTCCTTAAGTCTCAGTCATAGTGTCAGCCTCTCAGCCACAGATTGTAATGGGATCATTACAGGTTTGCTGGTATCTCGCTGGTAATTCTGGTGGGAAACTGGCAAACGGACCTACCATTACCAGCGCCAGATATCATTGTGTTATTGGGATATTACAGCTGCCGTCAAATGCAGTCATTCCGAAATTCCATGGAGTCCCATAGGACTCCATTTATTTATTTATGTATTTATTTATTCACTTATAAAGCGCACTGAGCCCAGGGGCAACTAGGCACTGATACAAACTTCGGAATGTTGTTGGTTCATGGGGGGAATTACCGGTATCACTGGCCCTGGAATTACTGGTGTAGGTAAGACCAGCTGTTTTTGCCAGCTTTCGGCTGGAGGTAAATCAATGAACCCCCACTGGTAAAATTATAGTTTGGCAGTGCAGGAAATTCCTACGCTGCCAAATGTAACCGTTTATTGAGAGACCACCCTCAACACAGGAGTTCCTTCCCTCTCCACTCAAGGTGTCACACAGCAAACTGTTTAACCAATTCTTTTCTTCAGCCCTACTTCAGACACATGTCATGCCCCTTGGATCCTCAGCACACTGAGCTACCAATGAGCCAAGAACCAGACTGGTGTACAGGAAATATATTTGTATTTATTTAAATTAAAAGTAATAGAAATCACACTGAACTACACGCGCCTCCTTTTTTGTGGCTTATCTTTAACTTCTTGTTCCTCAAATCGATCACACAAATTTGTTTTAAAAAAACACAAATCACAATTCTTTACTTTCTACAAATTTCACTTCAATGAATAATTAAACTGACCAATAACCAAAGCAATTATACATGTAGTGTTGTGCAATTTTGATTTTCCTGCTGGCTTAAAAGGCTAGAAGAAGGGTTTCAGATTGGTACAAATACATATGGCAATTATGAATTCAGTCACACTTTTGGTTTAAAATAAACACAGGGAGATTTAGCGGTTTGTTTTACAGACCCCCATCCCCTTATTATGGTCTGGGTTGGGGAAGTGTGACAGAAAAATTTAAATGATTTGGGAATTTGTAATTTTAGACCCTCTGCCACTGAAAGGCCTGTGTTGGGGAAGTTGGATGGTAAAAATTGGGATGAGTTGCGAGTTTAGGATTTTCAGACCCACCCCTCCCCCCACTTAAAGGCCTGTGTTAGGGGAAGTTGGACAAAAAAGATTGAACTGATTTAAGAACAAAGACAGCCCTCTCCCTTAAAGTCCGGGTCAACGGGACAAAAAGGATTACCCAATAACATTTTAGGCAATAGTTTTTCAGCGCACACTGGGAATTGAGCTTTGTTAATTTCGAATTTTAACAAAAATCACACTGTAGTGTTCCACCAAATGGGAAATGAATTCTATTAATCTTTTACTTGAGTAGGCTAAGGATCTACATACCTTTGCCCCCCCACCCCCACCCACTATGAAGGGAAAGGATTTAAGGCAAGCAGATTCTCCCACCATTTGGTTTCCCAGGGCTCAGTTCTACTTACATAGAAAGCCTCTGTTTAAAGTTCAGGACAGCCAGCTGCCTGCCAGGACCCTCTAGAAAGATTGGGCAGGGGTCTGATCGCTCCACTCTCAAAGATGGCCTCTCGCTCTCCACCATTGGGCCCAGTCAGCTTTAGGCCTTCCTAGCAATAGAGAGCTCCACACAGATTCACTTTCAGCAATCTTGTATGGTGTTCCCTTGCAGTTGTCAGATGGTAAGTTGCAGCAGCACTCTTTTGATGGTAAATTTCAGAAGCTCTGTCCCTTCCTCCTAGTACTGACACCACCAAATTTGCAATATTGGGGGAGTACCCTACAAGAGTACCCTACAAATAGGATTGGACTGTTATCCTTCTCTCTCCTGCCCACTCCAGCCCCTCTCTACGGATTGGTTTAAGAGCCTGGTGCAGACATATGGCAGCTTAATTTACAAGCCCCATTTGTTTGCATGTCATATTTTAGGCAAAAACTAGTTATGTGGCAAAACATCATGCTTTTACTTATAACTGCCATAATATACATATTTTCTGATTCAGCTAATCATGGGGAATTAAATAAGACAACAGCCAGATCTGCACCATCATTTTGCATGGCCATGTGGCAATTTTCGGCCGTTTCTGTAAAAAGCATAACAGTTATGAATATGTAAATTATTACCCATATTCCACATTTTTCCCTCCACCCTTTCACCAACTCTCACATTTGGAATATTTTTATATCAGCCAGAAACACATCTTAGATGGCAATTACAGTTCCCTGAGTCGCAGGTGGATTAATTTTATATCTCCAAAATCGGCTGGAAATTACCTACAAATGGCATATAAATGAAGAAAATATGCCTTGTGGTTGCTGGGAAAAAGGCCTTAGTTAAAATAGTCCTTTAAAATTAATTGTAAATCTTCATGTGGTACAAATGGCAATTCTCCTGCCGCCAGGCCATATGGTCTCACTGGGTCAGCCTGTAACCAGAGATTTTATTATTCTCTTTGTGTTTGCAGCTTGCTCTTGTAGCAGTGGTACATTTTTGTGTCAGTGCTGAGAAATCCTACTTTTCATGTGAAAGATACTTCAGTTTGGGACCATTGAATACACCCCACAAACACCTATAACAAGGCTGTCTCAGCCACAGCCTTTTTGTCACATTCACAGTCTTTTAGTCTCATTCCCAGTTTGGTCTCAGGCACTGTTTCTTACTAAATTGCTATCTCTCAGTAAATCAGTTTATCAACCATAATCTCTTCATCACAGTCATTATCCCCTAGTTTCCATCACAGTCTCTTAGTCTCAGTCACAGTCTCTCATACTTTGTCATAATCCCTTAGTTTCAATCACAGTGTCTTAGTCTAGGTCACAGACTCTAACTCTCATTCACATTTTCTCAGTCACAGTCACATATCAGTCAGACTCCCAGGCACAGTTACGGTCTCTTAGTTTCTGTCACAGTCTTGATCACTCTTCTCATCTTTCCCTGCCTCCTTTTCTTTCACCATGCTTCTCCCTCTAATCCCTCCTAACCCCCTAACCTTTCCAGTTCCCCATCTCTCTTTCCCTCCACCCTCTCTCCTTTTGTTCCATTTCCACCATACCACACTCTCTTCTTACCTCCTTTTTCCCCTTCTGACCCTCCCACCTCTCAGTCACCACTCCTCTGCCCTCACTCAAGATTCCACAGAGATGGGATTTGAGAGGTTTGAAACAAAATTACATTTGTTCAGAAACAGTGCAATGTCTAGTTATGAAACTATCCTAAAATGATTAGGGACGTGGAGGCTGTGATGAGCGAGACAGTGCTCCAAGAAAAGAGACACACTGTCACTGCGTGAGCTATGGGCTGTCTCAGGCATCGGTACTACAGAGACTGTACCTGTAAATGTGAGAGGGGTTAAAGAATGGGACTCATTTTGTATGTCCTGCACTACCTGAGGGGTACTTTATGACAGACCCCTTCATTATGTTCCCAGTACCTTGATAGGGTACCTTTCTGGACACTCAGACCCCAAAAGTCCCTTCTTAATCTACAGTTTATCCTAAAAAGAGGTTACACTGCTAGGACTCTTATGTTGCAACACAGAAGATCACAGAACAGTGCAGTAGGTGCCTTCCAGATGTAAAGTGTTTGAAGAACTAGAGAAATAATTGATTACAATAGGCCACAAAAGCAGAGGTGAGATTTAAGGTTGCAGGAGGCAACTTGGATCAGTGTCTAAAAAAAATGCTTCCCAAGAACTGTTGCAGAGGGCCACCACCTAAGGGCCACTTCCCTGCAAGGTCGCTCTTGCCCTTCCACCCTCTTGCCACGCCAATCTTGGTGGGTCTCAACGCCACCGCCTACTCCCCTCCTCTGCCGCCCACTTCCATGCCCTCCGCCATACCAGCTGCCCAGCCGTCACTGAGGCGTGGGTTTCTCGTGCTGCTTTGTTTCCATGTTCTGCAGAGGTTCAGAACAAGGCACTGCTCCAGCCAAGTTCAAGCGCTCTGAAATGTGAGCAATGGGAAAGATAACTGCATGCACTAAGATGTCTGTTTTGCATGCAGGGTGCAGGTTCCACTTCCAGTGAGATGGTTAAGGCGTTAATTCCCTCACACGGAATAAGGTCAGAGGTTCCAATCCCAAAAATATAGCCTAGGGGGTTAATGTATATGCTGCAGAGATCTGTGTTGTAGCCTGGTTGAGATGGGTTCAAACCGTAGCAGACTATATTAAGGGGATAATGTGTCTGCTGCAAAGTTATGCACACAGTCTAAAGAGCACAAGTTAAAATCCTGAAGGACCAGTTAAAACGTTCACCCCCAAGCTTGATAATATGTGTATATTTTAAGTGAGGGAACCCCTGCACCTGTTTCTATGGGGCTTGGCTATACCAAGGCTGTAATATTTTATACCCAAATGTAACTATCTTCAACTGCAGTGGACGCATGTGCCTCCTACAACAGAATAGAATGCCCACTAACGGTACAGAAATGAAAAGATTGACATTATTTAGTAATACAAAGAAACCATTTCCATTTCACGTTTACAAAGTACTGGTCATAATGTTTTAAATGGGATAAAGAAGTAAAGTGTAGTGGGAAGTGTGAGGAATTTGACCATCCGCATGGGCACTGTGCGCTCGCCTAGGCTTTCTTGATTTTTTTCAAAATGAAAATGAATGATGGGAGATCCACCTCCACAAATGTGTGGGACTAATCCACACACATGTTCTAATGCTCGCCGCACAACAAACACATAGTCGTGTGTACTCTGGGGGACACAGCCTAGAGCCGCAGTCCTCCCTGTCACATTTATTTGACAGGTGACAGCGGGGGGTGCACGAAAACATCCAGAGGACAAGGGCAACACCTTCCTCTTCCCATGGCCAGACTAATTAAATATCAAAGGCTCTGTGTGGTGGTGGCGCATACTGATGAGTTAATTCAAGCAGGCCTGCAAATAGGCCTGTTCACAGAACTTAACAATGGACAGGAAAACAAGCACCTCTTTGATATGCAATGTGTCACCTTGAAATTGGCTCCCACTCCTCTGTATGAAAGACAGTGAATGGCATGTCTGGGTCCACTATTTACCGTAGGCAACCCCTGCAGAGCAGACCCTTTCAGAGGGATGAAGTATGTGATTCTCACCACAAACTTCAAGGGAGACCTGCGCTTTGATCAAGAGCCACAGAGGGCTCAGTTAACCAGAGATACACTTTGATCTACAACAGCCAGGAAGATGGGTGGGACTTAGGAGTACATGTTGGCACCTCTTACCTTTCCTGATGCAAAGTACTCTGGTCCTGACCTCACGCATAACAGAAGATTCTTGGTGGGGACCCTAGATCGGTTCCTTAAGGTAGGCGTAGCCTGCACCAATCACTGGGGCCCATTTGGCTTTAAAAGAGGGCCGAGCCCCTCACTTAGCAGATCATCCGACGACTTCGAAAGAAGTAAGACAAAGGACTCATTTGGAACCTGGATGAAGGTATAGTCTGCCTTATAGCTTCCGCCAGCGAAGGAAGGCCAGGATTACCAAGAGGGAAGCAAGATCCATCCCCTAAACATCTCCCAGGGAACAGAGGGAGATACCGGACTCAGACCTCTCTCAACAAAGGACAAGGCCATTGCCTGCAAACACTCTTCTCAGCTTTGGGCCGTCCGCCTTAAAGGATGACATGCCTTAAAGGTGAAGAAGATAGGAGGAGTGCCACAACAAGCATCAACCAGTGTCCATCTTTTAAGGACATTTTCTAGACAGTCAATCCCTCGAACCACAACCGGCTGCACCACTGACTGTTGTCACACTGCAGTCACTAAAGCCGTTCGAGACGCCTCGACCAGCGTTCCAGATCTACCAACTGTAAGAGGTATCTGCACCTTTAAGGGAGAGACAGGGACGCTCTTGAGTGAATTAAAACCTACAAATGGCCTTTACTGTGGGATACCAGCATATGCTGCCAAACGGCTAGCAAAAGAGCTTACACCATTTCTAAAAACTTTTGTGAATAAGTCTTTAAAAGACTCTCAGGTGCCTAAAGCCCTAAAAAAGGCATTAATAAATCCATTGTTAAAGAAATCCAACTTAAACCCGGAAAAAATCTATCGGCCAGTGGCAAATCTGATGTGGCCAACAAAAATCTTGGAAAAAGTGGCTTGTTCCCAATTCCAAGCATATGTAGATAAGGAAGAATTGTTAGATATTCTTCAGTCAGGATTTCGTCCAGAACACGGCACAGAGTCAGCTTTGTTAGCTGTACATGATGACTTACTCAAAGCTGCGGACGAGGGAATATCAACAGTTTTGTTGATGCTGGACCTGTCCGCGGCTTTCGATACTGTGAACCATCAGACAATGGCTCAACATATTGGGGAAGTGGGAAAAGCATCTAAGGAAGTGGTGAGATGGTTTGAATCATTTCTCAAAGATAGATCACAAAGGGTTATACTAGATGGATTCCTTTCCCAAATGGTGGAGCTGGAATGTGGCGTTCCCCAGGGCTCCTCCCCATCCCCTCTCATCTTTAATCTGTACTTCCATCCAGTTTTTAGAATATTTAAAAAGTACAGCCTGTTGTTTCATTCATACGCTGATAATACACAGTTATATATAGAACTCCAGGATAGTCAGGATGCTTTTGAACAAATAAATCAATGCCTGGAAGAACTCAAGGAGTGGATGACTGACAACCAGTTACAGTTAAATGCTGCAAAAACAGAAATCATACTGTTTGATCCAAAGAGTAAAAGGTCACAGGAAAGACAAAATCCACCACCACTGATTCTAGGGGAACAATTACAGTATGCCAAAAAAGTCAAAAATCTAGGCTGCTGGTGGCAGGAGAATCTGGGGAGTGAGAGTCAGGTGGGAGCGAAGGTAAAAACAGTCTACTTCGCACTGCGCTCACTACGGAGTATATTACCCTATATCCCAATGGAAGACAGGGCGGGTGTGGTGGGGGTAATGACCAATCCCCACTTGGATTACTGCAACAGTTTGTTAGCAGGAATCCCAAAAAAACAAATGGGCCGAATGCAGAGAGCACAGAATGCAGCAATTAGAGTAATTGGGAACCTTAGGAAGTGGGATCATGTTTCATCAATGCGGAGATCCATCCACTGGATGAGGGTGGAGGATAGAGTTAAATTCAAGATGGCATGTCTGGTTTTCAAATGCTTGAAGGGGCTAGGACCCGTGTATTTGGCTGATAAGATTATACCATATCATCCCAAAAGGAACCTACGCTCAGAGGATAAATGCCTCATATGTAGTACACAAACTAAGTTTGTATCTAGAGGAGACAGAAGCTTCGGAGCCTCCGGCCCCAGAGTTTGGAATAAACTCCCATTGGAAATTAGAACGTGTGAAACCCTTGACATCTTCAGGAAGAAATTGAAAACGTTCCTATTTAAATAAAGGAGGAAACTCACTGATTTAGAACTGCAATGCTAATTTGTTTTTCCGGCTGTTCAATGCTAAGGCCCTCATTACAAGTCAGGCGTTAAGGGTTTAACGGCGCTGTCGGCGCCGTTAACCCTTAACGCCTGATTCACACTTTAACGCCTGCTTTTTGCAGGCGTTAAAGTCCAAGGCGCTAAGCGACCTTGGTGCTAATTACGGCACCGTAATTTACGGTGCCGTAATTAGCGCCTTCCCCATCCCCATTATGCCCTATGGGGCAAAAATGGGAATGGGGAAGGGCAAATGGTGAATGGGGAATTACCGCCCCACTCACCTTGGAATGGGGCGGTAATTCCGCCATCCACCATGGCGGAATCCGGCATGGACCATGGTGCTAATAGCACCATGGTCCACCGCCTGACTTGTAATGAGGGCCTAACTCTAGTTGTCACCTGCGCACAAATATGGTTCACTCCGTCGGTGCACGTAAAAAATTAATCAAAATCAAATCAAAGGGACTCCAGGCAGGAAGCGGGAGCGAGGGAAAGGAAGGGGAGGAGCCATAAAAGGGAACAGCAGTTCCAGTGAGGTACTTCAATAAGACGCATCCCTCACTCCCCTCGTGTTGTGTCCTTATTTAGTGTGTGTGCCACTTAACAACTGGCGACAAGGTTTCTCTTAGCACACCAGAGTCCCCCTCGAGACAGCAGTGATCCCACTGCCTCTCGTCCTTGCCAGGCAGTCCCACCACCCAGACGCCGGGGTGCCCAGCAATCCCGCGACACACCCCACTCCTGGGGCAGTCCGCCACTCCATCAGGTCATCCCGCCTCCAGCCACAGGGTGCCTGCTTCTGAGACTGCCTGCCTCCCAGGCCCATGTGACGTCCGCTCTCCAGCATCATCCGGAGGCCCAGCGATCCCAGCGGGGCCTATTGTAAGGGCAATGCGCCCAACACCAGCCACGCGGCAATCCGCCAGCGGGCCGCCACAGCACGTGGTTGTGACCATGTGGCATCTGCAGGAGAAAACCAGCAAGTAAGTGCACGGCAACCCGCCAACGTTCCCCACAGCAGCCAACACTACTATTACATGGCGATCCTGCCCAGGAGAAGGAGTGGCAGACAGCCACCGCCTCGCAATACTGCAGCAGCGTTTCCCCACGGCTCCTGCTCCAATAATACAGTGAATCCCGCCACAAGAAAACAAAGTGACTGTCACCTACCAATATTCACCCTCATTTCTCAGAGGCAACGCCACCAGCAGCTGTTGCCCACGCAGTGCTACTGCCATAACACCCTGCCACTGTACCCCTAACATGAAAAGCACAGCCACAACAAGGAAATCCACCCCAACACAAGGGCAAACATCACCACTTCTACCACTGCCTCACTGATGACCCACGTGTCAGAGCAAGAACTGCACCACAGACCACAACCCGACATGCTACCGCCATGAGAAGCCAGGAGGCACCACCACCCGCCCCTTCATTCAAGGCAGCTATACTACGCAAGTCACACCCATTAACCCTGACATCAGAGGCAGATAAAGGCCCATGATGGATCGAATGAGTCAAGGACTTCAACCACTTTGTAAAAGCGGTGGGAGAAGAGAAATACCTGAATTTATGTGACATGTTCATCAATCTGGTAGACAGTGAAATTAAAAGGATCATCAAGACCATCACACCGGAGGAACAGACAGATTTCACTGCACTCATCATGGGCCTCATCAGAAAGCTCATCATCAAAACAAACAGAGATTATGAGAGATACCTATTCAACCAATGCACACAAAGGGTTGAAGAAACCATTGACTCGACTACGGGTGAAGAGCGCACACTGCCAGTTAAACCTATTTTCCACTTATGAAGCGATCAGACTGCGGGTGATTGAGGGTTGTCTCTCGTCCTCCCACAGGAAACAACTTCTGAAGAAACCCCTTTCAATCGATCAGGTGAGCGAGAGGGCCAGGATTTTCAAGAGGGTGGATGTCCAAGCTGCCAACATTGAAGGCAACCCGAACACCAAACACTAAAAGAAGGAGACTATCGCTGCAGTCCAGCTGGAGCTCAATGATCCACAGATCGAGGCACCATGTCCAACAGGATGACTAGTCAGATGGGGTTCAGGTCCCAGAGGCAATACCACAGATGTGGCATGAACTTCCCACACTCAGGGACATGCCAGCGCTGTCACAAAGATGTGCCAACTGTGGCGCAGAAAGCCACTTCCAGTCAGTCTGCAGGGCAGGGAGACCATTCCCCACCCCCCGGGAATAAACAGTTGCCCCCCCAGCCTCCGGCCAACCAAAACAGGCCCAACATCCCCTACTACCAAGGGCAGCAGCTATACGTCAGAGCAATTGAGGAAACACACCCGCAAGACAGCAACCAAGGATATGATCAATATGACCTATAGTCTCAATACTGTGATGAGTACGATGAACCACCGAATGCATTCCAGGGATACAGAGAAAACCAACAATACCCCACTTATTAAGGTGGAGACGACTATGACCAGGGATACCTGGATGACTATGTCAATCTCATTCATGATGACAACTAAGCCAGAGAAGCACCCAGAATAACAGTAAACCTGGGAAAGAGATACTTTTGTTTTCTCATCGACTCGGGTGCAGCAGTCAACATCATGGGGGAGCAAGAATTTCTGCAGTTGCCAGAGAGACCCGAGCTTGCAAATGCAAACTCAAGAATCTTGCAATGGGGTGGCTTCACTACCCCTACAGTCGATATAACAATTCAAGAAGCGACTAACGCACAAAGGGCTGGCACTAGATACCACAATCCACATCATCTGGAGCCCACGAAAGGCTGCTGCCTCCTCAGCTACCACACCACTTGCTGCCTAGGCCTGATTGGATCACCTCGCCTACTTGGAAGTGGATGTCAATCTACCACACCAGGTGGGAACAACGGAGACTAGGTGTACATGGTCAATACCTCCCCGACAACCACAAACCACATCACGAAAGAGACAATCCATGCCAAATTCCCTGGTTGTGCAGAGGCCTTGGGAAGCTCAAAGGAGCAACGGTTAGGCTGCACATAGATGACACCATCAGACCTGTCCATCAGGACCCCCAGATGGTAGGATTCCACCTCCAGCTTGCCATCTCGAAGGAACTCGACCAACCACTTCGTGATGGCATCATCTAGCCAGCAATGGGTCCCACTCCATGGGTATCCCCATTGGTCATCGTTCCCAAAGAAGGAGGACACCTACGCATATGCGTTGACATGAGGATGGCGAACACTGCCATACGAAGGGAGCGACATCCTGCTCCATGCATCGAGGACATGATTGTGCTTCTAAATAAATCGAACATGTTCTCAAAACTTGACCTCATGCAAGGATACCACCAGCTGGAACTTCACCCGGACACACAAAGTATCACCACATTCACCAGCCATGAAGGACTTTTTCAATATCGGCAACTAAACATCGGCATCTCCTCCGCTGCTGACATTTGTCAGGAGGCCATACGACAAGTAATTAGACCGGTCAAAGGCGCTCTGAACTAAAGCGACGACATCCTTGTGTTTGGCACGTCGCAAGGAGACCATGAAACAGCACTGCTGGAGACGTGCAAAGCACTAAACAAAGCTGGACTAACACTTAACCTGGAGAAGTGTAGATTCAGCAAACAGAAATTGAAGTTTTTTGGCCTCATCGTCTCTGACGAGGGAATGACACCAGACCTGGATAAGGTCACCACCATCACTTATCTAAAGCGGCCAACGCAGGCAGCAGACGTGCGATCAATTCTCAGCATGGTCGGATATTGCGCGTGATACATCCCTCATTACGCATCCCTAACCGAACCCCTACGTAGATTGCACCGGAAAGACCCACCATTCGAGTGGACGATGGAATGCCAGGCTGCATTCAATGACTTCAAAACAGCTCTAGCCGAAGCACGCCAGCTTGCATACTTTGACCCTAATTGGCACACAGAGATAACTGTGGACGCCAGCCAGGTGGGACTGGGTGCCATCCTAGCACAAATGAGCGGGGCTGACACACACCCCAGACACATTGTTGCCTATCCGAGCAGGGCCGTCTCGACAACAGAGATGGCATACTCACACCAGGAGAAGGAAAGCTTGGCGGCAGTGTGGACATGCAAACATTTTCACAATGTTATCATCGGAAAGAGATTCACATTGGTCACCGACCACCAAGCACTCCTTTCGCATTTCAGAAACCCTCGCACGAAGATGCCACCTAGGATTGAATGGTGGGGCATCAGATTGCTGGAATATGATTACACCATCATCCACAGGCCAGGAGCGGACGAGAACCTGGCAAATTACCTTTCCCACCCTCCATCTGGCGCGCCAGTCACCCAGAAAGGGGATGGTGAATACATCAATTACGTGGCTGCCAATGCCCTTCCACCAGCACTGTCCCTGGAGGCCGTTGCTACCGCATCTGCAGCTGGCCCATCCATGGCACTGGCCATCAGCCTCACAAGCAACAACAAGTGGAAGGATTACCGCCAAGCAGTCCAAAACCTTCTGGGGGTGTGCAAAGAGGAACTAGAAAGACTAGCAAGAATACATACTGAACTAGCGGTCAAGGAACACTCCATCCTTTTAAGAGGCTGCCGCCTGATCATCCCCACAACTCAGGGCTGAATTTATCAAAACGATACATGAAGACCATCGAGGAGCGGACAATACAAAGAAACAGCTGAGGTGCAATGTGTGGTTTCCACTCATGGACTCACTAGTAGAGAGCTGGGTCAAGAACTGTCTGCCGTGCCAATGCACTGCACGAGCCGAAGCACCCATCCCGCTACAACCGACACACATACCAGAACAAACTTGGGACAGGGTGGCTGTTGACTTTTACGACCCCATGGAATCTGGAGAATACCTCTTAGTATTTATCGATGAATACTCAAGGTTCCCCATTGTAAAGAAGATGACAAGGACGGCATACCCCCAGGTGGCCGCTACATTTGACAAAGTTCTCAGTGAGTGGGGCATTCCACGATCCATCAAATCAGACAATGGAACCCCTTTCAACGGCCATGAATTTGCAGCCTTCGCAAGGCACATGGGATTCACACACAAAAAGATCACCCCCCTGCTCGCCACCAGCCAACAGCATGGTTGAACGATTCATGGCCTCTATTAAAATGACAGTACAAAGAGCACGCATAGAGGCCACCAACACACATCAAGCACTCTGTAGGCTGTTGCAGGACTATCACAACACACCACACAAAGCCACCAAGTACACACCAGATTGGTGAGGGACACCGTCAAGCAAGGAACAGGAGATGAAGAAATCATAAGGTGAGAGAAAGAAAAGAGTGTACAAAAATAGACATCGACATGAGACGAAAGGCAGTGCCCAAAGACTTCCAAGTGGGAGACAAAGTCCTAGTCCAGCAAGCCATGACCAGAAAGACAGATGCCAGATATTCACAAACACCACTAAGGGTGGTTGCCATCAAAGGATCCATGGTAACAGCCCAGAACTGAGCTCATGAAATAACAAGGAACAGCTTGCAGTTCAAACATCTCAACAAACGAGAGGAACCTGACCTGCTCCCACCGGAACCAGACCAAGAACCCAGGGAACCACATGATGACACATGGATCCCTCCTGAGGTGGGTCGGCGTGAGACACAGGACCCGTCTGAAATGGCAGAGATGGCCAGACACGACGAACCATGGACACAGCCCCAGCGCACAATCAAGTGACCAACCTGCCTACTAGAAAAGTGTTGAACCCAACGACAGAACATTTGTCTGGTGGTGATGTAAGAGGTCTCTGTACCTTCAAAGGAGATACAGGGACTCCAGGCGGGAAGCGGGAGCGAGGAAAAGGAAGGGGAGGAACCACGAAAGGGAACGGCAGTTCCAGTGAGGTACTTCAATAAAGAAGACATATCCCTCACTCCTCTGGTGTTGCGTCCTTCTTTAGTGTGTGTGCCACTTAACACCAACCAGCACAGAGACAACAATTCTTGACCCCAAGTTGTCGTGTAGGCCAGCCTGCAGCCGTCCATCCAGCCTCACTTGCCGAACTGGCTTCCGCCTGATACCCGCAGCTGTCTTCCGTCTTGAACTCTGTCGCAGGAGCTGCAAAGCGTCCTGGAACTGACTTGAAGCTGTAGCGCATCAGGAACATCTCAAGCACCAGGTAGATTGTGGTTATGTCCCCCTGGTCCTTCTCCGAAGGCCCCTAGTGACATTTACGATCCATTGCTCCCTTGGTGATGAAACCCAAATAACCTTGAACAGTTAAGACTGATTGTTTTACCGACTACCCTCCTGTCAGTATCCAGAGTGCATTCCTTTTCTTTGTGAAACTGTCCTCTGTGTTCCTTTACAGGGTGGGTTGTATTTTGTGGTGTGCTAGAACTGTCTGTTGTAGTAATAATAAAGTAGATATGTGTATGCAACCTTGACTGGACAGACCCTTTAATCATTGGGTATTAATTGTATTTTTATTGTGCTGCAAGTAACCAACGTTCCACGACCTTGCGGAGATAAGCCTGCCTTTCCATCCACGTTACCAAAATTGGACAAGGAGGTTTATAATTGACTTTTATTCCAATCTGTTCGGATGCTTTCTGATGTATGAGAGGTGTGGGGCTGATTGCTGGTTTAGAAACTGATATTCATCCCTGCACCACTGGTGCCCCAGAAGTTGATTTTTCACAGGTAAGACACTGTATCCCTGGGGTCTGCATAGGGAGGAGGGCACCATATCCTTAATGGTTTTTGGAGGGAGTAGAGACAGCCGTAGTAATACGATGACAGGATTAGAAGGGAGCTGGAGAGTAGAGACAGGAGAAGGGAGAGAAATTGTAAGGTCAGGAGACAGTGTAGAAAGGCAGGAAGAAAGAGAGAGAGAGAGAGAGAGAGAGAGAGAGAGACAGAGAGACAGAGAGAGACAGAGAGCGGGAGCAAGAGAGAAAGTGAGAGAGAGAATGACAGGAGAATATAGAATAGTGGAGACAGGCATAGTATTTATTTATTGAATGTATTTGATAGATTTTTTTTAATTTTGTTTACTTTTTCTTTTTTCTTTTTCTCTTCCTTCTTTCTTATTCTTTTTCCTTCTCTCTCCCTGTCTGCTCTTTACTTTCTCTTCTCTTGCTCTTGATAACATTTGTATAAATGGGGTAACTATATTGCAATGTTGTCTAGATTGTTTTTTTGTTATAATCTGATGTTGTTTTTTTAACTTCTGTATATTATAAAAAGTTCAATAAAGAAATTCGAAAAAAAAGAAATGCTTTTTTTGTTGGCTTTTCACAGTGAAATCAGGGAAAATTCAATGTATACATAATCTTACAAACAACATACATTGGGCAGAGAAGACATGTATCCCACCAGGCAGCCTTATTGGATCCAGCTAAAACTGCAGTCCTAATTGGATCCAGGGCATGAGCGATAATTGGGAAACTTTGATCTGGAAATCGTGTCCTCTCCTGTGAGTTGCCTGCGGTTCTCTGAAGGTGTACTCTGTTGGATATGAATTTATGGACTTACAGTCTGAGGAAAGGAGCCTCTGGGCCCTAGTCCTTTGAGGCAGGATGTCACTGCCATGCACTCCAATCTTCTTAAAGCTGTCACGACCCAAAAAAGAAGCAACCAACTAGCAATGGCGGAGGCGTCCCTGAACTGACAAAACACACCAAAGTGTCAGAGAGCACATCGGAGAAAGTGTGTGCCAGAGAATTTAGTTTTACAATCACCGTTTCCTGAAACGGGTTGAGATGTAGATGCTACAATGAAATCGTTTGGCCAGGTGGTGCGGGTTGCATTGGCGCTCGCTTTATATATTTTTTGCCTGAAAGAATGCACTCACATTACTACATGCCGCACACCTCACATTCAAAATAAGATCATTCACAAGCAAGATTTACATTGACGAAGCCATTATTTTAGAGGGATGGTAGCATGCAAATCCCTAGTCTTCTTGGAATCCGGTTGTGTTGAAGATATTTCGTTAAAGGGGGCTTTTCCCCATCATCTAGATAACTGCCTTTAGATCAAGTTTCAATGCCAGAATTGTTCTGATAATGTTTCCTGTGAGGGTCCTCTCATTAGAGTTGTAGGTAAACCGTTATCAAAAATGCACTTGGGCTTTGCTAGTATCAAAGTCACTCCTGATGTCCAAGATACTAAAAGAGCTGCAGAAACACCCCTGATAACAGATATTATGAAATCGTTTTACAGGAGGGCACAGCCTGTATCTGCTCTTGGTTTATATGTAGACCGTCATAAAAAATGCAATCACACTGCTGCGTGATAGACACTTTGGGGCCAGTTCTCAAAAATCGGGCATCTAAAAATATTGCAGAGGATGCACTGTTTTTAGATGCCCCATTTAGCAAAATGTGCATGTCACCTTATTATGAAAGGGTACGTGCGCATTTCTAGGGGGCTGTGCAGCAGCGCAAATGATGTGCTCACCAGTCCCCTTAAATACATTACTGTCTGGAGTGTACACCCAAGCGATAGTAAGGGTCCCAGCAGCGCATTTTTCCCTGATTTCACTGTGAAAAGCCAACAAAAAAAGCATTTCTTTTTTTTCGAATTTCTTTATTGAACTTTTTATAATATACAGAAGTTAAAAAAACAACATCAGATTATAACAAAAAAACAATCTAGACAACATTGCAATATAGTTACCCCATTTATACAAATGTTATAAAGAGCAAGAAAAGAGAAGAGAAAGTAAAGAGCAGGCAGGGAGAGAGAAGGAAAAAGAATAAGAAAGAAGGAAGAGAAAAAGAAAAAAGAAAAAGTAAACAAAATTTAAAAAAATCTATCAAATACATTCAATAAATTAACAAAATGGAAATTATTCAGATGTACAATTCATTGAAGATATTCAATATATACAAATATTTATCAACTTTGTTCATTCTCTGATAAACAACCTTCCCTCTACTTGAAAGAATAGCTAAATCCTGTAACCATCTGTCAACGGAAGGCTTAGCATCACTCTTCCACCATTTCAAAATCTGCTTTTTAGCTACCAATAGTGCCCTATAAGACGAAAGGAGCTTACCAACAGAGCGCTGAATACCTGCTGGGTACAAACCCAGCACACATAGCAAAGGAGTGCGGTGGAACGGCAAACCTAAGACAAGTTCCATACGTTGCAAGACATCATCCGAAAAGTTATTAATTTTCATACAGGACCAGAACATATGCAACCCATTACCTGTGTCAGATTTACAGTTCCAACATGTATCATCCTGCACAAGCTTACAATGCTTCATTTTTTAAGGGGTCCAGTAAACGCAAAGCACAATCCGTTGTTGGGAAAACCTCAGATCCAAGTCAACTTTATATTTACTAGGCCCATCACAAATACCTTTCCATACTCCTTCACAGAAGTCAGATCCCAAGTCCAATGTCCAGTTCGCCCTACCCTGCTGAGAAGGAACGTCACTGCCCGCCTGCACCAGAGGAGCAAAAGCTGATAGAGGTGTACTTTTGGATAGATGCAATATAGGAGGGACACTGTGCAACGAGGCATTTAAAGGTGCAAGAAGATTAGCAAAAATATTGCGGAGGACGCGATGTCGGAAATCCTCTAACAAATGCAACTTGTACTTAAGCCTAAGTATTTCAAACAAGAGCATTGATACTCCTTTGTGCACCCGTCCAAAACGCCAGTTACCTGTAGACTGCCAAGTGGGCCACGAGAGGGTACGATTATTAAAATACTGGATGTTACACATTTAAAGCTACTCTTTAAATGTATGACATCCAGTAATTCCCTAATCATATCATAACTATTCCTACCAATGATGATGCCTGTTTGGTTTTCGGTGGATCCGTTTTGGGAGCGGGGGGTTAATCCTTACCACATACATTTTGGCTAATAGCTTAACATCTGCATTTGAAAGAGAAATGGGTCTATAATTATTGCAAAACTAATGATTCTTACCAGGCTCGGGGGATCACCGATATTACTGCAGTCTTCATGGAATCAGCCACTCGTTCAGAATCAATGATCTCTTTAAATGGCTCAACTAGGAAGGGAGCAAGTAAGGAACTAAACGCTACATAAAATTCAATTGTAAACCCATCTCGTCCAGGACATTTACCAGGTGCTAATAGCCGCATGAAACATACAATTTCCTGTTCTGTAATTTCGCTTTCCAGACAAAGGGCCTTATTACGACCCAGGCGGTAGAGGCTTAACGGCGCCGGTAGAGCTGCCGGCGCCGATAACCCTCTACCGCCTCATTACGAGGTCTGCTTGCGGGTCCCGCTAAGGATGTCTGGTAAAACCAGGCGTCCTTAGCGGGACCCGCTAGCAGACCAGGATCCTAACAACGGGTCCGTCATTAACAGGCCCATTGTTAGCACCCTCCCCATTCCCAGTGAGCCCTATGGGAGCTCAAATGGGAATGGGGATGTACCGGGTCCGGGTCCCGGGAAAGGGAATTACCGGGCCCTCCAAGGTTGGAATGGCCCGGTATTTCCCCATTCCAGGAACCCGGACCCGGTACGGGGTAGCCATGCCGCTAAAAGTTTCTCCCGCTGTTTTCACATTAAAAGAAAGGCATGACAGGGTCAGGAGAGATCCAGTCATGCATGTGCACCCACCTTGGCCTATTCCAAAGAGGTGCTGAGCAATTTCTTAGTTTTCTGAGCATTTTAAACTGCATTTAGTTGGTCCATATTCAATGTGCTGTAAAATGCGCAGAAACACCCCTTGATCTGCGCAAAATAACAAAGGGTTGAAAAAGGGGATAGGAATTCTGATGGCCTTTGCAGATTTGCACGCACCTTTTTTTAGCACAAGTGGTAAGGTATGCTGTTGCATCTCACCACTTGCACCAAATAAAATGTGGAAATCTCTAGGTGCTCATTATAAATTCCCTGGTTTGGAAATAAATAAAATGCTGGTCATTCCGGCACTGGCTTTCTTTAAGACCGGGGAAACACAAGTTTGCCTGTGAGGGCAGTGATCTACCGGCAGGCCTGACCTGCACGGAGTTCAGGCTCCAACCGGACAATAAATATCAGAATCACTGGCACTGGTACGTAATTCTGGCAATCCTATCCCATGGAGTCCTATGGGAATTTACCGGCATCTCAGCTGGTTCTAATATCCAGGTACATACTGGGATATCAGTCAGCAGAAATAGTAAGCCAGTTTTGCTGGTATCCCACCAGAATTACCGGTCGGGATAACTGCAAAACTGTAATGAGGGCCATAGTTATGAATAATGATTGTCCTTATTTTTTTTCCATCAGTCTAATCTGTTCGAAAGTTGACTTTGTCTCTTTTAAGAACAATTAATGAAATCAAACTTGTTTGAAATGGAATAAATAAAAAGCGATGGCTAGCTCACTTCGGATCGAGAGGTAAAATCAATTATAGTATAAAAGTAGCCTGGAGAACCCCAGTCTGAGCGGAACAGATAGGCTGGATAATCCTGCACCCAATAACGGAAATAGACAAAGTAAATGGCAAAACCTCACTTTATTAACAATTCACATAAAACAGGGACAGCATACAAGCATAATCGTTGTGAGCTCTCGTCTTTCTCAAGCATAACATAACAGGCGTATTTGTAAAGCACACTTTCACACCCAAAGGGGCATCTTGGCGCTAATAACAGATGTTTATTGTTATCCAACTTAATGGTACTCATTTTATCGACCTCGGAAGGATGGAGGACTGAGTGGACCTGCCAGGATTCAAACCTCTGACCATGAGGTCAAACACAGGCCCCTGTAGTGGATGCATTAGTCCACTGAGCCACAGACCCGGCTTAAGCATGACAACAGCTTAAAAAGAGAAAATATACTACATTATAATCTTGGTTGCACAAACCTACAGGGTACGGGGATTGATTAAGGGAATTGTCTACATACAGAAATGATATGGGTTAGTCTTTCCATTGGCTATACTGCTATCTGAGGGTTTCACCTGGGACCACCTCTAGATTGATAAGAGAGAATACATCTCATTGTTAAGATTGACTATTTGTTACTGCAACATATATATAGAGGGCGGCACAGCATCAAGAGTTTTAATTGGCCGATACCTTGCTCGCCAACTTTGGCTATGACAGGTCATCAGCACATGAAGTAAAAATGGGAGTGAGGGGGGAGAAGTCCAAGACCTGCGTCCTTCCAATTAAATAAGACGCTATCCCTTATCCCTAGGCCATGAACCAGAAATATTCCTTTGTATTTGACCTTGCTGAGCACCTTGGTTCTGAGAACATGTGGGGAGTCAACACAGGTACCGGGTTGTCTTTGCCCTTAATGAATAGACGCTGGTTTTGAATTATGGGTAACGTGTGAGGAGACCGTGTTCTGAATTATCCCGTCCTATATTTGCTGCGATTTTATCTAATATGAACTTGAGTGTTATTACTTTTCCAACTACTGAGGACTTGGTCAATCCATTCTTTATGAGGCTTTACCTTATAATTAGTCAGCACCTGGCATTCAAATGCTCTTTGTTCTTCAATTAATCTGATAGAAATATGACTTGTGCCTTGGGAATTCTTATCTCATGTTTTCCTCTAGACTGTTCAAGATCTCCCTTAATTCTTCCATAACCTTGGAGAGGGGACGCACAGCCACTGCCTGCGTTTCTATGTTAATAGGCTATCTATGCAAATCATTTATGTTGTGTTTCAGCTCAAGCATTGCTTGTTTTATATTCTTTGTGTCTTTATGGTGCAAATGATATTCTTCATGTCTGAATGCGCGCTGCTTCATGGTGAGTGTGTATTTTCTTTGTGTCTATTGCATGCACGTATGACAGTCTACCAGCAGGTCTGCTTACTCTTGCTATCTTCGGTTACATCAGATCCATCTCTCCTTGTATTGATCCGGGATATGGCCGGTACGGTCGCCTTAATGCATAGCGTTTCACTCCTTTACGATATTGAGGTGGGGGAGGGACAGTTGCCATTAGTGACAACTTAATCTGTCTCTCGGCAATTGTTATCATACTTTGATCATTTGTAGCATAGCCAAATCATGGTTCTCACCTTATATTCAGCGATGTTTAAGGCTATAGTAAACATACAAATAGTAACTCTGTCTGATCTCTGAGGACAAGCTGGTTCCCTCCAAGAAAGAGTTTACAATCCTCTAATGGAAGGCAGAAAACATAGAGCCAAGAACTGCTTCCATTAGACACTTTCTCATCGGGGAAGCTGGCACAATGAACACAATAAAGAAAAGTAAAAGGACCCAATCCATAGACGTTTGTAAGCCTTTCTTTGGGATGACTTGTCAACATTAGCTAGATATAGTGCGAATTTTGACCCAGTGGTTGGTGGGTCATCATTGCCCCATGACTAGCAAAGCTACCTGGAGGCCGACAGATGAAAATGGCCTTTTAAACAAATGATGTCCTTGGGCTCCATGTTAGGAAATGGAAATACTACGGCCCCATGTATTGCTGGTCAAACAACTGTACTTTTAGGTCCTGGTTTCTTTGGAAGCAGCATCTCACTTTCGAACCATGGCCTCTCTCACATCCCTTGGGTAGGTCGCCATCTGGTTTATTACATTCTGCTACCGAATAACATGACCAATCATTTCAGGTCGTCTTCTTAGAAAGTCTTCTTGAACATTTTTAGGCAATCAAATTCAGTCCGTGCAACGGGTCATAATCGTGCAACGGGTCATAATAATGCTACCATATTGACCATTTATCTAGACATGCAACAAAAATAACATTATGGCCGAAATGAGCGGAGCCCATGTCATTCCCATCCGAAAGGATGAGAGACTACGTTGGCTTTGTTGGGATCCTAACCTGGACAATTCCATTGCACACAGAATCCTGCAGTGGGTTCTTAATGCATTGTTCTGCCTAAAAAGCGTTCTCTACAAGTGAGAAAAAAAGACCAGGCTATAGGCCCATCTCTGGCGTGATTTGCCTTAAAATTAACTTACGTCAAGTAATTAGATGTTTTGATGGAAAATAATGATACAACAGAATTATAGATCAGAGGTGCAGTTTTAAAGACAGAACATAATCCAGTAAAGCTGGTATTGTGCTTTGCTGTTTTACCTGTTATAGGTACAGCTCTATGAAGCACTAGTCTTATGGGACAAGAGGTCTTTAATGTGCCCACACAGCCCCCTAACCCCTCCCAAAATAGATGCACAGTTTGAGATGGTCCATGGCCTATTGGCTTGGTTATCAATGTACTGTACTCTCATAGTCGGTCAACTTTTTCAATATTTAACAAAAATTAATTTACATAGTTAGTACAATATAATCAGCAAATATGACAATAAAAATTGAATAAAAGATTAGAAGATAAATCAAAACAATCATAAAATCTTAGAGAAGATAAAAGATAAAAATAAGGAAGGGAACAAATTATACGAAACCTGGCCAAATACAAAAGGGGAAAGTGTGACAATTTAAATTCCATCTATTTAGTAATTAAACATAATCATGACTCCTAGTTTTCACTCAAGCATAATTCCATAAATAGAGTCTCTTGATTGCTCAATCAAAAGTATGCCATATATCAATTTTGCATAAGTTCCACAGATTTTTAAAACACAAGGACCATTCCGAGAATGACTTTCCCCAAACATTACAGATTAGATCATTGAGTTTGAAAGTTCCCATTATTCGAATCCCAATGGAGGGACATAATTCTCTTTCAATTTTATTGCTGCCAGAAAATTATGAATAGCAATATGAATGCTTGTTGAATTAGTGGAGAGTAATACTGACCATCGGGTGTCAGGAGGTATCACACTAAAGTAGGACATGTGCGAATCAAAATATTTCCTTCGTGGGTCATTTACAGCCGGACATTCAGCTATAATGTGTTTAAGAGTTTCCTTGACAGCCATGTTTCGACAGAAAGTGCAATAGTTCTCATTGGAAGGCAATAGTCTTCTTCTAGTCAAAACGTCACGCGTTGGAAATAAATTGAACCGGAGACGTAAGATGGTTGTTCTTACTTGTGGTGATGGAGACTGGTTTAAATAGGAGGCCAAAACTTTGAGCCTTTTGTGTTCAAAGGCCAAGACTTGGTAATCTTTATATGAAAGGCAATCAGTTACTGTATTAATCCAATCCCATCTAAAGATTTTTACTTTTGCTCGAGTAGGATTAGCAATAAGAACTTCCAAAGTCAGATCAGCTCTAGCCAAAATATTGTAAACATACGAAACCCAAGTTTTAGCAAATGAGTGTTCAGAGGTCAGCATGTCGGTTGATAATATGGCAAGTATGTTATCAGGTCTTACAAAAGTCAAGCACTTGCGAAACAAGGCACAAAGCCTCCAATGATATTCCGCACTCAAGGACGTCAGACCTAATTCGTGTCTCAACCAAAGACCAGGCACACATTGGGGGAGATGTAACACACCTCTCCAGTATTTTGCCTCTAATCTATGCGGAACAACAGGAGTGACAATATTCTTAGTCTCAAGGCCATACAATTTAGAAGGCACTACTTTTTGTCTCCAGTAGGAGATTGCGGGCCTGATGGTAAATTTGCCAAATTTATATAGAATAATCTTTGTCTGTGAAATAGCAGTTGAGATCTTATGGTCTAGTGTCCTGGAATGCAAATCAATGGAGCGTGAACCATCAAACAGAATCCCTAGATAAAGGTACGTTGGAACCACATCCACTAACCTATTGTCAATTTTCCAGTCAAATTGTGTTCTTCTATATGGTCTTGGGGCGTAGACGATCACTTGTGTTTTGTTTAGATTAATTACAAGCTCATTTGCAATCAAATATGCATTTAGAGCAGATAGTAATTTCTCCAAGCCTACCAGCGTTTTGGAGACCAACACCAGGTCACCTGCATACCAGAGGGCTTTAATGGTTATACCGTTCATTTTTGGCGAGTCTGACATTACCTGAAGAAAAGTTTCACTCACATCATGAATGAAAAAGTTGAAAATGGCCGAGGCCATTACGCAGCCCTGTTTCAACCCTCTAAAAGTTGGAATTGCTGCTTATAGTAAGCCAGATATGGATAATCGGACCATTATGGTTGTTGACGAGTGTAAGGCATGAATAATGTCACACAATGTTGCTGGACAGTTAGCCAAAAGTAGCTTTTCCATTAGTTTGATTCTGCAAACAGATTTAAAGGCTGCATGTAAATCAACAAAGGCAAAGTATAACGGTTGTTTGGTTGATTGAGCCTGAGCTTTTAAGGCATTGAGAGTCAGTAAGTTAATATTCGTTCCTAAACCAGCAACGAAACCAGTCTGACAGGGATCCCGGCGCTTGCAGCTATCAGTCCAAAGGGAGAAATCTCTTAGCATCAATCGAGCAAAAATCTTCCCTGGAGCATCAAGCAATGCTATTGGACGATAGCTAGTGGGGGATTCCCCGTCGCCCTTCTTGAAGATTGGAACAAGTAGGGATGACTGCCATGATGTGGGAATTTTTTTCGAAAAAATAATTTGATGGAATACATTATTTACTATCACAGCCCATTTGCATGAATTTTGTTTGAGCATAAAATTGTTTAAACCATCGGGCCCTGCTGCACGCGAAGACGATGATTTCTTTATGAAATCTTCAATAATTATAGGCGAGCATTCTAGGCTCCAATGGTCTAGAGATGATGGAGAGTAAGTAAAATCAGCATAATTAGGGTCTGTGTATAGTTTGGAGAAGTGATCGAGCCATTGCGCTTCGGAAACACCACACAATTGAAGAGTGGTTTGCGATTGATTCGTCGCGCTGTTAAGTAGCGACCAAATTTGAGCAGAGTTTTTGTTATTTGCAGAGCATAGAAATGCTTCGCTATCCTGCTGGTAGAGCGTGGCCCTTCTTGCTCGATACCAATTTCGATATTGACATTTAATTTTCTGACGATTACATTCTTGTTCATTTAATGGGAGCTTAAGGGTAGCTCTTAATTCTTTCCTTTAGGTACATCTTACTTGCTGAAGAGTTTGGTCATATTGGTGTTTATGTTTTAGTGCATTAGGAGATCTTCCAATGTATAAAGAACCAAACGAAGGGAGAATGTCTCTGTAAAAATCATGTTTCAAAAGGTGTAAGCCTTGAGTAACAAGATTGAGACCATTTAGCGAGGCATCTGTCCACTTAAAATGCGTTTTAGCAGTGTTCACGTTTAGGGCTTGCTTAGACCAGAATTGTGGTGGTAGGGTATGATCACATGTTTCCAGCCATTCAAAGGTCAGCATATGATGATCGCTGATTGATTGGGGCAGAATTTCTAATTTAACAGCCCTGTGGAAGAGGCTATTCGAGACAAAGACATAGTCAATGATTGAGTTGGAAATGCCTCTCTCCCACGTCACTTTAGGGGGGATGTCACCCGCAATTGCCCCATTGGCCATATGCAGGTTATGGTCTTTAATAAAATTGAGCCATCTCACACTCTCTAGTTTTTTACAATTTGTTTTAGGTCTTATGCAGTTAAGATTTAGGTCTCCTACCATCAACGTAGCATCTATAGAATGATCACAAGATATCAACTCCAATACTATCGATAGATCTCTATAAAAAATGTCATCAGTCCATCCAAGAGGGTTTCGATACAGATTGATTAAGGCTATCGTTTGGGTGGCACAAGTGATTTTCACTAATTGTATAAAATTATTAGGAGATGCCCACTTAACAATTTTTAGTCCCTTACTGGTTCTTACCGCTACTAAAAGGCCAGAAGTAGGTCTCCCTCTGGCGGCTGTTAGAGCTGGTAAAAGACTGATGACATGATCGTCCCATACATGAGTCGTCACAAGCCATGTTTCTTGCAAGGCCACTATATCATATTTGTTAATGTAATGAGAGGATGACCATTGAAGATGAGAGTGGCCTCTGGTATTCCAAGATACTAAAGAATAATTTTCTTGAGGACACTCTTTTGATGGTTATGTTTGATGTGTGGCAGAAATAGACTGGGCGGGAAAGACTACTGGGCCACAATAAGAACAAGTGCAGACCGCCGGGCAGTTTGGTAAAGAACTGGGGGATTGTGACTGATCACATTTTTGAGTCTCAGCTATTAGACGTTCTGGATCCTGCGCAACCAAAAAACCCATCTTGAAAAGTTCAATTTTTTCTTTCCATATTGAGTTCAAGACTAGTCCAGATTTGATCCATAAACGTACAATTGCAAGATTTTGATCACACACAAACTCCACTTGGTCGATATCACTTGAAGCAATATCTTGCAAGCTGTTCACATCCCCAAAAATGTTTAAAATACTAGACCTACACAAGTCATATTTTTCATAAGGAGCATCTCTGCATTTAAGAATTAGAGAATGGCAATTAGAGAAGGTGTTTCTAGACAAAAGATGGCCAACTCGAGCAGACTCCTTTTTATTTGTAGGTTTTAGTGAGTGTTTATCATGTTTCAATGTGGTCCCAGGTTCAGGACAAAAACTTACTTTTTTCCATGAACTCGGCAACTCATTTGGAGGGTTACATTTGGACTTTGCACCCATTGTATTAATGTGGGAGTTCGCTACAAGCTTACTGGACAACAGTCCGAGATTTGACCCACTTAATGCATGTGCAGAAGAAATCGAAGTTGCACGCTCGGTTAAGTAAGCCTCGACTGCAGCCTTTATTGATGTTATTCGATCTTCTGCACCAAGTTCATTTGAGGGGGGTCCCATGTCCGAGCACACCTGTGCGACTTGGCAGTGTTTAACATCACTTTCCCTGGTTGATTGGGCCTGACCTACTGAAGGGGCAGGGAGAGTCTTCGGCACTGGCACATCGATTAAATCAATGATCTCCGTGAGTGGTGCATATTCAGTTGGGAGGTAAGAGGGGCCAGAGTTTATGATGGACACCGGTCTTTCAGTAGACATATGGGGAGAGTTCTGTGGGGGTGCCGTTAGCGTAGCTAGAGGCAGTCTGAGGGGAGGGACAAGTGGAGCTGAGGGTTGTGGTGTGGCATGGGATGGACGTGCCCCACAGACTCTCTTTCTGAGCACAATTTTTGCTTTCGGCTTGTTCAATCTTATGCCGGAAGGTTTTGACATTTTTTTGAGAGTCAACAATGGTAATAGTAGGCAGTCTGGTAGAACGACTATTATTAGGACTGCTATCTAGATTGATACATGAATCATTAACAGTCAATGCATCTGAAACAGGAGAGGAAATAGGACGAATAATATTAGCAAATGCTGGTAAGGCTGAATTTGAACCGGGCAAACCCTTGTCGCCATTTATTTCAAGCATAGGATTGTCTGTACCCACCGCCACATCGACCTTACAAATAGAATTTGGGGGGTTTAGTAACAGACAACATTGCAATCCCTTCTGCAATTTGCTTTATCTGACCAGCTTGAGATGACATTTTTATATCAAGAGATTCAAATAGCTTATATAGACTGGCTATGGTGGTGTTTACAGCTGCCAGGGTTATTCCAATCAGGGCCAGATTTTCCATAGGATTGACAGAGGTATCAGTCGGTAAACAACGCTGTGGCGTAGGCAATAAAAAAGAGTCATGAATGGAGTGGATGGTGGAACCCATTATGCTTTGGGTAACATCTTCACGGGGGTGATCTTCATGTGATCTGCTCAAGTTGCCTTCACTGGCATGTATAGAGATATTGGACACATCAGACAAATCAGGGGCATGGGCAGAGACCTCATTTACTGTTGCTAAGGTTCGAATGCCAGGTACTCCAGTTCTTACATTCTGACATACAGAATCTAATTGGGCATTAGCTAGAATGGTGGCATCAGAGACAATAGGTGTACACCTGGGGTTGATCGTAACCCCCACCCCAAACCCCCTCCCAATCCCCTTATATTATTATTACACCAACCCAACCCATAATATATATTAAAATGACCATACGGTCAATTGTGCAGAAGGTCAATTAGGACCCCTATTATTCGAACAACTGTGTCATTCGAACAATTGTAAACGAACAATTTGGGTGCTACCATTGGTAGAACCTAAGAAGAGGGTGTTACCGTAATCCAGTTTGGACAAAATCAGGGCCCTAGCTAGGGTGAGCCAGCTTTGTGGACAGAAAGGGTTTGCATGCATTGATTCATTTGTTAGTATATGCTGTGGTGGAAGCTGTAGAGTTTATTTGCTTTTTGAGGGAGAGAGTGGAGTCAAGGTAGGCGCTGAGGGTTTTAAACTCTTTGGCGACATTGATGATATTACCATCGATGTTGAAAGATTGGTAACGGGGGTTGAGTTTGTTTAGACGGACAAGGGTGCCAAAGATCAGTAGTTCCGCCTTATTGTCATTTAACCAGAGGCTATGTGTAGCCATCCAGGCCTGTATTTCTAGATAGATTTCCTTTAGCTTTACAGAGTCCTTCTCATAGCAACCAGTGAGAGTAATGAGGACCTGGGTGTCATCCGCATAGTTTGTGTAGGTGACACCCAGATCATCAAGACAATCAAAGAGGAGCTTCGTAAAGATATAAAGCGTTGATGAAACACAAGACCCATGGGGGACTCCACAGTGGATAGGAACTGGTTCGGCAGCCGCCGTGGGTGCAAAGACACTAGTCGTCCTATTTGAAAGAAGGATTGGATCCAGTTAGTGGCGTATGGTGAGAATGCTGCAGCAGTGGAGATGTGTTTAGTCAGGATTTGATGGTCGACCAGGTCAAAAGCTGCGGATAGATCCAGAAAGAGCCGGATAGCCAGGTGGCCCTTGTCTTTGGCTTCATTCATCTGGATTTTTAGGTCCAAGAGGGCTGTTTCCGTCCCATGGCTGGGTCTGAAGCCGGATTGTCACAAGCCTAAAAGATTATTATCCTCAATGTTGTTGAATTTGAAGATATGCCAGTCTATCTAATATCTTCAGGAGGAATGGGACTGTTGTAATGGGTCTGTAATTTGTCGGTATGTTGGGATCTATGTTGTTTTTTTTAGTAGAGGCTTGACCCATGCTTCTTTGAGGTTATTAGGGACTGAAGATTTTTTTAAAGAAGAGTTAATCAGGGTTGTGATGAAGGGTGCCAATTCTTTTGCACCATCCTTAATAACTGAAGCTAGTCAGGCGTCTCCCTGGCAGTTGGATGGTTTGAGGCTCAGAATTATATTGGCCACTTCTTTCACAGTTACTGGGGCAAAGAGGAATGGGGGGCAAGAGGGCAATTGAGGGATGGGCGCATTGAGTGAATGGCCATTGGGGGCAAGGCTATTTTTTGAGGTTTCAATTTTGGTTTGAAGAAGGGATATCTTGTCTGATAAGGCTTGATGGATGTTAGCACACCAAGCCTTATACTTAATCGAGTTTCTAGGGGGCAGCGCAGGAGTCTCCAGTTCTCTTAGAATGGAGAAGAGTTCCTTAGTACCAGATTTAGCATTCTGAATTCTGGTATTATAGATCTCCTTTTTAGTATTGGTAATGGCCGTTTTGTAGGTGGCCGCAACAATGGAGAACCTTTACTTGTTTGGAGAAGAGGGGGCTTTTCTCCAATTAGCTTCAGATGTTCTTTTCATATTGCGTATCGCTTTTGGTTCAGCCGAGAACCATTTATTTAAATGGGCGGCCGGTTTAGCCTTTCTCAATTTTAGTGGAGCAATTTGGTTTAAGGCTTGTTCCAAGGTAACATTGTAAAGGTCGACCAAAGAGGATGGGTCTGTATCTGAGTTAGCAGTAAGGTAAGTGATAGGCAGTAGCAATGGTAAAAGGTTCGCCAAGGTTATGTCACATTTGCTCCTGGACAAGGATTGTGGTGCAATGACAGCAGGCGTGTTATTGTGAGTACCCTTAGGTATGGAAAAGGTGATGAAATGGTGGTCTGACCAAGCACAGGGTGTATTATTGAGTATTATAACGGCGCAATTAGAGTCAGCCAACCAGTCCAGAGTTCTACCTTTGGAGTCGGTAAACTCATTTATACGTTGAGTGAAGCCTAGTTGTGTGATAGTGTCATCCAACGTAGAGGCGCTAAGGTCATTTGTGTCGTGGAGACCTAGATTGAGGTCACCCAATAAGATGATTTGTGAACCTGGTTTGGTATTTAGGGTTAGAAGATGGGTGATGTCTTCCTGAAAGGAGGACATGGCTCCTGGGTCGATTGATGAGGTGGAGTTGGATAGTGCGGGTGTCAGACAGTGAGAGTTTAACTGAGAGGAGTTCTGCTAAGGGTAGGCCTGAGTTTAAAAAACATTCTGAGGTTCGAGTGGGATTTGGCAATGAAGGCCACTCCGCCACCTTTCCAAGTGTTTCTGTCTGATCGAATGATTGTGTAGTTGTCAGGGATGGCTAGTGATAAAATGGGACCTGCGGCTTGGTGTAGCAAAGTTTCAGTAACGGTGAGAAAGTCCAGTTGGTTGGTGGTAATAAGGTCCTCAATGTTAGGTGCGTGAGCAACCAACAAGCATGCATTAATAAGAGCTCCCTTGAAGGTTGCAATATCAATGACTGGGGCTCCTTGTGGAGGATTGTGGTGCGTAGTGGAGCTAGCGGCACGGGTGGAGGAATAGAGGTTAGTGGTGTGCGGGACCTGTTGGCGTTTTGTGGGGCAGGTGCTCTGTGAGTCATTGCCCTACAGTGGAGGCGAGAGCCTATTCTTGCATTTCTTAGGCTGAGAGGCCATGGACTCAGAGGTGTTCGTGGGGAGGCAAAGTGGGTGATCCATTCTGCAGGGGAGATAGGATATGCAGTGTGGCAGTGGCTGGATGCAGTATATCTGGGGGTGGGTAGGTCTGCATGGCTTATTGGAATTTAGTGGGTATTACGGCGTGAAGCAAAGGTAGGATAGTTGCCATGGTGAGCGTTACTCTCCGTAAGGTAGCCATGGCTAGAGTGCGGATGGCTGGACAAGAGAGAGTGTGAGAATATGTGGAGGACTAGGTGCAGTACTAGGCTGGTGGATAGGTGCTAGCAACTACAGACGTGCATGGAATAGTGCAGTGGGTGAGAGTAAGCGGTGTGCAGTTTCCCAATTGGCGTAAGGTACAATGAAGAAAAAGGTGATGTTAGGCAATAGGCACAATGTTTAGGCAGAAGCAGCAGTCACCATTGGTACTGTGATGGTACTCAGCAGTGGAGTAGTGGGCACTAAGATGCAGGGTTAGATAGAATGGCAATCACAGCGGTACAGTGGCGGTAAAAAAGGCACTGAGAGACAACGGTAGGCAGTATGGCGAACAGCAAAGGTGCAAAGGGTGCTTAGATGCAGTTAGGTAGAGCAGCAATCATAGCGGTCCAACGTGTGTGTGTGACAACGTAGCAGAAATCTGCCTGGTAGTGGTGCAGGGCTATGCTAATTCAATTCGTGAGCAAGTACAGGTAGTTAGCGTGCAACACAGATCATAACAGCAATACATTTACTATTAATGCGATGGGGCTCATAAATGCAAGGAGCATAGCACGCTGGGCTAGTACAAGCAGGTTGTTTGACAGTAATTTTCAGTGCAAATCATCAATTGTGAGTAGTATTCTCACGACACATTATTTTGCATATTGTTTAGCAGTACATTCTCAGGTGGTACTATAGTTAGGAAGCAATAAAGTCATAAACAGTTGCGGGCAATTGCGGTAATATCAAAATATACCTGTAGTGAAGTGCCCAGTTGGACTATGGTGCTGCTCTCAGCGGGCCGGATGCCGGCGGGCGGAGGAGTGGAGGGTCACCAATAGAGAGTGTAGCTGTCCGTTAGGGTGCCATGCAGAGGTGGGGGTGAAGAAGCGCTGCAGGGCAGGTAAGGCACAGTAGTGACAGTGAGGGTTCAGCAAGGGAGGCACGTCGAGATGCCAGCGAAGTTGGAGATAAAGGGCAAGCCTTGCGCAAGGTATATGCTAGAGTATAGGGTTAAAGATGTACATTCACGGGTCACATAACAAGCATTTCTTTGTAATGCAGTCTTACCGCGTGCTGACCAGAGTGGAGGAAGAAAATGTTCATATGTTCAAGCAGAGGATATGTTGCAGAGTTAGGAGTGGGGCGAAGAGGTCTCAGGCAGCCCTCAAGTCCTCCCGGCTCTGACAGGTTCGGGACAGGGGGCCTTGTGCTACGGGCCTTAGACGGTAGGGCTGGTTTGTACCTGCCGGCGGCCGCAATTGGTTGATGTAGCTGCGTCAGAACAGGTTCCATAGCAACCGAATAAACAAAAACAGATTGGGCAGACGGCAGCCATTTTACGAACAGCTGGGAATACAAATGGCTGGCGCTTCGCTTGTTGCATACATTCTGGTGATCTGGGCTAAAAACACAGCAATGGTGGGTCACTAGCAGGTGGAGATCACATTGTGTAGGCAGCAGGAAGGTGGTGGCTGTCGCCAGTCTTACGAGACGGGTGGAATGGTCGTAGTGAAACACACGTGGCAAGCACGGTGAGCGCATGGTCCTCTCTGTATAGCTCTGCAGCAGCAGAGCAAGGTGTAGAGGCTCTTGCCCTTTAGGAAGATGAATGGCAGCTGGGCTCGGGACAGGGGTCCTTGTGGGTGGTAGGGCCGGCTTCCACCTGCCGGCGGCCGCAATTGGTTGATGTAGCTGCGTTGGAAGAGGTTGCTTAGCAACCGAATAAACAATGCCCCCCCAACCGAATAAACTTACCATGCCTCTTGGAAGTCTCTAACCAAGTTAATTTTCCTGTGAGTGATCCCCATGCCATCACCTTTAAGACCCTGGCCTTTTGCGCAGCAAAATCCTGTACCTTGATCCCCCTCCAAACCACTCCTGTGCTTGAAAGAACATGAAGATATCCACATTCCCTGCTTTGTGTTCCAAGTCTTTGTTTTGTGGGCTTTGGTCGTATGGGATTTTCCCATACAGCTTTTGCCGCAAAACATTTTCCCTTGCTGCCCACTGCCTGTCCCACCTTGGAGAGGGGACCCCCTCCATCTCCTGCCCCCCACCTCCCAACTCGGTCTCCTACAATAGGAATCCCCCCCAGGTCCTGGTCCGAACCCGCACCGCCACAATTACTGGAATCACACTGCCGTGGGTCCTAGCATGCCCCTGTATGCCTACCGCTCGCACACCACCTTTCCACCCACTTCATTCTAGGTACTCATCACACTGGGCCTCATTACGACCCTGGCGCTAAGTGTTTAACGGCGCCGTAAAAGGCTGCGGCGCAGTTAAACACTTAGCGCCTTACTACGAGGTCCCTTTGCGGGACCCGACCTTAACGGCTGGTCTACACCAGCCGTTAAAGTAGGGACATGCAAAGGGACCTTGGTGCTAAGTACGGTACCGCAACTTGCGGTACCGTACTTAGCGCCTTCTCCATTCCCATAGAGCCCTATGGGGCGAAAATGGGAATGGGGAAGGGCCATGGTTCAATGGGGAATTACCGCCCCGCCAACCTTGGAACGGGGTGGTAATTCCCCATTGAACCATGGCGGGTCCATTACAACACCGGCACCAACCATGGTGCTAATAGCGCCATGGTTTAGCGTTGGTGTGTGTAATGAGGGCCACTGTCTCTCTAGCTCCTCACATCAGTTCAGCGTCCAAGTCATCAGGTGCTATTCTCAGACTTCTCCAACAGAGTCAAGTCACCCTAACCCTTATCTCATGCCACTTAGAATACTCCAATTGCCTCCATGTGGGTATCCGTGATACATGCGCCGGAATCTACCCGGTGCTCAGAACTCTGCAGCTAGGCGCCTGCTCCATATGGACCATTGGAACCGCAACACGTCAGAACTGAGCAGACTCCACTGGCTAAGAGTCAACCACCACAGCTCTTTAAAAAAGCTATCTATGTGTAGCTCACTATGAATTCCAGTACTTTGGGCGCAAACCTCTACAAAGTTATCTTTGCAGCTGCAGTAAGGACCCAAACCTCTGCTTAAGAACGTGACTACAGAAGGAAATCCCAAGCTTCTCAAAATCCTGCTTCACTAGTGCTCTTTCTCAGTACAGACCACTCAAACTCTGGAGTTCACGCCAATTCCAGCACCACACGCAGGACCACAACCTCATTCCATAAAATCCCTTAAAACCGGTCTATTTCCACCCTCTGGGTTTTGAGGCCAGCATTATTCTACATACGGCCTAAGCACCTTTTACCCATCAATGACAGACTCAGCCTTCCAAGACACAATGGCTGCTTAGTCATTCGTTTAAGTTGTGCTAGTGCTGCATGCAAGAATACAATTGCTTCGCAGCACACATGGAAAGAAACAGACCAGGGAGTGCGGGTTACAGTATATAGTATTATAACACCTTGAGGGTGTCTTCCTTGGAGGAGGTTTTGCGGTCCCAGGGAGTTGTAGGTAAGTTAGGAGAGAGCAGAGAATAAGTGCGAATATGTGGCTGCTGGGGGTTGAGGAGGGATTTATTTACTAGGCTCTGGAATTTCTTTGGATTTGGTTCCTCGTTAATGTTCCGTGGTAGGGCAATCCAGAGAGCGGGGTCTTTGGTAGGGAACAGTCTGCATGCAAGTTTGGACTTCTTGTCATGATTGACTTGCAGTCTTCTGGCTGCTATAGACCTCAGAAGGCATCAGGGTTGATAATGGTCTATTTGGATGACTAGGGAGTGCTGGCCCTTTTTCCAGAAACCTTGTGGCTCTGCCAATGATTTTACTTGGATTCTTTGGATGATCGGATGTCATCGGAGTCATTTTAGGACATAGGAAGGCCGGTCGTGTTTCTAGAGGCCAAAGAGGAGTCTGGTGCCTCAGTTAATGAATAGTTCTAGTGGATTCAGTTAGTATAGAAAAGCAACAACAACGTTCACTACAGCCTATCGCGCGACAACAACTAAAGTCCTACCTGTACAGATAATGCATACCTCTTACAATGTCAACAGACGGATAAACTGCAAGGCCCTTGTAGCTCCATGATCAACGCACATTTCCGCTCCTCGTGCACAGCATCAGTGCATGATGTGGCACTGGTGTCCTCCCTGTAACACGCCGGCAAAACATTGCCAAGACTGACTTCGTTACGTTGACTTTGTCAGTCATTTACTTCTTCATACATTGACTTCGTATTTATTGATGGTAATGTGTATGTTAGGGTTAGCTGAGAGGAGGGGTTGTGGAAGAATATGGGTTGGGTAAAGAAGGGGTACATGGGGGGGTCTCCCCCACAATGACAAGGTGAATGTATGATGAAGTAAAAGTACGAAGAAGTCCATATCAGGCTAAGTCAAGGCAACGAGGTCATTGTTGGACAAAGTGAAGTGAAGACATTCATCAAAGAGACATCTACACCAAGCTTGCACAAAGGTTTCCTCCCACAGCAACTGTCCATATCAACTCGCCCAAAGCATTCAGTTCATGTGCCCAACAGATCTTGCACTTAGAGGGGCACACTAGTGGTGCAGCAACAAGATCGCACCACCATGATCAAAGCACCTCTCTAGACGTCATGCACGGCACGCAGCATGATACACATAGCACAAACGTCAACCATGCACTCTTCCATTTGCGCATTGTGGCCCCACCCTTCAACTTTCAGGCAAGCCTACAGCACTGCTAGGCAATACCAATGGTAGTTTTGAGCTAACATAACGTAACAAATGTTGTATTTGGGAGGCCCATCCTAAAGGGGCACCAAAGGGGGAATATGGCTGACCTGTACTAATAGGAGTCATCACAATCTCTGCTCCACCTCGGAGTGCAGTAGAAGGATGTCCCACTTGGTGTTAAGAATCAGAGCATATGGCCAGGGCAGCCTCTCCGGGAAAACATGATTGAGTGCCAGGGCCAAGGACTCCAGGACTAATGAACGTGTGGGGCAAGGGTCCATCCGAGCTGAAGTGGAACATGGCAATGCCAACAACCATCTCTTCAGCTGCTAAGCTAAAGACACATCAACTATATTGCTTGGCACCAGAAATGTTACTACCCAGGGCTCTGGTGTTTCGAAGATCCGGATCCTGTGTGCACTGAGTCTGAACTAGGGGTAAACTGATCTGCAGCGCAAGGGGCGGCGTCAGGGAGCGAGAGCAGCTAGTGCTGCCCTTACTAGTGCTGTTCACAGTGCTTACTTTGTGGGGGTGTGGCACTTATTTCTGAGCCCCGGCACTTATGGTCTCAGGCACAGTTTGATTATGATGTGGTGTGTTGGCAACTTTATTATTGGAACTGCCAGTCACATAATGAACACCTATATAATCAGAGCAACATGTTAATGATGATTGTGTTTATAGACACACTTGAACATGTGTGTCCTGTCAAGGCACGACGAGTATGTTATTTTATGTGTATGTTGATTGGCATTTGTAAATCACACATCTGCCGTAGTGAGAACACCAGTCAACCACAATAAGCTGGTGGGAGTTGCAGCTTTAGTCCGTTCTAGAGTACGATCTCCGGCCCATTGACGATCTTACATTGTTTAAGCCACTCCTGCTTTGGATACCTTTGTGGACCCTTCCAGCCCTATAGAACTATGCCTATGGGCTGCTGTGCGCTCTACAAATATGAATAAATAAATAAATAGAAATATGTTGATGGATTTCATGACTTTGGAAGCTATCCACTCTGCTCTTTGGCTGAAACATGTTAAATTCCACATGCACAACTTAAATCTCCTTACTCTGTGGGATCAACCGCCCACTGTGGCGACGGGATCATTGGATTTGGTAAAGACGGCAGGCTTGCAGGCATGTAGACAATCCATGAAGGCGGCTTCGCTCAAACATTCCTGCAGGCGTCAGTACTTGAGCACCAAGGAAGACTTTGGGCTCGAACCCTATCTAGATTTTATTAAACTCTTGCATGCACGATCACTTTATCTAGTAGATCTAAGAGCAGGCATGTTTACGGATTTCTGCTTATATAAAGAAATGGTCCTGGCAAAATAGCTCAGCGTGTTTGATCTGTGGTGCACCCATTGAAACAGTCTCCTGTTTCAAGTTGTTGTGCCATGGATATGATGCTCTAAGAGCTAAATGCTTACCCATGTTTAGATCAAATGGTATTCGGAGGTCTGTGGATGCATTACATTTTTGTATAACTAATGGTGAGCTGGCAGTGGCCCACTTAGTGGCCAAGTACCAACATAGGGCATGGCTGAGGAGATTGAGAGTTTCTAATGCTGTTGATAAAGCAACCTCTTGCGATATTTAGCTGTTTTAGGCTGATTTTACAGTTTGGGTAGATTTTACCTTTTGCAAATTGACCACAGCAATGTGACCTAAAAACATTTGACCTTTTGACCAAATTGACTTCCATTGTTAAGGATGCAGGAGACACCCCCACTCTCCCCTTATGACCTACTTACATGAACATGAGGAGCGGGGGACACCACCGCAACCCCTGAACCTCATGTTCAGGTAAGTAGGTATTAACCTATTTGACCTAAAACAAAAAGGTCAATTTGTACCGGATGCAAAAACGGTCAATTTTGCCCACACAGAAAAGGTCAATTTGGTCAAAGGGTCAAATGTTTAGGTCAAATAGGCTAATACAATTTTTACCTAATGTGTATTATCTGGTGTTTATCTGGTAACATTTTGTAATGCTGGTGTTACATGTATGATGTGAGCTTTCATGGTATAAATACCGAATAAAGCTGGTATTCAATTCAATTCATATATGTTGACAGCATGGGGAGCAGACGTGGGTGGGGGCAACAGTAGGCGGGGAGCTGCCCACCCTGACGCGTCATGGGCGTGTTAAGAAATATTTGAGCCCCGGCACTTATTGTTTTTGACAAATTAAGCACCTGGTGTTGACCCTGACCAGGTGGGCAGAGATCTGATTGTGAGCTTTACTTTGGGCACTTCTGATTCCTTCTGCTTGGAATGAACAGGGGAAAGGTTCGCTGTCACCCTCTGCGCAGGTCCCTTCATCCATGCGTACACGTATCCATTAACAGGTTGATACCAGTAAACCTCTGTTTTTACAATGTGGTGCCAGCAAATATATTCCTCCTGTCTACATCATCGCATATCACGGACTGTGTTAATAGGGGTATCCATGCAGCCAGTGACCCATATCGATTCATTGGTCGTCTCTCGCTCCCATAGATAGAGCCACTGGCTGTGTCCTGAGGTTGCCTCACAGGGCCCTGTCACCTACTGCAAGTAAGCAAAAATAAAATCCAATTAATGATTGACGTCAAAGAAGAGGCGGGGCTGAAGTGGGATGTCTGATATTTAGCTTGCCCTACCCTGACCATCACACCATGTTTGTCTATGTTTGACGCAATCCACCTCACGCTTTACAACTACGCGCACTAACCTCACACCTGCCTCAAACAAGTCTCCCCAAACCAACTGCTCTGCTTTTGCCCTCAGGATTGTGGTGCATGGAGAGGAATTCCTCAGAGGCATCGTGCCGGGCTCTGCCAAACCTTTCAACTTTGCCACAAAACTTGGACTGACGGAAGAAGAGGTAAGCAGCCGAAAATGAGAAGTCGCCGTTCCACAAAAGCAGAATTTTCATAATGGTGTCATGTGTGCAGCGGTGGTCGATAACGCGCGCCACCTGCTGCCCTGCTTGTAATAAGTGGAGTAGGGCAGGTCAGGGGCTGCAAACTTGCTTATTCAAAAAACACTTTAATTGCAAAGACTAAGGGCCTCATTACACGGCAGGGGCGTTGCTAGGGGGGGCTAAGGGGGCTATAGCCCCTGATCTTTTGGTTGTAGCCCCGGATAGAATCTCAGGAGCTACAGCCAAAAGACTAGCTAGCCCCCAGTCCCAACAGTTCCGACATCAGCTTAGCCCCGGGTCTTTTCCAGACCTAGCAACTCCCCTGTTACACGGTAGGAGGTAAGGGTTAACGGTCACCGGTAATGGGGTTGGTACTTTAACACCTGCTTTTAGCCTACCGTGTAATGAGGCCCTAACACTTTAAATGCAAACGTGGACTTACTAATGCAGCTGCTTGCGCCTGTGCAAGGAAAAGGGAGCGAATGTCTCTTTTGATTGGTCATGAATTGCTTTCATATTAATTTCTGTACCCAAATGTGTTGGCCGTTTCGGATTTAAACGCCCTCCATTTGTTTCCGTGGGCAGTTCTTCCGTTACTTTTTTGTGGCATCTCAGACTGTAACGTCTATGAAGGTTTACCCACTCATTTCCATGGGGGGCGGCAGTGTGATCAAATTCACCTGTGGTGGATGGCCTGCTTTCTATGTGGCAGCTCAGGCCACGAGGGAGGAACGGTCCTGCAATCACTTGTGTTTCCCTCACTGATTGGTTTCTGAAGATAAAACCACGCATGCGCCACACCTTCTACCAATCCCTAGAGAGGGTTCGCATGTTTCTGCATCCTAGAGCGCCTCTGGTCAGTCACTCCTAAGCAGCAGAGGAAGAGGCAAGACTTTGCCAGCTCCAAAGTATCAAATGAAGGCTAAAATGTCCTTAAAATTACCTCAATCAAATTGTTCCCAAAAGCAAAATGTACAGTCGAAGGAGGTGGCGCGAGTCTCTATAAGATACGAATGTTGGGCTATGGTCCTTCAAGTCCAAACACTCAACAAGGTATTAGGAAAAGTCCACTCTGATTTTCCTAAACATCTGTGTATAGTTCACCAAAAGGCGGACCATTTAATTATATGGAATTCAATCATGTCTTCCCGAACTCATGGAGGCGGTCATTTAATGAATGCATGCGTGGAACAGGAGCGTGAGTCCCTTTGGTTAACCTGATTCGGGGAACACTATCCTTGAGTCAAGTGTGCCTCCTCCCAAACTTTGCATCTGGGTTTCCCAAACTGTCCTATTTCCAATCTAGTTTACACATACTTAACATATATGATTTAAGCTGTATTAGGTCACATGCCTGTGCTGTAAATAAGCAGTATCTTTTTCTAAATACCAACATCCTACGTAGTCTAATATATACACAAATGCCATGGGCCATTACACAGGGCCTGGAAGGAGACATAATGCCCTACCCAGTTAACCAATGGAATCGCCTGAGCACAGTCCTGCAGGTAGACACAGTTCAAGGATTTCGACATTTCCAGTACAGACCCCCTATGTGATCCTCCTATGTGACCGTCTGTGAAATATGAAAGACAGATCTGGAGACCAGTTAGTGTCTCATGTATTGGAAATGGCTCCAGGGCATGTCAAGTGATGCAGACACATACCCCCTCCAGGAACATGGGGGTCAGTGTCGCTTCTGGATTTCCACAAAGGTCTTGCTTAAGGCCATGCACATGGGTGCAGTGTGATTTTGTGGCAGTTGTAAATGGGTGAACTGCCTGCAGGAAATATTCACTTTAAAATCTGGGAAAATTCAACTTGCTTGTCTTTTAGAAATTTGGCAATATTCGTGGTTTGATATTATGTCATCTGGGGAAGCCCTTCAGTTAGTAACAACAAGCGTAATAACTGGTGTGATATGATATAAGTCATTTATAACGTGCCTGTACACAAGTGTTTCTAGGCGCAACAAGACAAGGGAGGGAAGACGGATGGAGGACAAAACAAACGTTCTTACTAGGCCTTGTGTCATTCAGATTGTGCAAGTGCGACAACGCCAAGTGCAGGGGCAAGGGAGAAGGGGAAGTGTCAGGGAGAGGGAAGTGCAATCAGGGCAGCAATGCTCTGAGTAAGTGCAGTCATGGCAGCACTGCTCGGGGAAGTGCAATGAGGCAGGGGACTGTAGAGGTTGCAGCCCCTAGTGCGCGGTGGGCCCGGAGGCAGTGCAGGGGAGACTTACCATGGAGGAGCCTAGTTGGTCAGCAGGGGAGGAAAAGAGAGAAAGCAGTCGAGAAAAGGAAAGTCTTGTGAGGCTTCCAGAACTTCGGGTGGTCTGGCTCAAGTCTGAGAGGGGTAGGGAGGCCATTCCAAAGGGAGGCACCTGCAGAGGAGATAGATCTACCCCCCACTCTCTGCTTTGAGAACCTTCTGACCCTAAGAGAGTTGGAGGTAGTTGAGCGAAGGGATCGGGAAGGAAGTTATTTTGGAAGAGAGAGTTGGATGAGGTGCAGGCCCCGGCCCCAGAAAGCCTTGTGGACGATGCAGAGGGTCTTGAGCTTGGTCCTTGCAGCCACCAGGAGCCAGTGGAGAGATTTCAGGGCTAGAGAGATATGGTCCCTGGGCTTTAGACCAAGAATAAGTATTGCAGTCCTGTTCTCGATTAGTTGCAGAGGGCAGGGAGTAGAGTAAGGAAGATTGAGAAAGAAGCTACACCTAAAGAGAACCAGGGCTCGATAGACAGTGAGCTTCTGGGGGAAGGTGACCAAAGGAAGAATACCTCTGAGGAGGTGCAGCTGGTAGTGGACCTTCTTGGCAAGGTACGTGATGTGCGTAGAGAAGGAGAGGGTTGAGATGAAGGTGACACCAAGGTTTTTTTGCATCGCTGGAAGGTGAAGGAAGAGGGCCGAAGGAGGGCGGCCTGAGGGAAAGCAGGAGCAGAGGTCCAAATGAGAAGGATATCCATCTTATATGGCATTAAGGCAGGGGTCGTTGGAGGTGCACCAATCCTGGATTGCAGATAGACAGTCCGGAATGAATGCGAGAGGAGAGGAGGCTGAGGAGAGCCTGAAGGAGAGCTGAGTGTCATCCCCATGACACTGAAAGTTAGAGGGGAAGGTAGCGATCAGGTGGGCCAAGGGTACCAGGTAGGAATTGAAGAGCCAGGGTGAGAGGTTCGAGCCCTGGGGAACACCACAAGTGGAGAGAGAGGTGGTGGAGAGGGTCATACTTGAGGAAGGAGGTCAGCCATTCCACACCCTGATCCGTGATGCCCAGGCTCTCACAGAGTTGCTTGATCAGGATGGAGCGGTTGACTGTGTTGAAAGCAGAGGAAAGGTCAAGGAGGATGAAGACAGAAGGAAGGCTGGAGTCAAGATTAGTGAGCAGATCTTCACGGTGTCCAGAAGAGCAGTGTCCATGCTTCTGGCTGTTCTGAAACCAGTCTGGTGGCCATGGAGACAACCAACAGATTAAGTGTGGAGGGTAAACTGGGAGATGAACAGCTTTTCCAGGAGTTTGCCCAGGAAAAGAGTGATAGAGATCAGACGGCCAGGCAGTGACGATCGGCAAAAGTTTTTTTGAGTCTGGGGTTTAGATTGGACGGCTTGAGGAGAGAGGGGAAAGATCCAGTGGCGAAACAGTGATTGTAGAAATCGGCCGAGGATGGAGTGAGGGTGTCAATGTGGTCCTTGATGGTCCTGGAGAAGCAGGGGAGCACCTGTTTGGACGACACTTTCATAGATCGGACTTGTCTGGAAACCTTGTCAGGTGTTGTCAGAGAGAAAGGGAAGAAAGGATGAGGAAAGGGAGATGCACCAGAGGGGAGCCACGAGAGGTTGAAGCAGAGGAAGAGGAGAGCGGGGATAGGATGTCCTGAGTTTTAGTGGTGAAGTGAGAAGCCAGAGCAGTACAGAGGGCCTGCAAAGGAACAGGAGAGGTGGAGACTGCAGAAGGATTGGCCAGCTCCTTGCAGATTTTGAAGAGTTTGGTTGTGTTGCTAGAGGCTGCAAAGACGCAGGCTTGTATGTGGGCTCTCTTCTTGGACAGGACAGAGAGTCTGTATTGCCTTTGGAGCAGGCGATAGGCCAGTTTGTCAGAGGATGTGCCTGAGGCCCTCCACTTCCTCCCAGCCACTCTACACTTGCGTTTCAGGGTGACGAGGTCGGAGTCATACCACGAGTTGCACTTGGAGGTAGGCTTCAGACGGGTTCTCATGACAGGGGCAAGGATGTCCAGAGTGTTGGACATAGAAAGATGCAGGTTAGAGAGGGCTGTGTCAGGGTGCGAGTCTGCCGCAGGAGTAGGAGGAGCAGAGAAAGTAGAGGCAAAGGCATCCACTGACACACGCTTCATCGGCCGAATAACCGAGAAGGTAGGTGGCAGTGCTGAGGTGGTCTTTGCCTGGGGGACAGAGAGTTTCAAGTGAGAGGAAAGCAGAATCGTGTTCACTTATTTTAGATGTCTTCGAATTGTGGCTCAGAGTTAATGGCCACTCTTTCCCACCCCCGAGCGTGATCAATGACTAGCCACATGAATTTTGGTCATATTGCAGTTTTTTAACCATTGTTTGGTGATGCACCATTTAAATGCAAGCAGTAGTTGTAAGAGTAGCTTTCAATGCTGGAATAGGTGCCGAATACACAGGGGCAAAGCAGGCAGATGCCCCCGTTCACCTTGAGCAACAGGGGCAGGAGTGTCATTTTGCCCCTGTGGAGATTATGTAAGTACTTGCATAAGGGATCTTTTAAGTGCAACCAAAAAAAACCAACATCCGGATCGAGAGAAGGCCGTCTCAAAAGGCAGCAAGCTGTGGCTTTCTAAACACTCACTGGGCATGGAATGGCTTCGGCACCTCTCCTGCTGCTCTCAGTGTTGGGGCAATGTTAGCAGGCATCTTGCCAAAATTAGCAAGTACCGCTCACTTCAAAGTGAGAAGGCCACCTCATCTTCACTTCAGCTTTGAGTTTGGGGACAATGGACACGCCATGGTCGTTGTTCTCCTTTTGCCACGTCTCACTTGTTTCGCTTTTATTTGTTTACTTTTTCTTGCATTGACTTTTAGCCTTTCATTTTATTTCCATTCTTTCTTTCCTGACTTTGTGTTTCTTTCCGAATCTTATATTCCAGCCATCTCACCTGTCCGCCTTCCCTTTTTCTTTGACTCTTTCATCTGCCTGGTATCCCACCCACCCCAAGATTGTGCTGCTGTCTTTGTCTCCCTCTCTCTCTTAAGTAGTGAGTCCGCCCCCTGCCGCTCCCAGATCACATATACCTGGCTGCTCTAAACCAGAGGCTTCTGATTCAAACTCCAATAAGTTAGCTCAGCATGTTAATGCACCTGCAGTATAACTCTGCTTTCAACCAGAGGGTCCAGCAGCCTAAGAGACTGGCAGAGAAGAACAGAAGAGAGGGAAAATTGGAGACTAGTAGGCAAAGAAAGGTAAGAGGGAGGAAGGTGGATGAAGACATGGAGAGAAAGAGGGAGGGGGAGAGAGAAAGGCAGGGAGTGGGCTAGAGATAGAAATGTGGAGAGTAAAGGAGGGAGGGAGGGAGGAACGGAGGGCAGGGCAAGGGGAAAGAAAGAGCATGGGGGACTGGGTTTGGGAAATGACGAGCAAAGAAGAAAGAATGAGGGAGGGATCGGGAAGTTATGTGTGGAGAGAGAGAAGGAGAGATGAGCGGGAGGGGGAATGAGGGAGTGTCAGTTGGAGAGATGGGAGGAGCAAAGGGAAGCCACATTAAGCATTTGAGGGATTGAGGGAGGGGAAAGCGAGGGAGTGACAGAAGATAAAAGAGGGAGAGTGGGAGGATGGAGGGATTTTGGATGGAGTGAGATAGGAGGGAGTAAGGGAATGCAAGTGTGGAGAGGCAATTGCAGGGGTGGTGTAGATGGGCGAAGAAGTGGCCCTTCATGGTGCATCAGACATATACATATACACATCGACACAAACCCTAAGAAACAAAAGGTATAAAACAGAAAAATAATCAATACCTCCACAGGTGCGGGAAAGATCGAGGAAGGGATGTGCCACCCTCAACACGGTACATCGGAACCACAGGCCTTCTAAAGCACGAGGTCTGTCTGAGGCCCTCCTGATGGGGCTGGGAAAACGCCAACCAAGCATTGTGATGTTTAACCCACGTCCTGAATGCTACTCTGATGGCCAGAGATTCTCGCTAAGTTTCCCAGGAACAGCGTCAGGGCCTTTCAACACTTTCAGTTCAAATGAGCCCTGTGCCCCACGAGGGCTGCATGTTGGCAGTTTTATGGCACAGCAGCATGCTTCTTTCATTCAAAAAATTAAATGTGTCCTTTTGCTACAGGCTGCTTTTGCTGGTGACTTTAGGCCATCACCTCCTGCTGGCCTCTTGTAGTATCCAGCAACCTTCTTATAACCTCCTTGCATTTTTACTCTAGTTTCCTCTACATTTGCGTCCTGCTGTCAAAGTTCGATAAATAGCTTTTTATTTATGTATGTGTCCAGTGCCAAAGCCCTCAGGCGTGAGGGCTGACATCAACACAAGAACATTTCAGTGGACAGGACACAAGGATCAGTTCAGAAAGGGCCTTTTACTCGAATAGTAACGTTTTTAGGCATTTTCGGAAGATCAGCAGGTTTTTTTCAGTGTTCATTTAGTGTTTCAGCTTCCCGCTGGCTGCCTGTCCATGATAACCTGCAGATACTAACCCCCTCGCTGCATTCTTTTGACTCCATTGTAACTTAATCACCAATTCGACTTTGGACTGTTTTTCCCAGATGTAGGTCAGGGGGCTCAAAAACCTATTTTTGAAATGGGCCCCCACCAGCCCTGACACATTTTCAGGTCGCCCAGCAGTTTCTTATTTCTTTGTATTCACTTCTCCTAACTCTGCAGCCCTTGCACCTTAGGCTCGCTGGTTTGACCCCGATTCATGCGGGTATCAATCCAAACTCTGGAATGATTCCATGCGAGGCAGAAGTTTCTCATTCTCACTGGGATGCCCTGTGCTTTCTATCAAATCACAGCACATGCACAGCACATGCCGACCGGAGCCTCATAGTTTGCTGCCTCAGTTGTCAGGCAGTGGCCTCAATGCACATGTATCATGGCCTACCTCACTCCTCTCTTTTGTGCAGATTTTGGTTCGTCAGCATTTCTTGATTAAACATCGTCATTCTGATCTACTGCACCTTTTGTGCAGGGACAAGATTAGGGAAGAATTGATCAGATTGCAACTATAAGTGAGAACATTCGCATGGAAAGATTGCCTATGCTCCTTTGGACACCTTGCAACAGAATACCATGTTTTTATCAACGTGTTAGTGCAAATCGTGCCAACTTTCGAAGCATTAGGGTTAAGGATTCGGTAATTGAAAAATAAAAAATAACCTCGCCCCTGTACTGAAAATCAAAGTCGGCGCCCATGTTTACGCTGGAACCCCTTGTTGTCAGGCTCCCAAGAGAACAAACAATGGCTCATCTGGGATCTGCATGCATACTGTCTCAGCAACAGTGGATCTTACTGCAAGCCAGAAACTCCTCAAATGTGGGCACCCTCACCAGGTATGAGGATGAGCCCACCTGCTTACATCCTGTCTCGCACCCGTACTTTTGGGATGTGTAGTACCAACTGTGTAACTGCTGGTATTGGAGTTTGGTTGAGTTCTCGCTGGGGTGGTTTTAGGTGCAGGCCTCCATTGTTTCCTGAGCTTACTCTTCAGTCTGAATTCACGTATCCCTCTCCCAGTACCGGGTGTAAATCTACCCTATTTCTACTTCGGGAATCCTAAAACATGGAGAAAATAACTGACACTGGACCTTAGGTAGAAGAAACCACCAGCAAAGGCTTTTCAAAGCCCATTGACAATGTTAAATGTTAAAGGTATTTGTACCGCCCACCATCACCAACGGAATTGGTCCCCAGGCGCTCTGGCGGATCTGCAAACGATAAGGGGGGGGATGGCTTAGTAAGGTGAAGAAGGTGTAGGATAGTGAGAGGAGTGGTGTTCTGTTGGCAGCTTCAACTCGGTATACACCAGGTGCTGAGCTTTGGTGCGGGTATTGGATCGGTGTCAGTCCGCGTGTGCGGTTCCTCCGGCTTATGTGTTGTTGCCGTGTTGTGAAGTGCGTGCGGCTTGTGGTGCGAGAGATGGTTGTGTGAGTTTTTGAGTGAGATAAGCATGCAAAGTTTGAGGTTATATTGGTTAGTGGGTTACCTGACCTTTAGCATGCTAACATTCACAGTATTGTCTAAGTGTGGCACTGATGATAATAATCATTTGCGGTGGTATACAGTGCTTCGTTCCAGACTCCCAGAGAGCCTGGAGATTGATGGGGACTGTCCATCCCTACTCACCTAACATCCCCCTGGCAGCGCTATTATACATTAGGCCAGACTCTGTAAACGTGATTAGGAGGCATTGGGAGACCTGCAGGTGCCAACCAGGAGGGATATGTTGCCAGAGGGAAAAGTGATGGATTTCGAATTCCTAGTACAGACTTCGGGCATGCATAAAGGCCAGTTTCTATTACATGAGGGGTTGGTTACAGTGCTTAGAACTAGATGGCCGGAGGGTCGAGATGGAATGCAAAGCGATCTAATCCTGGAAGCCATGTATGATATGTCAGAAAGAGGCCACGTCTTCTCCAGAGTATATGAGCTGTTATCAGATACATTTACTAAATCCACACTGAAGCTGCGTACGCAACGGAAAGAAGACCTGGGAGGTCCTTGCCGGACACGGAATGGTCCCGGTCCCTGCTTTACACTAAAAAGGTCTCCAGGAATTCTCGTTTTAAGTTAACGCAACTGTACGTCACCCAGTGAGCCTACTTAACACCACACAAAATATCACAGTTCCACAGAGCGAGCAAGCAGGCTTGCCCTAGATGCAAGAATGATTAGGCAGACTTCATTCACATGTTATGTACTTGGTGCAAAGGTTCTAGGCAGCAATCACAGACAGAGATGCATGCCTGGCCCCAGATGCCTGTCTACTGGGGATGTTCCATGGGAGGGTGTCGGGGGTGCAGGGGGGGCCTAAGGAGGAGGGACCTAAGACCCACCATTCCGGAATGAAGGATTTGATTTGTGTGCTTGCAAAACGCAGGATCGCCAGGGCCTGGAAGGCATAAGAGGGGCCCAGCGCGGACACTTGGTGGGGAGATTTGAAGAGATGGCCGTTTGCGGAAACGTCTGTCTGGTACGCGGCAGCGTATAGAGGCATGAAAGAGGTGAGTGTGCATGTGGCTGCATGGAGCGCCCTAACTCAAGCCATGTTTCCTCCCTCGGAGAAAATGCAGCCTTTAGACAAATAAAATTGAACAATGAATGCTTTTGGAACTTTGGGTGGGCATACTGAGTGATGTGATATGCAGGAAGTTGCCATCTTTGAAATTATTGGGGTAACGCGTGACTGATACTGTACAAGCAGGGGTTACTGCAGGTTTTATTTTGGTTGTGTTTTTGTTTCATTGGTTTTGTTCTTTCTTTGACTGTGTTAATTGATTAAATTAATGGTTGTGAGAATATGTCACACTGTAAGGTCACAGGTTGTTTTTGTTGTATGTTGGAATAAAACAAAACAAATGTTTTTTTTTTTAAAATGATGACGGAGAATTTTAGACAAAAAGAAGAAGGAAGCTAAACTTGCTTTTGATGTGAGGAAGGCAGTTGGAATGCTCGGTTGGATCAATTCCTGTTACAGAATTATAGAAAAGGAAAAAAGCAACTTATTTGCACCCAGTCATACAGCAGAACTTTAAAAACAATGCTGTCAAGCTTGCAACCTTCAAATGTTGGTGGCAGTTGCTCAGTGGTTTGGAGATTACTCTGGTGTGTCTGAGTGTCTATGAGAGGGGCACGTGCGATATCCTGAATGGCTCTGTCTATGGGGTCAAGTGGGGTATGCTAAACAGATGTGTGCATGAGAGATGGAGGCGTGTGGTACCTGAATAGAGTGGAGCTCAGGGATGAAAAATAAAAGGCAAAAGGGGGAGGGCTGAACGCCTTCTGCATGTGGAGTGCGCATGCGTGAATAGAAACATGATATGAGGGCATCATATTTTTTAACAGTGACAGTCTGAAGCCATGGAAACGAAAGGGTTGCCCTAAAGTGGCAAGGACAATGGCCAATGTAATTATGTTTTTTTGATTGATTGATTGATATTTTATTTCTATCGCGCTCGTACACAAGTGTTTCAGAGCGCGACAAGGCAAGGGAGGGGAAAAGGGGACAACAAAGCAGAGATCTTACTAGGCCCAGTGACATTGAGAACGTGCAAGTGCATGGGAGAGGGGGAGGGGAAAAGTGCATGGAAGGGGGGAGAGGTGGAAAGTGCGAAGCAGAGGAGTAACAGATAAATAACAATAAATAAATAATAAAGGCAACAAACAATGGTAATGCAGCCAGCAATTTGCAAGTGCTAGGTTTAAGGCAGCAGACAGAGTATGTCTGATAAGTGCAGGAAGAAAAAGAGGGGGCTGTATGGGTACAGATACAGACCCCAGTGCAAGGGGTGGCCCGGAGGCAGTGCAGGAGGGTGGCAGGAGGAGCAGGTACCTGGGCCCAAAAGACAGAGGGTGGCCAGGTGCACGGTGCCAAGAGAGTACAGATCAGCAGGGGAGAGGGGGAGCGAAGGCAGAAGAAAAGAGGAAGGTCTTGAGGTGTTTCCGGAACCGGAGATGGTTCTCCTCAAGTTTTAGAGTGGCAGGGAGGCTGTTCCAGAGGGAGGCCCCAGCCGAAGACAGAGATCTACCCCCAGCTCGTTTCTTAGAAAAACGACTGACCCTGAGTGAGTTGGAGGTAGAGGAGTGAAGAGCTTGAGAGGGGAGGTATTTGCGGAGGGATAGCTGAAGGTATGTTGTAAGAAAAGTTGCCCTGCCTGTGACCGATTCAACCTGCATACATTCTGCCTGGTTGTAAGTCTGGTAATTTCGAGGTACTTCAATCCCTGGTTACCTTCATAGAACAACAATCTTTCAGAAAGATAGCACCCCACGCACTGTCTAAGGAGATGCTATACATTTCTACCAAAAAAGAAATTAAAAAAGGCCAATTGTAAAAGGCCATAATAAGGATCACAACTGTTATGTACTCCTTTAAATAAAAAAACAGATTGTTGTTCTATGCAGGTAACCAGGGATTGAAGTACCTCTAAATCACCAGATGTACAACCATGCAGTATTGATGCATGTTGAATCTGTCACTGGCAGGAGAGCTTGAAGCCAGGCACGAAGTATGAATTGCAGGTGGGGTGCATGGATAAAGCAGTCATTACATTACAATATCTAACTGCTAGTTACATTGGAAGCCCCCCTTTTTACAACTTGTTAAATATTATATTGATACACCCAAGTCGACCTTCCTTTAGTCTAAGGGAATATGTTGCTGTAGTTGCCGGTCAGTGTAAAGAAGATTACTTGCACAGTCTAAATACAATTAAACCAGGGAGCCCAACAAGGTTTTATGGGAGCCTAAGAAAGCTGATAGGGGTTTGAGAGACTCTTCTTGGGGCAGCCAACCTCAAGTCCCACAGCTTTAAACCACCAAAATGCCAAGGAGACATCTGTCCTGCCTCCATCATCAAAGAAGGAGCCAAAGACTTTGCCCCCTTCATCACCACTCTCATTAACACCTCCTTTGCCTCTTGCTCGGTACCCAAGAATCTCAAAGACGCCTGGGTCAAACCACTTCTTAAAAAACCCACACTAGACCCAAGCATTCCCACTAACTACTGTCCCATCACCACTGTCCTGTTCCTGCTAAAAATCCTTGATAAAGCAGCCTACATCCAAATCCAGAACCACCTCGAAACTCACAACTTTTTTGGCCTCCGCCAATCAAGCTTCAGACCTAGACACAGCACTGAGACATCCCTTCTAGAGCTGAAGATTCAAATAGATGAGGCCAGAGATAAAGGCCACCCATCCCTCCTCTTAGTCCTTGATCTCTCAGCGGCCTTCGATTTGGTCGACCAAAACATCCTTACCGCACACCTGACCACCTCAGCATCCTTCTCACCTAATGCAGGAAGGTGGATGAAGACATGGAGAGAAAGAGGGAGGGGGAGAGAGAAAGGCGGGGAGTGGGCTAGAGATAGAAATGTGGAGAGTAAAGGAGGGAGGGAGGAACGGAGGGCAGGGCCAGGGGAAAGAAAGAGCATGGGGGACTGGGTTTGGGAAATGACGAGCAAAGAAGAAAGAATGAGGGAGGGATTGGGAAGTTATGTGTGGAGAGAGAGAAGGAGAGATGAGCGGGAGGGGGAATGAGGGAGTGTCAGTTGGAGAGATGGGAGGAGCAAAGGGAAGCCACATTAAGCATTTGAGGGATTGAGGGAGGGGAAAGCGAGGGAGTGACAGAAGATAAAAGAGGGAGAGTGGGAGGATGGAGGGATTTTGGATGGAGTGAGATAGGAGGGAGTAAGGGAATGCAAGTGTGGAGAGGCAATTGCAGGGGTGGTGTAGATGGGCGAAGTGGCCCTTCATGGTGCATCAGACATATACATATACACATCGACACAAACCCTAAGAAACAAAAGGTATAAAACAGAAAAATAATCAATACCTCCACAGGTGCGGGAAAGATCGAGGAAGGAATGTGCCACCCTCAACACGGTACACGGTACATCGGAACCACAGGCCTTCTAAAGCACGAGGTCTGTCTGAGGCCCTCCTGATGGGGCTGGGAAAACGCCAACCAAGCATTGTGATGTTTAACCCACGTCCTGAATGCTACTCTGATGGCCAGAGTTTCCCAGGAACAGCGTCAGGGCCTTTCAACACTTTCAGTTCAAATGAGCCCTGTGCCCCACGAGGGCTCCATGTTGGCAGTTTTATGGCACAGCAGCATGCTTCTTTCATTCAAAAAATTAAATGTGTCCTTTTGCTACAGGCTGCTTTTGCTGGTGCCTTTAGGCCATCACCTCCTGCTGGCCTCTTGTAGTATCCAGCAACCTTCTTATAACCTCCTTGCATTTTTACTCTAGTTTCCTCTACATTTGCGTCCTGCTGTCAAAGTTCGATAAATAGCTTTTTATTTATGTATGTGTCCAGTGCCAAAGCCCTCAGGCGTGAGGGCTGACATCAACACAAGAACATTTCAGTGGACAGGACAGGACACAAGGATCAGTTCAGAAAGGGCCTTTTACTCGAATAGTAACGTTTTTAGGCATTTTCGGAAGATCAGTAGGTTTTTTTCAGTGTTCATTTAGTGTTTCAGCTTCCCGCTGGCTGCCTGTCCATGATAACCTGCAGATACTAACCCCCTCGCTGCATTCTTTTGACTCCATTGTAATTTAATCACCAATTCGACTTTGGACTGTTTTTCCCAGATGTAGGTCAGGGGGCTCAAAAACCTATTTTTGAAATGGGCCCCCACCAGCCCTGACACATTTTCAGGTCGCCCAGCAGTTTCTTATTTCTTTGTATTCACTTCTCCTAACTCTGCAGCCCTTGCACCTTAGGCTCGCTGGTTTGACCCCGATTCATGCGGGTATCAATCCAAACTCTGGAATGATTCCATGCGAGGCAGAAGTTTCTCATTCTCACTGGGATGCCCTGTGCTTTCTATCAAATCACAGCACATGCACAGCACATGCCGACCGGAGCCTCATAGTTTGCTGCCTCAGTTGTCAGGCAGTGGCCTCAATGCACATGTATCATGGCCTACCTCACTCCTCTCTTTTGTGCAGATTTTGGTTCGTCAGCATTTCTTGATTAAACATCGTCATTCTGATCTACTGCACCTTTTGTGCAGGGACAAGATTAGGGAAGAATTGATCAGATTGCAACTATAAGTGAGAACATTCGCATGGAAAGATTGCCTATGCTCCTTTGGACACCTTGCAACAGAATACCATGTTTTTATCAAGGATGTTACGGTGTTTACAACGTGTTAGTGCAAATCGTGCCAACTTTCGAAGCATTAGGGTTAAGGATTCGGTAATTGAAAAATAAAAAATAACCTCGCCCCTGGACTGAACATCAAAGTCGGCGCCCATGTTTACGCTGGAACCCGTTGTTGTCAGGCTCCCAAGAGAACAAACAATGGCTCATCTGGGATCTGCATGCATACTGTCTCAGCAACAGTGGGTCTTACTGCAAGCCAGAAACTCCTCAAATGTGGGCACCCTCACCAGGTATGAGGATGAGCCCACCTGCTTACATCCTGTCTCGCACCCGTACTTTTGGGATGTGTAGTACCAACTGTGTAACTGCTGGTATTGGAGTTTGGTTGAGTTCTTGCTGGGGTGGTTTTAGGTGCAGGCCTCCATTGTTTCCTGAGCTTACTCTTCAGTCTGAATTCACGCATCCCTCTCCCAGTACCGGGTGTAAATCTACCCTATTTCTACTTCGGGAATCCTAAAACATGGAGAAAATAACTGACACTGGACCTTAGGTAGAAGAAACCACCAGCAAAGGCTTTTCAAAGCCCATTGACAATGTTAAATGTTAAAGGTATTTGTACCGCCCACCATCACCAACGGAATTGGTCCCCAGGCGCTCTGGCGGATCTGTAAACGATAAGGTGGGATGGGTTAGTAAGGTGAAGAAGGAGTAGGATAGTGAGAGGAGTGGTGTTCTGTTGGCAGCTTCAACTCGGTATACACCAGGTGCTGAGCTTTGGTGCGGGTATTGGATCGGTGTCAGTCCGCGTGTGCTGTTGCTCCGGCTTATGTGTTGTTGCCGTGTTGTGAAGTGCGTGCGGCTTGTGGTGCGAGAGATGGTTGTGTGAGTTTTTGAGTGAGATAAGCATGCAGAGTTTGAGGTTATATTGGTTAGTGGGTTACCTGACCTTTTGCATGCTAACATTCACAGTATTGTCTAAGTGTGGCACTGGTGATAATAATCATTTTCAGTATTATACAGTGCTTCGTTCCAGGCTCCCAGAGAGCCTGGAGATTGATGGGGACTGTCCATCCCTACTCACCTAACATCCCCCTGGCAGCGCTATTATACATGAGGCCAGACTCTGTAAACGTGATTAGGGGGCATTGGGAGACCTGCAGGTGCCAACCAGGAGGGATATGTTGCCAGAGGGAAAAGTGATGGATTTCGAATTCCTAGTACAGACTTCGGGCATGCATAAAGGCCAGTTTCTATTACATGAGGGGTTGGTTACAGTGCTTAGAACTAGATGGCCGGAGGGTCGAGATGGAATGCAAAGCGATCTAATCCTGGAAGCCATGTATGATATGTCAGAAGGAGGCCACGTCTTCGCCAGAGTGTATGAGCTGTTATCAGATACATTTACTAAATCCACACTGAAGGTGCGTACGTAACGGAAAGAAGACCTGGGGAGGTCCTTGTCGGACGCGGAATGGGCCCGGTCCCTGCTTTACACTAAAAAGGTCTCCAGGAATTCTCGTTTTAAGTTAACGCAACTGTACGTCACCCAGTGAGCCTACTTGACACCACACACAATATCACAGTTCCACAGAGCGAGCAAGCAGGCTTGTCCTAGATGCAAGAATGATCAGGCAGACTTCAGTCACGTTATGTACTTGGTGCAAAGGTTCTGGGCGGCAATCACAGACAGAGATGCATGCCTGGCCCCAGATGCCTGTCTACTGGGGATGTTCCATGGGAGGGTGTCGGGGGTGCAGGGGGGGGCCTAAGGGGGAGGGACCTAAGACCCACCATTCCGGAATGAAGGATTTGATTTGTGTGCTTGCAAAACGCAGGATCGCCAGGGCCTGGAAGGCATAAGAGGGGCCCAGCGCGGACACTTGGTGGGGAGATTTGAAGAGATGGCCGTTTGCGGAAACGTCTGTCTGGTACACAGCAGCGTATAGAGGCATGAAAGAGGTGAGTGTGCATGTGGCTGAATGGAGCGCCCTAACTCAAGCCATGTTTCCTCCCTCGGAGAAAATGCCGCCTTTAGACAAATAAAATTGAACAATGAATGCTTTTGGAACTTTGGGTGGGCATACTGAGTGATGTGATATGCAGGAAGTTGCCATCTTTGAAATTATTGGGGTAACGCGTGACTGATACTGTACACGCAGGGGTTACTGCAGGTTTTATTTTGGTTGTTGTGTTTTTGTTTCATTGGTTTTGTTCTTTCTTTGACTGTGTAAATTGATTAAATTAATGGTTGTGAGAATATGTCACACTGTAAGGTCACAGGTTGTTTTTGTTGTATGTTGGAATAAAACAAAACAAATGTTTTTTTTTTTTTTAAATGATGACGGAGAATATTAGACAAAAAGTAGAAGGAAGCTAAACTTGCTTTTGATGTGAGGAAGGCAGTTGGAATGCTCGGTTGGATCAATTCCTGTTACAGAATCATAGAAAAGGAAAACAGCAACTTATTTGCACCCAGTCATACAGCAGAACTTTAAAAACAATGCTGTCAAGCTTGCAACCTTCAAATGTTGGTGGCAGTTGCTCAGTGGTTTGGAGATTACTCTGGTGTGTCTGAGTGTATATGAGAGGGGCACGTGCGATATCCTGAATGGCTCTGTCTATGGGGTCAAGTGGGGTATGCTAAACAGATGTGTGCATGAGAGATGGAGGCGTGTGGTACCTGAATAGAGTGGAGCTCAGGGATGAAAAATAAAAGGCAAAAGGGGGAGGGCTGAACGCCTTCTGCATGTGGAGTGCGCATGCGTGAATAGAAACATGATATGAGGGCATCATATTTTTTAACAGTGACAGTCTGAAGCCATGGAAACGCAAGGGTTGCCCTAAAGTGGCAAGGACAATGGCCAATGTAATTATGTTTTTTTGATTGATTGATATTTTATTTCTATCGCGCTCGTACACAAGTGTTTCAGAGCGCGACAAGGCAAGGGAGGGGAACAGGGGACAACAAAGCAGAGATCTTACTAGGCCCAGTGACATTGAGAACGTGCAAGTGCATGGGAGAGGGGGAGGGGAAAAGTGCATGGAAGGGGGGAGAGGTGGAAAGTGCGAAGCAGTGGAGAAACAGATAAATAACAATAAATAAATAATAAAGGCAACAAACAGTGGTAATGCAGCCAGCAATTTGCAAGTGCTAGGTTTAAGGCAGCAGACAGGGTATGTCTGATAAGCGCAGGAAGAAAAAGGGGGGGCTGTATGGGTACAGATACAGACCCCACTGCAAGGGGTGGCCCGGAGGCAGTGCGGGAGGGTGGCAGGATGAGCAGGTACCTGGGCCCAAAAGACAGAGGGTGGCCAGGTGCACGGTGCCAAGAGAGTACAGATCAGCAGGGGAGAGGGGGAGCGAAGGCAGAAGAAAAGAGGAAGGTCTTGAGGTGTTTCCGGAACCGGAGATGGTTCTCCTCAAGTTTTAGAGTGGCAGGGAGGCTGTTCCAGAGGGAGGCCCCAGCCGAAGACAGAGATCTACCCCCAGCTCGTTTCTTAGAAAAACGACTGACCCTGAGTGAGTTGGAGGTAGAGGAGTGAAGAGCTTGAGAGGGGAGGTATTTGCGGAGGGATAGCTGAAGGTATGTTGTAAGAAAAGTTGCCCTGCCTGTGACCGATTCAACCTGCATACATTCTGCCTGGTTGTAAGTCTGGTAATTTCGAGGTACTTCAATCCCTGGTTACCTTCATAGAACAACAATCTTTCAGAAAGATAGCACCCCACACACTGTCTAAGGAGATGCTATACATTTCTACCAAAAAAGAAATTAAAAAAGGCCAATTGTAAAAGGCCATAATAAGGATCACAACTGTTATGTACTCCTTTAAATAAAAAAAACAGATTGTTGTTCTATGCAGGTAACCAGGGATTGAAGTACCTCTAAATAACCAGATGTACAACCATGCAGTATTGATGCATGTTGAATCTGTCACTGGCAGGAGAGCTTGAAGCCAGGCACGAAGTATGAATTGCAGGTGGGGTGCATGGATAAAGCAGTCATTACATTACAATATCTAACTGCTAGTTACATTGGAAGCCCCCCTTTTTCCAATTTGTTAAATATTATATTGATACACCCAAGTCGACCTTCCTTTAGCCTAAGGGAATATGTTGCTGTAGTTGCCGGTCAGTGTAAAGAAGATTACTTGCACAGTCTAAATACAATTAAACCGGGGAGCCCAACAAGGTTTTATGGGAGCCCAAGAAAGCTGATAGGGGTTTGAGAGACTCTTCTTGGGGCAGTCAACCTCACAAGTCCCACAGCTTTAAACCACCAAAATGCCAAGGAGACATCTGTCCTGCCTCCATCATCAAAGAAGGAGCCAAAGACTTTGCCCCCTTCATCACCACTCTCATTAACACCTCCTTTGCCTCTTGCTCGGTACCCAAGAATCTCAAAGACGCCTGGGTCAAACCACTTCTTAAAAAACCCACACTAGACCCAAGCATTCCCACTAACCACTGTCCCCTGCCTGCTAAAAATCCTTGATAAAGCAGCCTACATCCAAATCCAGAACCACCTCGAAACTCACAACTTTTTTGGCCTCTGCCAATCAAGCTTCAGACCTAGACACAACACTGAGACATCCCTTCTAGAGCTGAAGATTCAAATAGATGAGGCCAGAGATAAAGGCCACCCATCCCTCCTCTTAGTCCTTGATCTCTCAGCGGCCTTCGATTTGGTCGACCATAACATCCTTACCGCACACCTGACCACCTCAGCATCCTTCTCACCTAATGCAGCTAAATGGATCCAATCCTTCCTGTCCGAAAGATTGATGTGGGTTTTCTCAGATAGTGCCTCAGCAGACCCATCACCAGAGGCGTTGCTAGGGGGTGGCTAAGGGGGTTATAGCCCCTGGTCTTTTGGTTGTAGCCCTAGATAGAATCTCAGGGGCTACAACCAAAAGTGTAGCTAGCCCCCAGTCCCGACAGTTCCGACATTAGAGTAGCCCCTTCTCTTTTCCAGACCTAGCAACACCCCTGCCCATCACCTATCACGTGCAGAGTTCCCCAAGCCTCCTGCATCTCCCCCACCCTTAATAACATCTTTACTAAGATGTTATTCGACCTACTGGATGACATGAAAGTCCTATACGCCAACTACACTGATGATACGCAGATCCTCATCATGCTCTCAGGTTCATATGAAAAGGATTCAGACCACCTTAATGAAATCTATAGCAAGATTCAAGACTGGGTGGCAAAGCATGGGCTTTGTCTAAACGATGACAAAACCCAGCTCCTACTCATTGGCTCCAAACAACGTCTCAACAAACTCAACCCAAAATACAATTCATTCAATATCGCCAGGAAACCTCATCAAGGTCTCCAAAAATGCCAAAACACTAGGTGCCTACCTTGACTCCACCCTGACACTTTCAAGACAGGTTAATGCCACTGTCTCCGCCTCGGCCTACACTACTAAACTAATAACAGCCTGTAGACTAGTAAGCGAAACATCCATAAAATCCAAATTGCACAAAATAACGCTCTTAGAGCAGCCCTCAACATCCCACGCACTGACCACATATTCCAGGCAAGAAAGACAGCCAACTGGCTCCCAATAAAAGACAGAGTCACCTTCAGATCCCTCATGATCACCCACAAATGCCTCAACAACACCACTCCAAAATACCTTGTCGACAAATTCTGCTCCAGAATATCCTCTAGACCCACCAGAGCCAATTACGCTCACTGCCTCATCATCCCCAAATACAGACTCCAAAAATCAGGCGGTAACAGCTTCCCAGTCCTAGCGGCAAATACTTGGAACACCATGCCCCCAGCACTAAGAGATGATTACTCCTTCTTCGCCTTACGTTTCAAAGTCAAAGCATGGCTCTTCTCCACTATCCCTCCCATTTAATCAACACCCACTAGTCAGCAAGCTCCGGTACACAGTCAACTTCATTGCCTAGCTCAGCCCTTTTATCGGTAAATATCTGTATTTTCTTGTATATTATTATTTTGTATCCTTTCGTACTTTCTCTACTGTTTAATATTGTAACTGATCTTATCTTCGTGCTAACGCACGTATGTTATTTTCCCTACTAAGTATGCCTGTAAATTCCTGTATTTATTGTAACTGTACGTGTATGTAACTGTTCATAAGACTAAGCGCCTAGCTACCCCAGGGTTCAGCGTGCTATATAAGCATATAAAACAAACAAATAAACCAGGTTGCAGCAAATGTTTCTCTGTGTCATTAGCTACCACACGTGCCTTGAATGAGATTGCCACTTTAAGGAACAACCAAGGTCTCCATAAACAACGATAATGCATGTCTGTCACGCTACCCCACTCCGTTCAGGGCATTTGCCATCCCCATCCGGGGCTCTGCCCACTCAATTCCCCAGTCCATGCTTGGAAACCTCAGGCCATCTCCATGCCCGCTATACCAGTCCCAAGAGCAGGCCTCATGATGACCCAGGCGATGCAGCAACCCCTTCAGGATTTCGTGCAGCAGGTTCACTCCTCCTGCAGTATTGGTTGTTCTCAGGGTAATAATGGTTCAAACAGTCCCATCTCTCCTTGGCCAGTGACATGGGTATATACCTCAGGCACAGATGCCTCGTGGGAATCCTTGGGTCAGGCAGGCCTTGCCTCTGATGCCAGATTATTTGAGCCCATCCTATACAGGGTGGCGTGGAGGGTTCGATAGGAGAGCTGTTCATCACCTCTTGACATCTGAAAGAACTACAACTCTCTGACAACCAGATACAATGAAAGTGGCAACAGGGATCTAGAAAAAGAGCCTGTGGTATGCAGTGCTAAGCGGACAACTCAATAGTAATCGTGGGATTCTTACCGTTAGTCCCACTGCTCGCCTTCGCAGGCTCGGCAACATTGTTTTCTAGTTTGGAAAACTCGGAGTGCAAGGATCCATGCTTCTCTCCCTATGATTAAAGAGGCAAATCACAAGTGCACACGAATTACTCTCTTTAGTGCCATCAAGCTTCGAGTTCGCAGGGTGGGTGACATCTTTCCCAACAGCCTTCAATCACAGAATATAGCTGCATTTTTCCTGGGGTGCTAACTTCTTTCATGTGAAGCCAGTAAAAGCAAAGGTAAAATCATCTGTTGAACTACTAGGAAACACTCCACTGGAAAACCCCACAACAGCCAATGGCTCGGCATTTGGCATTGGGTCTTGTTAAGGATCTCAGTCCCCGGAAATGTTCTTGGCATGAGGCTTTGTAGATTGTTTTCTACCGGGCTAAGTCTGATCTAAAGATGGATTCCTGTAAAATCAATTTAGCTACTACTAGGACTTCTAAAAATTAAGAGCATAGGTGCTCCTTTTTGTAAGACACTGTTTAATAGTGAAGGTGTAACTAGGTAGGGCTCCGGCATTTCATTCCCATCACCCGCAAATCGGGCTACGAAGGCCTAATTCACCATCTGAATGTAGTTGATCTTTCTTGGCCAGAAAGCATTTCAACCTTTGGCCGTTTGACCTTGAATTGGTAACCTGATGGACATTTTTTCTTGTACAGTGTCCCAGTAAAGAGGATTTGCAAGCTGCATAGTCCTTCCCTATTGAAAGCAGTACACTATGAGAAATGTTTGTTCAGATCCTCGATCCTTCAGGTCTATCCAAGGTACTTTCTAACTCTGATATGTATTTTGGTTCCTTCCATAAACACTCAAGTAATTAAAAAATACATGGTAGTGCTAAAACGCCCAACATAGACCTGCAAATGTATGCGGGTAAGCAGACTCTCTGCAACAGGGGTGCACAACTGATTTTGACAGAGGGCTGAAAGTACCTTACATGAGGGCTATAGTGGGCCGAAAAGTAAGTGGGCGTGGCGGTAGGCGGGACATGTCAGGAGGCTTTTTTAACCCCCAATTTGTATTAAACACATGGAAAAAGAATATGCTTTTGAGGGGTAACGATTTTTATTGCATTTCAAACTTACATTTTGTAATACACATTTTCCATTGTTATAATTTATTTCGATTTAGTTATTGTATATCGTCTGTTTAATTAAATTATATATTGACCCTTGATTGGACATTCCGTTATTTTGGACTGCTATACTTTGCTGTTTGGGTTGCCCAAGAGGAGAATGGCCTTCGTTGAGTCAGGTTTCCTCACAAAAGCAAAGGATGTACATCTCCTAACTGTGCCTGTTTTAGCTTTATTTTTGGGTTCACTCTTGGAGTGCAACAATATGCCCCATGGCTCCCACCCCCAACCAAACACTATTCCCCATGACCCCTTCACCCCCAACCAAACACTATGCCCCATGGTTCTCGCCCCCAACCAAACACTATGCCCCATGGCTCCCACCCCCAAGCAAACACTATGCCCCATGGCTCCCACCCCCAAGCAAACACTATGCCCCATGGCTCCCACCCCCAAGCAAACACGATGCCGCCTGTCCCTCACCCCCCAAGCAAACACTATGCCCCCTGTCCCTCACCCCAACCAAACACTATGCCCCATGGCCCCCTCACCACCCCCAACCAAACACTGTGCCCCATGGCTCCCACCCCCAACCAAACACTATGCCCCATGGCCCCCTCACCACCCCCAACCAAACACTATGCCCCATGGCTCCCTCAACCCCCAACCAAACATTATGCCCCATGGCCCCCTCACCCCAACCAAACACTATGCCCCATGGCCCCCACCCCTATGCCCCATGGCACCCCCACCCCTCAACCAAACACTATGCCCCATGGCACCCCCACCCCTCAACCAAACACTATGCCCCATGGCCCCCTCACCCCCAACCAAACACTATGCCCCATGGCCCCTCACCCCCAACCAAACACTATGCCCCATGGCCTCCTCACCCCCAACCAAACACTATGCCCCATGGCCCCCTCACCCCAACCAAACACTATGCCCCATGGCCCCCTCAACACCCAACCAAACACTATGCCCCATGGCCCCCTCACCCACAACCAAACACTATGTCCCATGGCTCCCACCCCCAAGCAAACACTATGCCCCCTGTCCCTCACCCCCCAAGCAAACACTATGCCCCCTGTCCCTCACCCCCAACCATACACTATGCCCCATGGCCCCTCACCACCCCCAACCAAAGACTATGCCCCATGGCTCCCACCCCCAACCAAACACTATGCCTCATGGCCCCCTCACCATCCCCAACCAAACACTATGCCCCATGGCCCCCACCCCTATGCCCCATGGCACCCCCACCCCTCAACCAAACAATATGCCCCATGGCACCCCCACCCCTCAACCAAACACTATGCCCCATGGCCCCCTCACCCCCAACCAAACACTGTGCCCCATGGCACCCTCAACACCCAACCAAACACTATGCCCCATGGCCCCCTCACCCCCAACCAAACACTATGCCCCATGGCCCCCTCACCCCCAACCAAACACTATGCCCCATGGCTCCCACCACCAACCAAACACTATGCCCCATGGCTCCCACCCCCAACCAAACACTATGCCCCATGGCCCCCTCTCCCCCAAACAAACAATATGACCTATGTCCCCCACCCCCAACCAGACACTATGCCCCATGGCCCCCTAACCCACAACCAAACACTATGCCCCATGGCCCCCACGCCTCAAGCAAACACTATGCCCCCTGTCCCTCACCCCCAAGCAAACACTATGCCCCATGGCCCCCTCGCCCCCAACCAAACACTATGCCCCAAACACACTCTCAAGCATGCACCCATACAGACCCGAACCCCCCACCCCCCAGCTCAGCACACTCTCAAACATGCACCCATACAAACCCGAACCCCCCACCCTCAGCTCAGCACACTCTCAAACATGCACCCATACAGACCCGAACCCCCACCTCAGCACACAAACAAACTCTGAAGCATGCACACATACATGCATCTCAACATACACAACACAAACATACAAAAACAAACATTCATGCACACCCGAACCCCTCACCCCCCCACTCAGCACACACTCTCAAGCATACACCATGCACCCATACAGACCCGAACCCCCCACCCCCACCCCCCAACTCAGCACACACACTCTCAAGCATACACCATGCACCCATACAGACCCGAGCCCCCACCCCCCAACTCAGCACACGCACTCTCAAACATGCACCCATAAAGACCCGAACCCCCACCTTCCAAATCAGCACACACTCTCAAACATGCACCCATACAGACCTGAACCCCCACCCCCCAGCTCAGCACACAAACTCTCAAACATGCACCCATACATGCACAACACAAACATACAAAAACAAACATTCATGCACATCCGACACCCCCCACCCCATCTCAACATACACAACACAAACACTCAAAAACAAACATTCATACACATCCGACACCTCCCCCCACACCCCCATCTCAACATACACAACACAAACACTCAAAAACAAACATTCATACACATCCGACACGCCCGCCCACACCCCATCTCAACATACACAACACAAACATACAGCAGAACAGACCCGACACACAAACACACAGACCACTTACCAGAGACGTGCTGGAAGGCAGGTAAGCAGGAACGCTGGCCGCTGGCGAGTTCTCTGACACTACGGCTGGCGTGGCAAGCAAAGCTGAAATGCCTTCCGGCATCAAGCCTTACTGGCCACGCCAGCCGTAGTGCTGGCACTGCATTGGTGCAGCACACACGCACTACGTGGCTCGTAGGAGCGACGTGGTGCATGTGTGCTGAGCCAATGACGGCCAGTGTTTTGTCCGGCCCGGAAGACAACAAAGACTTTCCTAATGGAGGGCGGCCGATGCTGCTTGCGGGCCCCCCTCCATTAGGAAAGTCTTTGTGCCTCACGGGCCAAAAAAAACAGCATGGCGGGCCGCAACTGGCCCGCGGGCCGTATCTGGCCCGCGGGCCGTATGTTGTGCACCCATGCTCTACAACATTTCTGTACCTGAGATTCCTTACTGCCCTCTATGAACAGGACAAGATCACTGCATTCCAGATTGAGAAGAGTAGACAAAGCTGGATTATTCAGATCAACTTGCAGAGAAGCCAAGCCATAGCCCAGAAGTGATGCATACTCACACACCACCATTAGTATCCCCACAAAGCTACTAGCAGGCCTCAAGACCTTCAAGGTAGCCACGGTCTCATTCCATGGAGCCACAAATAAAAGCGCACCGTCATTTAAGGGTACCCATAGGGCTTTGCAGCTTTTCTCTCGATATAACCAGACTGCTCGTGATCTAGGAAGTAGGTAGAGCAATGTGGACTCTCCTGTTTGTGTATTTGTTGCTTCCTAGCTAGTGTGGTGGAAAAATGACCACTGATGATTCCGGTAGATTGGTGAACAATTTATTAGTAAAAAAGCAATGCCAGGACCAAAACTAACCAACGTCAGTAAGAGACCTTAAGGGCAAGTAAGATCCCACTCCCTCTGTGCACTGTTCTCTTATACCCAAAAGAACACATGCATTTAAATGAAAGGGGTGGTCCAGAGAGGGCAATGAATTATACTGAAGCACTGTTGCAAGGAGGAGATGGACTTGGGGAGCCTCCCAAGCTATTGGGTATTCCTAACTCCACGTACCTTGTTCCTTGAAGCTGCAAGCATGATTCTTTGGTTGCTGTCATTTTGGTCTCCTATTTCGGCCAGACTTTAATTCAGACTTCAATCTCAGTGAGGAACTTTTTGGGCGATATCAAGTTTAAGTCCCCGCGACCAAATCAGGTTTAGTTACGAAAGGTGTCACATCAGTGCTTCAAACAACAGAGACCTAGAGTTCCTCAACTGCGTTGGCAAATGTAAAGGAAATATGTTTCAGCCACACCATTTAATGCGCCACATAAACATTTCTGTAAACATGAATAGCAAAATTGTTGTTGAATAAGTTCATCCGATGTTCTGGTTTTGTAATATACAAGGTTGTTTATTGCTGGCCCTATGTGATTACACGTGTTTCAGCACTTGACTGTGCCTTTCTCAAATCAGGGCATATCCTTAGTTTGTACCCATGTGTATTCTGTCTTGTTGTGATGAGAAAAGAAGTCCTGGGTTAAATCCCACCTTAAAATTCAAGTCTCCTGCATCTCGCGTCAGGTAATGGTAATTTTAAGGGCTAAGTTAAGGGCTTATAACAGACGATTCCCGGGAGATGCCCCAGCTACGCATACCTTTGAAAATTGCAATGCCAATAGTAAAATCGACTATATATTTGTGAACTGTGAGGAAGGCATGGTATCGAAGTAAGACAAACACAAGTGACCACAGTTCAAGGGTGTTTATTGAACTTTCACAAGGGACGGTGAAAAACGCCTATCTAAACCTAAATCTACAGATGGGAGCAAGCTACAACCATCAAATAATAATTATGTAGCCCTAGTGGAGTCTTGTCAAAGGAAAAGGGCCTATACTAAAAAAAAACATTGCCAATCCTTACTGCTACTTTACAAATAGTGTGGAGTAATGTTCATGAAAAAGAAAAAAGTGTTCACAAAATGATGTTAAGTCAGGATGTTTGGGCCGTTTGCCTCCCTTCCCCACATTTTCAGTACAGGGCAAGATGGTTTACTTGAGCCAAGCACACACTCTGGTTTTCTTGACACGAGGATACAGTTAGAATTCCAGCATCAGGGCCTTCGGTGCTCAAGTCTCTTTTCCATCCAAGTCTCGTGATTCTGAGGGCCTGATGTACAAACAAAACAGAAAGTAATTTTCCTCTTATAATTATATGATTTGGGGTGTCTCTCCCTGGATCCCCCTCAGCCAGGCTCAGATCCCTTTATTCCTTCTCGGATGACTCACGATTCACCCTGGATCCCCCTCAGCCGGGCTCAGATCCCTTTAATCCTCTCGGGCGACTAATGGTTCACCCGGACCCCCCTCATTTGGGCTTTAATCCTTTTATTCCCTTCACATTCAATTAGTCTCCCTCAGCCGGGCTCGGACCAATTGCAGCTCACTTTACACTTATCGAAGACTTTCAAATGTACACAGGGTTTTGATTAACCCGTCACAGGACCACTTTGATACAAAGTTCCTTTCTTACAATGCAGTTGTCTTTCAGTTGGATACCTAGCAGAGACCATCTAATGAGCACCTGCGTGGCACCGGACCAATCTGTACACAGAATCTGATTTTTTTTCCAAGTACATTTACTCCTTTAGTTTCCACTTGTCCGCGCCTCTCCTTACACGCGCTTCAAACACTGTCTTTGTGAATTTCTTCATACAATGTTGCCGCTTGCAACCTTGGTTCAAACACCAGCTGATTTCGTATCGGTTTCTCCGGCTCACCGGCTGTGCTGGTTCTACTTGCGCTGCTTTCTTGCAGGAGCCAAGGACAGTAACATGGTGGCAATCGCTCGTCCCGGCCTTGGTTATCGACACAAGAGCGCCCCAGATACTTTTGTTGCACAGCGTAGTCTTGTTCAGTTTCAGTTCCCAGTTTAGGCTTCTCACTTTACAAGGCTCATAAAAGTAATGGTTTCTAGAAGTCAAGGATACTTCCCTCCTTGCAACCCTCTCCGGTCTCGCCGCCTTTCTCCTTGTGTTAAATCGCCACCTTGGAACTGTTGCTTCCTCTTGTGCTTTTCCTTGCTCAGAGTGTGCTTTTGTGCTCTGCCTTTTATCTGTGTGGGGAAGGGTGATGGGAGTCAGGTGTGTGTTATGATTAGTAATTGCCTGACCCTGCCTAAGCAGGGTGTTGGGACATGTCAGGTATACGGCTCTGGTGTTAGTCCGTTGTTGCTCATGATGAACTGTCCGTGAGAAAGTGTTTGTGCCGGGAATGGGGGGGTGAGCTTCCAGGTATCCTACCTGGTAGGATAGGGAAAAGGTGTTACAGGGGTAAGGAAATCATTGTGCTACAGATTGCACATTCTCATTTGACAGGGGGACACTTAGGACAATCTAAGACCCATGCGCACATCAGTGGGAAGTTTTACTGGCCAGGTATCCATGCTGATATAAAGAACTTCATTCAGACATGTGAAATATGTCATAAAACCAGTACGCATCTTCCCTTGCCTGCCCTCTGAACCATTTCCCAATAATAGATGCCCCTTTCTCCCGAATTGGGACAGATATCATTGCACCATTGGAAACCTCTAAAGTGTGCAATAAATATGTCCTCATAATCATTGATTACGCTACCCAATACCCAGAGGTGTTCCCCATGTGGAACAAGACAACCCAATACATTTTAAAACATCTATTGCTATATTTTTCCAAGTTTTGGTTTCCCCAAGGAAATTCTAATGGATATGGGATCCAATTTAATTTGCAAACTCATGGGTGAAGTCACGGAATTGCTCCATATTTCCACCTTAAAACCTCAGTTTCCCACCCCCGAACGGACGAATTGGCAGAAAGATTTAACAAAACACTTTCCAAAGGCTTATGTATAGGATATTACAGCCCTACGCCGATTTATGTGGGGCTTATATTGACGACATAGTCATTTATAGTAAGACTTAGGAAGACCATTTTTTCCATCTCTTTACTATTATGAGAGCCCTCAGAGAAGCCGGCTTAACTGCCAATCCATACAAATGTAAGCTGGCTCAATCAGCCATGAAATACCTCAGATTCTTTGTAGGGAATGGCAGTGTCCAGCCTCAGCGAGAACAAGTGAAAGCCGTCCTAGATACCGCCATGCCTAAGACCAAGAGAGACCTCAGACCATTCTTAGGATTAACCCGATCCTAAAGGTAGTAGATTTTCCAAAAGAGTTTGTGTTACAAACTAATGCTTCACTTACAGGGTTAGGAGCAGTTTTGTTACATGTTTGTGATGGAATGGAACACCTTATCCTATTCATTAGTCTTCCCACATGATAAAAACAACTCAGTGTTAGAATAAGAGGCCCTTGCCATCAAATGGCCATCACCCATCTACGATACTATCTCCTAGGAAGGAAGTTCACACTCATCATAGATCATTCTCCATTAGTGTGGATAAGCCAACGAAAAGACTCTGACCCTTGAATCATGTGATGGTTCTTAGACCTGATACCCTACTGTTTCACTGTGGAGCACCAAAAAGGTAAAGACCAGGGGAATGTTGATTGCCTTTCTCGGTTTCCCTGTGAAACAGATGCGGGAAAATCGCATAGGAGAAGGGTATGTGAGAAACCAGAAGGTATCTCACCCACTAGTCCCCGGGGACCTGTCATATAGGAGGCAGGACTCAGCCATCGCTTTGGGATCCAGTTCCTAGGGGTGGACCAGTGCGGGAGGGTCCCCTGGGTAAGGGGTCTTCAGGGAGTGGGACACTGGATGGTGAGACACGGTATCCCCTTCCCTATAGCACCTTTACTCCATCCTACCAAGTAGGATATTTAGGGACTCTACCCCACTTTAACAACACAAACACTTTCACATGGACAGCCACTATGGGAGAAAACAGACTAACACCCAAGCAGTTTACAGTTTACCTGATGTGCCCCAATACCATGGTCAGACTAGGTCAGGCAATTATTGACCATCACACACACCTGACTTCCATTAAGCTTCCCCACATGGATAAAAAGCGGAGCACGAAGCGGAGCACAAGAGCACACTCTGAGTGAGGCAAAGTACACAAGGAAACAACAGTTTCGAAATGGCAGCTGAACGAGGGAAGAAAGAAGGTAAAACAGAAGGGGATTGCAAGGAGGGAAGTTCCCTTGACATTTTCGACAAGTAACTGTTACTTTCCAGAAGCCTCAAGAATTGAAAGCGCCCAGGAAACCAGGCTGAAGAATTCTGCATTGTGTGTCTGAGGTAACCGGGGCCTTCCCATGTTCATAATCAAGGTAGGGAGAATCAGCTGCCGCTGTGGTACCATCCTTGACTCCAAGAACAAAGCGGAGTCAGTGAAATCAACACAGCTGGTGAGTTGGGGAGACCAATACAAGACCGGTCTGTGTTGAAGCCAAGGTTGCAAGCAACAACATTGTATAACGAGCACTGGAACGAACATTGTTAAAACACATGTGATAAGAGACACAAGTAAAGTTGAACTGCTGATGAGTAATTGAACGTTAAACGCAAGATACAATACCTATGAGAGAGTGGTCCAGGACCACGTGGGTGTTAAATCCAAGGTCTCTGTAAGGAATCCAGCTGAGAAGTGGCAAAAGTTAAGTGAGAAAAAGATTATATCAAGAAGAGAATGAGTATTTGTGAATCAAAGTGGTCCTGCGATGGGTCGAGCATTAATCCTGCACACAGTCGAAGGTAATGAAGTAGAGAAAGTTTGGAAAGTAGATCAATTTGGTACAAGCCCGGTGGAGGAAGACCACTTGAAGGGTGTGTGTCAAATAGGGACTGAGCCCAGCGGAGGGGGACCCGGGATGAACAGTAAATCACCCGAGACGTTGTATATCTAAAATCCTAAGAAGAAAGGAACTTTAATGTTTGACACTTTATATCAGGCCTTCTGAAATAAGAGACTTTGAATGGCAAATAGACTTTGGCACAGAAGGCCCTGATGTTGGCGTTTTGAACTGCATCTGCATGCTAGAGAAATCTGAGAGTGTGCTAAGATAGAGTGTGCCACCTTTTCCCCTGCTGAAAACACGGGGCAGGGAAGCCAATGGCTTGAACATCCTGACTTATCATTTCTTGAACATTTTTCTTTCGCATAGCATTGTTTTCCACACTATTTATATTTAGAAGGAAGGATTGACAATAGGTTTATTAGTGTAGGCCCCTTTATTTTTGACAGACTCGACTGGGACTGCGTTATTATTATTTGCTGGTCGTAGCTTGCTCCTAGATTTAGGATTAGAAAGGTGTTTTTCAAACCCAATTGAAGTTCCATAAACACCCTTGAACTGTGATCACTTGTGTCTGTTTTACTGTTTGATGCCATGCTTTCCTTACAGTATGCTATGTAAAAAGGCAGATCAGGACTTGATTTATCTAATAATGCTCTGCCGAGTAACCTTGCCCTTGAAAAAGCATTTTTTAAAGCCACTCTTCTTGGGTCGAGGGTGCAGGTCCACCGGGGAAGCTATGGCAATTTGCTTAAATTCCACTGATACTCCTACAGTGTTTGCTATTAGCAAATATCTAAAGTGGACATGAAGTATTCGAACAAAGAAGCAGAAAAGGGATGCCTAACTAATATCTGGAAATTGCCACTTGTAATTTTATGTTTTACGAGGCTATTATATGTATTTTATGGTATTTTATGATGTTTTGATGAATTGATGAATTGTGTGCTTTTATGACTTTTATGACTTATTGTCGAAATAAAGCTTATTGAACTGAAAAAGAGTTCCACAATCCAAGCCTTTGATATCAGCTGCGTTCTTTTATGTTAGCCGGTGTTATTAGGGAGGACATCATGTTGTGATACATTTAGTGAAGGTGAATATACTCCTCAATGATTCACACACGCTCTGAGGTAGGCGAGAACGCCTATAGTATAATTACGTTTGTCTACTAATGACACATTTCCTAAGAAAGCAGTAGCCTAAATCACGCTTACATATGCCAAAAAGGAAACATTTCATAAGCAAGATATGTGAAGGTGAGCATAACAACACACTAAGCAAAGAGCCTTCATTGCAAAGACATGCACAGTAAAGTCTAATTCCTTCCCTCGCACAAGCAAGAAACAGTTTCTTAAAAATGCAGTTTGCAATGTCTGCTCAATAGTATAATGCAGTAATGTGCAAGGGGAGTATGTGACATTTTTAATTCCCAACCTTTTCCCCACAGTCCCCTTCTATAGACCTTTACTCCAGTCTCATTATATACATCTGTAGGGGAACAGACATCACATACCGACATATCATAACTAATTATTTCTTCAGTAGCATGACAGTAAAGCACTTGGGCAGTTTGAGAAACTTCAGAACAGGTATTACCTAGCCGATAATAGAGACACTTACAAATCATCGACAGACAGGACAGACTTCCAAATATGACTGGTGCTATGAGTAAAATGTGACCAGAAGATGCATCAAGGGGTCCCAATAGAGCTTCAATCCATAAACGAAAAATTCCAGGAAGTCTCTGGACTGGTGTAAAGGAGGCTTACAGTGTGACAAATGTGTGTGATGATGTCAGTGATATTGCTTGAGCAACTTGTTATGAAAGTAGAGCACTCGCTCTTCATGATTGTGTAGACGCCTCCTTGTGAGACCAGAACATGGTCTAGAGCCATAAAATCATGACAACAGGGGCAGATAGTCTATATTTATCTTAATCCCACGGCTGGTATAAAATATCCCACCCCTGCAATTAAGTTTTGCCATGCAGTGCTTCTCCCGAGGCAGGACTGAGCAGAAAAAGTAGGAGTATGACGTTCTGCAGGCAGACTATAACCCCCATATAACAACTCCTTCCCCAATTAATGGGTTACCAGGGATAGATAAGCTTTGTCCCCACTGATTAAATAAAGTCTGGAATATGTAGCATACCCTGTTAGGAAAGATTTCCCTTAGGTGCAATTTTCCAGCCATTTGTGAAACCCACAAACATTTTGCTATTGTTTGGCTTACCTAACCTGACTTTTTTCAGTGGAGCCCAGCCTTCAGCTGCACTCCTCTGGGCTTTCGCTCATTTGTTATGGGGAAACTGACACGTCCTTCAGGCTGTCCATTTCTTGTAATCTTTTTATCTAGATGTCACCAAGTACCTTGCAGTACCGCGTATAGAGGTCATTTTTGTTTTATGGCCCTAGACACCCTGTAAGGATTTTCTGGTGTTTGTACAAGTGTGCCTAGGATGAACTGGTGGCAGCAGTTTACTTTCAAAGTATTTTTCATTCATTTTTATGGACCATACTGCATTTACCGCGTTTTGCCCAAGACTGTGGCCAGTGACGAAAATGGCTGTGCCGCAACGTTTTTTGTTCTGTTCCTTTGCCTTCCCCACAGGCTCCTGCATGTCACGTGTGCTAGTGCCCAGGAAGAGGGTTGGGACTGTCTGGTCCAAATCCAAACTGCTGGTGCCAGTAGGTCTGGTAGGCCTGAATGACTGGAATCACTGGGGGCCACGATTGGCCCACACCTGGAGTACATGCAAGAGAGCAGATCTTCCCTTGGGTACGTGAGATTTAGGCGCAAAACGTATATTGGATAAGAGAAGGGGCTCTGCATCCATTCCAGGTCGATCACCTGAAGTTCACACCGAACTGCAGCAAGAGCCAAGTATCCTGAACGAAAGAGCAGACTTGTGAAAGCGCCGGAGACGAGCTGGAAGATTTGGCACATGGACCCCGTTTCGACCCGTTGGACCCCTGCTTTGCATCCTACCAAGAAGGCCTGCAAGGGCACTTCAACCCTTTGGAGTAGTGGGACCAACTATTCTCTGCACTATTCTCCGCACCTCCTGCTTACCCTCGCAAAGAGCCTCTTCGGAAGTGTTCCTGGGCTATCCAGTGAACTGAACAGCTCGAACCCGGGGTACCGCAGATGAGCGCCGCCATCCGTTTTTGAGAGTCGAGACTGTGGGCATCGCTTACTTGTGGTCCTGGGTCTGAGAAAAGGCTACTGTCCTGCCACTGACTATCATCCCGTCCCACAGCCACTGAGAGCCGGTGCGTCCTGTAACTTCAGGGGTGAAATCTACTAGCAAAGTGGATTAGACTGGCAAAGTTTCGTCCGGACTGTATCGAGGATCGGTGAGTATTTTTATCACTTACTGGTGGCCCCCTAGCATATCCATCTGTTTTTATGCACGAGAATCCCTTAAAAGATACTCACCTTGGCTGGGCTAGCCTGCGCTCCCCAGCTATCACCGAACTCCGAAGGTCATTCTATCTGCAAAAGTAGACCCTGCCCAAGGAGTAAGTGTAACGCTCACCTGATTCCCGCAGAGGCGCCGGTCTTGACTGGGTGAATGCCGTATCTTCAAAGGTGATGTGTAACACACGGTTGGCTCTTTGGGCTGGACCTCTGTGCACTGTATGTCTGACTCGAAGAGTAAGATGTCTGCAGATAGAAAATATGGGAATAATGAACTGGGGTTATTGGGTGCCTCTCTCCTCTTCCCTTTCTCTTCTCCTGTAGAACCCCAAAGGTTAACGCCCTCACCTTAGGTAAGTGAGCACCGAGCTCTCCATCTGCCTCGGGGCAGGGTGCCGTAACCAGTTTCTTCACTGGATAAGGGTGCAGGCCTCTTGACCTCAGAGGACTGCTGTCCGTCGTTAACTGCACGAACGGTAAGTTCTGGGCACTTCAAATGTCTTAAAAGTCTTTTGTAATGATATCTCTTGTTTTACAGGGTTCCGGCGATGGCGGATGGCGGGCTGATGAGAGTTGAGGATCGAACCCGCGTGAGGAATAGAAGCGCCTGGAAGCACGTAAGTAAGCGCCTGGAAGCACGTAAGTAAGCGCTTGTAGCCTGCTTCACGATGCGCACTAACTGTCCCTTTTATCTTGCAGGTACAAGTTCGGAGCTTTAGAGAAGCTGAAGGGTGCTGGAATACCCACTGGATTCGGCATGGGAAGGAGTAATGGCACGTGAGTAATAAAGTTGCCCAATGTCTTTAAACAAACCTTCTTTTGTCTTTCAGATGCGGGATGCAGCGCCGAAGGCCTCCGGAGCGTGCGAAGAGCTGGTAAGCTTTTGTCTTTCAGATGCCGGAATGCAGTGCGAAGACCTCCGGAGCATGCGGAGAGTAGGTAAGCCTTTGTCTTTCAGATGCCGGAATGCAGCGCGAGGCGTTGGTGACAGCCGATGGACCAGGTAAGAGATGCGCTGCCACTGAAGACCGTAGTGCTAACCTGTTCTTTCTTTGCCTTTACAGGTGCTGCTGAAGACTGGATTCCAGGATGGTAAGCCTTTGTTCCCTTAGGCCCAGGATCAGAAGCAGAAGACACGATGAGCGTTCTGCTGCAGAGAATGCAGAATAACGCAAAGCAAGATTCATCCATTGGGTGTGGTTTAAATAGCCTCCTGTAGTGCTTAGGTGTCTCCTTCCACAGCCTCGCCTAGGTAAGAAAAGAGTTCCTGCTTTCCAGAAGAGTTCCAGTGTTCTGAACCTAGGGAGTGGCTCCTGCCCCACCCAACAGGAAAAGTAGTCCCAAACAGAAGAGGATCAGGGGCTCAACTGGCAGGTAAGTAAGCAGCATGGTCTGCTGCAGGTAAGTCCACCCAAGCATTATGAGCCCGGCGCTTCCAGCGCTGGGACTGGGCATCTTTATGAGCCTGGTGCCACTGGCGCCAGGACAGGGTCCAAAAGGTCCCAATTGGGACTGGCTGGCACTCGGAACCGGGGTTATGGGTCTGCTTCCAAGGGAGTCGGGCAAGTCCTGATCTTTTGGAAGCAGAGATCATGACAGTAAGGCTTTATTCTTCATCACCTCAACTCCCTTCCTAAGCAACTACAGCTCCCTGAAGAGAACCAGCTTTTCGCTTTATGCTTGACCACACGTTGTTAACACACTGCTGTACTTTGAGCATAAGGCTCCTCACTTCTTAGGGTTGGACTGCATCAGATAAGGATTGACTTCGAAGAACTGCCTAATGCAATATCTGTGTTGAACTTACCCCTTTCTGTTGCAGGTTGTGGTTATTTTGTCCTCTTTCATCAGTATTAGGCTAAACGCATTTTGTATATATGTTACATAGTGAAAAAGCGTGCGTGGTAACTGTTTCATTATTGCTGTGGTTTCATTGTGTTTTGTTTTAAAGGCCTATAATAAATGTATTTTTGATATACATCTGTCTAAGAGTAATCTGTGGAGTTTTACTGTGTGTGCTCATTGTGGGCTTCCGATCACTCTCACCCCTCCTGAGACTTAGGGGGTCATTATGACCCTTGCAGTAAGGGGTTAACAGCACCGGTAAGGATGCCGGTGCCGTTAACCCCCTACCACCGCATTCCGAGCTCCCTTAGCGGGTCCCACTAAGGCCGGCTGGTTTTACCAGCTGCCCTTAGCGGGAGCCGCTAAGGGACCAGGGAGCTAATAACGGGCACGCAATTTACGGGACCGTTATTAGCTCCTTCCCCATTCCCATTGAGCCCTATGGGGGCTCGAATGGGAATGGGGAATGGTTTTCAGAATGGTGACTTACCGGGTCTGGAATGACCCGGTAAGTCCCCATTCTGACTACCCGGACCCGAGTTTGGAGGCAGCCATGGTGCTAATAGCACCATGGCTACCACCAAACTCGGAATGACCCCCTTAGTCTTGACTACCTGCAAAGCTACCGCAGATTGGTCTGGTTTGTCCAGAAGGTTCCCCTGTTCCACTAAACTAGGGTGGCCTCTTAAACTTCTGCCCACCAGGTCAGAGTTTAGAAATCCAGCTAAAGATACCCGGACTAGGAAAATGATCAATTTCATTCAAAGGCAAATGTAACTATTCATTACTACACTAGAATCGGTGGACAGGTAATGACATTTTCTAGTTCCCATGAATGGAGGACCTGGGTTAATTTGACATATGAGAGCAATTGGCGGAGAAGAAAGGTACAGTGCTGCTGTCTTAGTGCATATTTGATCTGGGATGGGAAAATGAAGAGGACAGATAAAGCCCAAATGGAAATGAGAGTCCCTACAAGGTTCTGGGACTTGGGATTGGGTAACCAATTTGATATCCAAACAGACAATGCCACACTGAAAGGGGATGGGTGCAATAGGGAACCTGGAAGATAAATTAAGTGGCAAGACCGAGCAAGTGGTAATGTTAAAAATGCAGACATATTGCGAGGAAAGGTGCAAGTAAGTGTTTTCACTGTCAACCTAGGGATGTGCAGAGGGACTGTCATTTCCATGACAGCTGGTGTGGAAAGCATCTCTCACAGTAAAGGAATAATATATTAATGTTCTGACAAGCACTATAATAACAGGAAAGTATCCAGACATCATGTTCACTAAGTGAAATGCTGAAATGTACAGGTCCAGGAATCAGGTTGTGATACCAACTCAAAGGATCGTGGCTTGAAGACAGATTTTGATTTAGTTCATTATGGCAGCTGAGGTGGCGGACACAAGTAAAATATGTTTGCCAGACCAAAACCTCCAATGCAAGATTTATAGGCTTTGTGAAGTTGCAGCAAAGTACAATCAACGTTCAAAAAATTACACCAGGAATCAGGTGCTGAGCAAAGAAATCTGTGGTCCACAGTTTATGATCGAAAGTTCCACCTAAAAGTCCAGACTACAAGTATCCCAGGTACCAGAGCCACACACATATAAGGGTCATTATAACAAACAGAATGACCAACAGATGATACCAGCAGGGGCCGTAACTGGCAGGAATCAGTGAATCAACAGTAGTGGACTGTATTCTCTGCCAGTCCACCGCCACTTCAGAGGGATTCATCGTCTTTGAGGGGATAAATCCAGGGGTGAGTGACTTGGCCAATTGCCACTTTGTTCAGAATTATTGACTCTCAGGAACTCTTCCACGGGATCGCAAAGCGTACCTTTTGCAGGTTGCATTGTGAGGTCCAGAGTGGTCAGACACTGAAGATGGTATGCCAAAAGTGAATTCTGAATCTGTGTAGTTTCTTCTGGAACTTCGACTGCCTGACAACAGAGTCTTAGAAATAGCTCCCGCAGGGACCTCACCATGTGGAAGAGATTCAGAACCTGCTGAACCTGGTTCAGCATATGGGCAGATTGGCCGATCGAGGGCCGTGCCCTCGCCTTATTGTACTGGCCGTTCCTTTCCATCAACATCGCAAGAGTCTGACATCGGCAAACAATTTGAGACGTCACTGGTAGTGGAGTTGGTGGGCGCGGTGGAACTGGAGCCAAGGTGAGGAAGACCGGTTGGCACGGAGGTGATGTCATCACCAGAAGCAGCAACTATCCTGGAGAGTGCACCGCATGGATTCAAGCCGGGATCCCTGAACACATTGCTGCCGAATGCATGGTCAGAAGAACCTAGAATGGGCCATGCCACCTTGGATGGAGTGCATATATCCACTGGTGAACCTTCATCAGGACCCAGTGGCATGGCTGCAGAGGGTGGCAGGGTTCACTAACCTGTTCAGGTAGGGCTTCACATACCTAAGCATTGTGAGAAACCTGAAGGTGTCTCACCTGCTAGTCCCCGGGGATCTGTCATCCAGGTGGCCAGGAGACGGTCATCACTTTTGGATTCAGTTCCTGGGGGTGGACCAGGGAGGGAGGATCACCTGCGTGAGGGACTTTGGGGAGTGGAAGTGGGATACCAGATGGCAAGACGCGGTATCCCCTTCCCTGTAACACCTTTACCCCATCCTACTCAGTAGAATACTTAGCAAATCAACCCCCCCCCTTTTACAACACAAATGCTTTCTCATGGACAGCCCTCTATAGGAGAAAACGGACTAACACCAAAGCCGTATACCTGACATGTCCCAAAAAAATGCTCATGCAGGGTCAGGCAATTACTGACAATTACACACACCTGACTTCCATTACACTTCCCCACATGGATAAAAGGCGGAGAACGAGAGCACACTCTAAGCAAGGCAAAGCAAGGAAGCAGCAGTTCCAAAATGTCAGTTTAATACAAGGCAAAAGACAGTCAAGCTGAAGGGGACCGCAAGTAGGGAAGTGCCCTTGACCTCTTCGACGAGGAACCGGTACTTTCAGAAACCTTAGAGAATAGAAAACGTAAGACCAGGAAACAAGACTGAAGAATCCTGCATTGTGTGTCGGAGGTATCCGGGCTCTGCCGCGCTGATACTCAAGGTCGGGAGAATCGTTTGCTGCTGTGGTACTGTCTTTGGCTCCTACAACAAAGCAGTGCCTGTGAAGTCAGCACAGCCAGTGAGTTGGGGAGACTGATACCAAACAATGCTGTGATTCTGTCGACCACACAGCAGGGACTAAAGCAGTCACTGTCAGCTTTCCTGGAAAAGTGTGAGGAGCTAAAACTATCCCTGAATACAGAGAAAACAAAAACAATGGTTTTTAGTCCCAGCTTTGGTAAAATAGTGAACTTTGGAATTAGCGCAGGGGGGACGCCATTAGAGCAAGTAAGACATTACGATTACTTAAGCACACGCTTCTCTGATAGTGGTAACTGGTCAAGTCAAATTGCCAGAGCTACTGTCATGCTAGAAAAATCTAGAGGTGGCACCCATGCTTTTTTAAATAATCACAGCAGGGGTGCGGTTTTCCCCAGCCCTGGATCTATATAAGAAGGAGGCCTCGGCAGTTACCCTATTTGAGGCAGAACTATGGGGGTTTATAGGCCTGAAGTCACTGAGAACGGCAGAAAATATGTTTCTCAAGAGACTATTGTGTCTCCCTTTATCTATGCCTAACGCGCTGTTGCATCTCAAACTTGATTTATGCCCAATTCATGTAATGCCCGCAGCCAAACCAATGTTTTATTGGCTCCGGCTTTGGGGGACGTCCACGCTTGACTCTTATAGGGACGATATGATCTACCTGATGAGCCTGGAGGGATCGATGAAACTGACATGGTTGGCATTGTTAGAAAAAGCCTTTATGGTCTTTACGAGCAGGAAGCATGGACCCAACCCCAGTTGATTACTAAATCAAAGTGTAAATGTTTCAAGGCAAAGATCTGTGAGGAATTATATAGAGGAAGTATGGTTACAGCATGCAGGAACCTAAAGTCTGCACCTGACTATGTATTGTCAAGTCAGATTTTGGGTTCTAAAAATATATGGACTGGATCAATCCTCCTCTTGCATGTACACTCTTTATGAATTTTAGATTGGGTTAATTGAAGGTGACAAAATTCACTGTGTCATGGAGGCCAGTAAATATGAGTGCCCCCCTCTCTAATACCAGTGAGGAAACTGTTGGACATTTTTATGTTTTTCTGCTTTGCTACCCAGGGACTGAGAAAGTTATACCTAAATCCTGTATTAAGACTAGCTGATGTAATTGAAGCCTTGGAACTATGTAAGATAACAGATGATCCAGGAAGGGTCTATAAAGAATCGAAATGTATACACAGGGCCTGGGGCCTGGTTGCTGAGTCGCAAGGTGTGAGATGTTGTTCTCATTATAAAGTGTCAATTCAAGTCAGGGAGGCCGTGAGCTTTTCATTTTATGACACATTATTGACCACTTTTCTTCTCATGACTCCATGTTCTGCTAGGCACTATAAATGATATGTTAGGGCTAGTGAAACATGGAATAATATTGTGGATCTTGTGTATTTAGGACCACCTCTATTTGTCTTTTGGGGGGTTGTGAGTATTAAAAACATGATAAGCAAATGGAATCTTTCCCCCCTCAAGACATTGGCCCTCATTATGAGTCCGGCGATAACCGTGCCGGTAAAACCGGCAAGTAGCCACCCGGAGCCCATAATGATTTACCAGTGCCTGACTTGCCGGAGACACTTCGGCATTACATTATTATTATTATTAACCCCTGGCGGTCCGGTAAGTCAGGAGCCGGTAATTGTAAATCCCCATTCCCATTTGAGCCCCATGGGAATCAAAGGGAACGGGGACAATGGAAGCACTGGCACCATTAATAACAGTGCCGGTGCTTCCGTTAAAGTCTGAGGCCAGGTCTGCCATGGTGGGCGGTACGGCACCCGCCCGCAGACTCGTAGTTTGCTGGTCCGGAAACAACGGTGCCAGTAAGCTTACCGGCACCGTTGTTTCCGGACCAGCAAGCATGTAATGAGGGACTTTGTTTTTTTAGAATTTATAATTGATTTGTTTTAAAATTTGTATGAATTGAATGTTATTTTTTTCTGATATACGAACTTGTAACTAATTTATCAATATCTAATGATGTAATGTGAGGATGCTCCTTTATGGCTTAGTAGCCAAATAAAAGATTATAAAAGTGAAATGTGATACCAGACCGGTCTGTGTTGAAGCCAAGGTTGCAAGCAGCAACATTGTATAGTGAACGCTGAAGAGAACAGTGTAGGAAGCGAATGTTATAATCAACGCAAGTAAAATTGAAGAACAAATGAGTGATTGAAATTTGAAGCCAAGATATGATACCATAGACCAGTGGTCTTCAAACTTTTTTGGCCTGGGCCCCCCCTGAGCAAAGTTTGGGCAGGCCGGGCCCCCCTAAAAGTGCCAGATGGACAGTCTGTAGAAATCGCTATGAACTTTTGCGTGCCATCACCGCACCGTACTCCCAGTACAGACCCTGGGCTCTCCTCACGCTACTCCCACCACTATCCCAGTGCTGCAGCCCATCCTGCTCCCACCATAGTCCCATAAAACAAGCATACACATTTAAATAAAAAATAAATCTCCATAAGCGTACCTTCTGCAGGGGCCTGGGCGTGGTTGCTAAAATGCCCCGCTCCAGGTTGCTCTGCCCGTATGTGCGAGGAGGCACAGGAGCACCCCCTCGCACATACATACATGAAGTGCCCCAGCCAGCATTTCCAATTAGCTATGCAAGGCTGGCGAAGAAAAACACCCCCAGCGTTGCATGGCTCAGTGATCATGTGCGGCTGGGGAAATGAACTGTCACAGGAAAACAGTGTTTCCCTTTGACAGTTCAGCCAGCCCAGGAACACTCCCTCAGCTGGAAAAAGCAGCTGAGGGAGTGCTCAGTGTTTCACTGGGCTGGCTCCTTGGATCCTCCATAATGGGTGAGGTGGCCAGTGGGTGGACGCCCCCCTCACCCATTATGGATGAGCCGGCAGTCTTGGACTGACCTGTAGGGCAATAGGGCGATGACCGTACAAAAAATGCAAAATGCTAGTGTAGGCCAGTCAAAATGGGCTACTTTTTTGGCCAATGTGGGCCACTTTGAGGAGTTACTTCACTATGCAGCTAGTAGTTTTGGCCATTGTTGTTGAATACATATTCTTTAAATATCACCATTTGTTTACATTTGACCAAAAAACAACCCCTTGGGTACTATTCAAACAGTCTGTGACTAAAGGACTGAATATACATTTGCAACTGCTGGCCATTTTTTCATTGGTGCCTAAGACCGTTTTAAGGTCCAGTCTGACCATGTGAGCTGCCCCTTCCCATTTCCTCCAATCTATTTTTTTTTACTCATTTCATGCTGGGCTCTGGCACCCCCCCTAGGATGCAGCCGTGCCCCCCTGGGTGGGCGCGCCCCACAGTCTGAAGACCTCTGCCTTAGACAGAGGGGTCCGGCACCGCCTCAGTGCTCATTCGAAAGTCTCTGTAAGGTATCCAACTGAAAGGTGGCAAAAACGAAAGAGTGACAAAGAATTGTGAATCAAAGTGGTCCTGCAACGGGTCAAGTAAAATCCTGTGCACAATCAAAAGTCTTTGATGTTAATAACATAAAGAAATTTGATGACAATGAAGTTGGTCCAAGCCCGGGGGAGGGAGATCAGCTAAGAGCTTTTTGGTTAAAGCAAGTTTGTGTTAAAAGTTTGACTTGAAGTTGGTCCGAGCCCGACGGAGGGAGATCAGCTGAGAGCTTTCGGCTAAAGCATGTTTGTGATAAAAAGTTAATTTGAAATTGGTCCGAGCCCGGCAGAGGGAGACTAATTGACAATGTGTTTATATTTGTATTTTGTTTATTTGTAGAGCGCACCAAGCCCTGAGGCATCTGGGCGCTTTGCTTGCATAATAGGTTACATATTAAAATAAATTACATAGGTTATAAATAGCGTTATAGTAGCACATCCATTATGTTACAAAGATAGTACAAGCGTAAGGAAGCAAGAATCGGAATGCAGGTGGTAAGATAAGATGGGTTACAATAATACATAAATTGAGATGCAGAGGTTATATACAGTGTTACAGTAGTACATCCATTAGGTTACAAAGGTAGTACAAGCATAAGGAAGCAGAAATGGTTGCATAGGTGGGTACAGTGAATGGAGCAAATCTATTTCCCTCAGCTCAATCAGCTGACAGCACAGTCATTAGGGTGACAGGTAGCAAGTTCTCTCGTGTGGAGAGACAGATTTTTCAGTTTCTCCTAAGTGTGGAGAAGGATGGTTCGGTTCTAACTGTTAGGGGTAAGGAGTTCCACAACAATACGGGGAAGCGGCAACCTCCTGTCTTCTGATGTTTGAAGCGTGGGATCTTGAGAAAGTGTGACTGAGCAACTCTGGTAGGGCGTTCTGAAGTCTTTCGGGCGATGTTATTGCTAAGGTAGCTGGGTGCTTTATTAGCAAGGCACTTGTGTGTCAAGGATATGGTTTTGAGGGCAATTCTTTGTTTGATCGAGAGCCAGTTCAGGTTCTGTCTAGATGAGGAGATGTGTTCAGATCTGGCAATGTTCAGTGCCGATCTGATGGAGTTGTTTTGTATTACTTGCATCTTGTGCAAGTTTTCTTGATTGGTTCCCAAATAAAGCACATTGCAATAGTCCAACTTGGATACGACTAGTGCTCTGGCTAGTGTTATGCGGTTGGCATTTGTGAGATATGGTGCAAGCTGTGATTAGTTTGCATGTGTAGGCGGTTGAGGATGCAATCACATTGGTTTGCTAGTGAGGTTTAGAGTAGAGTCAATGGGCCTCATTGTAAGGGTGGCGGTAAATACTGCCACGACTGCCCCTGGAGTCCGTTTTTTACCAGCACCCAGCAATAGGGGTGTACCGGGGCATTCTGGCCCTGCCAGACCCAGTAATTCCTCATCGCCGGGTGCTGGTAAAAATGACTCCCCATTCCCATTGAGTCCTCTAGGACTCAATGGGAATGGGGAGGCCGGCGCTACTGTGTAGGTCTGCTCGTGGGTGCCAGCAAGCTTACTGGTACCATTGTTACCGGACCGGCAACCTTTTAATGAGGCCCAATGTAAAAACCTAAGGTTTTTACAGACTTTGAAACCTTGATGTTGTTACCATCAATGTTAAATGAATTAAACTGAGCATCGAGGGTGTTCATTTTGGAGGGAGAGCCTAAGATGAGTAGTTCGGTCTTGTCATCATTTATAAAATGACCATGCTTGGCCATCCTGGCTTGGATGATACTATAAATGTCGTTCAATGCTTTAGAGTCGGTATCATAGTCATCGGTAAGAGGGATGAGTATTTGGGTGTTGTCAGCATAATTTGTGTAAGTGACACCCAAATAATCAAGATCATCAAACAGAGGTTTCATGTTAAAGAGGATCTGAGCCCGTCTCAGAGGTATCCGGGGCGAACCATTAATCACCAGAGAAAGTGGATGCACGAATAATCTACGAACATTGTTTTAAGGGGATCTGAGACCGGCTGAAGGGATCCGAGATGAATAGTGAATCGCCTGAGAAGCTGAGTACTTGTGAAATCTAAAAGAAGAAAATAACGTATTGTTTGTTGCATCAGGTCCTCTGAAAGAAGGGACTTGGGCATGCAAGGCCATAACGCTAATGATTGAACTGTATCCTCGTGCTAGAGAAGCCAGAGACTGTGCTAAACTCAAGTGTATCGGCTTGTCCCGTGCTGAAAACGTGGGGAAGGGAGGCCAACGGCCTGAACATCCTGACATATTGTTTTGTGAACACTTCTTTCTTTTTTCGTGACAATGTTACCCACACTATTTGTATTTAGAGGTAAGGATTGGCAATAGGTTTATTAGCATTCGCCTTTTTATTTTGACTAGGACTGCGTTATTGTAATTTGATGGTCGTAGTTTGCTCCCATCTGTAGATTGTGGATAAGATAGGTGCTTTTCAAACCCTTATTGAAGTTCACTAAACGCTCTTGAACTGTGGTCACTTGTGTATGTCTTACTGTTGATACCATGCCTTCCTTACGGCATGGAGATTTAGGACAGTTTTAATCAACATGCAGCAATATTGGATCAAGGTATCATGCTCTAATTGCAGACCTTGAATGTGGGGAACTGCTGGGGGTACAGTTCCCATTCACATATGTTGACCAGTAAGGATTTCATGGGCAGACACTTTGTGTTTAAACTGGGGGTTATGTCGCATGGCAAGCAGACCCATGGGCAAGGCTTGGGGCCATTTGAACTCTGTTTCTTTACAGACTTTGTACAGGCTCAACCTAAGGTTCCCATTCCAGCATTCTACATGCACAGTAAAGCGCTGGCGACACTGATGAGTTATTCCTAAAGCTTTCCACACTTCTATACTAACCAGCAACTTTTTTAGGCACTTTGACAGTGTCTGCTTTACTGCTAGGATATGCCTCTACCCTCTCAGAAAATACATCAACAAGGAACAAACAGTAAACATAGGTCATGCAGGCGGGGAGCTATATGAGGTCTGTTTGCATGTGCAAAAATTGACCTTCTGGTACAGGACATGCAGACATCCTCATGGCCAACGCTCTCCCAACATTGTATGTTAGACATATGACACAATTTTCACAATAACTCTGAGCCTTGGAGGCCAACCAGGATCCATCCAATCTTGACGCAATAAAGTCCCCACTGCATTTCTACCTGAATATGTTAAGCCATGAGCTTCACGGACGAGGTAGGGGATGAGTACTGTAGATGCCACCAGGTGGCCATCTTGGGAACGCCACGGAGAGTCTACTTCCAACTTAGAGTCTTGGTGAGTCCTGGTCACCTGTTCAGCTTCTGGAGCTTGATCTTGGAGGATTACCAGACTGGAAAAAGAAGACATAAGTGACCGTGGAAGTGCAACACATATAAGAAATTCATTAGGAACCAGGGGCCCATTTAAGGCCGCTGTGCGAGCTGAACCATCTGGGCTGTGAATGACTTTGAGGGATCATATCCCTTGCATTTTATTATAGCTACAGCCACGGGAAGTAACAAGGCATTCAATACATTTGATACATACTTCCCATTTAATCTTGAGGTACCTGTGGATTTTAAATATCCACATTGCTTCCAGAGAGCTCTGAAGACGTGCTCCACCCCATGGACGTACTTGGAGTTGGTTTAGAGCACAGCCGATCTATCTCAGGCCAAAGCACATACACGGGTGAAAGAGACAAGTTTGGCAACCTGTGCTGATTTTGCCAAAGGTATTCGATATGATTCTAAATCAGCATGTAGGGTACATACACAATAACTCAAAACCAATTCCCCAGTTTCTGGGACATGGGTACAAGATCCATAATCAAAAAGAATCAGCTCAGGATTCAACAAAGGTACATCAGACAAATCAACACACGGTGGCAAGAGTGTCTTCACAACAACCTGACAGTCTTATGGCTCCACATCCTCTGGGGTTGGTAGCAAAGGGGCTGGATTCAGAACTGGGCATTGATTCAAAGTTACATTGGTGGCAGAAATAAGCAACTTTTCATATTGGGTGAGACATGAATTTGACACATGCTGTGTCTTCCCTTTAAGCAATAATGACAACACAGCATGGGGAACAATAATCGTGACAGAATGCCCTTGCACTAGGGAGTCAGTTGTTTCTATTAACACAGCAGTAGCGGCAACAGCTCGCAGACAATCTGGGAATCCCACCGCTACTGGATCTAAAGCTACACTGTGGTATGATACTGGCCAGTGCTTATCAGCGTGTAACTGAGTCAGCACACCTCGAGCGAACCGGTTGAGCTCATCTCAGAACAGCAAAAAGGGATTTCTGTAATCAGGCACACCTAAAGCCGGTGCCATTGCTAGTGCTTGCTTAATGATGACAAAGGCATCTTCTGCTTCCAGAGAATATGGCTGGGGATTGGGGGACGAATCATGAGTGAAGTTCTGAAGGGGCTTAACTATGGATAGATATCTCAGGTCCCACACTGCCTACAGAAACTTACCACCCTGAGGATCTCCCTCATTTGCTTCTTGGTCTGGGGCTTAGGGACTTTCTGGATCACTGCAATCTGATCCTGGGACAAATGTCTTTCCCCAGCTGAAATCTCATTGCCCAGGTATTGCACACAGGGCGTACACAACTGTAATTAGTCTTTAGATGCCCTGTAACCCTTTTCAGCAAGCACTTTAAACAGAGTATGTGAATCTGCTTTTTTAGTTTTTTCTATTGTTATGGTTGATATTCAACCTTTCAACAGTGATAACATTAATTCAAAATACAGTAATAACAAAAATGATATACCACATTTACAATCTTACTATTTAAAAACTAGACATTTTACACAATTCTTCAGCACATCAGTTTTAATTTTAGACATATCTGATCCAGAAATCTAACATTGTCCAAAACCAATAAAACATAGTCTCCACTAACAATTAGTGCCCAGACTTTGGGCTCTGAAGTTTCACTAAGATAGTTAAAATGATTTCTTAAAAGCAAATTTCTCAAATCCTTTACTTCTAGGCATGACCTTTTTAAATGTCTAAATGTTTTGGTTTCTTGACCACAGAATCGACAAACTTTAGCAGATTGACCCTGTTTTAATCTTGAGGCCATAATTTCTCGAGTAGTCCAAAGGTGCAGCACAGTTTTAAAAATCCATGTCGTTTAATAGGGCAAGGAAATAAAGATAGCTAGTGCAGGAGACAATTAATGGGTTTCACTCCAACTTCATAGTTTTTAAAAGTCGTATATCTATGACGTTCAGCAATTGTAGAGCACCTATCAAATTTCCACATCCTCCTTTTTGCCTTATCCGGTTTCTGCAGTAATGTTTCAACACTCAAACCTGCCTTTTTTTATCCAGGTCAGACAAGTCCTTCTCCAATCAGTCATGGTGCCAAATCGCACATCTTCTAGTAAAGGGCACAGGACTGGGAGATGGAGTTAGCCTGCCCTAGTATTATTTTTTTGTACAAAGCTTAAAAGTTTCCACCTTACAATTACAGATAATGAAAGAAGGCCCAGTTCTTAGCGTAAAACCTGGAAGGCGTTCCCTTTGATACCCCAAAGACTCTTTTCCAGAATAGCCCTTCCCATTTATTCCAGTTTTTTTAAAAATCTAGAAACAAGATGGGTTCCACTCCATATGATATTGTTGGGACCACCTTTTGTTTATAGATGGTCTTGTGTAAAATAAGCCCCTGAGAGGCTTCTGTTATTTTCTTGGTTTTCAGATCATTATAATGGGTTTCTGCTCTAGATCATTGGCCAAGATCCCCAAATATCTATATTCTGAAACCCGTTGTAGGGGAAGATTATATGCCTGAGCATAAGCACATTTGATTTTTTTGTGTTTATCCTAAAACCATTGTCTAGGCAGAATTCCTCTTACTTGGCCTTTATACACCGACTGGGTTTTGGTCCAAAAGGACCAAATCGTCTGCATATAGGACCCACTGAATCGGTACCAGCCCAAGTCTAGGAGGGAATGCGCATGCTTTTGGCAGTTAAGACCCAATATCAGCTATGTAAAGGTTGAACAGGGCTGGTGCAAAAATACAACCCTGTTTTAAACCCTTAGATGTTGCAATGAGTCTTGACAGTAGGCCCTGATAGTTCAATATGACCTGAGTACAGGTTCCTGTGTGTAGCTCTCTTATGATCTCCACCAGGTATGACGGACATCCCCAAGTCTCTAGTTTTGCATACAGTCTAGCTCGGCCAACCGAGTCAAAGGCATGTTTGAAATCTATAAGTGCCAAAAAGACTGGTTGACCCAAGCTATTGAAAAGTAGCCAAACCCGGAATACATCCTGATTGCTAATGATCCAACACTTTCGCCTCCTTTGTCCAATAAATGTCTTAGTACCAGCTTTGCAAAGATTTTTCCTGAAACATCGAGCAAAGCAATAGGGCAATAATTTCCCGGGTCTGTCCGAATGCCCTTTTTGAAAATAGGAACAGTAATAGATTTTTCCCATGTGGTCTGGACACTGCGTATTGTTAAGATTGACTTAAACATTGTGAAGAGTACATTTGCCCATTCCTTGGGGAGGGCTTTAAAGATGATATTAGAAAGCCTGTCTGTTGCCGGGGCACAAGATCAAATGTCAAGTCCCATGGGTTTTTACCCGGGACAACACCAGGCTGCACGCTGCCTACCCCAGGTGAGAACAATGTCTCAAAGTGCATTACCCATACATCTTCAGATATTACATTTGCCTGCAAGGCAAGCTGATGAGAAAGTGTATTATTCTTTAAAAGGACCCATATACCTGCACTGTTTTTAGTTACAAGTACACACATCTTGGCGTCCGCATCTCTTTGCATCATAATGAATTTGTGGCTTTTCATCCAGTTCTTCAGCTCTTGCTTCAGATGCTTAACTTCTGTATAGCTTTCCTCCCTACAGGACTGCACAGCTTTCAGTATCGCTCCCGAAGTGGCTTTATCTTAGCTTGGACTTCAGGGTCAAAACGGTGCCTGTGCTGCCACACAGCGTGAGACGAGCAAAGACCCTTTCTCACAAACTGATTTAAAATAACTGGATAATCATATCTACAGGGCATTCTCAATTAACATGGAGTTTAGAACAGCCAACGAAGAGGAAGACCACTTAAACCGTTTTCTTCTTGAATCCACGTCTAAACTTTCTTTATATACTTCTGCTCCCCTAGGAGACCACAGTAAAGTCCAACTAGAGGTAACCAAATCATGGTCACTCTTTGTCTGCGTGATAACCAATAAATCCTCAATCCAACCATACAATTCCCTAGAGATGAATACATAGTCCAGCGTGGAGGAAGACAGCCCCTTAGACCAAGAAGGACACTATGGGACATCCCCAGGGAGTGTACCATTGACTATGAGGAAACCTCTAGTCTTCATTAAGTCGAGCCACAGCTTTGTTCTTTTCTGATTATTGCCACTAGACTCTCTGTGAGTCTTCCTTACAAGCTTCCCAGGAGGGGGAGTCTAAGAGCAGATCATCTACATACTGGACCAGCATTGACCCTCGTGGAAACGGAACCAAATCAAGATCTTTCTTTAAAATTTGGTAGAACACGCTAGGACTTTATATGGGTAAATGCAAACAGGTACTGACTTTCAGGATTTATGGGTATGGAGAAAAATGCTGAACACAAATCTACAATAGTGAAGTACTTGGTTGAGTATGGAGTACATGACAAAATGGTAGCCGGACTGCATACAACGGAAAAGCTTGTAACACAGTGGCATTAACTGCATGCAAATCCTGAATGAAATCAGAAACCTCTTTGCCTAGCTTCTTAGTGAGCAAAATAGTAGTATTGCAGGGACTGCAGTTTGGTACAATAACACCTAGTTTGAGAAGGGATTCTATCACAGGGCGAATACCTTGTTCAGCCTGTTGGGAAAAAGAATACTGAGGTACACATGGCAGGGGATTGGCATGATTTAGAGTAGTTTTGACTGGCTCAGCATTAACCATATATCCATTGTCATTTGCATGGGTTGACCATAATTTAGCTGCGATTCAGTCCAACAGTTCCTGCTGTCAACAGTGAGCGTCGGCCTGGTCTCCAGGGTACAAATGGGTAATTTACTGTAATACTTCCAGTACCTCATACTCTCTGTGAGCAGGAATATCGAGGTATTCACCATCAGAAGAAAAATAAATAGAACAACTTATCTTGATTAATAAATCCAATCCAAACAAATATACAGGAGAACAGCGACTCAGCAAAAATGCATGTTGATCAAAAATGGGACCTATCATGACCATAAGCAGAGTAGACACATGATGAGGTATTGGAGTATCCCATTTACCTACAGCATTTACTACACCATCAGAATGCATCTTATGTGGAAACTCAAAGGCTTTTAATGTAGAATGTGTGGAACGTGATGCTCCAATGTCAACCAAACATGAAATATTGTGACCAGCAAAAACACAATCAACATCCAGGGCAGTAAGATCAATTGATATATGTGGTGCAACAAGCTCAGAGACCGCTTGGCAATCCTAACCATTGGTCTGAAGTGGTGGCAGTGGAGGCAGGGATCTTGTAATTCCACTTGGCACGGTTGGCTATCTGCCTCGACCGTCGCGTACTGATGCCGATGTGGACACTCGACTTTCCAGTGTCCAAACTCTTCACAATAGGTGCATTGGTGCTATGCATTCATGTAATACCTCTCAGCAGGTTGCCGTGGTTGAATTGACTCAGATGCTCCTCTCCCTCCTTCCCTGTCCTCGCCCTTGTCCATCTGGCGTGGGTAGAAAAACTCCCCTTACCCGGGAAGGTTGTAAACTCTGATTCTGCAACACCATATGTTCGGCTTCCGTAGTTTCTTTTTGTCTTTCGACTCTTTCATGGAAGTGCTGTGCAGATAACAAAACCTCTACCAAACCCTTTCCTTCCCATCCTATGCTTTAATTCCTTCATATACCTTAGGTTGCAAATCCATAATAAACGGAGCCACCACTGCTTGAGGCATTATGAGGGCTGAATCAACAATCCCAGAATACTGTTCAAAGCATTGTTTCAAACGCCTGAGATATTCTGCAGGATTTTCTCCATTGGCTTGCTTACATACATTGATTTCAGACTAATCGGTCTTTTGAGGACACATTTCAGTTAAAGTTTGCACCAGTCTGTCAGTAAAAAATATTTTTTCAAAGGGGAAATGACAATATAGGCCACTTACTTGCCTAAGTTACGTAATGCTATCCTTGTGGTGAAAAACTGGGATTATCCCAATATATAAAAAGGGATGGGGGGGGACAACCCTCCACATTACCACATGAACTCTCTCCTAGATACAACGGGAAAGATGTTTTGGGAGGTGCTGTTGAACAAACTAGAGATTTTGGTCATTACAAATGGTGTACTTTCTCATTTACAAGATGGCTTCAAAAAGGCGGTGGGGACTGTTGATCAGACATTTAGGTAATACCTGCTAGTTGAGAAATTCGTAATGTGCTAAGGAAACTTTTACATTATCTTAGTTTTATTGACCTCAGGACTGCTTTTGAATCGGTCCCCTGTCAAGCACTATGTTGAACCTTAAGAGAGTAACACTTACCATTAGACCTCCAATTATGGAGCTTTATACCTATAGTGTGGCATGTGTCATGCGTCCGATATGGCCCAGAGGGAGAACACACCTCTTATTTCCCAATCGAAAAAGTCATAAGGCAGGCATGTGCTTTGGCCCTTGTCCAGGATTTTATAATTTGCAGATGAAACAGTCTTAATATTGAAAATCTCTGGGCTTAAAAAAAAGTGGCCTCTTTCGCTTCTATCTGCAATATTAGAGGTCTTGAAATCAACTATTCTAAGATCAAGTCCACAGTTTGCTCTGGGAAGAAGAGGAAATGTAAGAGTCTGAATTTGTACATTAACGGACATTTGATTAAAGAAGTTCCCTTCTATGATTACGTAGGAGTTAGATTTAACAAAGGAGGGAATTGGCAAGAACAATGAACAACAATAAAATATAATACTATCAAAAAAACTCTGGCGCTGTCTTAAGGTTTGCACGAGACAAGGGGGGCAGAAAGGTCAAGACGGCATTCAATGTATTCAAGAGAAAGGCCATACAAGCATGTATCTATGGCGCAGAAATATGGGGAATCCTACGATTGTAAAGCCATAGCATGGTGTGAAAATATGTTCTTAAAAGAACTATTAAGTCTTCCATCGTCTGCACCAACTGTGGTACTTCGTTTGGAATTAGGGTGGACCCAAATTGAAGTACTAATCTCCTTGTATTGGGTAAAATTGCAAATTTCTCTGAATTTGATTGCATATAAAGATGCTATGGTGGACGTGCTTAGACAAAGGGAGGCTTCACAACTCGCCTGGTTTAAGCATGTCAAAACCATGCTGCAAAAATTGGAGAGTATGCTCTTTGGGGGAATCCTAATGTGGTGGATTGCCATCTGGCAAGGATGTGAAAGCCCTGGCATTTTGATTTTTATTAGTTAACAAAATTATGTGGGTAATTCCATCTTTGAATGGATAATCTGCTGATCAGATTCCACTTTTATACACTCCATGCCAAAAGCATAGGGTACAACCGGGTCCTGCTGAATCAGTATCCTGATATGCAGCCCCTGCTCTACCAGTGGGACAGAGCAGGTTCAGAGGTCACGGTTGCCCATTTGACAGCTGCAGTGACAGCTAAGTCTCTGCCATGCAGGGGCTGCATTTAAGATATGCCCCCCTTTGCCAAAACAATGATGATCATAAGTAGCCCATGAGGGTGGCACGTTAAACTCTAAAATAAAGCTATACCTGAGTTAAGGCACAGTGCATGGCACTCATTATAATAATTACTGCCACATTCAATTTGATATCACACGTGTCAGCTTCTGTCAGCCAGCTCAAGCTATGGAAGGTGATGTGTATTCTGGCCAGACTGGCTGAGCCCGCCAAATGAGAGGTAAAGGAACCTGAATGGCCATTCCCCTCCTTTGATCTCTTTGTGATGGTAGGTAAAACCCTCTGCCAGAGCCAGCCAGCTACTAGGCAGCAGCCCTGTGCCCATGCATCAAAGGAGCACACCCATTTAAAGGGAGTAGCCTCACACCAGGGTGCTACATTTATAAAGGCCTTTGATTCTAGTGGTAAGGGAAGGGCATGGGGTTTGAGTAGTCAGGAGGGCTATGCAGCATTTTCTTTCTCTCTACCTCTCTCCTTCATGTCCCCTCACCTTCCGTTAGAGAAAAGCACTTTGTGTGTGATTTGAGGGGGCGAAAGTCCACTTCTTTCAAGACAGGGATTGGACCACTAAGGCGGACTAGATTTAGTCAAATTACCTGTGGACTTAAACCTTTAAAAGAAGGGGTCTCCCACCCTTCTTTGATTAGCTCTAGAACACCTGAGAATGATTCACTGGGCCTCTTTTTGGCAAGAGTTGTACTTTCCAAAGCCCTCAACCACTGAGGTGAAGAAGGAGCAGTTCAAGACTGAGGACAGCTCTACCCCCTTCCAAAACCCGGGGCACATTCGGGGTGACAATTGCTATGGACCAGGACCTGCCATTCCTAATCTCCCATGGCAGGGAGAGCAGACCCTGAAAGGATTTACTGTGTACTTGAACCCCCTAAATTGGTTCTCAGAGCACCCGCAGAACCAGATCTGCTATGTCTCCCCATTCCGCTGCCTCAAAACCGGTCGAATGGCCATCGAAGCAAATTCAAGTCCATCAATGCCAAGGGATCCTGTCGGTGCAATGCACTGTCACTCCTCCAAACCTTCGTACAATTGCTTGCACATAGAGCCCGCTTGATGCTTCATTGTGGCCTCGCTGACCCAGTCACCTGCTAGGCTCAAATCAACTACTTGGTGCCCGGGACCTGACTTAAACCGGTGGAGAGTCACTTGCTGACTCAGACGAGGAGTTACTCCATGACTCAATCCGACTTGTCCCTCACACTGCTGCTGTGCCAAACCACACAGTGGAGCAACAGGATCACTATTTCAACAACCGCTGCCCATTGACTCAAACCGCAACGTTGTGTTGTCAAACATTTGTTGTACCGTTGGTCCCTTAGGGTCCTTGAGACTGGTGAGGTCACCTTGGCAACTTTCTAATCGAAGAAACATATCATTTTTAAGAACATTGTGTTTTACTTGCCTTGCACTCCTAATTCAGTACTCAGAGCGCTGCATTGTGCTATCTTTGCTTATTTTCTGTTCTGTCCTTAAGAGTTTTATATAGTGTTTCTCTATTTAGTTATTTTGCAGATGCTCTATTTCATTAAAGTATGCCTATTTTTATAGAACCTTCATCGGACGTTCCCTTTATTTTGGACTGTTATGCTTTGCCTATTGGGTTGGGGCTGAATGACATTTACACCAGTCTTAATAGCACCCACTTCCCTCGGCTCACGTTACCACAAAAGGAAAAGGAGGTATATCTCTTAACTGTGCCTGTTTTACCTTTATGATTGTGTTGGCTCTTGGTTTGTAGCAGTGTGATGGCTCAGTGGGCGTTTTAGCCTATAGTGATCCTTGTACTTCTGCAGGGCAGAGTCCATTTAGTCACACCTAACAATCTCACTAAAATGTCCATAGCACTAATACAAGAGAAGTACTACATATGGCACCAAGAGAAAACCTTCCATCGTTGTCAAAATAGTTCTCTCTTTTTAGCTATTTATCCATAAAGAACTCTTTTGAGTATGAACATCATATGGACATTGTATCAGATTGTAATGCAAGAATGCTTTTATTTAGATTATTTTTAAGTATCTTGCCGGTTTGAACTCTTAAGTAAAAAATTGAACTGGGAATTGCAGACCTATGTCCTGCATGTAGGACTAGCCCGGAAACACCCCAACACTTTTTGTTTATTTGTCCAGCATTCAATGATACGAGCAAAAAAGATTTAATCTTGTGGCTGAAGAACAAAGGTATTACAAATGTATGCCTCTTCCTACTTTTCCTTTCTGTCAAGCTGTACCCTGGTGGGATGAGGACATCAAAGATGTGGGTAGCGATGAGTAGAGCCAGCTTTAGTTTGTGTGTGCTGATGAGATTGGCTGTGTTGGCAGGGTGGCGGACAGCTAATTGTGTAATAATGAACATTAGGATGCGAGAGAGGTGTGGTGGTGGAGATGGCGTGTACAAATTGGGTCAGCATGAGAGGATTCAGAGCATGTTGGCGTGGTGTGCATTTGTGAGCCTGTGTCGTCATAAGTGTGGGAATGGACTGTAGCTCTAGGAGACACACTGAAACATCTGCCTGATGTTGGAGAAGCACAGGTCCTGGCCGTTGGCCTTCTCGAGGCCCAAACAGGCACCAACAAGCTATGTCCTTGGGTTTGCCCTTAGATGAGGGTGACAAGGCCAGATAGAAGGAGAAACTGGTGGCACCTGATTGGCTGGTGAGATAGAGGAGATGGAGCTGGTCCCATTAATAGGGTTACACCTCTGAGCCTGACGGAAGAGCACTGCTCCCATAAGCATCTCTTGAACACACCTAGGCAGTGTAGGAAGGCCAGAGTGCCTGTGCCTGAGCTGCCAGGCAGCCTCCACTTAAGGGCCTTACAATTGAGAGATGCCCTCTTAGAGTGCTGTCCATAATGTGAATGTCAACGTTGACCTAGCGAAACTGCCATGCACTATTTTATCACCTTACTTTTGATTACATCTTTTCACACTGCATTCCAGTGGCATATTTACCAATTCACTACATATAAGGGCATCTTCACCCAAGGGCAATCTGGTACGGTTCAGGGTAGGGGAGACCCTTGTAAAACTCTCCTTTTGTGTCCCTCAGCACTCATTCTGCACATAGCCAATTCCTGACTGTGACACTTCTGTCAATAGGCTTAGCTTTACCAGAGCCCCCTCTGGGTCTCAGATTAAGGGAATCCAATATGATGTTCTGTTTAGTAGCGCCCACAACTCAACATGCACCCACAAAGTGACTTAAGATAATACCACCACCATAGTAACTGCCCCCGGAAAAGTTCTGGAAAAGGAGGGAAGGTTGCGCACCTTCATTTGATTTGATTGCATTGCCTTCCTCCCAACTATCACTCACCCATATGTATTCCTTACCCTACATGTTGTGACATAGGTTTGTACGCTTTTGTCCCCCTAAACTTTCCCACCCTTCCCTGTTCCCACTCTCCTTGACCCCATTTCCTTTTCACAGTCTGGCTGCACCGCTACACAGATACGCTCCGGACCATTAGGATGGTGCTGTGTGCATTATAAACAATTATTAACGTAACATAAATCTGTTAGAAGTGACACGGCCCCCAAAAAAAACACTGTATAATCATATTACTCTCCTCTCAAGTCCCAACTTTTATTGCTAAACCCATCAAGAGATTCTTGGTTTCCATCTCTTGGCTCTGCGGTAAAACATGCTTATTCTCCCCCACCAAACCTCCAAGTACCTCTTCCACTTCCACTTCTCTGACCTATTGTCCTCTGTATCAAAACTCCTTTTCTGTCAAGTGTTGGCATTATCATAGAATGTCTACTGCTTTTTTAGCTGCAGACAAGGGGTGCAATTGAAACTACAGAAAGAAGGAATCACAGTTTGTGGACTCCTCATTCACAATTTCCCTCTCCCGCCTGACTCCTGGGATAGTTCTCCCTATAATGAGGGGCTGAGTCCATAAACCTCTGATACCTCCTCTCCTGTCATTTCACTACCAGAAACCGGTCCATGACCTCATGCATCTTTTTCAGGTTCATTAGAATGGCACAACTCTGTCTTGTGATTTCAGCCAGTTGCAGGTTTGGGAGCAAGGCAGCAGCAGCTCCTTCTTCTTGCCCTGGGCGGACAACCGGTCTGTTTTAAGTCCCACTCTATGGATGTCTTCTCGACTGCTACATGGCTGTAACTTTGGTGATCTTCCAGGTGATGTGCATCTCCATGCATGACCATTACCACAGCTCGTCGCCTCTGCTAGCAGTACAGCCAGCATCCCCCAGTTCAGCTGTGGCTTTCCATGAGGTTCCCCTCTGCTCCCCCAAACTATTAGTTTACTCAACTCCACCATCTCAGAATGTAGGTGTAGAATGCTGCGGGAGCACAGAGTGGCTTCAAAGCCACTCAGAATGGGTGAGTGCCATCTTGGGTCCTTGCATACTCAAGCGGGGGATGGAGGACCATGCAAACTAATCATTTTGCCTCCTTGAGGTCACCTCATTCTCTCCGGTACAAATACCTATGTTCTCCTCCATTGTCCCCTGGTGTACGTACAAGACTTAAATATGGTGTATCCTCTTGGCGTTGAGGCCCCTTGAGGGAAGCAATGATGCTGCCCTGATCGCTCCACCCAGTCTTCTGACATACTTTCTGTTCCATAGGGTGGGCCCCTGGAGTTGCAAGAAAGTCAGTAGACATTCCATTGCATGCTGGGTAGCGGCTTGCATTTGGGAATGCTATGGCAAGGTGGGGTGCTTTCACTCTCAGTATGTCCACAGGTTGCAGGTGCATTCAGCAGCTATCCAGCACCACATTGCTCAGGATGTAAATTCTAGAGCAGCAAGGAGGGCTCCTCCTCATGTATTTTTGCAAACAATACTGCAAACAATTAGGTGGGGATCAGAAGATCATCTTGTCCAAACCCCATAAAGAATAGTTTTGGTTACAATTGGTATACAAATGGGCTTCTTCTCCCCTTGGTAGATAATTATTTTACTATGAGTCTGGAGGAACAGGATTGAATTGATTTGCCATTTTAGCTCTGTCCAGTTTTTGTCAATGATTGTTGGTACTGATGGAATAAAAAGGACTAAGGTTCAGTAAACTAGTGGGAGTGGGCAGTGGTCATGGTGCCACACGAGCACCTGAATCTCCTTTCTATTTCAGCTGTGCAAAATGTCCTGATCTGGGCTCCAGAGGAAGGGGGCGGGCAGCTGATGCACTACAGGTAAAAAGGTATTACAATGAGTAACTCATACTTTTATATTTGCAGGCTTTGGAAGTCAGTGACCACTTCCCTGTAGAAGTGAACCTCAGACCTGATCGCAGAGCAGATCGTGAGCTTTGACCATCATAGTGGCAGTCAGCACAGCATCAGATCATCTGCAGAAAAATCCATTCACCCAATCTTGGATGCTAACTAGATCAGTCTGCCACAAAAGGCACTTTATCTGCCCTCGTCTCTGTCAACAAGATACACAACCAACAATTTCCAACCACAAAAAGACACATCTCCAGACTGTAAAACTAAGCTACATGTCAAGGTAGCAGGTGAGCATGAAAAATAGCAAAGTTACTCGCTATAGTAACTCTGTAATCCCCAGTCGCCCGGCCCATTGAAATCCTTCTCACAGGACATAGTCTCACCTCACTGCCAGCATCAGATGATGTTTACCACAGAGAAGAGAAAAAAAGGGTCTCAGGTACACGTTCCACCACAACTACGCTGGAAGCTGGACCTCTCAGCCTCACTGCATCAACATGACTACTCTGCTCCAGCTCAATGCTGGAGAAGCAAAGATGGAAGTGGTGTACTACTGAAGGACCTAGACTACGAGCAATCATGCATGAATATGATTTTGAACCCTAGATTTCATCATTCATTCCCATGGAACACTTCCAAATGATACAGCCCCCCAGGAAGGAGATTATTTTGTATCCGCTCTGACTCATAATGTTTAAGGAAAGCGTGGGCTGCAGCCCAGGCGGCCGATGTATGGATAAGATTGATTGCAATCTCTCTAGTCTAGGACACCAAAACTCTAATGCGTCTGGTGATATGATTTGATATGGCATTTATAACGCGCGTATATACACAGGGGTTTCAAAGCCCAATGAGGCAAGGGAGGGGGAACAGAGGGAAAACAGAGACAACGATCTCACTAGACCAGATGACATTGAGATCGACAAATGCAGGGGAGGGGGAAAGGGAAAGTGCGGGGGAGGGGAAGGGGCAGTGCAATGCATAGGAGCAACCGTAAAAAAATAATAAAGTAAACAAAAACAGTAGGTAAAAGTGCGGCCAACATGTGGCAAGTGCAGGGGTGAATGCAGACATCAAGTGTCAAGAGCTGGTGGGGATTGTAGGGATCCAGAAAAACAGCTCCCAAGTGCAGGGGTTGCCGGGAGGCAGTGCAGGTGTGCAGCTGGCAGGGGAGAGGACCTGGGCCCGAGATCACAGAGTAGGCAGGTGGTGGATGAACACCCTAAATCGAATAATAGAATTATTGTCTGTTTGAGGCAGACAGTCTAAATTTAGATCGAGATGAAACTCTCAATCCCATTTGCATCTAAACAATAACACATAAAATGAATTGGAACAAAATAGGAAGACAACTGTCCTGGTTTAAATTAAAATCCGACAGGCTATTTGGTTTTTTTAAAAAGAGGGTGTTTTGTACTACCACCATATCTTTTGGGTAAACTGTATACGGTTTCACAACGGACAAGGTTTACAACGAATCTGTAGATCAACCTAACTGCTACCAAGAAGGCAGCCTTTCATCTCACCATGCAGCTTCAACCGGCCAGCAAGTGAAAGAATTGAAGACACCATTAAAGCTCCAGATTGGATTTGACTTCCAGATTGGCCAAACTATAGTTGAGACCCTAGTGTTTGGGATGGCATAGCCCTCTACAGTATTTCTATGGCCCTCAAAAGGTGTGCTTTTACATGAACTCATTTGAAGGCCTGAATTGGCCGCTAAGCAAAGCATCCGAGGACACTGAGGTTGGGTGTATTTTCTAATGCCCAATGAAATAAACCATGCTCTTTGTTGCTATACTGTTTCTGAATGCATCCTCTCCTGACCATGTTTGATTCGTCTGTATAACTGCATGTCACACAGCATCAATTTGTCACCGTACAACTGCTTTTTTGAAAGTCTTTGACTCATAAAGGGTATACTGCAACATAATAGTGGCTACAGAATCCACAAAATAGAAACAATCACAACAAAAAAGTGTTCCCCGTGAAATGGGGCAATAGCACAGCCGAGGGCTTGCATCCCAAAGTGTAGTCATGATTGACCTAGCTTCACGGCATGTAAGAGAGTCTATGCCAGGGGAAACAGGAGGTTCTCCATGCTGAGGCCCAGATATTGCAATGCCTTATCCGAAACCTTGGCATTCCTAATATATCATTCAATTTCTGAAAGACCTCAAGAGATTCCCTTTGCTTCTCTACTGTTCACATTCTTCTACCAGCACTCGGATGACAAGACCGGGCACTGCTGTTTCCTGGTCCGACACCTTCCCATCTCATCACACCAGCCACAACACACACGCCCTCCTCCCTCCTTGCTGGCATTCTGGTACATTGGAATAATAAAGAGCAGCTTTAGCGCTAGTTCACAGGGCCCGGCTAAACATTTATCAGGGCTCGTGGGGGCCCATTTCAATACGATTGCCCCTCCCCCCTTACCTACAGTTAGGAGGGGTGGACACAGTCTGTGACACCCTTGGGTTGCTCAAATAAGAATGGATACAAAGGAATGGCCTTTAATCTCCCAGGGCAGGCAGCCAGAGGGGAGATGAAAGACTTTAAACTGCACTGAAACGTTAGTAATTGCTCTGCCAGCAAGGTGCTAATGCAGATGAAATCAGAGTAAAAGGCAAAGAGGTGTAAATACTTCTGGATGCTATTAAAGGAAATCCGTAACCTCCTGCCAAGCATACATTTAAAGTCTTCAATTAAGGCAGTTATCTTCAAATTAGGGGGCCTGAACGGTATCCAGGCGTTGTTTCGAAAACATAGTTTCGAATGCCAAAGTTTTGGAAAAAATGCATCGAAAAAATGCTTTTTTTTGTAGGGAAAGGTTTTTTTTTACTAAAATGGGTGTTAAGGGTTAAAAAAACAGGGATTGGGGGGCCCCATAAAACATTTGTTTCAAAAAATTAATTTTTTCGATGAATTTTGTTTCAAAACTTTGCCATTCGAAACTATCATTAGGAACCGCCTGAATGATGTCCATAGGGGCAGACTCTTTAAAATAAGATTAATATGAATATTTTTGATATAAAATAGGATTAAGGTGACTGCTTTGAATAGAAAATTTAAAATTTAAGCAGTAGAACATCTGCTTATATTTTAAAGAGCCTGGTCCCCCTTGGTAATCCTTTGGGCCCCTTTGGGGGGCGGGGGGTGGGTAATGCCTAGGTATGGGTGCTCAGAAGCTTTTTTTTATTAGGGCGGGGGGAGGCTTGGTATGAATACGTTTGAATACCACTGAGTTAAGGTGACAGCAGCAAGAAAAGGGCAGCCTGTAACATGCACACAAGACAAAGTGCACATGTAATGGCATGAAATAAATATGTTGCTGTGTAGTAAGACAGCCAAAATAGGGGCAGCTGTGTTGGCCCACACATGCAGAGCACAACTAATTCACAACACTGGCACTGATACGTTCTAATTTGTCTTCCGGACCTCTCCAGCAAACGATATGCAGAACCCCAATTTGCAGAATATGGATTGACATGATCAGTAGCGACACAGTAAATAACATTGCAAGCAGTGGCATCAGTCTGCAATACTCCAAGATGCCTTTGGTAAAGCCATTAAAAGACGTTTCTCACGTGTAAGCCAAGAGAATAATATGCTGTGCAATACATAAATATTCACTATTATAAGTATACAACAGCTCAATAGTTTAGTAAATCATGAGGGTTTTTCATTATAGCAAAAATTGCAAACTAAATCACTTCTAGCGACACCCAATGTCAGCAGATCAAGCACAGGGAGATTAAATGATTTGCCCAGTTTCACACATTTCGTTAAAGGGATGAAATAAGTATTTGGACCGAGGCTCTGATTTAAGCAGTGATAGGCCACATGTTTATGTTTAGTTGTTTATATTGCGCCGGAGCCCGTAGGCATCAGGGCGCAGACACAAACAGGAAATCAGACAGAAAAACATATAACAATCTAAACAAACAGCAACGTCTTGAGGCTTTTCCTAAAGGCCCCATTGTTCTCTTCCCTGCGCACCTCCACAGGGAGTTTATTCCACATTGCCCCTGTCTGTGAGGTGAAGGCACATTCATTACCACAAACTCTTTTGCATCTCGGCTATGACAGACACATCGAGTCCTTTGACCGAGTAACTCTATCAATGTTTTCCAGAACCAACCTTTCCTTTAATTATTGCGGTGCTTTTCACAATGGTTTTAAGCACTTATGTACAATGGTATTTGCTTTGAAGAAAATCCTAGCCTCTACTGGAAGCCAGTGTAACTCTTCTGTGTATAGAGACTGGGTCTTGTCTCCTGGTACCCTTCATGATCCGCACTGCATCATTCTGGAGTATCTGGAGCCTCTTTACACATCCCTTATTAGCTACCGCAAGGAGAGCAATACAATAGTCCAACCTTGGCATAATAACAGCTCTCACCAGCATTATACAGTTAGCTGTTGATACGTAGGGCTTCACTAAACAAAGCAGCCTAAGATGGTATTGGGCTTTCTGGACTACACTACTAACATGGGCCTCAGAACCCAAGGAGGACTCAAAAACCATTCCCAGGGTATTTACTTTAGAGACCACTTTAATATAGTGGCCTTCTATGGTAAAGCCCTTGCATTTAGACAGAGACCATTTGTTAGCATCCAGTCTTGAATTACCTCATACAATTTTTTTATATTCTCCACATCTTTTTCATAGACACCGCTCAATTCAATGATGAGATGGATGTCATCGGCATAGTGAGGAAAAACGCACACCTACTGCATCTAAGACATCACATAGGGTGTGACAGAATATGTTGAATAGAATAGGGGAGAGACACGCTCCCTACGGAACACCGCACCTAATAAGCTCTGACTGAGAGTATGCCTTGGCCCACAATATCCTTGACTTCCTATCAGAAAGAAAAGGCCTAATCCAGTCAATGTCTCCACTAGAGCACCCTCCATAGTCCGCCATTTTGGCTAATAGTTTTTCCTGATCTACAAGGTCGAAGGCTGCTGATAAATCTAACAACATCAGCAGTCCCGCCTTGCTCCTATCGATAATATCAAGCATGTTTGACTGTAGATCCAGGAGGGTGATCTCTGCACAGTGGAATGATCTGAAGCCCAATTGTTTGAGGTGGAGAATTTCCTGACTTTCTACATGTTCTTGGAGCTGAGTTGTTGCTAGTTTAGCTACCATTTTCAATAAAGAAAAGGTGCATTAGTTATGGGTCTTAAGATATTGCAGTTTTTATAATCCTGCCCAAGCTTCTTTAGCAGGGTGGGTAACAGTCACCTTCTTTACCAGGGTTGGCACATAATTGTTAACAAATGTGGCGTTAGCAAAATGCAATATAAAAGGGGTGAAGATATCTAGATGTTCTAGGACAATTCTTGCGGGGATAATATACTCCAAGCAAGTGGTGGGATGCATTGTTCTAAGAACCATCTCTAACTCATTTCACGTAATGGTTTTAAAAGAAAAAGTAGCGGGGTTCATCTGCCTTAGTATTTCTCCAACTACGGGCCCTGTTTTCGATGAAGATATAGCTTGATTTTGTAGAATACGAGCTTCGGCTGTCCTAACTTTCTCGGGGAAAGCTCTTTGAACTTTCTCACAGTCCTCTTGTTTAGGATCCATTTTCTTTATTAGAGCCTGTGGTTTTTCTAGATTATTCATGACTTCAAACAATTTCTTAGTCTCATTCTTTGCATTATCTATTTGAGTATTAACATATTCCCGTTTAGCTTTAAAAACTTCAAACATACATATTTCTTAAGGTTTCGGTTTCCACGAACGAAATAATATGTTTTTTTTATAAATGCCTTGAAAAGTACACACATCACACAAGAAACCAACCTGACATTACATACATTGGGCCTCATTCCGAGTCCGGCGCTAACCAATGGCGGTAGTAGCGCCTTGGTCGGCACCGGACCCGTACCGGCACCGCCCTGGTGGAATGTGAAATTACCGCCCTATTCCGAGTTGACCAGGGCGGTAATTTCCCATTCCCCAGGGCTCTTCCCCATTCCCAAATGAGCCCCCATAGGACTCAATGGGAATGGGGAAATTGCAAATAACGGTGACCGTACTTTACGGTCACCGTTATTGGCTAAAAAGCCCCTTTGCGCTCTCGTCCTTAACGCCTGCTAAAAGCAGCAGCTAAAAGCAGGCGTTAAGGACGAGGGCGCAAAGGGAACTCGGAATGTGGCGGTAAGGGATTACCGGCACCGGTCTCGTTAACGGTGACCGGTATCCCTTACCGCCATACTCGGAATGAGGCCCATTGTTATATAAATAGGTCAAGCAAACATATATGTATAGCTTTATTTTCACCATCTTGAATGCACAATTGCAGTAGTGCCCTGCATAGGAATGTGGACCTAAAAACAATATCATTTGGTTTTAAAAAAGGTATTCACAGTGAAGAAGAATTCAATATAAAGTAATCTGCTTGAGCCATTATTTCACACAGCATGCAGCATTGTACTCCCCTCCCATTTATTATCACCCACCCATCACACCTTTTAAGGGACAACAGTCCTCATCCAGTCGTCCCTGTGTCTGGATCATCAACCTCCAATCGATTTATTGAAATGAGTTCGACACAAAGCTGAAACTGGGGGTGCTGGTGAAGCACCTGCCCACCTTGCATCACAAATATGCTCCCATTTTACTCCTTTCTCTCTTGCTTCCATTTTCTCCCATACAGCAGTCTGTTTGCCCTCCTTTTATCCTTACAAGCAATTTCCTCTCTACTATCCTACTCTTTCCTGCTCTTTTTTAACACTATATCATCCTCTGTTCTTGCCTCGTTCCCTTAATCCTCCTCCAGGGTTTTCTTTCTCAATTTCTGCCAACGTTTCTTTGTTATAAAGATACTGCTCTCTTCCTCATTTTGCAGCTATTCGCATACTCACCTGCCCTCCTTCACTCAATTTTTCCCTCCCTCATTTAACCATGTCAAACCAGTTGCTTTTACATGGCTGCCCCTCCACTGCCCATTCATCTCACTTGCCTCCTTTCTCTTCCTTTCTCCTGTCCTCCCAAACTCTTCATTTGTCCCTGACTCTTTAGTCCTCCATTTTTCCCCATTCTCATTACATCCCTGAACCCCTGACTCTATTTCCCCATCCTTTAATCCTCTTCACCCTGCAATTCCCCACACTCTTGTGCCTTATTAAATATTGTCCCATTCTCCTGCCCTCCTTCATTCTCTGTACCGATTCACTCTTTTACCATTACCTGGATCCGTTCAAACACTTTATCTCCTGCCTTCCCTCACTATCAACTCTCAATCGCAATCACTCCCTCATGCTTCTGCCGTCCTTTATTCTCCACTCCCCTGTCCCATCAGTGTTAAATGTTACCTTCCCCTTCCATGCTTTTCTCCCTCACTTTCCTGCCCTTATTTTCTCTCCATTTCCATTCACTGCCCTGCAACAGGGCCCTGTTGATCGGGAGGGGATATGGAAGTGGTGGGTTGGGGTCAAGCAGCACCCAAAACAAAGGTAATCCCTGGTATGTTGTGAGATTAAAAGGTGAATCCTTTAAATTTAGTATGTTCAATGACATTTCAAGTGTGTGGGGTAAGAACACTGGGACATGCACACAATGGTTCTGCATGCTGTAGGAATTATCCTGTGATATTACCTCACAAAATATCCCCCCTCCTTGTCCATTGCCTTGAACCCTATCATTTCCAACATTAGCTTCAGGCTTGATCTTTCAATATTACCATCATTGACAGCAAAACCTGGTGAGGCGCCCCATCTGTGTCTAGCTTTCTATTGGCTTACTGAATGCCCGATCCATTTGCAACAAATCACACATTATTTTCAATCATTTTTTTCATATCAAGTTATCATTTCTTGGTTTCCCTGAAACCCGGCTTCAAACCTATAACTCAACTACTCAGGCCACGCCCACTTCATCTAGTACTAGCTATACGCATAGTCCCTGCACCACTTTTGTTGGTGGCAGTATGGGTCTCCTCTTCCATTCATCTTTCTCTCTGCTCTCACCCACCCCTCCTCTCCTTTGTTTCCATCTTTCAAGTACCACCGATTTGCTTTCTCCAGGCCATGTCCATTGTCTTTCCTGATTGTCTATCATCCACCTGGTGCTCTCCCTTCCTTCTGTGGTGACCGAGACTCTTTGCTATCCTCAATTCTCGATCACCCTCTTTCCCTATTTGGTTACTTCAATCTCCACCTCTCCACTACTCATATGTGTACTTCTTTCCTCCCGCTAATTAAATCAGACCATCTTCTTCAATACTCTGCTCCCCCTTCTCATGCCTCTGGCTCATTTCTTGAACTAATCTTTTCCTCTCTCCCTCTGAACTCAGCCATCTCTGCCACTCTTTTTTTCTCCTCTGGCCACTCTCTCCTTACCTTTTGCTTTCTTCCCCCGTCCCTCGTTTGTTTTTCATCCTTTTCCTCCCTCACCTTTTTCTGTCGTTATCTTCGCTATCTGAATACTGATACTTTCCTCAATGCAGCTTCTGATACACTTCTATCCCTCTCTGACTTTTCCCGCCTTTCCCTGGATCTAGCACTGCGATCCCTTAACTCTTGACTCACACTATCCTGCATACCCTTTTTGCCCATCCCGCTAACCTCCCCAACCTTGGCTGTCTCCCTACCTCGTCACCCTTTGCTCCTCCCTGTGGCATGCAGAGAGGTGTTAGAAAAAATGTAATCTCCGTATTGATCTTCATTCTTTACCTATGCTTCGCTCCACTTATGACACTTCCCTGGTTACTGCCAAAAAACAATACTATTTGGACCTCATTCTTTCTTACTATCCTCACTCTTGTCGTTTATTCCAACTGAACCGCATTCTATCCCCTGGTCCAACTGACCCTCCCTTTCCTCCGCTTTTGCTCCTGCTGACTTTGCCCAATTTTGTTTTAACAAAATCTTGTTTTTGGGCACATCCATCCAAGTTGCACCCACCGCTATATGCAATCTCCTGGCATTCCTCACCAGATTTGACTCTTTCTTGAATCTCTCCACTCACAGACAGGCACGTGCCATTACATTGCTCGGGCCCACCCTACTGCTTCTCCTCTCAATCCCATTCCCTCCCTACTCATTCCTAAAGTGTTTCCCTCTCTCGTCTCTTTTATTACTGCATTCTTTAATATCTTCATCTCGTCTGCCTGCTTTCCTTCCTCCTTCAAACACGCTGAGATCATACCCATTCTTAAAACAACAAATCTTAATCCATCTAATTCTGCTAATTTCTGTCCTGTTTCTCCTCTTCCAAATCTTTCCAAAATCCTTGAATGCATTGTCTGTGCCAAAGTCTCCACTTTTCCTGGATCAACACTCTTGACTTTCTTCCCTTCAATCTGGTTTTCGCCCTTCCCACTCCAACGAAACTGCACTGCTGTGTCACTAACACTCTACTCTCTGCTCATCACGCTAGGCACTCTTCTTTCTTGATTCCAATTGATCTCTCTGCAGCTTTTGACATGTTGGATCACCAACTCCTCCTTTTCTCCCTTGCTTCTTTGGGCTTTGCTGATTCTGTACTGTCTTGGTTTCAGTCCTGTCTCTCTAATCGCTCCTTCTCAGTCTCTTGGGCAGGGGAGCTCTCTGATACTCTCCCCCTCTAGCACAGTGTACCCCAGGGTTCTGTATTTGGCCCTCTTTTGATCCCCCTCTACGTTACTTTTCTTTCTGACGTCATCACCTCTTTTGGCCTTCAGTACCACCTCTATGCTGATGACGTGCACATTTTCTTATCTCTTTCTTCATTCTCTGACAACATTAATTCTACTATCACTACCCGTCTCTTTTCTGTACAGTCCTAAATGCATTCCTGCTTCCTCCATCTCATCCCCTGCAAACATTGAAATTCTCTTATTCCCTTCTATCATCCCCTCTATTGTTCCTCCCTCTTCTGCCATCTCATTTTACCCCTGTCTCATCCCTCTCTCCTCTCTGAGCCGCAATCTCGGTGTCTCCTTTGACCCTGCTCTATCCTTTGCAACTCATATTTCAAACACTGCCATTCCCGTCATCTTCAAAATTTCAACATCAGTAAAGCGCTGGCTTTTCTCACCTTTCCACAACTGAGCTTCTCACTTCGTCTTTTGTTCTAACGCGCCTCGACTATTGCTCTGTTATGTTATGTTGTTATGTTATGTTATCTGCATTTATTTAGCGCTTCCTTCGCCAGCTAGGGCATCATGGCGACGAGAGGTAAATTGAGCAGATGCCAAGAAGAAAGTAACAGAGAAACTGTGGCTGAAAACAGAAGGGTTTTCAGGGTTCGTCGAAACGACAGGTGGTCATCAATCGCCCATAGAGACAGCTGGAGGAGTTCCATAATAGGGCAGCTGTCACAGAGAAAGAGTGACCTCCCACCAAGAAAGTTGGAATCGGGTAACAAGAGTCTGTAAAGCGGTAGAAGAGCGTAAGGAATGGGAGGGGACATAGTGAATATATTTTGCCTGCAGATATTCAGGCTGGGTTTTTATAGAAGGCCTGTGAACCAGGCAGAGGGCCTTAAACTTCACCCGTTTGGCCATGGGTAGCCAGTGCAAGGCATGCAGAATGGGAGATGCAGAGGCAAAGCGGGCAGCACCAGTTGCAGACTTGTAAGCGCTGGAGTAAAAAAACAGCTGCCCAAGAAAAAGAGAATTACAATAATCTGCCCTCCTTATTGGACTCCCTGCCTGTCAGCTTTCACCCCTACGCTCAATAATTCCTCTATCCATATTCTTTTGCCCCCCCCCTCCTCTTTCCTCTATCTCCTCTTCCGTTCATTCCATCTTGTGGCTCTCCTTCTAATCCGGCTCCTTTTTCATTTCTTGTGCATTGTATTTAAATCCCTCCATGGCATGGCTCCTCCTTGCCTGGCTTCCTTGGTCTCTTTCTACGTTCCCCCTCGATCCTTATACTCACAATCTCCCTTCTGTCAATTTCCTAGCCTGCTTATGCTCAATCTCGTTTCCGCTCTTTTGCATTACCTGCCTCTAAATTCCAGAACTCCCTCTACCTCTCACTATACGCTCGTCCTCCACACCTTCTGCTTTCGGTTCTCTCTTAAAAGCCCACCTTCTCTCCTCCTAAATTCTTTTTGATGGTTTTTTGTCATTTGTTGTTTCGAATTTGTGTACACTTTTTTCTTATGTACAGTGCTTTGGCGAAAGTGCTTTATACATCTAATAAATACAAGTACAAATGTATAGGATTGAAAAAATCAACAGCTGCTAAAAACAGACGTTTTAGTTGCCAACCATATATTAACTAGTGTTATGCCATAAGGGCAGTCCTGATATTCCAGGAGTGCAGCCAACATAACTATCCCAGAGCAGAAACACTGAGGTTACATACCAGTTCAGCCTAATATGACCAGTTACTGCCATATAATGCTAGTTTAATTGTTTTTTTATGACGCGCCTAATACCATACCCGAGTTCAGTTACTAGGCGCGGATCTGGGATTCGAACCTGCATTGTCCCTGTGCTATCATCCGTTCAGCCTCAAAGACAGGTACAGTCATCAAATAATAATTACAGTCTCATACGCCCAGGTTCTACCATCAAAGCAAAGTGCAGCCTTGAATACCCCAAAACTGCTGTCCTATGCCAATTATAGCCTCATACACAGGGAACAATCAAGGAAAAAAGGCTCACGTGCCACCGTACTGCCAACATATGCAAAGTGCAGCCTCAAAGGAAAGGTATGCGGTCACGAGATCAGGTTTTCCATGCCAAGTGCAACCTCAAATACCCAAGTGCTACCACATGGGGACAAGTAAACCCTTATATGACCGGTAGAGGTGCAGCCTGACAGGTCTAAGTGCTGACATCATATGCCAAGTACATCTTCAAATGGCCAGGTTCTTGCATTGTATGCCTGATAAAGCCTTCTTATTCCAGATAGGGCAGGCAGATTTAAGGTACAGCTTAATATGTTCAAGTGCTGCTATCATGTTCCCTCAATAGCTATAACCTTAAGAAGCCTGCTGAGCCTGAGCATGGCAGACGTGGTGTCTGGTATTATTACACACCAGCTCCCTTAGTTGCAAAGAGAGCTCCTCCCCCCGGAACTGCAACCTCTTAATGGGAGGTATGCACAGCCGCACCTGGGCTCTTGTGACCTGAGGCCAGGGCACTGGTTCTAGCTTTCCTAATGCTCTCTCACCCTGCTGAAGCAACATCATCAGCTTCCTGGTGAAGCCGTGAGGATGGGAATAGGAGCTTCCACTGTTGGTCCCTCCACTGGCCCCTCTGCAATACCACAATGCTGACTGCTTGGGGAGCACGAGTGTTGGAAACAGAAAACATGCAATAACAAATCAGGTAGCTGTGAAGGATAGTTGCCAGTGACAACATGTAAATATTGAGATATTTAAAATAGAGCAAAACCTTGCGAAACATCATAATTGACTGAGGTAAGCCTAGACAGGCAGCATGCCATTTTCACTTGCTGAATGCAACCAGCAAAGAACGAAGCAAACCATTTCAGGGCAGTGCTGGGACGCAGAAAGTGAATGCCTTCATCTACAGTGTTGAGCAGGAACAAGTCTGACTGTATTAAGGGACAGGTTTTGCCCGTGTAGCTGGCCAGAAGTATGCTGAGAAACCCTACAACAGAGCAATCCCTGCATCTCTTCTCCAAAATGTAAACTGAGTGGCCTCCAGAAGGGCGTTGCTCCAGGATTCACAGCCAACATGACAGTCGAAGTGGAGGCCAGTTGCTCCCGACAGTTTCCAGCACCAACTGACGCGATTCCTGCATAAGAATAAAATACTTACCTGTAGCCACAGTTCTCCAACATTGGTATCTTTCAGAGAGTGATGTGCTATGGACTACTCCCAGTCAGGCTCAGAATCCACTTTACTTTATTTGTTATAATGCGCCTCATGCCTGGCGGCCTCAGAGCGCACACAAGAGCAAACAAACGAACAAAAAAGAACCAGGGGATATCAGGGGTTCTAGCTGTTGGAGTGAGATGCCCTAGCAGGACTATTCCACTCCCTTGTCAAAAAGATGCGTCTTTAGTGCTTTTTTGAAATGTGTCAAGCAGGGGATAGATCAAAGGGCCAAGAGAAGTTAATTCCATGATCGAAGGACCCATCAATCAAAGCTAGCACCCCCATATTTCTGGAGTTTAATACGTGGGAGAGCTAGGAGATGCGAATTATTGGAGCAAAGGACTCTCTTGGCATGTGCCTTCCGAAGCCGAGCTGCTAGATATTTAAGCAGTGATCCATTGAGGCATTTGTGGGTTAAGGTCAGGGATTTATAAAGAATCCTGTTCTTCACTGGGAGCCAGTGTAGGTCCTGTCTCGCTTTGGAGATATGGTGAAACTTGCCCAGACCACGAACTGCCCAGACCACTCCGTTCTGAGCGATTTGCAATGTACTGATGTTGAAGGTGGTGATGCCAGTCAAGGGACCATCACAATGGTCTAATTTGGAGTTCACCAGTGCAGAGGCCATTGCTGCACGAACCCCCTCAGAAGGATATTTGCATGAGTAGGAAATTCAGATAGGCACAAAAAAGGCTATAAATGTGCAGGGTACTTCTCAAAAGTGAGCTGTGAATTGAGGAATTGAATTGAGGAATAACTTGGGCTTTAACATGTGAATCAACTGGAATTGAGCAGCCAGAAATACAGAATCAGTGGTATAAAGAGTCTAACTTCTTTAACCTTGATCCCAAGCCTAGAATCAGCAGCTCGGTCGTATTATTGTTAAGTGCCAATTACTTTTTTAGCATCCATGATTGGATGGCGGCAAAGATTTCATTCAAAATCTAGGTATCCATGACGTAGTTACCTGGGAGTTCCATCAAGACCTGGGTGTCATCTGCCTAGTTCATATAGCAGACACCCATACTGTCAAATAGGTCTAAGAAGGGCTTGGTGTAAAGATTGAACAGGGCAGCGGAGAGACATGCTCCCTGTGGTACACCACAGGTCAAATGGACAGGAGATGCTAGAAAGCTTTCTACCGCAACCCATCTCGCGCGAGAGGCCAGAAAGGACTCCATTCAGGAGGTTGCACTTTCGGGAAAATGGTGTGTTCAGGCAGTCTTTTGATGAGAAGTGTGTGGTCTATGAGATCGATCACGGCAGACAAATCTAGAAGCATTGAGAGTGTGACTCGCCCGCTGTTGATTATGCTTGAAATATTGGACTTTAACTCGAGCAGTGATGTCTCCGTCCCATGTCTGGCCTGGAAACCTGATAGATGAACACACAATAGATCATGAGTTTCTAGAAACTCCTGTAGCTGCATATAGAGCATTTTGTCCAGGATCTTTAGAAGGATGGGGACATTGGTGATTGGTTGATAGTTGCCACTGCAGGGTCTAGATCATCTTTTTTTAAGAGCAGGGTGATCCAGGCCTCCTTAAGTGTGACTGGGACATGGGATTCTTCAAAAAAAGCATTAAGTACCATTAGGAAAGCAGTTTAAACGCATATTTAAAAAAAGCTTCCACTTTAGTGCCCTATCAATAATATTTGGGGTCTCTCGGCCCTGAACAAATGGGCTGCAGTCCCCCTTAGCTCCACCCCTGGAGTCTATCTTCAGATTCTAATATAGACAAAGCATACTCTATCGAGCCTCATTGGGCGAATGTGGGAGAGTTGCATGTAATTCTATGAGCAATTCCATTGCTGGAGAAGTGTAGTTACAGGTAACTTTTTCCAACACCGTTGGATCTTTCATAGATTCACATGCACCACATAGATTACAGATCTGTAGAAAAATGTGAAATTGCATACACAATTTAAGAAAGGAGTGAGGCTCACATTATGCAAATATTATGTGCAGGACAGCTTGCACAACTGTGGTCTATTTATCAATACAATAGAACTTTGTAAAATTTTGAGTGACCTCCCACATAGCAGCTCAACAAATATCTAATAAAAGAACTCCCACAAGCATAGCTGTAGTTGGAGACTTTGCCTCGTTGAATGCAATTTAGGCTTTCCAGGAAGACGTCTGCCCGTTTGCCGATTCCACATTTGCGTAAACCCGAGTCCTTGTCATTAGGACCAAAGGCCACGAAAGCTGAGAATACATTTGCATAGGTTAGGCTACTGCACATTTATACAAACTGAACATTTATACTATTAAAACTATAAAGAAAATACACAGGTTTTCTAATTTGTACAATAGTCCTCAATCCGATTTAAGGAAAATTCAATAGATTTTACTACCAGTAAAATCCTGGATGTCTGAGAATTGGCTGGCACTGAATAAGGACAAAACTCTTTCTACTTACTGGTCCGCCTTTAATATATGCCAAAGTTTTGGAGTCTTACCACGAATTACCTCTGGCGGGACACTTTTTTAAACCTCAATGTGTAGTAAAGGCGCTACAGGTTTCCCTTCATTCCACTCTTTCTAGGACCTGTAAATTTGCCCACACATTTCGTTCTACTCATTTTCAACCAATGTTGCTTCGTCTGATTCGACCTCTTATCAGAATCATGCAGTGCCACTGTAGCTAGAGCGACTGTGGGTCCAAGGTTGCACCACTTCAATGCTCTTTTTATGCAGGTGACACTAAAGCAACAATTCATGGCCTGCAACTTTTGCAAAACACTGCAGAAGGAATTGTCAGGTATCTACCAAAAAAGGCCCACATCCCGCCCATTCTTAGAGCCCTTCATTGGCTTCCGATCAAAGCCATAATTACCTTCAGACTGCTAACCATCGCACATAAAGGATTATTCGGTAATGCGCCTCGATTCCGAAACAAGCATTTAAACTGGCACACTGCTTGTCGTCATTTTAGCCTTCCATACAAATATGCCATGAATGTTGCCTGTTTTCGCCGGACCAGACGATTGGGCCCCAAAACTCTAACATCCGGCCAGTGGACCTCTGTAATATTAAAGACCATCGTTTTTTTAGTAAACATATCTGTTCTGCTGATCCCGGTCCTATCTCTTAGGTAACTGCATGCTGAGCTATTCATTGGTGGTATTACTACCCATTGTGCTTGCACCTTCACAGGCGTTATGATACAATACTGCACCCATCACCACCGCAATGGTCTTACAGTGCATGAAACTTGTCAGAGGGACGGAGATAAGAAAGTGGCTTAGCCAGAAGACGAGCAAATACAGAAAGGCAAAAGTATGTGGGAAAACGGGGAGGTAATATGGTTGTGGTTGTAGGGAGGCATGTTTCCTAAATGTTATTAGTTACAGGTAAACATGAGAGAAAGTTTCAGGAATGTGAAGCATGACTTAAAACAAAGTTTAAACTGTGATGGCAATATCTACACCAGAGTATGCATGCTACCAGATCGAGTTGGTGTGTGGTTTTCGTGATGGACTTGAGATTGTGCTCAAGCGGGCCCTTGTAGTGTGTCTGGGGAGAGAACTGGTTTTGCCAAGCCAGCTGGCAGATGTGTCAGCACAAAGAGTTAGATGAATTTGTGTATAGATGTATAGATGAATTTGTGGGAAAAACATGAGGTAAGCAGAAAGTGAGAAGAGGGGAAAATCGACCAATAGTATTAAGCTCCAAATCAATGTGTGCAAAGTATAATTCTTCATAACTTTAAGATGCTGGTGTACATTAATAAGGACAGTAGCATCCCCAATTGTATTAGTCTTTCTTTTAAACCACTGGGTAATCGAGTAATGGTCCATGATAATTCTGTCAATGGTCTAACTTCCAAACTTAATCCAGCAGAACGATTGCTATAGGGATGGAAATAAAAGGCTATTCTGAGATCTTGTTGCTTGCTTACGTGCATAACTTGAACACCAGAGTAGGAGCTGCATAAGATCAGGGCTATTCTTATCGTAGTGGGCTAGACGGGGACTAACAAGCCTGGAAGCGTGTGAGAGTAGCATTTAAAAGGCAAAGATATATCAAATCCAAATAGCGAAAAATTCCCACTTTCTGGCAGAGTGCAGAGCTTGCACAGCAATTAAGACACCTAAATGACATGTGAATGGGCTAAGTGAAATGTACAGCACTTAAGATGCACAGAGCTCAGCACATGTAAATCATTACTCACTTTTATAAGTATTTTAGCAAGGTGAAAAGGTTGTGTTATTAGGATTTGTACCTCGCACTGCTGCCATTTGCATGGTCTCCAGGCGCTCTTGCTGAAATGAAAATGAATGGGTGGGTATGATTAGCAGGGAGACAGTGGAAGGTGTGGTTAAATTGGTGGCGCTGTGCAGTCTGGCAAAGGCAGTGACCTGATTTTTTTCTATTATGTTATTCTGCTTTTGAACTCTGTCAAACCACCGCTGCAGTACCTTCAAAGCACACGATCCTCATCTGAGGCGTATTGTGACCCCGCCCAGGGTTACCAAACCCTAATCTGCTGCCACCGCAGATCTAACCGTGAGCGCATCAGCATTAAGCGAGCAACAACTAATCTCTCCTCCCTTAGCCATGTTGCACGCTCCCACAACAGCAGTTATCCAGACCCAAAGCGCTGTGGTCTAACAGATCTTGGGCTCTTCCTTATGGATAACATACCCCCACGTATCACTGCCAAACCAAAAGAAAGCAGTTTGGCACTCAGGAACCGGGTACCTGCAACCTGCGCCCCTCAACACAACAGGTTTCATATCTACCTTTCCCACTGTCCCACTAATGAGCCCCACCCGCTTATTTTCCTTACAGAGCCAAACGCCACATGGTCACTAAATGTGGCAGACAGGCACTATACAAGACCACTTACATTACATTACAAGATTAGCATGAGCAAGGGTGAAATAAGAGGGAGGGGAAGGAGTTTGTAGACAGAGAGAGCGAGTTAGTCAGGGCAAAAGGATTATATTAGGATTGATGTGTTTTTCCTCATTACGTATGGTCTATCTTCTTGGGAGAGGTGACATAGGAGGGTATTGTGAGGGGTCAGAATTGCGAGACGGACACAAAGGTATAGTTTCTTCAATGTTTGCCATTTATTACTTGAAAAGGGGTGAGATAAATGCCTATCTTTCCCTATCTTAGCAAGGATGTCCCATCCTAGCAAACTAAAACTAAAGAAAGATGACCTAGTGTCCAAAAGGTATTTGACCCTCACACTAACACAAGCAACAAAAGTATACACAGAATATTTGGTTGTCTTCAGGTCAACAAAACAGTATAAAAGTTCAAACTCAGAAAGTACTCCTTGTAACCAGGGTTGTGCTCCCTTGCCCTGGATCATTTCAGGAACACCTTTGGAAAGGTTTTGATAATGTAGTTCTGGTCAGTTCAACACAATAATGTATTTTTCTTTCTACTGCGTCCTTCCACTTAGTAAAGTAAATGGCTCTTTCACAAACACTTCTTCAAAATCAAAGCAATTGGGGTCTTCCACAATATCCTTCTTGATAAGGCAAATGTCTTTCTTACAAAACAAACATTCATACGCCAAGGCAATCGTTCTCTTCAGGATGTAAAGCCCTTACTAGCATATCACACTTATTCTTCCAATGGAATACTTTTGTCAGGGTAGCACAGCAACTACTACTGGTGATGCAGCAGTTTGTCAAAATGATAATATAATTAGCAAGTTCTTTCCAACACACCTTTTTGCCACAAACACACTTCTTCAAAACATCTTCTTCTTTCCTGGTATACTTGCCTGCCAGGACTAAACACTATGATCCCTTTCTTGGTGTACTCGCCTGCCAGAAAGAAAACTCCTACAACTACAATTGATTTTTGTGCCAATATTTGTTCCAAGATTCTCCTCACCAGTATCCCATGTGAGATGGGCTGAACAATGGCTGCCTCTTTTTTTAGTCTCTTGACAATGTTGATTACAGGTTTCACCAACCTGGAAACTCAAGATAGGAGAATTGCGCCCCCAAGTTGCCTCTGTACTGCCACTTTACAACCTCTTGGCTGTTGGCAATGCAGTTACAGGTTTCCCCCAGTTGGTGTCCCATACAAGGGGAGCTGCTGCCTCTGTACTTTATTTTTTTGTTATTTAAAATTATTGTTTGCTGTCAATTGACCTGCTCGGAGTGCCTAGGGGTCACCTTTAGCATCAAGCAAATTCACCGGTTTTCTTTGGCGTCTTCGCTTCCCTGGTTGCTGCTGTAGTGGACTTCCGGCATCCTGCCTGCTCTGTCACCAGCTCCCGCATATGTCCAGCAAACTGCACAGCTTTTTTCCATAGCTCTGCAGCTTTGAGGGTCCTCCGCATCCTCTCGCAGACCAAGGCACCACACGTCGGGTTCGGAGCACGTCTCCCCTTTGGCTGGTCTTCTCTTCCCGAAGCCGCTTCCTGCTGCACACACTCTGCAATGTTGCACGCTTTCCCTTTTCACGTTGGCCTGAGCTGGCTCTCTTCCTTCTACTTCTGTGACAATCCCAGCACTCCAGATGGCCTATGCTTCAGCTACTTCTCCATATTAGAAGAGAGAGATCAAGTAATGTTGGGTTTGAGAGCATGCTCTGGCAATCCTGGTGGATATGAAGGCTTAACATACCTGCCATCTCCATTTATGGTACCACAAGTCTCCGAAGTAACAATACTGGTGCTTCCGAGCCAGCTCAATGTGCCCTAATCCAGGCATAGGATATGTGAGAGGTGAATGATGTTGATAGCAATTGGCATGGGAGTGCGATGGACAGAATTGATAACATAAACATGTTATGTCTGGCTCTAGATGGAAAGTGTTAGAAAATATTTCTCTAAAAGCTCCATAGTCCATGGACCCCCAAACCTTTTGCATTTGCTTCTGTATCCTAACATGACTTTTTACTGTGGAGCACAGCCTTCACCACTGGGCTTTAGCTCATTGTTACGGGGAAAATGACACGTCCTTCACCTGTCAGTACTGAGGAACTTTGTTTCTTTTAGTCTTTCGACTTTGTTGCCAATTGTTGGTACCTGTTTATCATTGCACAGTACCTTGCAGTACCGTGCAATGGGGTCCTTGTGTTTTATGGCCCTAGACACCTTCTAAGGAATTGTTGGTGATTGTACATTGTGCCTTGGCACAGACTGTGGCAGCAGTAGCTTTTTATAGTATTTTGGTAACTTTTTACTGAGCCCTACAACATTTACAGCGTTTGGCTCATGACTGTGGCTAGTGTCTAGAATGGCTGTGCCATAAGGTCTTTTGTCTGTTCCTTTGGCCATTTTGCCTTCTCCTTGCCATTGCAGGGCCGGAATTTCCTTATTTGGGCATGCAATTGACTGCGAACGCTGCTCTTTTCGCAGGTCCCTGCAGGTCATGTGTGTAAGCACCCAGGAAGTGACCTGGGACTGTCTGGTTTTTAATTCGCATTACTGGTGCCATGGTGTCTGTTGTGCACAAGAGAATGAGAACCCCATTGGTCCCTGATCTGACCACTGCTGGTGTGCATGCATGGAGTAGATCTTGCCATTGGTAGGCTGGGTGCGAGCACTCACCTGCCTGTGGATAAGAAGAGGGGTCCTGCATTCATTCCAGCAGATCAGCAGCAGATTCAAACAGATCTGACAAAGGAACCAAGCATCCTGAGGAGACAAGCAGCACAAAGGACGATCATGAGATACACTTGAAGAGGGCTAGCACCCGAATTCCGCTATTATCCCAGTCGCCGCTTGGAGTGGTGGGTACAATCGCTCTCGACATCTCCTGGTAACCCTGCCAGTAGGCCTGTATGGAAGTGTCGCTGGGCCATCAAGTGGGCTGGCTAGCTGAATCCATGGTTTCCGTGCAGGAGCGTTGCCGTTTCGAGTTTCGACCCGAGACTTTGGAGAATCCGAGCTTATCCAAAAATGCACCCTCTTGCCATATTTCATCATCCCAGCATCTTTCGGCCGTGAAATAGGAGGCTGCGTAATACTGTGAGAATTGGGCTCCCATGGTTCACTGTGCAACAGTGACACAGTCACTGAAGGTGGTTTTCCTGCGTTCCTTCCAGGGCTCTGAGAACTGCTGCATTGGTGTTTCTTCGTTCCTCATCCGAATCAAGAGTAGCAGCTCCTGTCCCATACTGAACCTATGTCTGCATCCGCAGCGCCTGAGCATCTGGGAACCGAACCGAGAGTGGGAAATTGAACCTCTGATGACCACCGCTAGACATGCCAAGTCTGGACCAAAATCGAGGTAAGGGCATTGAGTAGCGAAGTCACTTACCGGTGGCCCTTTGTTCATCCAAACGCATTTACTCATTAAAGGTTCTTTTTGGCCTTCCTGTTGGCTTGGGTAGTATTCTCTTCTGAAAGCCCTCTGAATGTCAGGCACAGCTTTGTTCAGCGTATGAGATCCTCTCCTAACTTTTGGAACCTGTTTCACCCCTTCAGAATTCTTCCCCTAACTTTTTCCTGTTCTCTAAGAAATACTTAGCAAACTTTTTACATAACTGTGCGCTTTTGCACGCACATTGAACATTGAGCACAAGGCCCCATTGATCTTAGGGCTGGACTTATTAAGTAAGGTTGCCTTCTCTGAAGACTGTTAGTGCTACTCAAGTTATTCACCCTTATCCTTTGCAGGTATTGGTGGAGTTACTAACTTTATCGCACTGGCTCCAGTGACTGTATATATATATATATGACATAGTGTGTTAGTTGTGTGGTGTTTTACTATTGCATTTCATGATTCATGTGTGTTGTTATTGGGCCTATAATGAAGAAAGAAGACCCAATAATGCAAAGAGGAGGGAGATGTACAGAGAGAGTGCATGCGAGAGTGTGAAAGAGAGATAAGAGAGAGCTGGCAGGGGAAATGAGGAGAGATGTAGGAGAGTCAGAATGGAGAGAGGAAATATATCAGGAGTGAGAGAGGGGGTCCAGATTGAAAGAGGGAAGACAGCACAGGTAACAAAAACAGGAGAGGAATAACTAAAAGGTAAGATCAACTAATGGGGGAGACACTGAACAGGAGGCAGACAGAAGTGAGAGAAAACAGGAAGAGGAAAAGGAGAGACCTGAATTGTGAGTAAGGAGATAGAATTGGAGAGACTAATGGAAAAAGGGAAATGGAGAAGAGCCAGAATTAGAGGGACAGGGGAGACCAAATAGGAAGCTATGAAGAATTGCTGGGATTAGATCTTGCATGCAGCAAGGCGGGAGAAAGGGCAAGGCTGAGTGATGAGTGGGAAGGAGCCTGGCGAGCGATAGTGGAGAGAGATGGGGGCGCACAGAAGCATGAGTCGCAATTCCTCTGAATTCAGAGGCTATTCACCATTGTTAGACTCCTTTATTCCCTTCCAAAAAACCAAGTGCCTCCAATACACTTGAATACGATCGTAGCTGAAACCATAACTCGCCCTTATTGTAAATGTAGGATTCTGAGAGGTATGGGTGACAATTAAGGCCAGTAGCCGCTTTATATGACATCTGCCCACAGCCACTATAGGATATATGGTCTCTGGGCACGCTCGACACTACCGAGGCAAGGTAAATTGGCTCACTTAATACCTACTGCATCATAGGCGATCAACAACTTTTAGATATGAGGGGAACATGTAAGTGAAGGGTAATAAGATAAAGCGTGCAGTGGAGATATGAAATGGAAATGGGAATTAAAGTTCATAGTATGGAAATAAGAGCGGACATACAGTTCAGCACCTCAGATTTTGGTTTAAGGACTGATCATTGCAGATTGCTGCCCGGGCCCCAAACCATTGATACTCTAGTGGGCGTGTGGAATGTAAGAGGTCCACAAAATTAGGTCCTTGTGTCCTGAATCTGCGATCACCTATGGCTCAAAACATCGATCGTTGGGGGTCTGTTTGGGCGGAGGGTGGGGATGCCATGGCGAACTGGCGAAGGGTGGCCTATTTCACCCAGGATTTGGGGGTTTAGATGTGGTTCGGCTGATGCACTCACAGCAGGTTCTAGATGTATATTGCTGCATCATAAAACTATTTGTAATGGTAGTGCAAGAGTTAAAGCTCCTCACATGGAACGTGCAGGAACAAAACACTGAAATAAAATGAAGCCAGGCAATGTCCTATTGTACACGCCACAAGGTATGCATGCCAGACGGTCATGAAGCAATAACAAAGGCGTGGGTACAGGTGGCTCTAAAGCAGTAATAACACTGCTTCATATACTGGTTCGAGAACAATCTCAGCCATCTGTGATGGACAAGAGAGGAAGATATGTGCTGGCTGGGAAAGGGCAGGATTGGTGAGTTACTGATTTCATTGTTTACTGCATATGCTCCGAAAATGGATAAGCCTGGTTTATTCAATGTTTACGGACTATGCTCTAAAAATTGATAATCCAGACTTCTTCCCTGAGTTGTTCTTTCTGTGTCAGCAACATTTGGAGTCTGTGTTTGTTGATGGAGGTGACATTAATGTTGTCCTTAATACTGAACTACATTGGAGAGCAAAATGAATGGGGATACAATGTTATGCAGCCAAAGTAGTACCAAGTCATAAGGAAGGCATACACATTTGTTTCAGAAGTAGTTTTCATTTTCCTCAAAAGTCCACAATACCTCCTCTCAAGGATTGACTAGTTCCTTGTAAACAAGTTGATGGTCAATACATGTTGTCATTATCTTACACAAACCATGTTCGATCACTCCTAGCTCTCTTTAAAATGTCTCTGAAGGGGCGTGATGTTCAACAAAAAGGTTAAACGAACCCTGTGTGTGTTTATTTTTTTCAAATGTCCTGTGATGTGACCACTTTCCTCTTTCACCTCTATCCATATCCAGGTTGAATAGGCAGGTCTTGGTGGGTCTTGCTTGCTCGGTCTACTATAACAAGCAACCGAGTGCAGCAAGACAACCCTTCTAAGGTGGTTTAGGGGGATTCAGTGCAAGCTCCTCGCGATGCCATCAGGTATCCATCCCTCTCCACACAATTACTGGACACATACAATGGCCAGTGAAATTAGGAGTTATCGGGTTACAAAAAGTGTCTTGATTACCCAGCAGGAATAAAGCTGGCATGATATCTCAGCAGGGTAACAAAACATCTGTATTCAGCCTACTAGACACAGGTTTAAACACTAGCAAAGCCCACACTATGACTCTGTCCTACTCTGTCCTTTATCCTGCCAATGATGATAAACTGAGTGCCATTACATTGGGTAACAATAACACCTACTATAGTGCTTAGAACATGGAGGAATGACGAACTAAGCACTATATAAGACATGACACTAATATTGTCATTAATAAAATGGAGCGGGGGTGTTAGGCCAGAACAGGTGTATGAGAACCAGATGAGCGAGAGGTGCAGAGACTGAAGGAGATATCACTGGACGTGAGAATGACAACAGTCGACATATGCAAAGCCAGGCCTTGCCAAAAACATGAATACAAACGGGTGACAAGGTGGTAACCACCACTCAACAATAAGAAAAGTCTTGCTGGCGCTACCACGTGCAGAAAAGTCAATATGCAAACAGTGTCAGCTGGTCACCCCAGGCTCCCCGTGCCACCTGGTAAGTGTACTCATTGCGCGACTGCTGTACCAGGATGGCTTTCCAGGCCAGCGCATCATTTTGTAACCGTGTAAGACAGAGAAGACTTAAAACTCTCACATTCGTTTACGGTTCACTTATTCTGCGCTCCTCCTTGATTGGAAGAGGGGGTAGATCATGGAATGACTCGCTTACAACCACAGGACGTGCAAGAGCAGCGTCCACACGGCCAGCGCCCCCTTTTGTTGGTCTGCTGCAGCTGAGCTCACCGTCACTGGCTCCGGGTGTAGCCTCCCTCAGAGGCTGGTGCCATAAGGTGAACCAGCCCGATCAAATGCAAGGTGCACCCTGGACAATTATGTCAATCCCGGAGGAACCCACTCTCACTCGCGCGCTCACAATCTGTGGAGTGTTTGCCTGTCTGCGTGGCGTTACTGCACCCCTTCACAAGTGCGTCTGACCTAGGAGGCACCCTTATGTTTGAATCCCATTTGTGACATGTCACCTTACATATGGTATCTTGTCCAACACCTGTTCTCTAACAACAGTCCCCTCCCTGCTTCCTATCGTTCCCATTCGTGATGAAATCCCCCATCACCTCAACCCCCCACCCCATCCCCAGGGACGTCATTTAGGGGTGTCACCAGGGGTCATCCCCCACCACCTCACCCCGCCCCCAGCCTTACATAGCTCCCCGGCTGTGTTTGGAAACTGCTGTTGTTGCCTTCTACAATTGAGTATACCTAGCAACTTTGGGGAGAGATCCAGCAGAGCCTTTCGATTCATGAAAAGAACGATACATAAAATGGCATTGTCACAGTCAGGGCAATTTCTAGCCAACTTGGTGCACAGGGCGAAACATCAGAATGTGCCCCCCCTCCTAAGCCCCCCAATGGCACACGTCACCCCCAAACGACACATCTGTCATGTGACAAAATCCCTCCCCAATATAAATAAATGCTATATAAATAAAGCTGGGTTCATTACATTGTAATTCAAGTACTTTACAGAAGAATTCTAATGTGAAACCCAGTTGTTGCTGCCCAAGTAAATGTTTTTTCTGTCACCTGTTCTTAGGTAAGGTCTTGCCAAAATGCAGTTTCAAACTGTTCGTACTGGCACAGTGTGGTTGAAAAGCCTACCGGGATCTGAGTGTTCAATGACCTGGCCCTGAGTTGCAGGTATTCTGTTCGTACCACCTCACTTGTATTTCGCAACGGGCAATACTAGACTAACCATATGAATTATTTTCTGATAGAAGGGTATCATTCCAAGATGGACAGCCTGGTACACTCTTATTGTACTCTTTCAAAATACCTCTCTGAGAGTGGGAAAGGGGAGAAATAGCACCACTGAGGATTCCTGTATGTTTTGCATTAAATCACAGAGCATTTTAGGACTAGAACAGTGATCAGAGATCTATACATTTGATAAACAAGTGTGTGATAAAAGGATTGTATGTGTGAATCTCTACATTCATAACTGATGCATGGCTTGGTGCTCACATTACGGTTCACAATACTCACCCTAACATTAAAATGTTTGTAACCATGAGCCATACATGCTCATTTGGACCGCTTACGTTTTTGGATGCAAGTATAAAATGGATGCAACATCAGCCACTCAAATGGGATATAGGTGCTCTTTTGATTCTTGTTTCTGAAGAGTTTTAGAGGAGGAAGGGCTGGGTCTTGGTGTGGGCATGCCCAACCCTAATACAGAAACATCTTAAGGGAATTATATCTACAGATATGGCAGGATACTGCACAAGAGAGACCCAATAAACAATGCACAGAAAGGCTACACAGAAACGGTTGTACCTCTTTCAAACTTTAGCCTGACCAGTAATAAGGTGATGAAGCGTTTTAAACAAAACCAGCTTCTAATGCCGGGTAAAGGGTATACAGTTCCTCAGCCACTACCGCCTCACTATTACACAGGCCTCAGGGGTTATTTCGGCAAAAAAGAGAAGGCCCATGCTTTATCTAACAGAGCTGGCATTAGCATCTCTTATTAGTGCTGGCCTGCAGCTAGTGGAAATCATGATGTGGCAGTGTAGAAAGGGCGTTTGGCCTAGTGGATGTACAATGTGAGGCAACTTCTTTCCTTTATGTGTTTAAGTGTGGGCACAGTATGGCATGCTTGTCAGAGTCATATACACAAAACATTCCAGTCTGCTCTTGAATGGACATTGGGCACAACAGACAAAAACAGGCATATGTGCTGTTACATGAGGGAGCACCACATAGACGCCATTAAGCAACAGGGTGGTGACTTGTGCAGCGCACAAATCATTGCTGCACACATATCACTGCAATGATTTGCCATGGACTAATGTCTGCACGGTGACACACAAAGAACTCTACTTTCCTAATCAAGGAGCCAAGTGACATTAAGTTGCCATCGGGTGTGCTCACTAGCCAGTGGCTGGCTCGTTCAGACAATTAAAAGACCTTTGCTGCTGAGCAGATGCATTTAGTCCATGTCCCTTAAGCAAGAAAAATAGAGTTAATCTTCCCAAGGATGTGCCATATGTAACTAAACAGTTATATATATATATATATATAGAAAACGTTTTGGTGTGTCAAATAAAGAGACATACCAATAAAGACAATAGTATAAAACGTTTCTGTGTGGCACGTTAATTCTCTTGAAAGAATGCATGGGCTTGGTCAGCTATCTGATGCTTGTCTGGCCCGGTGAATACAAATGCCCCATGTTTAGGTCTTAACATTAAATGTTCAGCAGATACCATGTGAAAAACAATCACTTGTTAAGTGAGCCATCACTTATACATTGCCCCACTTGAAAGGCTGTCAGCACAAAGAATAAGGGGCAGAGGGTGTGTGACTCCAGAGCATCCCACACGCTGCGTTTGGAATATGCATTCCTTTGTTTGCATATTCCGAACGCATCGCGTGTCATCCCAAAGTCTGCAGAGATCAGCAGCCGCACTTTGCAGAGCAGCGCTCACCGGGCAGCAGGCTGCTTCACCTGTTTCCGGCAGCTTTCTCGGTGGGCCCCTGACTGCGCCCACCTCCTGAGCTATTAAGCTCGGCGCCCCGGGCGGTTGCCCGCCCCGACCGGCCCAGGAAACAGAGCTGGTCACAGTGTTGTCTGTTTCATATACGTGATAAGCCTGGAAGTGTTTTTGTGCTGGGGAGTGGCATGCGGGTGAAACAGATGGATGACAAGTATTACAAGACAGGCAAAACAGAATGACAATTGCAGGAATGAGGAGACTGACTACCAGGATGTTAGGTGGAAAAAACTTTGGCCACAAGCTTTATTTTAGTACCAGCCATGGTGCAAAAGAAAAACCAGCCATAACATCACATAAGGATAACAATACTATATTTTGGGGACAGAGGGAACAGGTGAGCGGGGGGCCCTAATCCCAATTAGGGGCCTGCTCGAGGCTGATCCCCGCCGCCATTCATATGAAAGCTTGTGACAGTTGTTTGGCCACAGCGTGTGAGCTGTGACATGTTCATAATTGCTTGTCTTTGGAGCAGGTTCATCCTGTTTTCTCTTGTCCTTTCCAAGTGAGGTGGGGAGGTGTGCGCTTGTGTGCCTTTTACTGATGTCCAACCTGACCAGGTTTAGCACTTGCGCCCTCTCTTGCTCACAGGGTGATTTTCGCTGAAGTTATGGCTCTTGATCCGTATTTCTTGATAGAACAAAAAACCCCGCGTTGTGAAGCCTTTCACCTGATCCTCCGCGGGATGTGTTCTTGGAGCCATTTTGATTTTTTGGTCATGTGTTTTGTACTTTTCCACGGATGGAGGCGTTTTAGCCTCTTGTTCCACTCTTTGGAGATGAATTTGGCACTTTCTCCACACATGATCCACTTGAGTTTTTGAAGCCCCCACGTTCCGTTCGCGGGCTAGTCGTTTCCTCAGGGGTGGGTTCTAGGAGCCTTACCAGGGTCTTCCCTGCTCCAGATCCACTTGTGCTACGAGACCCCTTCTGCGCATTAGGCTGCTTGTTTTACAGCCGGGGTGGGTTCAAAGGGCCTTACTGGGTTTTTTCCCCTGCTCCCAATCCCCTTGCATTGTGAGGCCCCTCAGCGCTTAAAGCTGCTTGTTTTTACAGCCGGGGTGGGTTCAAAGAGCCTTACTGTGTTTTTACCCAGCTCCCGATCCACTTGCATTGTGAAACCCCCTCAGCGCTTAAAGCTGCTTGTTTTTACCGCCGGGGTGGGTTCAAAGAGCCTTACTAGGTTTCTACCCTGCTCCCGATCCACTTGCCTTGTGAGACCCCCTCAGTGCTTAGCGCTGCTTGTTTTTACAGCAGGGGTGGGTTCAAAGAGCCTTACTGGGTTTTTACCCAGCTCCCGATCCACTTGCATTATGAAAACCCCCTTAGCGCTTGAAGCTGCTTGTTTTTACAGCCGGGGTGGGTTCAAAGAGCCTTACTAGGTTTTTACCCTGCTCCTGATCCACTTGCGTTGTGAGACCCCCTCAGCGCTTAAGGCTGCCTGTTTTTACAGCTGGAATGGGTTCAAAAGCAGAGCCTTACTAGAATGTTCCTTGCTCCCGACCCAGTTGTGTTGTGAGACCCCTTCAGTGCTTGTGTTGTACTATTTCGCTGCTGGGGTGGGTTCTAAGGGCTTAGCTGGGAACTTCCCCCGCCCACGATCCACTTGCGTACCCCAGTGCGCTTATCTTGCATAAACAAAATTGTGAGGGGGTGGGTTCCAGAGCCTTACTAGGAACTTACCCTGCTCCTGATCCACTTGTTGTGAGACCCCCCCTTCTGCATGCATGGAGGTGGATACTGAGGCTTACTAGTACATGTTTCTGCTCAAGTTCCTCTCTCCTTTTCACTTTTGTTATACCCCTAGGGCTCCCACCTGTATTGATGTTCTCTGGTGGATTCTGAGCGCTTGGGTCTTCTATAACTGTATTTTCCTGGAATATTAACTAATAGACAAAAAGACCCCCTGGTATTTTAAGAAGGCCCTTCTTGGAGTTGAATTTTTATTTTTATTTTTTGAAGAGAGGCGTTTTAGCCTCCCCTAATTATATGAATGTGTTCCATCTTCTACCTGGCCCTCGCTATAGCTTTACCTTACCATTATTTGCAGGGTGGGAGGGATGGTTTTTTAGACCTGCAGCCGTCCTGCTGCTGTTCGTGGCTGACGGGGAGGAAGCATGAGAAGGGCCACCTTGCCCCCAACAGATAAAGGCAAAATTCGGCCTGGGGGCAAGGCGGCCCTTTCTTTGAACTTCAAAAGGCCCCCGCTCAGCATCCGCAGGATGGGAAGGGGGGGCCTTTGAAGTATGGAGGGCAAGGTGACAGGGGGCAGCGACTGCTGGTTGTCACCTGCCCCTCTCACCTCACCCTCCTGTCTTGGCGACGCGCTGTCTGGGTTCCCATTGTTAAGGGACCCAGCAGCCCGACCCCACCATGTGCATGCTAAGTGGGGCAGCGCCAAAAGGCACTGCCCCACCGGAGTTAGCACAAACCCCCCACCTCCCAGCTTATGGCCCCGGGCCTCCCATCCGGGTGGGCCCGGGTGTATTGATCTTGGCCCATGCTCTGTCAAGTGCACCCTACTGAGAGCATGGAGGAAGTGAAGTACCAACAGAACGGCCATGCTTGAACATATTGTAAAGCAGGTGACTATCAAACACTGTATAGAAAGTTTCCATTAGTAACCCCTTGCCAATGGCTTGTAATTGACTTATCTTGCACAACCAAGCAATCACAACCCTGCATTCATTTGGGTTAGTAAACACCGGCGCCTGCCTCCTTTGTTCTGCTGTTTCAATGGTACTTTTGTGCACAATTTTCCCATAAAACAAAACACTCGGTTGAAGTGTGTTTTCGGCGATGCGAAGGCTGAAATAAAGGCTCTCTCCCCTCAGCAGCCGCGGCCCCATTCACACACCGCACAAAACAAGCGGCAAGCAACATTTTGGCATGTGCTTCTGGATGGTTTCCGCCAAAGTTTTGGCCTCCACAATATATCATTGTTCCCTACATTCAAAGGACGAGAGTTGCCCGAACACTAGCAAAACAAAGTTTACAAACACGCTGTTTTTCTCCAGTACCTCCTCTTCGGCATGCCAACTCTTCTGCCTACATGCCAACTGTACCACATATTAATGGCACCATGCTTCCTTTTTAATTGCAAAAGATAAGTGTCGTAAATTGATGTACACTCGTGTCCCCTGAACACCTTATATACTGATTGAGTTATCAGTCAAAACTTATCTTAATTTTGGAATGCATCATTCCGTTTTTAAGACCAAACCCATTGTATACATCTATGATCAATGAATCAGTTTGTTTTTACATTTATCAAACATTTATTACATACATGAGAAAAATTCATATTCTCAATATGTATATTATGGGCAATCAATAAATAAAATATGATTTCGAAGTCATTCCCTTCATCACAAGCAAAATGTTGATTCTATGACAGGACTGGAGGCGAGCATTATGCTTCAACTTCAATTTATTTCTCCTCAGCACAGTTTCAACAAAAACACAAGAAAACTCTGAAAAGTGTCCAAATCTAACTTTTCTTTTCTGAAACTACAAATCCCAAAGTCTCTGTAGTCCAATCCTGCACATCCCAGCTATGACACATCCTGTCCCTGGGCTCCTCCTCTTCCTCTGCTGCTCTTCAGCAGATTAAGTGCTATTTTTATCACCTCTCCGTATAATGCGTTTATTCAACTAAATGTATATGGACAGGAGGGGAAATACTAGAAGAAATGTTATGTAGCGAAGAATGACTAAAAGGAAGGTTATGTAGGACACATAACTTAATGAAGGTGAGAATATCCATAGAATATCATTGAGAAGTGAAGCGGGATGCGTCCGCGCATCAGGCAAATATATGAGCCGAGGAAGCTCAGTGTCGGCAGCGGCAGCTAATACAACCACGTTTCCAGGTAGGTAGAGCCGCAGCATAGGCGAGAGGCGAGCTGCCCCGTGCCGTATTACTGGCCTGTTAAGGGCTTAGCTCGGCCTCACGACGCCGTACAGCCAGCCTCGCCCGTTTCCCCCCCACCTTTGTGGGGGTGGAGCAAAGAGGCTTTCGGAGCGCTCCGGCCCCAACCCTCACAGAGCCAGAGCCTTCCTTCTACGTCGCAGTGAAGAAGCAACAGCAAAGGTAACGGATTCCGGGACCGGCAGTGATTCTCAACAGATTATTAAACGATAATTGAACCGGACACACGCCGCAACATCAGCGTTCCGAATCAGCTGGGAGAAAGATGCAAAGCTGGATGATATCCTGTGAGGGGAGAAGGATTACCTCCCCACTGGAATAGGTACAGTTAGCCTATTGAAAGCCACATAGTCACCAGTGAGTGGTGGATTAGACACGATCAGCCCATTACAAGGGCAAACAAGATTTTGAGACAGTCTGGTGCAAGCCACATGCGAAAAAAACAAAATAAAACAAATATATATAATAAATAATAAAGATATCAGACCAAGCGATGTGGGTGTGCAAAAACACCTGTTTCAGGTACTAGGCACACAGCACGCTTAAAAAATGATAGAATTTGAATGGAGCGAGGAGGAACAGCCTCTAGACCTCGCTGCCAGCTTTAAGGAAGTGCTGGGAAGCTCACTGGTCGATGCAGTGGTGCAGGGGGTAAGACACCTGGAGGAGAGTCTGGAGACCCTAGAGTCAATACTCAATCAGCCCAGATAGAGCACCAGGGAGACTGAAAGCAGGCCCACGGGACCCTTGAAGACAGGCTCAAAGGGGAGTACCCAGACCCGAAAGTGGAAAACCTCTTATGACCCCCCGGGTCCGATATACAAGGTGAAACAGAAGGCCCTGAGACAGCCGACGCATTCGCTAAGCTTAAAGCTTACTTGCAACGTCAGGCAGTGCCAAGCCTCATGACCCCCACTCCAGGGGAAAATAATACAGGAGAAGATGACCCAGGCTCGGAAGAGGAGCTGGCAGAAGGAGACCTGTCCTCTCATGAAGGAGAGGAGGTAGCAGAGGAGGAATGGGAGAAACCCAGCGGGGGGGGGGGCGAGAACCCACAAAGAGAAATATCTAGAGGAGAGCCAGGAGGACACTGTGGACATGTTTGACCCAGACAGTATCCAGAACCCGAGGTCCTCGGACTGGTAGCCCTCCCCCTAGGGTAGCACAATATATGGCAATAAGATTGCGAAAGGCCCTCGACAAAGAAGTGAGGCAGCACCTGGGTGCAGAATGCCCACAGCCAGACCTCCCAGGAAAGGTTGCAGACCCCTGAGCTGGATCCTAAAATGATGACCTTCGTGTCTAAGACCAGTAAGGATCCACATAAGGGAAATGACAGATCATGGAGGAGCTGTCAAGAGAAGGTGCTAGATCTGTTAGGACCTTTCGTGAAGATAATGGACCTGGCAGAGAGAGCTAAGGATACATGGGAGGAAGTAGATCCTGACGCACTGGCGAGCTGGGCGCAAGGGGCGGTCTGCCTTTTAGGCAACTGTGCCATCTTTTCAGAGAGAAGGAGAGGTCTTCTGCTCAGAATAGATCCAAAGCTGGGACCGGCCACTTCAGGGGTCATGCGGCCAGTCGCTTTCAAGGAGGAAGAAGGCCCCCTAATCCCAGAGCACAATAATGGGAAAACAAACAGCAGGACACCTTCTTCCCTGCCAGGGGGCGATTTCCAAGAAGATGCAGAGAAAGAGGAACTGGTCGTGGACAAGGCTTTACACCAGGTGAGAGAAACAGAGTATCCTCCAGTAGGAGGGAGACGGGGATGTTCTGGCAAAATTGGCACGTGCTTTCCAGCGATTCATGGATCTTGCAAACCGTCAGAGGTCTGCAGCTGGAGTTCATGCAACCGCCCGTACAGTTAGGCTGGCCACAACAGCAGCGACTAGCGTTAGCGGAGCAACATTGTTTAGATTGCAACCTAGGCCAATTAGCGCAGAAAGACACCATAGAGAAGTGCACAGCAGCCCCCAGATTTGTAAGCAATATGTTCCTAGTGCACAGGAAGGAGAAAGTTCGGCCGGTTATAAATTTAAAGGAACTAAATGGCTGGATCGTGTGCCGCCATTTCAAGATGGAGGGCATCCATCAGCTCAGAGACTCCCTGAGAGAAGGGGACTGGCTGACAAGGCTAGACTTGAAAGACGCCTAGCTTACGGTACCAGTGCAAGAGAATTTCAGGACATTGCTAGCATTTCGCTGGAGCAAGCAGCTCTGGCAATTCAAGACGATGCCCTTCGGGCTTGCGTCAGCACCCTGGGCTTTTACCAAGCTGATGAAGCCAGTAGCAGCAGCGATTCACGAGAAGGGCATCAGAATGCTGATTTACCAGACAGTGTGGGTGCAGGAGCTTCTGTTATCGCTGGGATTTCTAGTAAACGTGGAGAAGTCAGACACCACGCCAGCACAGAGATTAGACTTCCTGGGGTTTGTCCTAGTCACCAGGAAAGCAACGTTAGAGCTACCAGCCCGGAAGATAAGAGATATCAAAAGAGAGATCAGAGCCTGCTTGAGCAAGCAGTTAATTTCTCTCAGGGTTCTAGCGAGAATAGTAGGTTTGCTAGCAGCCTCTATTCAGGCCATATTGCCAAGTCCTTTGCACTATGGAGCACTGCAGAGACTGAAGATAAAGCACTTGCAACAGGGTTTAAAGAATCATCAGCAAGTGCTGTTAGATCAGGAGTCCATCACAAAGCTGGAATGGTGGCTGAAGAATATGGATGCCTGGAATGAACGTGCCATCTTCGGAGACCGACCTGACCTAGTGATAGAGTCAGACGCCAGCCGAATAGGTTGGGGAGCGAGATGCAGGGATCTAGAGACAGGAGGAAAAATGGAGCGAAGAAGAGCTTCGCCTTCATATAAACTGTCTGGAACTCCTAGCAGTATCATTTGCGATCAAAGCGTTCACGAGAGGGAAAGTGAGCTTGTGCGTTCCATTAAAGATGGACAACATTTCGGCAGTCCGTTACATAAATCACCTAGGAGGAACAAAGTCCAAGTTGCTAGCGGAGCTAGCGAAGGATTTTTGGCACTTCTGCCTCCAGTCAGGAACTTCAGTGACAGCAGAATACCTGCCCGGAGCACTGAACGTGGTGGCCGACTGGAACTCACGATACCTGACGGACTCCAGCGACTGGATCCAGCAATATTTCAGAGTCTGAATCTGAAGTGGGGTCCTGTATACATAGACCTCTCTGCATCCCGTTTCAATGCCCAGACAGCCAGCTACTTCAGCTGGAGGTTAGACCCGGAAGCACAAGGCACAGATGCGTTCCTGCAGAATTGGTCGGGAGGCCTGCACTATGCATTTCCCCGCTTTGTGATGCTGAGCAGAGTTCTAGTGAAGTGTCGGAGGGAGAGAGCGGAACTGATTTTAGAAGCGCCACTGTGGAAATCACAAGTGTGGTTCCCGACACTAATGGAGCTAGCAGCAGACTTTCCGTTAGTTCTTCCAGAAGGAGAACGACTGCTCACAGACCCAGATCGGTCGTGTCATCCTCTGAGAAAGAGAGGGACTCTCCTGGTCGTTGTGTGCAAGATATCAGGAGGCGCTGGGGGCTGCCAGGCATTTCGGACCAGGTTGCAGAGCTTATCACACAGTCATGGGCTCCATCCACTAGGAGGAGCTACGATGCGGCTTGGGCAAAATGGACGAACTAGTGTAAGGGGAGAAATGTTCATCCCGTTTCAGCACCTGTAGTGTCTATACTGAATTTCTTAGCGCAATTATTGCAGGAGGGGAAAGCTTTTCGTACCATAGGAGTATACAGGTCAGCGCGATTTCGGCAGGGCATCTTCCTATCAAAGAAGTCCCAGCAGGGGGGCATCCGGCAGTAGTGAGGCTCATCAGAGGAGCTAAGTATAAAGTACCCCCGCTGGCTAAGTATAATACATTATGGGACGTGACAGTAGTGCTATGCTTATTGGCGAGTTGGCCAGAGAATAAGTATCTATACCTGAAACAATTATCGGGCAAACGAGTGATGTTATTATGTTTCATATCATGCAAGCGAGTGGCGGATATCAAAGCGCTTGAGGTTAATAGGAGATCATTCGGTCCGGAAGGAGTGACTTTCTCGATAGTCAAAAGCACTAAGACAGGACCAATACGGTCCATTATCCATATTTCCCAAGTAATCCTAAATGGTGTGTCACGAGATGCATTAAAGAATATGAATGTAGGACACCAGATTGCAGGGCAGCCAGTACTACCCAATTGCTGATAGCGCGTAGGAAGCCTTTTTCAGGCGGATGCAACGGCCACCATTGCGAGGTGGGTTAAAGAAGTGATGCAAGCTGCGGGTATTGATTTGGGAATGTATGGGGCGCATTCAGTGAGAGGAGCAATGGCTTCCAGGGCCTTTACGACAGGAGTATCTTTACGAGAGATTATGCTAGCAGCTGATTGGGCTAGTGATCGTACATTTAAAGAGTTTTACTTCAAGCCGATTGAGAGCTTAGTGGCAAAAGTGTTGGGGAAGCTTTATTGTCATAGAATGAAGATTACCCCTGCTAGCTGCGCAGGGAATATTAATTCTATTAAAGATTAGGAGGAGAGCATTAAATAAATTCCCACCTGTTCATGTATTGTGTATAATGTGATGAATGTAAGATGTAACAGTACGATACACCGCTCTGAGTGCCAACAAGTTGGTGTGCAGGCATCTCTTCTGTGGTGCAAACATCTTTGGGTGGAAGATTTCCCCAGATGTGCCCCGCAAACCTGTTAGAGGCGCATCTTTTGGGGTTGTTTCTGAGAATAGAGGATCCATGAAGTGGGGTTGCCTTGAGAAAATTCTGCTCTTGTTGCCAACACTAGAGAATCTTCCTGAAATTCTTCATGAGGGAAATGTAGTCAACCCATGTCCCAATGGTCTGCTTCCATCGAGCATACAGATATTCTTGCAATGGAAACATGTGTAAATGGCAATTGCCCAAAAGTGGGATATAGGAGGAGACCATTCCTAGCATGCACTTGCAGCTACACACAGGCATTTCACCTTTATCAAGATCCTGTCATCAGACTTTTCCCATGACCAAAAGGGACCCTTAAATAGCTAGTTTCTTGTAAGGACATCTGGATGACATAGCAGTAAAGAATTCTAGAGAGAAGATCTGCTCCACTTCGACTTATTGCATCCAATGCTGGTTTCGTCAGGCTGCTCAGCCAGTCGCCCAGATAGGAGTAAACATGGAGCGCTGTCCACCGTAATTGTGCGGCCAGAGTTTTGATTAATATCCTGGGGGCTGGTTTGTGCCCAAATGGAACCACCTTGACCTTGTAGTGTTGGCCCACCCCATACAAAGTAGAGGACTCGCCTGTTCGGCATATGAATGGGAATATGCAAATGTGTGTCGTCTAGATGGAGGGCCAGGAAGAAATCACATTTCTGCAGTTACAACAATTTTCTGTAGAATTACTATTTGTAAAGATTGTGTCGTGGTACATTTGTTTAGAAACCTCCACCCACCCAACTTTTTTCTTACATGGAAATAATTTGGGTAAACACCTTGATTTCTTTTCGCAGGGGGTATACATTCTCTTGCACCCTTGTGCATTAGCATCATGAATAATTTCAATGCATCCAGATGCTCATCTCTCATATGCACCCTAAGTGTAATTGGCAGTTTCTGCAGACAGTCTTGAAGTGTGACCTACGGTCTCCAGCAAAGGCATCCATCGATCTGTTATGTCATTACTAAACGCAGCTTGACAGGCACCATTCCCACTGGCAGGGGCTGCTAGAAGAGAAAGTCACTGTTTTCTTGATTGCCCCTTGGACTGAGAGAGGCCTCTACGCCCGTGGCTATCATGACCCCACTGAAATCCAAATCTAAATTGATCTCCCCGAGGGGTAATCTAAACCAATGTGAGCAGTAGTTCTAAACCAATGTGAGCAGTAGTTCACCACAAGCCTCCCCTCGATCTGGCGTAACAATCTCCCACATGAAAGGAGTGATAGAACCTCCTGAGCTGAGGAGATCCGAAGGAGCTCACTATATTTATTTTGATGGCCTGCAAGGTGACATCAACCTCCCCCCCCCCCAAAAAAAGGTCCATTCCATCAAAAGACATGTTGTGGCTTTGCCTGGACACCTGGCAAGTTGGTCGCTTTCAGCCATCCTTGCCTCTTCAACACTGCACAATACACAATCTGCCAGAATATCTACTGCAACCGATATTGCATGACCAGATGCATTCTCTGCCTCATGGACAATTGTGAAATCATCCAATGGCATCAGGCCAAAGCATCATGTTATCAACTTGCCCTCCTCTGCAAAGAAAAGCCTTTCAACCCCTTGGTCAACTCCCACCTGGACAGTGGCAAAACCCTACTCGTAGGAGGCCGAGATGCCACATTGGTCCCTCTGAAAACCACCCAGCACACCTCATTTTAAGACTACAAAAATGGCATTGAATATCCCTGCAAGCACGCATCATGTTCAAAACTGCCTACATCACCTACAAGTAGTCGCAACCAAACCAAAAGACCACTCTAGATGACCGAGAAACTCGCCATCTCCAGAGGCCAGTGAACCACCAGAAGCCAAATCACCACCGGACTGGAAACAGAGAACTGCAAAAGGGAAAATAACCAGGAAACAGGCCTTTTCCTGCACAACACCCAGTCCTTGGAACACAGGGAATACTGGCTGCCTGCACCCTACACTTCAGAAAAGACTTGAAGGCCCTACATGGCAATGAACTTCTCACCAATCGAAGACAGCTCAACTATTTCTCCACCTCTAGGGGTTGGCCCTTCCTTGCTTTCCCTACACATACAATCTTCTCTTCTAACCCCTGATCTTCTCTTCTAACCCCTGCACCCTACTTTTAACCCCCTGGGCGTGTCCCCTTTGTACAGCTCTTCATCGCTTCCCAGCCAGGTTTGAGCTTTATACATCTCATAAATACAAAGCAGAAATTCTAAAATGAGCACCACATCTCCTGGTCATAGCCATTAGCTGCCTTGATGATTGTAGCTGTCACTGTTATGACACGCTTACTGGAAACATCCAGCCGTTCACCTTTGTTGAGGGGGAAGACAGCACATTAGCCAACCTCTTTCTTACAGTAGCAGATACTACATAATCCAGACTGGGTTTGGTTGCAAGACATGTAGCAGCATCATGGGGCATGTGGGGGCTTACCAAGTCCATTCAGTCTCCTCTCAGGTGAATATGGGTTGCGCATCACAACAAGGATATCCTCCAAAAAGGGGGAATGACATGAACCCTAGATTTTTCACTTTGATGTAGGAAACATTCTATCCCCTGGGAGTAAGGTTGAACATGTTCATGGCTCCTGCAATGTGCACCTAAAAGGCACCCATTTCATCAGGTGGTGAATCTCTTGGTGGGCGTTCTTCCGGCTCACTATTAGATGGTATGATGCCCTCATACTCATCGGTCCTTGAGGAATGCATAGCCAATGTACTCTGAGTGGGGCCTGGATGAGAATCCATATCAGATGTCAAATCTAGTTCATGCCTTGGCCTAATGCATTCGGTTTCCCTAAGTGGAGGTGTTTTAGGTTTTGGTAGCAGCTGAGGTGGCTGTGAATCATCAGGTGCTAGCAGAATGGCAGGCAACCAAGAATGTAATTGAGACACCAAAGCTTTTTGCATAGGTACAATGTGCTGTGATAGGTAATGGGCTTGAGTCTGTTCCACCTCTGCAGGACAATTACATGTTTTGTGAATACTACCTGTTCCACTTCATGCTTATCTTCTGAAAATTGAGTTTCTGGGTCCTCAAAGTCTGTGTCCGTATTGTTTTCAAAGATATGCCCATAAGGGATGGGGCATGGCCAGTACGCGGAGCAGTGTAGACTTGAATGTCTCGTGCTCTGGCAGTCGGCTGGTGTTACAATGAAAAGCCCTGGGAGGATTGACCCTAATGGAGAAACCAGCACTTGGACAGTGTCATGCAATGCTAGTAACGCCATTGATATGCTCAGACCACGCATTTAGATACTCGGAAGGGAGAAAAAGACCAGCAACTACTTGGTGAAAAGATGGCAACAGTACGAGGGCAGCCATGTTAAGGTGCAAGCCGCGGTGAAGCGCCAGAGTTCAATCTGGTACTTCACAGAGGCAGTGTCAACATCAGGATACAGATACCCCCTAGCGTGTAAGCAGGGTTTCTGCAGCAAGCAGGAAGCCATAGGTGTTCACCCCATGTCCCAGAGGGGAGGTCCAGCAGCAATAGAGATTTCGGGACTGGAGAGGGTGCCTAGCTTGGCCCATGGCAGTCTGAAACCAGGTCCTGAGCAAGGGAAGTCAGGGGGCGAAGGACTGTCGCACGAGCCATTGAAACAGACCGAGCTAAAGAGTGGGGGCGAGGACACGGCCTGGAGGTGAGGAGGGGGAGTGCAGTGAGGCAGCAGTGGAGTACCTGACATTGTAGCCGGCAAGGTGACAGGACCCTTAAATAACAAGCAGGGAATTGCATGCTCCTAAGGCACCCTGCCTCTCCCTCGACCGGTGCTTCTCCTACAGCCGGTCCCCTCAGATCCATTAGAAGGGGTAGGAGGGCAAAAGATAAGCAGCATGAGGAGGCCGGTGCAGGCAGCTCAACGCAGAGGGGGAGGCACGTCCTGAACCTACCTGAATGAACATATCTCTGTGAGCTGCCCCATCCACACAGACCAAGCAGGCCAACCCGGGCAACTATGGTCAATCATAAATCCAAGGAAGGGAAGCACCCTCCTCTATCAAAGACTTGCGCCAAACCTCCAGAGGGGGAGCCTCGAGCTCCGAGGCCCTGTCACTCTTAAACATGGACAAACCCTCCCCAGAGGAGAAATCAGTCTGGCGATGAAGGCTGAAATTTCGTGCCTCCTGCTAACCCAACATCCTCTATGCAGGAGCTTCATGGCTCATTTCATGAACTAAACCACAATGTGCAGGGAGTGGACAAAAGAATGGACGAACTGGAATAACCTACTGTAAACACTTGCATACCCTTGTTGAGCTGAACTAGAAGTACATCAACCTCTAACTAGATAAACGCCACAAACATTAATACATTAAAAATGTAGAAAACCTATTCAGGTGCAACAATATAATCATTTGCTTGATCCCTAAAGACATTTCCAACCCAGATCTGGAAGAATATGCTACAGTGTTGCTCACCTCAATCATTGATGGGACAAGCATAGCTCTAGACCGAGTTCAAAGAGTGTCCAAAAATTTCCAGCAGAGGAAAGGTCTGACCACAGATGTCCTGGCAAGTCTACACCATTTCAAATTCAAAGATCTGATCCTCCAGAAAACAAGATCCAAGGAGATAATACAGCTCGGAGGAACCTGTATTCCAGGACCTGGCCACCATCATGCAGAGTTGCCTCATGTAGCCCCTACTAAAATGGCTGAAACAGAGAAGCATACCATATCGCTTGAAATACCCTTTCAAGACTGTTTTCACAAATATGAGCTCAGTATCAGTTCACATTGCTAAAAGCAGCCAAAGAAATACTCAGAATTCCCCCCACCCCCCTAAGTGAGTTGCAACAACCTGAGGACCAAGAAGCAGAGGGCTCACAACTCAAGTGGTCACAGCAATCTTCACAAAGAGAGAAGAGGAGGAAATTGAGAACATCCTCAATGGACAGACAGAAGTGCTGAGCAACCACTTGCTGATACAATCTTGAAGACTGATGCACAGTGGAAACGCTGTGTCCAAACTATTCGAGTAACAGTCTAAGTTTCCATGCTACCGATCAACCGGGGGCACATCATACATGTTGCTAGATCAGCCGAACTGGCCACACATATGTTATGTTGATTTGTACCAGCACCACTACCACCCAGGGCTAGTCTGCAGGTGCTTACGTGGCTCTGAAAGAGAGAGGCGTGGGGGTGTTAGTGGGGAAAGGGTGAGAGGATAGATTCAGAACCAGGAGGAATTGGAATCTGTGAGTGGTGTTTTGCATGTGGCAGTTTTGTGTGAGACCATATGCATTGTAACCTTATGGGTAAGTTTCTGTGCCTCAGGTGTGTGGTAGTGTTTTGTGTTGGCTGTATGCACTGGTTAGATAGTGTCCATAAGGGATCCAGTCACAGTGGTCATAGCTGTAAGGTAATCTGGCATCTTTGTGTGTAGTTGCATTGTTGATGGTTTTCAGACTATATGGGTGGTTCAGTCTAGGTGTGTACATAGAAATGATTCTCTGTTTGTTTATGCGGAGTGTGGCTAGTCCAAAATCTGGTGTAGTTGCTTCAGGTATGTAGTAGGAGCAGGAAGGGAAAAGGGCTAGTGAAGTTGGTCAGTTTCTTGGGGCCTCTAGCGCGGCCCTTTGGATGCTGCTTGACGGTATCTAGCCAGGTTCTTGTTTGTGGTTCTTTTGGGCCATCTTGTCACCTCTCTAGTTGTTTGCCTGCGGCCAAGTTGTTGCTGGTGTCCCTTCTAGGTTGTCATTGTCTGCTGAATAGCCAGGTTTTGAGCAGTTTCCTGAAGGTAATTTGGTCTTCTGTGGTTCTAATTACTTTGGTCATGTTCCAGATGTTAGCAATTAGTTGCGAGAACGCGGTTCTGCCGAATGTTTCTTTTTCGTGGCGTTTTGCCTCATTCTAGGTCGTTGCTGGATCTTAGTTCCCTTCCTGGGAAATACCAGCTAATCTTGTCTTGGAGGAATTCTGCCACTTGTCTGTGCAAGGCTTTGTGAGCAATGCAGAGTGCTTTGAATTTGATGCACTTTATTTTTTTACTGGTAACCAGTATAGGCTTTTCCGTGCGGGAGTGATGTGGTCTCTTCTATTTATTCTTTATAGGATCCTGGCTGCTGTATTTTGCGTCCTTTGGAGTTTCTTGGTAAGTCTTTCTGGCATTCCTAGGCAGAGGCTGTTTGCGTAGTCAATTCTTGTGTGTATCAGGGATATGATTGTGGGGAAAGGTAGGGGAATAATCCTCTGAGCAGTCGCTGGAGCAAGAAGAACTTAATGTTAGTGAAAATTGTAGAGCGCTCGCACGCCCGAAGGTATCATGGCACTAAAGAGAACCAAGACAGTTGAATATCAGTATAAGAGCGTTCTAGAATAGTAGAGTTAAGTTTCCGCCAGAAGGCAAGCTGATCGACAATCTTCCGTACGTCAAGAGGAAGTTCATTACAAGCCTTTGCTGCCACAACAGAAAATTCAAGACCACCCATGCGGGTGTGCCTGAACCGGGGGACAGGACAGCGATAAAAAAGAAGAATGAGAGCGAAGAGCGCGAGTTGGAATATAGCGCACAAATTGTGCTTGCAAATACTCTTGCTCCAATGCAGTAGGAAGCTTGGTGAACCATACACATGGATTTAAGCACAATCCGCGCTGCCACAGGGAGCCAGTGGAGTTGCCGCAGCAAAGGACACGTGTGTGCCAAATGGTAGGTGAAGGATGGATCTTGCCGCTGCGTTTTGGAAGAGTTGCAACCGCCTGAGTAGGTACAGAGGCTGACCCAGATAGAGTGAGTTGCAATAATCGATTCCACTTAGTGGACAAGGGCAGCAACCACAGGCGCCTGCAAAGCAGTTGGAATATAAGGAAAAACCTTCCTTAAGACCTGAAGTTTAAAGTGGCCAGTCTTACAAACTGCAGCCACCTGTTCCTCCATGGTCAATGACGCAGCTTTTTTTTATCCCTAAGTTTATTACTGACGCAACAGGCATAGGAAGTGAACCCAGTGAAGAGGGCCACAAATCATTGGTCCAGTACAGATGGGTGGAGGCGGTACCTGCAACCAGGACCTCTGTTTTACTGGCATTTAGCTTGAGCCTGTTCAACGTCATCCAACCTCCTAACTCTTCCAGGCACTTCCTTAAACGGACTGCTGTGTCGGACTGAGATAGGTCCAGAATCACCAGAATCTGGGTGTCATCAGCATAGGAGTAAAAATAAAACCCATGTGACCGAAGAAGAACCAACACGCGTCTAATGTACACATTAAATAAGATAGGGGACAGTGCAGAGCCGTGAGGGACCCCACAAAAAATAGAGACAGGAGCAGACCGAAAAGGGGGAAGGGACACAGATTCTGAGCGATCAGCCAGGAATGAACAAAAACAACTAAGAACTTGGCCAGACAGGCCAGCAGCAGACAACCCGTGAGATCAGGGTAGAATGGTCAATGGTGTGGAAAGCAGCCAATATTTCTAATAATAGGACAGCTCCGACACCACCCTGATCAACCAGACACACCAGGTCATCTAGTACTGAGTTCAGAACGGATTTAGTACCTCTTCCTGACCGAAATCCAGATTGTAATTCACCAAAGTATTGGGGGGACTCAAGAAAAGTAGATAAAAGGGGGGATACCAAAGCTTCCAGAACCTTCATGAGAAACGGCAACAATGAAATAGATTGATAGTTGGTAAGTACTTCAGGATCAGATAAAGGCTTTTTCAGCAAGGGAATCACCAAAGCATGTTTAAGTGAGGAAGGGATCACACCAGTGGAGAAAGAGAGATTTACAGCTGAGGTGATGTGGGCAATCAGGTCATTAGAGATTTCCTTCATGAGAGCCAATGGTATAGCATCTGCAAGGGAGGCCGACTTCAGGCACTGAATAGCTGCAAGAATAGAGTGTGAGAACACAGGGAAGATGGACCAAGTGCCTGTAGCAGGAGGAGGTTCAACATGACTCCTAGATGTGGTGAGGGCCATGGCCTTCTCATTTATGGTATCTCTGATAGCAGATAATTTATCCACACAAAAAAAAAAGAGGACAGGGAATCACAGAGCCTGGGAGGGCAGCACCGCAGGACCAGTGGATATGGGGGTAGAGAGGGAACAAGTTACTTACCTTTAACTGTTGTTCTCCAGCATGGGTCTGGCATGGATTCACATGCTCATGAATATTCCCCGTCGTCAGGCTGGGAATCCTCGGTAAAGAAAAAATCAGTATCAGTTTTGTTTCTGATCTGTCTTTCTTAGTAGTAACCAATCACTGGTCTCTGGGTCATACTACCCCCAGCCAATGATGGCCCTCTCCCTAAGCCCCGCCCCTGGCAGCCATCCTCAGATTTGGTAGCATGCAAAGTGGCAGTATGACCAAGTGAAGAGCCGCAGAGGGGAAGGAGGGAGGGTTCACATGTGAATCCATACCAGACCCATGCTGGAGAACAACAGTTACAGGTAAGTAACTTGTTCCATCTCCAGGATGGGGTCTGGCATGGATTCACATGCTCATGAATATAAGACTACATAGCAGTACACACATGCACAACCACGGGAGGTGGCTAGGCTCAACATTAAGCATTACATAAAACTCAACATTAAGCAAATCTTACCTCCTCACCAGGTTTACCTTAAGCCAACAGGTTGCGCAGCACTGCCTGGCCGACTCTGGACTCCTCCCTGGAATCCCGGTCGACACAGTAGAATCTCATGAAGGTGTGCGTCGACCTCCACGTAGCAGCCCTACAGATGTCCAGCAGGGGCACACCAGACAAGAACGCCGTGGTAGCAGCGATTGCTCTGGTCGAATGGGCTCTCGGACGGCCGGGCAACGGTCGGTTTGCCAACCGATGACAGTGCATGATGCAGCCGGAGAGCCATCTGGAAATGGAAGCCTTCGAGAGAGGTTCACAGGTCCAAAGTTCACAAACAGCTGTGATGTCTTCCGAAAACTCTTCGTTCGGTCCACGTAGAACTTCAGCGCTCTAGCTACATCCAGCGAGTGCAAAGTCCTCTCGGCCGGCGAGGAAGGCGACGGGAAAAAGACTGGTAACACCAAGGGCTCGTTGAGATGGAAGTCCGACGGCACCTTGGGCATGAAGGAGGGGTGCGTCCTCAGCACCACCCTTGTCTCGTGGAAAGTCAAGTATGGAGGCTTGCTGGAAAGGGCCTGAATCTCTCCCACGCATCGTGCAGAGGTGATGGCCCCAAGGAACGCTGTCTTCCACGACAGGAACTTCAACGGAGCTGAATGCAAGGGCTCGAATGGCGGGCCCATGAGCCTGGTCAGCACCACGTTGAGCTCCCACGCCGGGGCTGGAGCCTTCACTGGCGGGAACGAACGGAACAGTCCTTTCATAAACTCCTTCACCAGGCGATGAGACCACAGGGACGACCGTCCTGCAGTTCTGGTGTATCGGGAAATCGCCTCCAGATGTATCTTGATGGCAGCGTGAGCTAGTCCAGCTTTGGCCAGCGACAGTAAATACGTTAGGACATGAGTGGCTGTAATCCGTAGAGGGTTAACCTTTTGTGCACGGCACCAGACAGAGAACCTCTTCCACTTGTGTTCGTAGCACTTGAGAGTTGAGGACGCCCTGGCCTTTGGAAGAACCTCTCTGCAGTCAGCCGGGATATCGTACCCTCCAAACTCTAGAGCTGCAGGAGCCAGGCCTGCAAGTTCAGCGACTCTGGGTCGTGATGAAGAATGGTGCCTCATTCTCTGGAGAGATGATCTGTGTCCGTCGACAGTTTGACTGGCAGGGACGCTGACAAGGTCCGGGAACCATATCTGTCTCAGCCACCTCGGTGCGACGAGGATCATCCTGCACCGGGACCTCTTGAGTTGGTTGATGAGCCTGAGCAGCAACGGCAACGGTGGGAACGCATACAGGAACAGGCCATCCCAGGGGAACGAGAAAGCATCGCCCATGCTCCTCGGCTGGGGGAACCTGCCGGCGAACCTCTGGCACTTGGAGTTTGTCACCGTCACAAACAGGTTGATTTGGGGTTTGCCCCATCGCCGGAAGAGTTGATCCACTTGATCCTGGCGTAGTTCCCACTCGTGGCACGAGCACAGCTCCCTGCTGAGTGAGTCGGCGATGGTGTTTTTTTATCCCTGCTAGAGGAAAAGGCACCAGAAACATCCCCTCGGCAACGGCCCAGTGCCACAGATCCTGGGCTTCCTTGGACAGGGCTGGGGATCTGGTTACTCCCTGCTTCCGGATGTGGAACATCGTTGTGGTGTTGTCGGTGAAGATCCTCACCACCTTGCCCTTGAGGGATGGGAGGAATGACTTGAGGGCCCAGAACACTGCTCGGAGCTCCAGTATGTTGATGTGGAGCGGCCTCTCCTCCGGGAGCCACAGACCTCACACGTGAAGATCTCTGGTGTGCGCTCCCCACCCCTCCAGGGAGGCATCCGTCGGCACCGTCACCTGGTATGCTGGGGTCTGAAAGTCTGTGCCCGCGTCGAGATGCGCGCGGGTGCCCCACCATTGAATTGCTTGACGGAATACTTAGTTGGACGAGATCTTGTCCTCGAAGCTGCCCATCGCTTGTGTCCAACGGGCATCGAGGAACTCCTGGAGAGGACGCAACCGAAGCCTGCACAGGCGCACCAGATAGATGCAAGAGGACATCATCCCCAGAAGGGACTTGATGGACCTCACTCTGGCCACGTCCGTAGCCAGCAGACACTGTACCTTGCCCAGGATGGCCTGCGTTCTTTTCTCCAACGGCGAGGCCAACTGCGCTACTGTATCAAGCTTGGCTCCCAGAAACAGCGCAACCTGTGACGGAACCAGGTGGGATTTTGGGAAAGTTGATGGAGAATCCCAGGTCCATGAGCAGCCGGACGGTCTTTGCTGTGTGTTCGACGGCGAGTTCCCTTGTCCCTGCGCGGATGAGCCAGTCTTCCAGGTAGGGGTAGACGTGGATCCCCTGCAGGCGCAGCCGCACCGCCCTGGTCCTAGGCACTTGGTGAACACCCTGGACGCCGACTTCAATCTGAATGGGAGGGCCTTGAACTGGTAGTGCCGCTCTTGGACTACGAACCTGAGAAACTTTCGGTGTCCTTTTAGGATGGGGATGTGAAAGTACGCATCCTCCAGATCCAACGACGAGAGGAAGTCGCCTTCCTCCAGCTGGCCCAGCACGTGCTGGAGGGTGATCATCCGGAACTTCTGTGCCTTGATGTATTTGTTTAGCTGACGCAAGTCCAGGATGGGACGCCAACCTCCTGTCTTCTTTCTGAAGAGGAAGTATTTTGAGTATACTCCGGAGCCCCAGAGCCTCTTTGGGACGAGCTCAATGGCTCCTTTCTTAAGCATCACCCTTACCTCTAACAGCAGTTGAGGGACGTGGTTTTCCTTCCTGGCCACTGGAGGAATTTGGGGGCACTTCTTTAGGAATGCCAGAGTGGGCCCGTGGGCCAGGGCATCCAGCACCCAACGGTCGGTGGAGATGGACTCCCACACACTGACGAAATTCGCCAGCCGGCCTCCCACTGGGGTGCTTTGGTGGGGGCCCGACGCAACGGCCGGTTCAGTCTTGTTTGGAAGCAGCCTTGCCTCCTTGGCCTCCCTGGCAATGACGGCGAGATCCACCTGACTTGCCTCGTCCCCTGTAGGCTTCTTGTGACGAGGAACGGGCCGGTTGACGGTAAGTTGAGGAGCCGCCGACGAATCCTTTGGAGGCACCTTGCTTGCCTCCGGAGTTCCGAAAGGGGGGCCGCCGTTGCTGCAGAACTCCCAAGGCCCGAGCCGTCTGTCGGTCTTGATGGCCTGCAGCGACTCATCCACTGTCTTTCCAAACAGATTGCTCCCGTCGAAGGGCATGTCCAAAACCTTGGCTTGCACGTCCTGGCAGAAATCCGTCGCCTTGAGCCACCACCACTGTCGAAGGCAAACGCCGTTGCCCAACTGGCGGAAACCAGTGTTGGCAATGTTTGTGGCCACAGTTATGGCGTGGTCCAATGCCACCTCACCCTCCTGTAGGATCGGCAGGGCCTCTGCCCTCTTGTCGTCCGGGAGGAAGTCCAACAGGGGGGTGATATTGTACCACAATTCCCTGTCGTAGCGGGCCACAATCGCTAGGGCGTTGGCCGCCTTAATCGTCGCCGCCGCCGACGAGATGACTCGTCGTCCCATGGCGTCCAGCTTCTTTCCCTCGCCGTCTGGTGGGAAAGTTGAAGATGAAGCCGATGCCCCCCCTGCTTTCTTCTTGGCCGCTGCTTAGACGACCGAGTCCGGGGTCGGCTGTGCCCTAAGGCACAACGGGCGGCGTCTGGGACCCGGTACTTCTTCTCGAACCGGTCCCTCTTGGCAGATGTCGTGGACGGGTTCTTGAGAAGGGCAATTCCCTCATCCCAGATGTCATCCAGCAACGGCACCACAAGGACCGTCTTCCTCTTGGCCTTGCGCCGCTTGTAGAGGAAGCCTTTCTCCTTCTTTTCTTCGGGGCAGAGCTGAAAAAGCTTGGATGCCCTGGCAATCATGGCATGGAAGGAGCCAATCTCGTCGGGCGGGGACGCCCTCGGGATCGGAGACGGAAGGTCAGTCCCGTCGTCACCGACGTCGTCATCCGTCCCCGTCATGGCCGTGTCTGTTCCCGTGTTGTCCCTCGGGATCGGGGAAGGAGACAAAGGCTGAGAATGAGGGCTGAAGGGGCACTGGATAAATTCTCCTCCTCTTGTTTGGAGGGCTTCCCGACGGACCCGGTTCAGCCGGGTCATCCGTCGGGGGTAGGGGCAGTCTCGTCCTTATCTCCGTGCATAAGGCTTGGATTCCCGTCAAAATGGCCACCGAATTGTCCTGCGGCTGGGGGTGCGACGGGCGTGACGGGCATGACGGTTGCTCCTCATCCATGGGAACCTCGTCGTCATTGCCACCCTCGCTCTCGTTGAACCCCTCGTCGGGATTCCTCCCGTGGGACCGGGCCTCTTCCAAATTCTCAGGTCGTTCCTCATCGGAAGTTGTGTGTGTCCGTAATGGCCACCGCCCCCCCCCTCTTTTTCAACCAGGGTCTTCACGGGGGTTTTCCTGATGGGCTTAAAAGAGGATTCCCTCCTCGGAGGCAGGGAAACTCTAGGCCCCAAGCTCGCCTCCACTGGGATAGCCTCCACAGGCTTCGCCAGGGCTGCAGCGACTCCCTCGATAGAGGCCTTAGCCGGGTGGGTCAAGGCCTTCGCCGCCTTGGGCGCGCTTGAGGCCTTCACCTTAGGGGGAGGGTCACCGCCTCGCGACCGGGGCCTCTCCAGAAGCTTAGCCGGGTTCTCGGATTTCCTCTTCCCCGAGCCAGAGTGTTGGCTCGCGGTTGATGGCGTCGGTGAAGGTGCGCCCTGCCTGGCAGCCGAGGAGCCCGACCGTTCGGCGCTCCCGGTGCCCGCAGACACGCAGTGCTTTGCCTTCTGTTGGGCCCCCGTCGCAGGGATGCCCTCACAGGACTTAGAAGACCGCTAGGACTTATTCTTCTTCTCACCTGCTGCACACGTACCTTACAACCAGTTGGAAAGATCGTCGTCCGATCCGTCATGTTAAAGCAAAACACACAGTCCTCCTCCACGTGCGTTTTGTCCTCGTGGAGGCAGTAAAGGCATTTCGAATGCTCGTCCTCCTTGAACACATTTTTTAGGTTGCATCCAGGGTAGATCCTGAACAGTTTGCCGGGAGTCCAGCTTCCCTTCTCCTGGGCCATGTTCTTCTCGTCCACAAGGTAGGCCTCAGAAACTTCTGGAATCCTCCAAGAAGCGTAACTCGACAAAAACGTCACCCTTGAGGGGCGTAGGTAAATCCGAAACGGGTCCCCGTTGATCGGAAGTAGAAACTGTAGAGCTTGAGGCTCGATTAACCGAACAAATTAGATAAATCTCTTTGAAAAAGCGCAAAACGCAGTAAAAGCTCGAGAGCTATAGCACGAGGACTCCCAACACTTGAAGGTGCGGTAAAAATCTGAGGATGGCTGCCAGGGGCGGGGCTTAGGGAGCGGGCAGTCATTGGCTGGGGGCAGTATGAACCAGAGACCAAGTGATTGGTTACTACTAAGAAAGACAGACCAGAAACGAAACTGATACTGATTTTTTCTTTACTGAGGATTCCCAGCCTGACGACGGGGAATATTCATAAGCATGTGAATCCATGCCAGACCCCATGCTGGAGAATGATTGTACTAAGTCAAATAAAGCCTTGGGTTTGTTTAAGGCCTCCTAGACTGTGTGGCTAAAATAAGCTAGCTTTGTGTTGATAATAGCTATGTGATATGTGCCAAGAGTACTACGAAAGTCAATTTTCGCTTTGCAGGAATACATGGCACGCCATTTCCTTTCAGCTTGTCTACACTGAAGTTTAAGAGCACAGAGTTCCATGGTAGGCCAAGGTTCAGAGGGCCGGCACCTCTGTTTAGATAATTTCATAGGGGCTAGTAAGTCAGCCGTGGTTGTATATGCTTCCGCCAAAATAAGCAGAGAGCAGTTGTCGACATGGCTACAATGAGCTAACAAGGAGGGCGCAAGCTCATGATTACTAACCCCCCACCAGCTACGTTTAAAAGTAGCTCGCTTAGGGCAGGGGGTTGGGGGAGTCTCATTTGTACAGGAGAAGGGCACTAGAAAATGATCTGACCAGGCTACAGGGTTTGGGGAGGTGACATTCATGAGGCTGTCAAGGGCCAAAATCAAATCTAAAACATTTCTATGTACATGAGTGGGATATGTGACCATCTGAGGAAGGCCTAGCATAGTGGACATAAGGTTTGCCACATATCCTGCCGTAGGAAGAGTAGAAGGCAGATTAAAATCACCAATAACTATCAGTTCAGGATAAGTAGTTTGAAGTTCAAGTACCATTACAGGAAACGACTATCAGTGCCAGGCGGCCGGTATACAAGGAGAACGGAGAGAGTATCATTAGAAGATACTGTGATCCGAAAGAATCATTAGAAGATACTGTGATCCTCAACGATCAGTGACAGTCAGTTTTCCATGAGTATTCCAAGGTTATTTACTACATCGGCAGTCTCTGGTTGCGTTCCCATGCCGATTGGCAGGTCCAGTTGTGGGTTCCCTCCCTCGAATCTTGTGGGTGAGAGCATTATTTCATTTTTTTGCTGTGTTCAGTTTGAGGTTGTTTGCCGTCATCCAGTTGTAGATGTCTGAGAGACAGTTGTTGAGATTATTTTGTTCCTGTGTTCTGTTTCTTTTCACAATCAGTTCTGTGTCGTCTGCGCAGTTGTAGGCGGTAAGTCTACGGGATTGAATGATTTTCATCAGTGGGCACATGTAGATGTTGGAAAGTAGAGGGGAGAGGCTGGATCCCTGTGGGACTCCGCAAGATAAATGTTTGGTGTTTGAGGTGAACAGTGTTAGGTTCTTTCAGTTTGTTAAGAATGAGGTAAGCCACTTTGATGCAGATTCCTGTATGCCACATTCCATCAATCTTTTTATTAGTGTTGCGTGGCCGATTGTGTCAAAAGCCACTGATATGTCCTATAGTATGAGGGCTGATTGGGCATCATAATCTGTGTTTAATTTCAGGTCGTGCCATATCGATAGAATTGCTGATTCTGTTCCGCTAATTGGGCTGAATCCAACTTGTGACTGGTCGAGTATTCTGTTTGTTTCAAAGTGTTTAAGAAGGATTGTGTACATGTGGTTCTCCAGGATCTTTGCTGGGTAGGACAGGTTGGATATTGCTTCAGTCTCCTGCTCTTTGATTCCTTTCATATCAGTGGTTTGATGTATGCTGATTTAAAGGAGGATAGTACCATTACTCTTTTGAGTGATGGATTCATTAGGTTCCGGATGTATGTCACCAGGGTTCTGTGGTTGAGGATTCCTTTGAAGATGTCCATAACACAACCAGGCTTGGGCCTAATGTATTCCCTAGTTGGGGCCTGAAAAGATTCAGTGTTAAATGCATTTATTTACACGCAGTGTTATACCTCACTCCCTCCTGACTTCTACAACGGGAAGGTCCCTGGCGCTGCATCAGGGGGAAGCGGCTCACTTTAAAACCTGTCCCTGACCACGAGACATCATCAGCTGCAAATACTAACACAGCAATGTGCAGGTAAGCCCACCTGGGCTAACCTTTAAGTGCTCTTGCACTCAGCAAAATGTGCCATCCAGAAATCATAGTAAGAAGAGAATTCTAAAATAATATTGCGTATGGCCAGCATTTAATTGTTTTTGGAGGCATAGCATCTGCTATTATTGAATCTTCCACAGCGACCTTTCCAAGATGGCCACATGCTTTCTAAGCACCAGAGTGCTTTGCCTGGCTGCCTTCACCCAGGGCCTGTGATAGGCCAAGCTCACTACAACGGGGCAATCCAGGTCACCGGCAGGCGAACACCGGCCCCTTCCAAAGGCCCCTGTCTTAGCCTGCCCCCCTCCACAAACTATGTCTCAGCCTCCAGACTAGCTACTGCTCCCACATGTGTTTACATTTGAACCTTGCACATCTATGCTTCCTGCAGATCTGCGAGTAATGGCTGAACTCTCACATTGCAGCCGCCACCAATCTTTCTGAACAAATCTATGTGCATATATTCTCTGCCTTCCTTGCTTCAACTAACCTACTTCTTCTCTCATTGCATTTGTGTGCATTGTTTTAAAAATATTTGCAAAAATAATCGAATTCAGGTGTGTGTACTTTTTCATCTGTGCACCTCTTGTCTCCTAAAATTCTATTTCCTCTCGGGATTGCATGTATGCCTTCTGTGACTACTTCCACTAGGCCTGGTGAGTTAGCTAGAACTGTGCTGTGCAGCCTCTCTTCTTTCACTCCTCGACTAACCTCTGCCTCCCCTATGGCTCTCTCCATCTCACCTATCATCTCCAACTGCTTCACCATCACCTACCCCCCTCTCTCACGAAGTCACTTAAAATAAAAGCACAACAAAGACATCTTGAGTGAAAACCCTGGCCTTCCCATCGCAGACACCTATGCCAGCACTTCCTCAATAGAGGTCTTCACTGATCTCCACTTCTCTGTCCCCTCTTCAGATCTATGGACCCCCCCCCATCTCATCTCTACCCTCTCTCCTTCCACATCCTCTCCCATTAACGGTGGCACCCAGTGGGAAGTCCTCTTGGCCAGCTTCTCATCTTCATGTTGCTTCATTAATGTCCATCACACATGCACTATCCTGGTTCAGGGTCCTCATCCCAATCTCCTCTTTGACTGGATCTGCCTTCTCTCAACTTCCTTCCTTCTCCTGCATCTCCCCCCTACTGCTCTCTCTGTCCCTCCACTGACTGGTGTACCTCGCCCCTGTACCCCGCCTCAGAAAACCTTTAAAGGCAGAGACCTCCTCCACCTGGCGAGTCTTAACACCCATTCAGCCAACAAAGACTCCACAGACATCTGCTTCCTTCTGGAAGACATTGACCTCAACATTCTCGCTCTTACCGAGACATGGTTCAATGCCAGCTCAATCACTGCTTTTGACTCCCTCCTCCCTGACGGCTTCAAGATCATCTCCAAGCTTCGACCTCACCACTCTGGCAAGGGGGTGGCGGGGTGCCTTAATCTTCCCTGAGTTGGTTCCTGCTTTCATCTTACCTACTCTGCTCTTTTCTTCCTTTGAAAGCCTGGTCTGCAAGTTGGTCATCTCTCCCATCTCCAACCTGACCATTGCTACCATTTACCAGCCTCCTGGCTCCACCACCCTGTTCCTCTCTGAATGGGCTGATTTCTGTTCTTCCTTACTTTCAGACACCTCCAACGCCCTCCTGGGTGATTTTGACATCCAACTGGATTCCCCTGGCTCAGCATCCACTCTCTTCATTGACCTTTGCACCTCTCTTTCAATCTCCATTCTGGTTCAATGCACTCAGCTGGAAACACTGGATGCCATCATACACTTTGAACCCTCCCTCACACTAGTCACCCCTCTCTACTGCTCTGACCATTCTCTCCTCTCCTCCCACCTGGGTCCCTTTGCCTGCACCCCCAGAAGCCCTGCAATCTCGTTCACTAACATCCACCCACTGAAACCAGCGTCAGCTGCTGCCTTCGCTTCCACCTTCATGCCCCTTACCCCATTACCTCAGTTTCTACCTGCGACACTGTTCTCAGAAACCTCCACTTGTCCATCATCAATCCTCTTGACATTCTTACCCCAGTCATGAGTATCTGCATGAAGCCTGCCTCTAAACGTAACACCTGGTACGACTCTGAACTTGCAGCCCTGAAAAGAAAGTGCAGGGTGGCAGAACAAAGTGGCAAACATCCTCTGACAAACTGGCCTGCCGCCTTCTCCAAAGGCAATATCAACTCTCCATCCTTGCCAAGAAAAGCCCACATACAGGCACGAGTTTCTATTGCATCCAACAATACGGCTGAACTTTTCAAGATCTGCAGAGGACGACCAAACCCTTCCTGAGTCTCCACCTCCCCTTCTCACTCCCAGGCCCTCTGCAACACACTGGCTTCTTACTTTGCCACCAAAACTTAAGACATCCTGAAAGCCCTTGCTACCCATACCACACTCCCTTGCCCCCTCACAACCCTCCTCCTCCTCCCCTGTCACACCAGAAGAGGTTGCCAGAGTTGTCCACTCCATGAAGGTCTCTTCCAAACAGGTTTCCCCTTGCTCATCCAGGACCATCAAGGATAAAATCAGCTCTTGCCCCCTCACTCGCTGATTTCTTCAATCATTCTTTGGCCACTGGATCTTCCCCCGCCTCCCTTAAGCACTCCCTTGTGCACCCCCTCCTGAAAAAACCTTCAGCAGACCCTACCTGTCCTGCCAACTACCACCCTATTTCCATCACACATTTCCTGGGGAAGCTGCTGGAGAAACTGGCACTTCCCCAAACTCAACTTGCACACCAAACTTGTTGGTGGCCTCCACAACCATCAATCTGGATTCTGAGCATCCAGAGGCACGGAAACTGCTCTTCTGAACACCCGTGAAGAACTGCTCGCATCTCTGGGCTCCACTCCCCAGCTGTCCTCATCTTTCTCATCTACCTTTAACACAGTGAACCATTTCATTCTCATAAAAAAGGCTCCACAATACCTTTGGTATCTTGGCGCAGGCACTGGACTGGCTGACATCCTTCCTAACTGATCGCTCTTGCCAAGTCATCCTGGGCACCTCTTCTTCTACTTCCTTCACCACTTGTGTCCCTCAGGGTTCTATCCTCTCCCCTTGGCCCTTTAACATCTACCTTGCTCAGCTTGCACACCTGATCCCCCCCTCCTTTCCCCCCAATTTCCAGTGTTATGCATACAACCAACTACTCTTTTTAAAACTTCCTGCTGACCTTCCATCATCCCTGACTGCCCATCTGCCATCCAGTCCTGGTGCACCTCCAACAATCTCTGCCTCAACGCCTGAAAAACTGAGATCCTTCCCATCAGGACCCCTGCTCCCTCCTCCTTCCCTTCACTCTGGCCTTCTTACTTGGGCTCTCCCCTTGCTCCTCCTTCTGAAGCCAGAAACCTTGGAGTCATCTTCGACTCCACGCTCTCCTTCCTCCCTCACACTCACGACATTGCCAAGTAGTCCCACTTTCAGCTCTTCCTTCTCAAAGGAATTCTCCCTTTTCTCACTTCCCCGAGAGGCTCATTGTTACCCGAGCCCTGGTTCTCTCTAGGCTTGAATATTACAGTAGCCGACTCCTGAAGTTATCTTCTTCCACTCTGCGCCCCATCCAGCTAATCCAGAATAGGGCATCAAGATTTATCCTTGACCTTAAGCCCAAAGACCACATCTCTCCTGCCCTAGAAAGTCTCCTCTGGCTCCCGGTTGCTGCACAGATTAAATTCAAATCCCCCTGCATCATCAGCAAGGCTGGCTGGGCCCAGGGACCTCACTATCTTCAACTTTATCTTGCTAAATACTCTGCCTCTAGACCACTATGTTCCTCTGGCACCAACTCTGTGCGTAAATCGTTTTGCTAAACAGAGGGTAGATGGTTGATCACTTTCCTCAGCTGGCTCCTTCCTATGGAACAGCCTCCCCGTCCCTCGGCACCCCAAGACTTTCCTCTCCTCCTTCCCTCTGCTAATCCCACAGTTGCTGTGGTTGATGTCCGAGGCCCTTCTGCATCCTCTGGGCCCCTGGCCTCCAACACCCAATCGCCCCAGCTCCTGTCTATCCTCAACACTTGCCTTGGCACATCCTCCACCCTGGAGGTTTGCCCTTACACCCAACATGGCTCCAGGCCGTGTAGCACTCAACATTCCAAGCACTTCATATGTGGCTCACCCATGAGCTCAGACTGCCCAGCACTTACCTCCTCTACCCTCTTCCTTGCCACACTTGCACGTTCCGACTACTCACAAGGCATAGGCTTGTTCTCTTTTTTCCCTCCACTGCTTTAAATAGTGCTTGTAATGTGTTTAATTCCCTTTTTCCCCCGTTTGAAACAGTATTTTCTTGCTGTAGAAGCGCCTAACAAGCAAATAAATAAAATAAATACATTTGAGTTCAATAGCAAGTGTTTAAGATGTAAAGAAAAACAGGTTTAGAAGAATATTTGGTTCAATGTCATTTTACCGCTTTCTGAAAAATTCAGGTTTTTTAGGTCTATTTTGTGCGACCCTCATAAAGCAGGAAAAGGACATGCCTGTGGGTTTAATTTGTTTCTCAATTCAGGCGGTTTGACCCCCGAGTACCTCTTAGCTCCTCCCCAAACCAAATCTCCCCAGCCTTGCATACACATATTTCACGCACACAGCGTGACACTGTCAATCACTTACCCAGACCCACCCGCCCGTCAGCCTCTGCGCGCACTCGTGTGCGGCAGGGGCATACAGTTTGATTTAGAAAGACCACTTCGTGTGGTCATGGAGCAGTCTTTCGAAATCAATTATTTTTCCATTGTGGGGGCCGGTGGGGGAAGTTATTTGACCCCAAGATATTTAGGCAGCTTCAGACCTACAGAACTAATAGCATTGTGGGCCGCAAGGAGGGGACAGGAACTATTCTACTCTCTCCCTGCCAGCCGAATAAATGAGCCGCTTCCAGGTCCTGCCTTTGTGCTGCGTGCGGATTGCCTAGCACTAGACCTGTGCGTCCTCCAGCTGGTGTGGATTGCCTAGCAACACCCACCAGTGCCCTCTGGATGTTGCAAGCTGACGCTGCTTAGCACCTCACTGCTGCCTACCCCCCTACATACCTGCGCCCCTCCGGGCCCCTGTTAAGAAAAGATTCATCTTGGGTCCCTGGCAGAGGCAACATTTTAACTGGTGAATGCTGGGTCAGGGAAACTTTATGCCCCGAAAAGAGGCTGACCAAAGGAATAGAAAGAAAAGGGTTCCTGCTTAGAGGTATATTAGTATAAGTACTGGAACAAGGAAGAGGGACGTGAAAGAAAATATCTATAATCTTCGTGGTTAGGGGCAGGAATCTCCAGGGTCTACTTTCCCCTCCATTCTGGAGCTGATTTTAATTCAAGAATTCAAGGGTTAAACCGATGCTCTTATGAAGAACTCAGGGATGCACAACTAGTTTTGCCGGCGTGCCATATGGACCTTAAAATCTGTCTACAGGGGGCCGGATTGTTCGTGTGGGGTAGCCGGGAGGGGCATTTGGTGAATTTACGCCCCCCTGCAGACATTTTTAGTAAGCATGTGGGGGAACAAACGAGCATTTTGAGGTGTACTGTCTTCATTGCTATTTACACTTTCAATTCTGCAGCATATTTATTAACTAATACAATTTTTCGAGTGCTTAAAATACTTCATAGCGCTGATGTTAGTACACATTATTACAAAGCCAGAAGAAAAACTGATGTGACCCTAGTCTTGAACAGGTTATGCATAGTGTGAGATCAAATGATCCCCGTACCCCCAGCAGCAACAACCTAAGCGAGAGCTAGCTGTCGTGCAGGTGAAAAAGCTGTGCACAGATGTGGCTGATAACAAATCTGCGCAAAACTATATATTGGATCAGTGAAACGGGTTGACTCTGGCAAAATTTAGAACATATCACATTAAATTTAAATTGCTTTATTCCAAAAATATAACTTTAATTTTTTAGATACTTTTTTTTAAAAAAAAAAAAATTCAACAATTCATCAACTCATTCATTCCCTAATACAATCCCCATTCTAACATGTCTATCTAAAAAACACACACCAAATGGTGTCCTACACTCAGTACTTTAGCAGAGCATCAGTTGTTGTTTGTTTGGTGGCATATTTAACAATGACCCAGTCCATAACATCAAGTGTCGTTATGTGGCTGATATGGTGTTTGACCAGATGTTATATTTGTAGAAAAAACGTCGACACGTGTTTCGGTCGGAGACCTTCTTCAGGACGTAGGGCAAGAGGACACTGCTCCGCCCTATTGTAAGCTTGTATGGGCCAGAATTCGATCTAAAAACAATAATACAGAAAGCCAGAATGTCAACCCTATTGCTTTTAAAAGGTGACACATTAATGTCACATTAATGTCAGAATTAAATGAAGACACTCGCCTTACTCACCCCCAAGTAACAATTCCTAGGATCGTGAGATAGGGCCAAAGGGATTAATCCTCCACTGGCCTCGGTATTTATATCGAGCCTGTGGAACCAACATACATGAAAAACAAAACCTTAGTACTTAATTCATAAGTCAAAATAAGACTTATAACTGTGCATATATCAAGCTCGAAGTGATATGAAAGCCACTTACATGTATCTGATAGCACAGAGAGCAACTCGTGCGGAGCCTGCATGATTGTACGAGCAGGACATGCACTAATGTGCTGCAGTCGTTAGATCGTCACTGGACCCCTCAGTAACTGTAGCAAAATAAACATATACGGTTCGGGTTATCACCCATACCTCACAAGCTGTCACTTCATTCCCTAACGAAAATCCCCATTGTGCTGGACTCATCTATACCCTACATTGTACTCCAAGTGCCATTACCGTGACCCTCTTAGCCTAATAGTAATACACTATTCCACACCACACGTGTACATACAGCATGATTTCCGTGTTGTTTTAATTGCGTATGCCTTAACCGTGCTCCCGTATTCTCGATCGTGCCTGTTATATGTTCGTATCTTACCTGGGTCCAATAGATTGACAACCAAAAGGAAGAGAAACATTAATCCGGACGGCGTTCAATTCGCGCGTACCCGCCAACTCTGTCAAAAGCGAAAGACACAAACAGAGGACAATCCACATATCCTCATTCAAAGACACAAACAAGGGACTACATGCCGACGAACCACTGTCTGGCCCCTCCACAAGTTGAAAACGAACACAAGTGAAGGAAAGTGACGCTGCCGAAGTATATATCTTATTTATAAGTAATAAGTAATAAAGAATAAAGAATAAATACTAAAGCCACATGCATCCGCTAATTTGGAAAAAATCACTCTGTGGTACTGCACATCCGATCACATACGCGGCTGCACAACAATAAAAAATCAAAAATCAAACGAGCTCTAATATTCTAATGACGTGAAGAATACACGTGAAAATGTTTGGTATAAAATGCCCTTGTCCCTTAATCCAGTACAGCTTGATGTTAGGAACTGGGTGCTATGCTCAAATCATAACTTCCTACATCCAGCAACTCACATCTGTCTTATGCATAATTTCGGAGAACAATACAAAACAAAACAAAACAAATTTAAAAATCATACATAGTCAGCGAACTACAAACATATAATGAGGCCACACAATCATTGCCTCCATTCCTTTTTTTTGGCATATGTCAACCAGCCCTAGTCTAACATGTTTGTTCCTCTATGCTTACCAGAAGCCTTATTCAAAAATCAACTGTACAGAGAGTTTATCTATGCTGCAAAAATTAGACTCAATACTCTTCATATGATGGACATGTGTTATTCATCGTCAGCAATGTATACATGAGTTGAAAAAATGTTAATTACTTGTAACACATGTTAATTGGAAAAAATGCAAAAGATGTTAATTACTTGTAATAAGAGTATTCCACTCTACTGAGACATTCAGACCTTCCTGAACAGTGTTCAAAGTATGAATCCATTTCTGTTCTATGCGATGTAATATTGTGCTGACATCACCCCCTCTCAAATTACACCTAATATGTTGGAGTACGAACCATCTCATTTCTGTGTCTTTGTGATTCATTTTCAGGAAATGGTCGACAAGCGGTTTATCTGCCACTCCATTCCTGATACAACTCCTGTGTTCTGATATTCGTTGTCGTACTTCACGTGTAGTCTTACCAACGTATAGGAGTTGACAGGGGCAGCTGATAATATAAATCACATTTTTTGTCAGGCAATTAGTGTGGCAATTCATCTTCCACACTTTTTCGCCATATTTGAATTCCTTTTTGGTTACTGTAAGAGGGCATGCTACACATTTGCCACATTTATAGTGGCCTAATATGGGGGGCAACCCCCACTGGCTATTGATGGTAATGGACCTCTTTGGTTCTGTATACGTGTGCACTAATCTCTGTCTTAGATTCTGATTACGTTTAAATGCATACATAGGTTTCTGTGATAGTGACCCTGGGTGCTTTACAAGGTTCCAGTGTTTGTTAATTATTCTCTTTATATCGGCACTCACTGGATTAAAGGTTGTAACACACACTAAGCGTTCATTCTTCTGTCTTTCTCTAGGGGTCAAACAGATTTCTCTATTTGTATTTTCCGCTCTTTTAAGTTGGTCTTTCACCAATCTTCTCGGATACCCCCTCTTATGTAGCCTTTCTTTTAGTTGTTCCGCATGGATCTTAAATTCGTCCTTTTCAGAGCAGTTTCTTTTAATACGCAAGAACTGGCCATACGGTAAGTTCTGCCGTAAGCTCGCTGGATGGAAACTATTAAAGTGCAGAAGGGTGTTTTTATCTGTGGGCTTTCTGAACAAGGTAGTCGTTAGATAATTCCCAGTTTTTTTGATCATAAGATCCAGAAAACTAACCTGTAAGTAACTGTATTCAATGGTAAATTTTATGTGTATATCACATTGATTCAACCATATATGGAATTCATTAAGGGATGCAATTGTCCCTTTCCAAATTAAATTTTTTTTTTTTTTTTTTTTTCTTTTGATAACAAATCTGACCACATTAATAACTACACAAGGAAGCTTTGCCTCTGGATCTTGGGGACCCCCCCCCAATTCATTTCTTTGTACGCAGACGACACCATGCTCTACATAAGAGAGCCCGAACTGAACTTACCACCAGTGATGCAGGAGATAGCGAGATTTGCTAAGTATTCAGGATACAAAATTAACCAAGCGAAATCTGAAATCCTCCCCCTAACTCCAACAACATCACAATCACAGTCCAGCTCACACTTCTGCTGGTCACCCACGCTACTCAGGTATCATCCTGGCAACAGACAGACCCAATATACTAACAACTACGAGCCATACATTATGCTTCTTGAACATAAGGTCAAAATTTGGGACGAGCTTCCAATATCACCATATGGGCGTTTAGCACTACTCAAAATGGTGGTAGTCCCCAAATTACTATACCTATTCAGCAACATATAAAATTGCCTCCCTGGCCATATTGGTAATACACAACAAAGAATGGGCACAAATTTTGTGTGGGGTGGAGGGGCAGTTAGGCTCCAATGGAACAAAATGTGTGAGAGATACGAAATAGGTGGCATAGGGGCTCCCGATTTCCAATTATACTTTGATGCATCACAGGCACATTTTGCAAAGTACTGGTCGAATACAACTGAGCACTATGCACATATACAGGCCTAAAAGTTTGCAGCCTCCCCAATAAGCCTACAGGCTATGCCATTCGCCAAAGCCCAGAGAGACACAGGTGAGAGTGATCCAGTAAACGCTACTGTGCGGGCATGGGCCAAACTGTTTGGCAGGGTGGGATGTGTAGACCCCTTCTGGCCTTTGTCCCCCCTATGGCACTATCCAGATCTGGAACCCACTCTAGATACAACGATGCAAAGAAAGTGAGACCCCAGCAAAGAGATGTGCCTGGGAGACATCTACCCAAATGGAAAATTCGTATCATTGACCGATGTCCAGGAGAAGGTCACCACGATGCAATATCACTGGTTGAGAGCAGCATGCAGGAGGAAATGGCCGTCCTTCCCGGATGCACCACCCACACACAAGTTTCTAATGGAAGTCATGTCACAGGAAGGTTTCACAGATAGCATCTCTGGGCTGTACAAAGCGGTACAAACACACACCCCATCCAAGAACAAAATGAAGACATGGGAGCGAGATTTGAATATAATAGAAGACCGATGGGCGAAATATTGTCAATATACAAAGTCTATCTGAATTGGCGCTAATTTTCATTGAATTCAATTGAAAATGGTAAACCATTTACACATCACGCCACACAGAATTAAGAAATTCGATCCCACAAAACCGTCGAACTTCCCCAAATGTCATGATCCTGTGGCAAACTCAATTCATATGTACTGGGATTGTCCTCCGATCAAACGATTTTGGGAGGAGGTGGCAGCTGTGATCAGCGAGATACTGGACGTACGTATACCAGCCACTCGGCTAAAGTATCTACTTGGGGACATAGGAAAAGTCTCCATCAAGACCCGGAGATTGTTTGCTGTGGCTGGGGCTGTGGCTAAGAGAAATGTACTCAAAGCCTGGAAAGCAAAGCCCCCCCCCTCTGCTCTACAGTCATAGCTAAAGGACTTGATTTACGTCCAAGAGACCGAAGAACACTATGTCAGAGGGATTACTGCCACCAGCAGACCGAAAGATATCCGGGAACCTCCGAGTAGATACCTGGTGTCAGACACAGTCCTCGGACACAGACTCAATTATCTATATATGATAACTTAAAATGCTCTGAGAAACATGTCCAGTTTGATGTAATGTTGAATTTATAGATGCACTTGGCAATAACTATGAAATGTGCTTTGAATGTGCTGTACCTGTCAGTCAAAAATAAAGGTTTAAAAACCAGGCAATCAGGCAATGAATGCATTTTCTTTCCAATACCTTGCTCTGAAGCAGCATACAAAAGGTGTGTACAGGCCATGGGATAACTGATAGTTTATTACCATGCTGTACAGCACTGGTGTTGGTTAAAAAAAAAAGTGTACTAACCCAGAAGAAAACCCCAGTTAGCGAGCTTGAATTTTTCATCCAGTGTGAGCACAGACACTCCCTGGCACCCCAGCAGCATTCATACGACAGCAAGCCAGTTGTCCCACATGTGAACAAGAACTGTGTAGACCACAAGCCTGAGAGGAAAGGGGTGATGAGGCTCTGCACTTGGGTCTAACTCTTGCAATTGAAATGGACCCCACACATTGGGGGGGGGGTCCTCTATAACTTGGCCAAATACATTAAGTGGTCATTTAAGTTTTGGCCACCCCCCACTGGCTGCATTTGCTTGCACTTTTAGTGCAGGGGAGCAAGAAAATGTTTAAACTCTGCAGCCATTAACCCCCTCTCTCCATTGTTTTATATAGGACAGATTCTTTCCACAGAATAAAGTCCTAAGGTGGGGCTGGTGGGTGGTATGCACATTCTCTGAGGAGGCTTCAGTGTTCACAAACAAGTGGCTGTGTCACCTTAAACAGGCATTTGGCTGGCCATCTCCAGAAGGTATCCAATAGTAAAAGACACCTTTTTCCCTGCTTTCAGCTATTTGGTGTGAAACAGCGAGTATAGTTGGAGATGGGATATTTTGGGATTGTGTGGAGTTTTGCCTGTGTGTATGTGGTTACCTGGTTCCATGCTCCTTGAGACTTGTGTAGAGTACTATTCAATTTGAACATAGAAACAACTTTTGCAACCGGCGATGATCACAGTATTTTTGATTTCCAAATATGCAAAAGTTACCAGCACAGTGGAATTAAATCTCACAAAAATATGCAGATTCATTGGCACAGTTTCAGAAATACTATTAAAGTTGAAAAATAAATCCATCTGTTAGGAATTCTATAAAAATTGATTAGTAAAAGTATTATCTGACATCTAGCACTTTGAATTGGCCATACACCGTGAAACTCAGATCTATATTAATGTACAACCATCCGCCTCCCTCCCACCTCCCGTGATGCTCAAATTGATGTGAACATGGTGACACTGTGCACCACAGCCTGAGCTCCTCAACCCTCCAGCTTTAGCCACAAGCTTACCTTGGGAGCCAAAGGCTGGTGACAATGTGCAGGTGGGGGCGGGCAAGGCCAGCCCTGCCGATGGACAGGTGGGGGCAGATAGGGAAAGCAGGCCACGAGGCAAAGGGATCAATGTTAGAAGCACGTGGATGAAATGTTCGAGTGAGAAAGTGAGAAAAGACTGAAAGATATTTTTCTAAAAATAACTTTCGGTCTTCTCTCCCTTGAACATTTCAGCCTTTACACTTGCCCCCACCCTCCCCCTCTACTTACCTTGCGGGGGCACACTTCGCTTTGTCCCTGCAACTCCTGTTCCCCTTTCTCTTCCGTGATTGGGAACACGGCACCGCAGGGTCCTTTCTTTTTTCGGGACCGGCTGCAGGGGACTCCGCCGCATCCCCCACTCACAATATAGTCAGCAAGGATGCAAGGGTGCGGGACACACACCTGCAGCCCTTGCCACCGAATAGGGGATCTGGTCGAACTTTTCGAACAGCCGAAAATCGGGCAAATCTCCCTTTCAGTCTTTTTTTTAATCTGACTTTTAGGACGTTTTCAAAGGCAAATCATGCCATGGGGGCAAGGCGAGACATGAGGATTTTCCGTTCTATCAACAGTGTCAGCAACAGCCCGTTTACCCAATCCCAGCAGTGGTTCACACATTGCTGGTCCTCTATTGGTGGAGCACATACACTACGTGAATCGGACATCCAGCCATGTTGTGCATACGCTGTGCCAATAGAGGGTCAGCAATCAGTGGCATCACTACAAATCAGTATTAGGGAGCAAACCAGGGGGTACAAATAAAACAAGGTAGGGCGGTACATCAAATAAGGGTCAACATCCAAACTGATTTACGTATACCAATACAGTACAAAAAAAGTGACATTATGCATGTTGAAAGTAGGTTTAATGCAAAAAAAGTTGCCCATCAAGTTAATATACATCCTAAAGAGTCAACTCCTGTTTAACAGTTGTAAAAAATGCCCTGTGCACTAGCAAGAGACTGCATTCTTTTAACTCAAACAGACATCACTCCCAGCACAGCTTCAAATAATGTGCAGTTAGAAGTGGTATTTGCCAGTAAGATCACTTCCAGCTCAGCATTAAATAGTAAAAAAAGGTCAGTTTAACAGAAGTGGTATCCCTCCTACTCCCGTTTCAAATGAAAGTCAAGGACAGTGTTTAAAGGATTAAATACCACAAAGGCGCAGAGTACAGAGGGGATGGGGGGACAACTGCTTCCTTGGTTCTTCACCAATGGTTGCAGAAATCCCATTTTGCCCCTGTAGAATTGTTTAGCGTTTTCAGTTTGTGCCTGAACACCCCAGTGGCGGCTGAATTTATGTACTTGGAGGGGCATAAATATTTCCCCCAAATATGTCAGTGTTAGGCAGTGTAGCAAAGGAGCCCAAACCAATCAAGAGGTGTTGGGGGGGGGTGTTTTTTGTGCACCCCAGGATTAACTTAAATGGATAATCAGGTTATCTAAAAAGTGGCATTACAATAACGTCTTCAAGAAATGCACTGCAGGGCTGGACTGCCCCACCGGGACACCGGGACATCCCCCGGTAGGCCTCTGGCCGCATAGGGCCTCTTTGGTGCGGAAGGATACACGTGGCGTGAATCCGCCTGGGTGGTTTCTTTTGAATTGGCTGCTGCAGGCGTGGCACATTTTTTTGTTTCTTCATTGAAGGGCTATTGGCTCACGCATGCGCTAGAGGGCCTGGGCACTGGGGAACCGCACGTGCCCTGCACACGCATTTCGCAGGTCAGGTGCAGGGTCAGGTTGCAGGCAGTAGCCGTCACTACGGGCGTGAGGCCTTCGGCTAGAGACTCGAAGGTAAGCACACGCTTTTAATGAAACAGTGCAGTGTGCCACGAAATACACAGGTCCCATGGGCTACCATGGAGGGGTGCAATGCTACCTTGAACTTGAGTGTCAGCTTTATAGATATGTTAAACTCAATTTGCTTTTCACAGCACTGATTTTCTTTTTACCTAGTGGCTGAGGTGGGGGAGGGGAAGCGTCCGATAAAGCTGTGGCAGAATAGCTGAGTAAGATGAAAGAACACGGGTGATGTGCTGCACAGGGTGCCAGGGAAAGATATGGTGCTTTCGGCTGCATTGGTAAATACGCAGGTGGCAGTAAAGGGTGGTGTGCCAGTTTAGGGAGTGTTGGCCCACACATGTGTACATGTAGATGAACGACTGCTCCGCACACTGGCTCTTTTCAGGTCATTGGCATATTCCCAGCATAGCCTGTCACCCACCACGGGACGCGGGAACAGTCCTCAGCAGCCCCTCACCCCCCAGAGTTCCTCGAAATAAGATGTCATGTCGTGTGCGTCCTTGGGTATAGTGGGACCCCGAGGAATTCGAAGGATGGCCAGAGGGAGGACGAGCTAGAGGTGTCCCGTACGAAGCAGGCTTGGTGGGGTTTGGGGAGCTCACCTCCCACTGATATGTTGCAGTGCCCATCATTAACCCCACGTGCTCCAAAAAGAAAAGAACCACACACAGTAAATTCACAAAACATTCGCTTGCCATTTTCCATGAAGGCGAAATGCCTCTCGGCGTGCATTTTTTTTGTATTTTCGGTGGTACTGTTCATTTTAAAAATATGCATGAGGTCCACAGCGTGTTGCACTGCAGCACTGTAGTCTGCCCGGAAAGCCAGTGCCGAGACAGCAGCTTAACAGGTACACAGATTTCGGGCAGGTGGGGTGGGGGATATCTAACCAGGAAGACATTATTTTAGACGCAGAAATAATACAGAGATTGCGAACTGTGAAGGGTTTCAGCCAGGGAAAGGCTCATGGTGGGATGATCTAGTGAAGAGCAGAGTAACGCCCTTTTAACAGAGTGTATCTGTAGAACTGGTGGTGACTGGGTAATTCTGCAGTCAGAAGTGGAAGCAATGTGAGCAGAAATGGTCCCAGTGCAGCAGCAAAGGGAGAACAATGAAGTGGCATAATGCTTTACAGTTATTTTAACAAACACTGACATACTTCGAAGGTAATGTGTTTATGCCCTTAATTTACGGATTCTCTACACACAAATGCAAAACACACACACACAAACACATGCGCCCACACGCAAAAACACAAACAAGATTATCAGTGTGCATGATTTTGTGTGGAGAGTTCTTGTACTGTTCTCCGCAGGCACCAAAGTTATGTGTCTCAATTCTCTGGTTAATCATAACTGCACACGTGCTATCACCATCTCTGTAATATTACAGTGTTATGGTTGCATGAAAATAAGAAAACACTCATGCCATGATGGTTCATGGACATTTTCATGTGAAAAATGAATGTGTCCATTTTAATTTTCTAGAATTCTAACATACAGCTATCCCTTTCCTGGTACTGGTGCACACCAAAGTCATTTAAACAACATTGCCAATGCCAACAGTTTTGCTTTAGTGTAGGAATGGGAATACACACAACAGGCATAGCCGTAGTGGTATATTATCTACCCGTTGTTGGTAGCAGGTGCAAAAGGTGCGAATACCTGGGCATCTAATGGCAGTGCCTGACCAAAGCGTAAAACATATGCACTAACCAAAGATATTGGCTTTTCCAATGCTCTTTTGAACAGGACTTCAGTGGCTTTGCCAATGCTTGTTTTCAACAGGACCTCAGTGAAGGACATGCAGAGTGCTTATAAATCGAGTCCCGAAGGCAGGCCTGGTAAATCATTTTGACTACACCAGTGGAGTGTTTTCAGCTCCAATTAAGTCATTAACTCTCTGAAGACTGCTTTGAACAAACACTGGCAGGCACTTTGAATGTAAAGTCTGATGGAATTGAATGTAAAATCTGATGGAAGGGCTTGATGAAAGCAAGCTCAAAGAGTTCCCACAAGGAGGTGTTTTGGGCCGGCAGAGGCAGGCATGGGTGGGAATATCCATAGGGATTAAATGGCCATGGGCAGGCAATGGGTGGGCACATAACGAAACAACACCTACAGATTATCAACCTGATTCATGGAATTATTTGCATGTAAAACAGGGATTTGCGTGCCATTCTGCCCCCAAACCCCTGTTTGATGAATGGGGATTTGCGGGCAGAATGGCACGCACATCACCAGGGGTGGACTTGCTGCTGAAACAATTTGTAATATGGGGCCACTTCAAAAATTATTTCCAGGGCCTCTTTTGGTTCCCAGTCCACCCCTGTCAGGATGGGGGGCGTGGCCAGGCGGCTATAGAGTGGGACGTGTAGAGGAGTCGAGAATATACAAGCCGTGCTTTAACTTTAAGTAATGAACGTCGTATCCAGGTGAGGATAACGTGTGGCATTCAACGTAGAACTTTCTAAACTCACTGCGACAGCAGATTTCAGTGTGGCGGCGGACTTGCTCGCGGTTCATGGATGGCGCTGGCTTTTCTTCCAGGAACTGTGCTACGCTCACTAGCAGGGAAACATATGCGCCGCTGATATGCTGTGAAGTCGGCATTTGCCTTTACTCCGCTTCTGGTTTAACGCTGCTTTGCTGCTCCATGACGGCTGCTCGTGTTCTCTGTAAATGCGCAAAGCCAACGCAGCTGAGAATGTGGGTGAGGCCTGCAGCAGCAGCCTCGCTTTTAGATCACCCCACACGTTCTGTCAGCTGGCACGGGTTGCATGTGTCGGGTAACTCGCTTAATATAAAGAAAACATGTAACTAACTACTGATTACATGCAGAATAATTCTATTATTTTCTGACACATCTGCCACAGAGAAATATATTTATCAAAATTCAGGCACTTCTGCAATGCTTCTGAGGAATTAATTTACCGAATAAATAATTCCAGTTGAACCCCAAGCAATCTACTGCTATATTCTAAAGGGAAATTCTTTAATTGTTGGTGAAACCTGTATTTTTCACATTTTAAGCTTTATTGTTCAGTTTTTCTGTTCTCATAGCAGAACTCATCTACCTGGATATCAATCTACTAACTGCTAACCTTCAATCTGAAATGCTCTTTCCTTGAGTTAACTATATAATACACCTTTGAAGCTTTGCCGCTTAATCCTTCTGAACCTCCTAACCGAGCTGCTTCATTTGAATCCTTATTAATTAACTATGGTTAGTAGGAAGTGAGGAGTGTGTAGTTTAACCCTTTACTCACATTTGAAACCATGCTACTGAAATTCATCGGATATACTAGCAAGACACGTCCACTGGGAACCCTACTAAGTAAACAATTATTCTTTTTTGGGGGGGAAACTGAGTCACCTCTCCCCATCCATTCTTCCTCATCTATTGGAGGACATCTGGAATGTTATTACAGATTTGTCTATGCAAACTTCAGCTGGCTGGTTCTTTCAATTATTCTACAAGCGCCTCTTTTTTTATTTTATTTTTGTCATTAGAGGAAATAAACATACATGGCAATTGATAATCATTAAGAATATGTGAATATACGACAAATGTATAGAAGAAGCATAATAGAGCAACTTGTGAGCAAATATTTGGGATATATTGACACCAGGTATGTATAAATAATTGGGTGCAGTTAGCTTGAAAATGTTTCAATATGAAGGGTGGGTGACACTACATTGACAAATGACGGACAAGACCAAACAGGACATGACACCCACAGGAAGGAAGAAGGGAATGGGATGAGGGCGTACATAGTAATTATGACAAATGATGCTTATTTGACATTAATGAGGATCAGTATTGGATAAGAAGTCAACAAAGGGTTGCCATGTCAAGTGATGCTTACATAATAGATCAGTAGAGGATACCATGCAATTTTCTAATCTATGAATACTACAGATCTTGTTACACCATAAATTGTAATGAATACGATTTAAGGTTTTCCAATTAGTAGTAATAGTTTGGATTGCAATGATGAGACATAAATCAAAGAGAAAGTTTGCATATTTATTAATTTGTGTAACTTGTAAAAGGGAGCTTCAATAAGGAAGTCAAAACAAAAGTCTTGATGAAACTTAAAAATAGATTTGATAGTATGCCATACATAGTTCCAGAAAGGTTTAACATTTTGACATTCCACAAACATATGCTTAAAGGATCCCTGGACATGTAGACAGCTACAACAAAAGTCATTAGGTAATAGTCCATATTAAAAGAGAGAAGCAGGGGTGATGAAGGCTCTATGATGGAAGAGGAAAAGGGTTGGGCAGGCTCACTGAAAGAGTAATCTTAGAAATGCATTTCCACTGTGGGTGCCAGCATAGTTGAAGATCCGGTAGGTAGCGTACAATCATTCTTCCAATCACTGTGCAGGATGTCAACTGTCAGAGTGGAAGATGTTAACATCAGTATTTTATAATAAGCAGAGGGCGTAATATTAAAATTCAGCATAATAACCTTTGCGCATCAGGAATATTGGAATTATGTATAAGTAATTCGCAATTTTCAAGAAAAGCAGCTACATTGTCCACATATTGTTTCAGAAAAGTGGCAGGCATATGGAACTTAATAGCAAAGTCATTAAAGGTAATGGGAGCATTTTGCAAAAAAAGTTGATTGCAAAATGTAATACCTCTAGAGAGCCATGGTCTCCAAAAAATAGACGTACCTTTAATTTTAATTAGGGATTATGCCAAATGAAAGGGGAGGTGAATGAGGACAGTTTAGTTAAGGATGGGAACATATACATTTTGAGATAAAGTACAGATTGGCAAATTCAGGAATATTCAGTAAATGTATTCTTGCCTTTAATAAGGTAAATGTCTGCCAGGTAAATTGGGGAAACCATGGCTCTCTCCAGACTTACTAAAATAGGTATACACACTGATTCCTCCTGAGTGAACTACATCTGTGCTTGTTTAATAACAAAGGCCATGTGATATTTCCTAAAATCAGGGAAACTGACACAAACTAAAAAGCAGATTTTTTTTTATTTACTCAGCAATATTCTATGCTTTTTCTTTCCCCATAGAAATCTAGTCCAGCAGGTGTCTATGGATTTGAACAAGGAAAGGGGAAGGGATATAGGAAGCATATATAGGAGATACGGGATAATAGGGGATATCATCATCTTAATAGGTTCTAGGCGGCCCCACCAAGAGAGAAAAAAGGGTGACCATGAGGTTACTAGTTCTTTGATTCTGGCTAGTATAATTTCCGAGTTCTGTTTACAAATGTTACTGACAGAAGCCGAGATATGGGTCCCAAGATATATGAATCCTTTGGGACACCATTTCATTCCCAGGGAAAGGAAAGGGTGTGATGCAGTGTACAATATATATGAAGGGGAAGAATTTCTGACTTATCTATATTTAGTTTATAGCCAGATGCTTTAGAAAACCTCGAAATGATATCAAGTAGATGTTGGGCACTTTGCTCTGGATTCTTTAGGAAAAGAAGAACGAGATCTGCATATGCTACCGTTTTAATATGGAGATGTTTTATTGAATACCTAAAATATTCTCATTTTGCCTAATGGCTTCTAGGAAGGGTTCAAGTGCTAAAATAAAGAGGATTGGGGGGAGAGAGGGCAACCTTGACGTGTTCCTCTTGATAAAGAGGAAGATACTTGTCCATTTGCAAAGATTGTAGTTTTGGGTTTGGAATAGAGGGCATTAATCAATGATATAAAGGGGGGGGGGCAAAGCCATGCCATTTAAGAGATTTAAATAAAAAATCCCACTCAACTCTATGGAATGCTTTTTCGGCATCAAGAGCTATTGCAGTATGGGGGTCTTTCGAGTTCTGAATCAGATTACTGACATCTAAAAATAAAATCTAATGGAGGAGGACACTCTACCCTTGATATATCCAACTTGATCTTGTTTACAGAGATTGGGTAAAAAAGGAATGACTCCATTAGCCAGGATTTTAGCATATATTTTGCAGTCAGTATTAATAAGGGAAATGGGATGATAATTTTGAGGCAGTTCAGGGTCTTTATTAGGCTTGGGGAAAGCAATAAGCATGGCTTCAAGAAATGAGTCTTGAGCTTTTTCTTCTGAAATTAAATGCGAGTAAAGTTTGGGGACTAATAGGCTGAGAAAATGGTCAAAAATAATCAGTGGGAAGGCCATCTGGTCCTGGAGCTTTGCATTTTTTTTAAAGATGTTTAATAGCTAGAAGTATTTCAGAGAGAATAATTGGAGCATTGAGTGATTGAAGATCTATTGAAGGGTAAGAGTCTCTGGATATCTTGTGTAGGAAGTCGTCAATAAAAGTATTATTGGGAGGGGCTTCAGCAGTATACAGATTAGAATAACATTTTGAAAAGATTTGAATAATTTCTTTGTCTGAGCATTTTCTATTACCTAGATGATCTTTAAGAACGACAATCTTGGATCTTTCTTTCTTAAATTTGAGGTAAGAAGCCAAAGATGTGCTAGCTTTGTTTGAGAGTTGATATATCTTGGCCTTGTATGTAAGCATGTTTGCACAACATGCTTGTAAATGATGTAATGTGTAAATGATTTTGTTATATTGAAATCTTAGTTTTAGAATGCCTGAGAGTAGAGGCGGAATTAGTACTAGCATATTGGATTTCCAAGGGTTTAAGCTGTTTGTATCAAGACTGGCACTATGGGTTACGAGACTTGCTAGATGATCAGCTATGTTTTCGTCTTCGCTCGAGTTATAACATTCCCCAATCACCTCCTCCTCACCTGAATAGTCCAGTTTCTTCCGGCGGGTAAGTCCTATGTAAGGCTTCTTCTTTTTTTGAAGATATGGTCTACCTCGGACGGAAACCACCGTGACTCCCAGACAGAGAATACCCACGGTGACTCCCCTCCGCGACAGCCAGAGGGGAAAAAGCCACTGGATGGCAAAAAAACCCTGGATCCAAGGTAGTCGTGAAGGCTGTGGAAGTCGTCTGCACTGTAGTAGGTTGAATTGGTCCTTCGCCGATACCCAGGAAAAGTGAGGTCGGCGTGTCTCTGCAGATCGTTTGATGGAGAAAGCGGGATACAGGTAAGTACCCCTCAGGGTGGAGGACAAGCGAGAACGGGAGAATCCGGGAGTCAGAGAAATCCTAGAGCGAAGAATGGCAGCAGGGAACAGCACGGGAACAAAAACACAGGAGAAGGCAAGCGGGAACAAGAGAAGGGGGAGAGCCTAACGGAAACAGGAGGAGGAGAAAACAGATGCGTAAGGAAGGCGTAAATAGCAGGACAGAAACTGTCAGAGGGAAAAACTAGAGCAAGCAACAGGGCGAGAATGAACTCAGTTGCAACGCGCCGAGCCGCCGGCAGCCGAGTGAGAGAAACAAACGGCGGCAGCCATCTTGGAAACAACTAGACCGTGTCTGGTAGACGGAGAAGGAACGTAACGGAACACTCAATGGCGTCCCTGTTTCCACCTTCGCCACAATTGCCAGTCGCCGGCGGCAGCGACAGTATGCCCCCTTCGAAGGCTTCTCCCTCTCGGCCTTTCAGGATGTAGTCGGTGGAACTTGTGTAACAGTTGAGGAGAGTGAACGTGGAAATGGGGTTCCCAAGTATCTTCTGAGGAGGGATACCCTTTCCAATGTACGAGATACTCAAGACGTCCCCGATGATAACAGGAGTCACGTATTTGAGAAACTTCATACTCCTCAAAAGCTGGAACAGGCAAAGTCCATAGCTTGGGGGATGCTTGTTTCCGGGTATCTGACACAAAGGGACGTAAGAGAGATGAGTGAAACACGGGGTGAATCCGCCTGAGTCCCTTAGGCAATTTGAGGCGGAAAGCCACACGATTGATCCTTGAAGTTATCTCGAAGGGTCCAATGTAGCGGGGTGACAGCTTAGAAGGCCGAACCCATCGAGGAAGGAACTTGGTGGACAGCATGACCTTGGAGCCTTTGTCCCAGGCAGGAACTTGACTCCGGTGTTTGTCGGATTGCTCCTTATAAAGTCTGCTAGCCTTAAAGAGGCTCTGACGGGCCGTGTTGTGGGCCTCCTTGATCTGCATGAGGGTGGTCTCCAAAGAAGGAATGTTAGTTTCCTCCCAGAAACCCGGAACTATGGACTGCGGGTTGTATCCGTAGGTACAGAAGAAGGGGCTAATCCCTGTAGCCGTGTGGACAGCGTTATTGTATGCAAATTCTGCTGTGGGGAGCAGGTCCACCCAATTGTCTTGCTGTTTATTTATGAAACACCTTAAGTACTGCTCTAAGGTACCATTTAACCTTTCGGTCTGTCCATTTGTCTGGGGGTGAAAGCCCGACGAAAGAGCTCTCTCAAAGCCCAATGAATTACACAATGCTGACCAGAATCTGGAGGTATACTGGCTGCCCCTGTCTGAAATTATCTTTTGGGGAAGCCCATGTAGCCTGAAAATGTCCTTGAGGAATACGTCAGCCATGACCGAGGCGGACGGGATCTTTGTCAAAGGAGAAAAATGTGCAAGTTTCGAGAAGGCGTCTACGGTTACCATTATACAGGTACAGCCTCGGGAAACCGGTAACTCCACAATAAAATCCGTAGAGATGCATTTCCAGGGACCATATGGAACTGGTTCCTGTTGTAACAGCCCCATAGGTTTCGAGGTGGTATATTTGCTTTGTAAGCACACCATACAGGATTGAACATAGGCTTGAGTATCGGCCTTCATGTTGGGCCAGATGAAAGCTCTTTGAAGAAGTTCCAGAGTGCCTCGTACTCCTCGATGACCTGCTGTCTTGGAATCGTGGCACCACTGAGTGACTCGTCTCCTGAGATTAATGGATGGAATGAACAGTCTTCCGTGGATAAAGTGCAACCCGTCCTTAGTGGTGACTGGTTGATTTCCCACATTGAGAGTAGGTTCTTGGAGGTAGGCTCCTCGTACTTCTTCCAAAAAGCTAGACACTGTAGATATGATCCGAGTACGAGGAAACATAAGCTCCTTGCTGTAAGGGAAAATAACATCCCCTCTGCGGGAGAGAGCATCGGCGACTAGATTTTGAGAGCCAGGGATGAATGTGATGACAAAATCAAACTGGGCGAAAAAATGAGCCCATCTGGCCTGACGGGTGTTATAACACTCTTGCTGCTTGAGTATGTGCAGATTTTTATGGTCTGTTCGTATCTGGAACGGGTGTAGGCTCCCTTGGAGCAAATGCCTCCACTCCACACAAGCCAGCTTCATAGCTAGTAGTTCCTTTTCTATGACAGAGTAGTTGCGTTGGCTGGGATTCAAAGTCTTGGAGAAGTACGCCACCGGATGCTCGAGGTCCTTGACTCTCTGAAGAAGAACAGCACCTACGGCTGCTGCAGAAGCATCGGTCTCCAGAATAAAGGGTAGTAGTTGATCTGGTTGTTTCAAGATAGGAGCTGTACAGAACTTGTGTTTTAAGCTGAGGAAGCTTTCTTCAGCCTCATTTGACCAGATGAAAGGACCCGTGGATTTCTTGAGAAGGGATGTAATGGGAAGAGTGAGTAAGGAAAACCTCGGAATGAACTTCCGATAGAAATTTGCCAGCCCCAAAAAACGTTGAATGTCCTTAACCGAAGAAGGCGACGGCCATGACAAGATGGCATCCACCTTCCTTGGGTCCATAGTAACCCCTTTGTCGGATAGGATGAATCCCAAGTATGACAACGAGGATTGAGCAAATGCACATTTCTCAGGTTTTACCAGAAGACAGTGATGTTGTAGTCTGGGCAGAACCTCCTTGACATGCAGAGTATGTTCCTCCTGGCTCCGTGAGAAGACTAAAATGTCATCCAGGTAAACCACGGTGTTAAGGTTCAGAAGGTCTGAAAACAATCGGTCCATGAATCTTTGGAAAATGGAAGGTGCATTGACTAGGCCAAACGGCATAACTTGATATTCAAACAACCCATAGGGAGTGCGAAACGCTGTCTTCCACTCATCTCCTGTTCTTATGCGGAGTAGATGATACGCATTCCGTAGATCAAGTTTAGTAAACACAACAGAGCCTTGAACAGCCTCTAGGATCTCTGAGATGATGGGCATAGGGTACCGATCCTTTATGGTCACTCTGTTTAACCCCCGATAGTCTATACAGGGCCGCAACTCCTTAGTATCCCGTTTGGGTATGAAAAACAGAGAGGCCCCAGCGAGGGATTTGGAAGGTCTTATGAGTCCATTTGCTAAATTATCATCAAGGTAACTTCGGAGCACAGCCTTTTCCGATACAGAGAGGGGATACATCCTCCCAAAGGGGACCAATGCTTGCGGTACTAGGTCGATACCACAATCCTCTGGGCGATGTGGAGGTAGTTTGATGGGGGTCTGCTCCTGAAAGACTTCTGCGTATTCGGAAAGACGTTCCGGTATGCAATGGATGGAACTGCTTTCGACAGCGGACATGGTCTTAACAGTTGCGAATGTTGGTTCCGGAAGGCATTCTCGTAGGCAGAAAGCGGAATGAAAACTTAGTAGATTCTTAGACCAATCCACCGTTGGGTTGTGTTTCCGGAGCCAGCCTATTCCTAAGATGATCGGGAAGTGGGCCGCCCGTATGATATCAAATCTTATGGTTTCAGAATGCTGGTGAATGGATACCTGAATCTCCTCGGTGGTGTGAGTAATGAGTCCCGAACATAGGGGTGTACCATCCACTCCTTCAACCTTTTGGTCCTCCTTTTTCTCAATCCTTAGTAGACCCACCTTATCAGCCCAAAAGGTGTCAAGGAAGTTTCCAGCCGCCCCACAATCCAGTAGAGCCTGCGTCTCTACTTCTCTCTTCCGGAAACGGAGTTTAATGGCTATAACCATGAGACGCAAATCTTCGCTCATCTGAGATGAAGCCACAGAAAGAGTAGTGTAGGAACAAGGTGCAGCCCCTCGATAGTCTGTTCCACTGACTATCGAGGGCGGTCGTTTCCCGATCTCCTTGGGGGCACATCAGGGCAGTCTCTCAGCAGATGGTTGGCAGCTCCACAATATAAACAAAGATTCCCTTCACGTCTCCTCTTCTTTTCTTCGGCAGTCAACGGATATCTGGTGGTCCCGACCTGCATGGGTTCATCTCTGGCGGGACGCGATGCAGGTGAGGAGGCTGACGGGGGTGTATCCAAGAAAGGATGTGGACCTCGAGCCGCCTTCTTTTCGTTTTTTCGTTCCGTCAGGCGGAAATCGATTCTTAGAACTGCAGTCTGAAGATCTAAAAAGGTTTCTGGGCGAGGGACCCGGGCAAGCTCATTCTTGAGCTCCTCTCGCAAGCCCCTGCGAAATATGGCGTACTGGGCCTGCTCTTGCCAACCTGCCTCTGCAGCGAGCTTTTTGAAAGTGGAGATATAGGATAGTAAGTCGGTACTCCCTTGACGCACATCCAGCAGGTCTTCGCTAGCCACGTGTGAGCTTTCGGTTCGCAAAAAGGTGTGTATCAGTAGTTCCTTAAAGGCCGCATAGTCCTGCAAAACTGGGTCTGATAGGGAAACCAATGGAGTAGCCCATGCCAAGGCGTTTCCCGTCATGTGCGTGATCATGAAAACCACCTTGGAATGATCTGTGGAAAATGCATTTCTGCGGAAGGTGAAATGGATATTACAGGCTTCCAGGAATTCCTTAACCCTTCTTTCTGAGCCGTTGAATTTACCCGACACCAGGGGTAGTGGGGGTAAATCAGATGTCTGTTGTTCTCTTGCAGCTACTCTTTGTTGGAGCGCCACGTTGTCAGCCTTTAGTGTTTGGACTTCTGCGTTGAGGGTTTGAACAGCTGTCACTAGCTCTTGCAGTTGTTGTGGCGTAGCCATAACTACTTCTTGGCGTTGCAAGCTATCAAGACTGGCACTATGGGCTACGAGACTTGCTAGATGATCAGCTATGTCTTCGTCTTCGCTCGAGTTATAACATTCCCCAATCACCTCCTCCTCACCTGAAGCATGGCTTCAAGAAATGAGTCTTGAGCTTTTTCTTCTGAAATTAAATGCGAGTAAAGTTCACTAAGTTTGGGGACTAATAGGCTGAGAAAATGGTCAAAAATAATCAGTGGGAAGGCCATCTGGTCCTGGAGCTTTGCATTTTTTTTAAAGATGTTTAATAGCTAGAAGTATTTCAGAGAGAATAATTGGAGCATTGAGTGATTGAAGATCTATTGAAGGGTAAGAGTCTCTGGATATCTTGTGTAGGAAGTCGTCAATAAAAGTATTATTGGGAGGGGCTTCAGCAGTATACAGATTAGAATAACATTTTGAAAAGATTTGAATAATTTCTTTGTCTGAGCATTTTCTATTACCTAGATGATCTTTAAGAACGACAATCTTGGATCTTTCTTTCTTAAATTTGAGGTAAGAAGCCAAAGATGTGCTAGCTTTGTTTGAGAGTTGATATATCTTGGCCTTGTATGTAAGCATGTTTGCACAACATGCTTGTAAATGATGTAATGTGTAAATGATTTTGTTATATTGAAATCTTAGTTTTAGAATGCCTGAGAGTAGAGGCGGAATTAGTACTAGCATATTGGATTTCCAAGGGTTTAAGCTGTTTGTATCAAGACTGGCACTATGGGCTACGAGACTTGCTAGATGATCAGCTATGTCTTCGTCTTCGCTCGAGTTATAACATTCCCCAATCACCTCCTCCTCACCTGAATAGTCCAGTTTCTTCCGGCGGGTAAGTCCTATGTAAGGCTTCTTCTTTTTTTGAAGATATGGTCTACCTCGGAAGGAAGCCACCGTGACCCCCAGACAGAGAATACCCACGGTGACTCCCCTCCGCGACAGCCAGAGGGGAAAAAGCCACTGGATGGCAAAAAACCCCTGGATCCAAGGTAGTCGTGAAGGCTGTGGAAGTCGTCTGCACTGTAGTAGGTTGAATTGGTCCTTCGCCGATACCCAGGAAAAGTGAGGTTGGCGTGTCACTGCAGATCGGTTGATGTCGAAAGCGGGATACAGGTAAGTACCCCTCAGGGTGGAGGACAAGCGAGAACGGGAGAATCCGGGAGTCAGAGAAATCCTAGAGCGAAGAATGGCAGCAGGGAACAGCACGGGAACAAAAACACAGGAGAAGGCAAGCGGGAACAAGAGAAGGGGGAGAGCCTAACGGAAACAGGAGGAGGAGAAAACAGATGCGTAAGGAAGGCGTAAATAGCAGGACAGAAACTGTCAGAGGGAAAAACTAGCGCAAGCAACAGGGCGAGAATGAACTCAGTTGCAACGCGCCGAGCCGCCGGCAGCCGAGTGAGATAAACAAACGGCGGCAGCCATCTTGGAAACAACTAGACCGTGTCTGGTAGACGGAGAAGGAACGTAACGGAACACTCAATGGCGTCCCTGTTTCCACCTTCGCCACAAACGCCAGTCGCCGGCGGCAGTGACAGTTTGAGAATGGATTCTGATTCTCATTTAAGTTTTTTCCTTTGATTGGCAACAAATTATATTATATAACCTCTAAGAACCGCTTTGTCAAACTAGAAATTATATTGTGCCTATTATTGCTATGAATATATGTATATTGGCCTACGCCAAGCTGCTAACAAGCTGCTTATAAACTACATGTGAATAAACTCGCATTGCAAGGTCCTGACCTTAGAAACCATGTAAACTGTCATTTTGGGTCAAACCGCCATTTTAGGTTTTCTTGCTCTATAAAGTCACCATGTGAGCTAAAATGGTAGCCTATGTTATTCAGAACAGAACTTGATTGTCATGACCTCTGTACAGCTAATGTATAACTTGCCTGCAGGCCACTTGTTAGGGTCATGAGCTGAGACCTTGTCCTTCTGCTGACCTGTGTGCAATGGATTACCTGTATCACCGAAACTGATCTATAATTGAATGAGAACACCTGCTTAACTACATCGTATAAATTAAGTCCCGCATTGTAATGTTAGGCCTAGAGCATACATTATTACCATTTCTTCTTGTTAATGTATAAACCTAAGATGAACTAGATTTGACCTGGCAAGGGACCCTAGAGCAGTAACTTATTTATGGAATGGTTAACCTGCAGAAAGGCTGGACAACAGGCTGGAGAAATGTATAAAAGCCTGACTGTTTCAATGAATATTTGCACTCACTGAGCACACCGAACCACGCCGGAGTTTGCTGTGTTGTACTGAGGGTTGATAGCTATCTGAATTGTGTTCTGTTCTTTTGTAACTGGATTCAGTATAAAATAAAGTGCTTTGTATGTTCCTTTGTAACCTGTGTTTGGTGTGTTTCCTTTTTGGTTACCCTGCCTCATATTATTTCCTTGTTTTCACAGCTTTGTAGCAGTCCTAATTATTGGTAATGGAAGTATCTTGATTTTTGTTTTCGGCAAAATAGTTAGTATGCTGTTGGATTATAAAAGGTGCCAAAGAGTCTTCACTTAACAAGCTAGAGTTGAATCTCCGTCTATTCCGAGACATTAGAGTTTGTTGGGAGTGCAAGCTGGATATATACATGGGGCATGATCAGAAATTGTGATTGATTCTATTTGGGCAGTGAGAAGATTAAATATAGAATAAGGAACAAATATATAATCAAGTCACGAAAAGGAGTTATGAGGTGTAGAATAAAAGGTAAAGTCAGAGCCAGTAAGGTGAGAGTTATACACCATGCATCACTAAGACCCAATTCAGATACAAAGTTAACAAATTGCTTGTGGGATGTAGTGTTGATGTATCGCACACTGGATTTTCTATCTAAAAAGGGGTCTAACTTGGTTACAATCTCCACGATCAAATTATGGGTATTACATTGAAGCACTTCATTTCTTAATTGTCGTCAAAGGTTAGGGTCAGGAGATGATGGGCCATAAATATTGAGTAGAATATTCTTTAGAATCACAGTATTTTGAGCAAAACCCACCTTCCCAGGTCATCAGATTCATTGGATAGTACTTTACATTTGAAGGCTTTATTAATTAGTCTAATGGCTCCATTTTTTCTACCCTTGGCAGCACTAGAGAAGACCAGGCCCACCCAATGGCGTTTAAGTTTTATTGCTTCCTCATTAGAAATATGTGACTCTTGAATACAGGCGATTGAGGGCTTCAATCTATTAAGGTGGGATAGTACTTTTTGTCTTTTGATTGGGTTATGTAAACCTTTAATATTCCAAGAGACTATATTAAGTGACATGGGTATAAGAAGTGAAACCATATATTATGAGATATACATAAAAAAAGGTAGTTACAATACTACAAGAACCAAAATACCAATTGAATGAATGCATATTAGCAAAGGATATAACAATGTACCCAGCATAACGAATGAAGACATAAAGGGGAAGACACATAAGGGAGGAGGAATGACAGGAGGAATGACAAACAGTAAAAACATGGAACTTGGTAAGAATAAGAAATCTAAGAGTTATAAGAAAAATAAATTGGCAAACAGGTACCCGCCACACCAGTCCATGTTATAAAAATAATAAAGTGGGGGAGGAGAGCCAAAAAATGAGATGGGCTCACCAAAACCCCACTCCATGTGGAGAAAAACAGAATTCAGTTAATGTTAAAGGACATTTGTACAGCACACTATCACCACTGGAGTGGTCCCATGGCGGCTCTGAAAGAGAAAGGGAGGATAAGTTAGTGAGAGGAAGCAGGAAAAGTGCAAGAGAGCAGTGATGTGCTTTTGGCGACCTCACCCCGGTGGGTCCATTGGCAGGGCCTGGGGTGTTTGCGGCCGGTAGTCGTCATGTATTGTTGTGCAAGCCTATGTGTGTTTATTGTTTTGTTGTTGCAATGTAGTGAAGTTTGTGCGGTTTGTTGTGCTGTAGGTTTGTGGTTGTGTCTGGTCAGCCGTTTGAGAGGTGTGTGCAGAGGGGGAAATTGTTAGTGGAATTGGTTAGTTGGCTTCTCTGTCCTGAATTGAGGCACCTCTGTCCTGGTCTGGGCCCGTGTGGCATTCAAAGTCCCTTTCACATCTGGCCCCCACCTCCACCAGCCTCCCTCACAACCCCCTCCATGTCCTCCCATCATACTTCTGTGGCCAGTGCACCTGCCAATGTCCACAACTCAGCTAGTGTGGTGATTGCCAATATCTCGACAATTCCACAACATTGTGGTACCTGGTAGCAACTAAGGGGTGGGTGAGGATGTTGGGTGGGAATGGCTGGGGTAGTTGACTCCGTCTCCATGCGTGTCGCCTGTGTTCCAGTCCATCCGGTGTCACCTGTCCAGGCGCCATGGGTGGTTCCCTGTCGGTTCTGGGCTGTCAGTGTCCTTTCCCGTTTAGTCATCCCTTTACCATGTTTCGGTTTTCAGTTTGAGTCTATGGTGTTGAAGAGCAAGGTTTTAAGTAATTTCCTGAATTTGTGGTGATCTTTGGTGTTTCTTATTTCGTTTGGGATGTTGTTCCAGGTTTTTGGAGCCAAGTGGTAGAAGGAGGTGCCTCCAAGTTTTTTCTTAAGGTATGGTTTTAGTTCCAGTTTAGTTATAAGAAGTTAGTAGCTTGAGTGAGGTGCCGATCATCTTTCAGGTGATAGGATTTGATGTATCCATATAATTTCTTTTATGGGACTGAATATACTGCCTTAAGTCCGCCAGGTTCTGGAATGTTGAGGTATGGCCATTCAGGGTAACTTTTAAGATGGCTGGATGAATAATACCATCTCTGGCATTCAGCTACCTAAAGGCTGGTCTAAAAGACAAGAGATCTTTCCTTCTTGCTGCAGTTGCTTTGGAGACGCCTTGAGTAATGGAAATTCTCTTTCCCTCCCATGTAAGCTGTTTGATTTGCTTGACCTTTGCCATGAGGGTAAGAAGCGTAAAGTCTAGTAGTGCAAGTATAAGGGTTCTGGATAGGTTATGTGATCTTCGGGATGATCTGATGGGACCAATTCGATGTGCCCTTTGTATGTTGAGCTGCACAGATGCTCGTAAAGTAAAGAATTTGAGGTAGAAATTCATATATGAAGGCAGTAGGATTATCCTTCTCAATTCCTACCGGATGGCCAATAATACGAAGGTTATTCCTCCTATTCCTATTTTCGAGATTCCTAGCTTGTTGCAGAGCAGAAACTGGACTTTCTAAATTGGTAACTTTGTTAGAGATATCTTCTGCATTACCAATCTGCCTCTCCACTTCATTCTTCCGAGCATCAAAGATGGTCCACTTACTATCAAGTTGCTGCAGTTTGTGTAAATACCAAAATAATGTAATTACCATGTTTTCTTTGCCTCAGCAAGACTTAAAACATTGTCCATGTTATAGTATTATGTCCGTGTTAAACCAACTGCTTTTGTGTCCGTACACGAGGCCCAGGGTTTTCACCTCGAGTGCATATTACTCATAAACTTAGGAATGTCCCCGGCTCTCCTTTCCCGTGAAGCTACATAAACAGCGTTTGTTAGCACTTTTTACACTTCCCTCCCACAGTGTGCAGCTCTGCAGGTCAGCATGTGTTCGCCGACCCTAGGGTCTCTTTTTATAAATAATGATTGTCTGACATCCGCGCTCTTTCCTGGGAACATAAGCACAAATCCATCTGTACTGACTTTTGTTATTCTCTGGAATGTGTATGAAAGGGATTGTTCCAGGCGCTCGTGCGTCATTCTGTAAAAAGATATGTCCTGCTTTTGTTCAACAGCCCATAAATGGATATCATTATCACTACAGCAACAGAATATGTAGCTTACAAAATTCCCTGTGTCAAGGGTAATGAATTAGCTTGTTGTACGACCATGCATGTCAGAGGTTATATCTGCATCTTGAAGCGTATTATGACTTGCTTAGATAAGTTATATGAGTGATGACCATTTGCGATGCCCGGCCTTTGTAAAATCTCGCCGCAATGTCTGGGAATACAGCCAAAAGTGTTCCGACAGGAATTTGTATGTTTGGAAAATGTCTGGTTCTGAGCCAGGCATAAGACTCAATGTAATCGTTTCCCTATAAAAAGCATGCTCACCGTAACACTGGCAGCACACACTAGCAGCATCCCTCTGATGATGCTACGTGTCGGCCCTTCCGCGGAAGCTTTTGCTTTATTGCAATAAATGATTGTAAAACTCACTTATGAGTGCGTTTATTTTTGACGGAGACCTCTGCCTGGTGAATTTTAGCATTGACTAATTGGCGTCCCTGGCTGGTTGCCTTGCAGATGCAGCCCATCGCTTTGATGCGTGCCTTCCAGTGAGCTCCCGTCTCCGGCGGACGACTTATTGGGCCCAAATTCTATTGCACCTTTTCTGCAAAAGCGCAAGTCCTCATCTGGAGACGTAGATCAGGAAGAAGGAGAGACGACTGCTCTGCCAAGGACCAGACGAACCAGACAGAGGGGAGGTCTCCTTGAGTGAATTGTATCTGCAGAAATTGTATTGGTGGACGGTAAGCCACAATTGGTATCAGTTTTATAGTACGTATTATTTTTTGGGTTTGGTAAGGTATTTTATTAATAATGGGAAACTTGTGTGACCGAAACAAAAATGAGGAACCTATGCATGCTCCTGCTGAAGTTACTCCGTGTTATACTATGCTAACTAACTATGGGCTGGGGGCGGTACAGTTTTGCAAAAATTGTGAGGACTACACAAAGAAGTCCGTTCAATTTAGATGGCCTCCTAAAGTCGGGACTTTTGATGTTAAGACAATCGGGCATTTGGAATTAGTATTATTAAGAAAGAAGGTCCGCCCCGCCCAGCATGATGCTATTCACCAGTGGCGAACAGAAGCGATAAAGCAGAAAATGTCCCAAGATAAAAAGGATAGAAACAAAAACGAACCTTGCAGGAGAAGGCCTGTGAGTTGGATAATGAAGAGTTTGAGCACCAGCTAGATGTAGAGGATCGGGCTGCCCTAATAAAATATAGTAAAGTTATGTACCCACTTCTCCCTAAAACAGAAAAGGAAATCGCCAGTTTTAACATCGAAGCTGATCAGGATACAGTCAGATTAACAGAAAATCTTTTGCGACTAACAGTACCTGTCATATCCCCATCTAATATTGCGCCTCAAGTGCCTTCTGCACCTCCTCCTCCACCCCCACCCCCATATGGTACCCAGATCGGACCATGGATCCAAATAGTACCGAGGAAGCAGGGCATTTGCCTAGAAAGCCGCCCTTCCTCACTCCGGTTGAATTTGCCAGGTTAGAATACATAGCAAACGACTTGTTTGATAACCCGGCTGGAGGGGTAAGACAGAAATTGAACACCTGCCAGAAGAAGGAATTTCGCCAAGTAATGAGAATACATTGCGACCTTGTTAGTAAGTGGTTGAGAGATGATGCCGAGCGCCCGTGGCCCGCGGGTTTGCATAACATTTATAAGGACCTTGACACTGAAAAAGATCGCGCAGCTCTATGGGAGAAATACAATCAGATAATTGACCGGGTAACTAAGGAAATGAAAGATTACCACAACCAACTGATGTGGGAAGAAGAGGAAAATTGTAGAAGAGCGCAGTCCTTGCGTGATGCCAAACCGACGGCTAACGCTTTGATTAAAAGGATGCTTAAAGTAGAGGAGCCAGGGAAGTTAGAATATTGGACGGACATATTTGCCACCCATAGTGAGGCAACTCGACTGGTATGTCTGGAAGGACTTTTGAACAAAATAGGATCGGAATGTGGAACAGGTGGGCGAGAGGAAGTATGTAAAAAGGTGAGAGAGTGCGAGGCCGAGTTAAAAACGTATAAGCCTAATTGGGAAGTAGAGGATCTCAGGAAGCGCAGATTGTTCAAAGAACTATTAGAAGTATTTCTCCCAAAAACCCCAATGATGGCACCCCTGAGGGAATGCGCACCTATTGTTACAGCAAATGTAGACCCAGCCAAAGACCCCATTGTAACCAAGACATATGTCTATGTACCCCTCACTAGAGCAGAATTGTTTAGTATAATAAAAAGCACCCTGGACCCTAGGACTAACGCCGCGGGATTCTATAGGGAGCTAAGAGCGCTATTCAAAATGTGTACCTTGACTTTGCAGGACGTTGATCATGTGATTTCTGCCGTGACACCGGCTGATGTATGGGAACCCTTTAGATCTCAGGACCCTCCTAGCAATGTTATCAATTGGACAGCATTAGAAAAAGAGGATACGGACTGGAAACCAATTGACCCCATTCCAGAGGGCCTGAAAACACTAGGGACGCGAATATTAAAAGCATTAAGTGACGTGTTGCCAGAGGTAGATGTGAATGTTGAGAAGATGGATGCTGTTATACAGGTCCCTGTAGAAACAGTTGGGGACTATTTCCTGAAATTTGAAAGTGCATTTAAGGCACACAGTGGCCAGTCTGTTAGCAACCCTACGGGTCAGAGGTATTTTGCCATGGGCTTTGTGAAGGGTTTGCATAAAGGAATTAAGAAACCACTCAAATTGGGCGAGAGCACTTGGCAGGCAAGCACTCCGTAGCAGATTCTAGAGATGGCTAAATATTACGAACGGCAGGAGGAGGAAGAAATGGAAGGTAAGAAACAGGCAGACAGGAACTTAAAAAATAAGGTGCTAATGCAACAGCTGGTACAACCATCTTATAGTAAACAAAAGGGTCAGAAACCCAGCAGGTAATGCCCCACAATGACATCCCCACAAATTGATCAGTGTTCATTTTGCAAACAGACGGGGCATTGGAAAAACGAGTGTCCTATATTGATGGCACGAGGTGGTCAACCGGCGGGTGGGAGAGGAAGAGGCCAAGGTGGACCTCATACGGGACCACCCCAAGGACAGGGAAGGTTTGTAAACCCTGAAAATAATGTATTCTCAACTAGCGCGGCGCAGCGACAAATGGTTGAAGTGAATGGCAATGGGTTTGCGGAAGATGAACTGAGTGGAATGATGTTCTTTGATAACACAGCAGCAATGAGTTGAAACGCCCCTAGTGAACCTGGGGAGGCGGTGTCTGTTCCTATAGACCAGAAAGGAGCGTATGTTAAATTTCAAATAGGACAGCACCCCACCGTTAAATGCTTGGTTGACACCGGGGCAGGTAACAGCTCGGTTGACGCTAAGGCCGTCCCCTCAGTTCCACTATCGGGTGAAAATAAGGTTTCTGCAGGGTTCGGTGGGGAACCCATATGTACTCCAGTGTCTCAGAAAGTTGAAACATCTATATGTGGAGTGAAATTGACTAACAAATGGTTACTTACTAACAGGTGTCCCGAGAATCTCCTTGGATTAGATCTTTTGAAAGCTCTAAATGCAACCATTTATTGTTCTCCGACAGGTGTGTGAATGACCATTTGTAAATCCAAAGTTGGTGGTTGTTATTTGACTGAACCTTTGCCGCCAGAATTATTACAGGCATTGCCCGCAGAGCTTTGGGCTACTAGTAGTAATGATGTGGGGGTTTTGAACATTCCCCCTGTTGTGATTAAGGTAAAACATGGTGTCCCTCTACCCCGAACCTCACAGTATAGAATATCTCCAGAAGGGGAAGCAGCATTGGTTAGGATTGTACAGGACCTGATGCAGCTTGGGGTTGTTGAGGAATGTGATGACAGTCCCTGTAACTCCCCGGTTCTTCCAGTCCATAGGAAAGGAGATGAAGTGACCCCAAACAGATTTATTATTGATCTCAGGAGAATTAATAAGGTTGTGGACCCCAGGTATCCAGTTGTCCCCAGTGTGACTAGTATTCTTACTATGGTCCCCCCACTGCTACTTATTTTAGCGTCATGGATTTGAAAAATGCCTTTTTCTCCATACCCATAGCTGAAGAATCCAGATACCTTTTCTCCTTTGTATTAGCACAACGGCAATATAGGTTTTGTCGAGCGCCCCAAGGTTACACAGAGAGCGCAGCTATTTTTAGCCAAGCACTAAAACAACAATTGGATGAAGTTTTGTTACCCCTTGGTGTGATGCTCATCCAGTATGTGGATGTTATTCTTATTTGTGGAGACACTGAATTAAGTTGTAAAGAAGGTACCTTGATCGTGTTACAACATTTGGCATATCAATCACAAAGTGTCGCTTAAGAAAATGCAATATGTAATGCCTAAGGTTGATTATTTGGGATATGTCCTCACTGCAGAGGGTCGATCGCTGTCACCTGAAAGGGTACGATTAATCCAAGAAATGGCCTATCCCAGTACCTTTAAAGAATTGAGACTGTTGGGTATCACCTCATATTGCCGCCATTGGGTCCCTGAGTTCTCCCTGCTAGCAAAACCCCTGTTACAATGTCTGAAAACAGAGAAGGATCAGATACCCTTCACCTGCACGCCAGAAATGAGAGAGGCCTGCAACGCTTTGAAAAGCGCCTTGTGTAGTGCCTCCGGGGGCACCCAATTATGACAAGCCATTTACTCTTTTCATACATGAACAAAAAGGTTGTGCCTTAGCTGTATTGACTCAGGAACAAAATGGAAAGCAAAGGCCTTGTGCTTATTTCTCTGGCACATTGGACAGTGTGGCTGCAGCACTTCCCCCTTGCATGCGATCAGCTGCCGCAGCAGCGGTAGCTCTCAAACAGAGTGCTGGTTTAGTGCTGGGAACTGCTATAATTGTGAGAGTTCCCCATGCCGTAGATGTGTTGCTCAATAGAACTCAAACCCAGCATCTTACAGCAGCTCGTTTGACACAATATGAATTGACATCGTTTGCACCAAATGTAACTATCATGAGATGTAATACTTTAAACCCAGCTTCCCTTTTGCCCTTGCCGAGTGGTGAGGGAGATCAAGACATGCATGATTGCCTTATACGCACTGATGAGCAGACCCGAGGTAGGGTCGATCTGAGTGACCTTCCCCTAGAGGGAGGTGATGGGGTTCTATTTTGTGATGGCTCGTGTTACAAGCTGGAAAGTGGGGAGACAGTGGCTGGGTACACAATTACAACTGAAAGTGAAATTGTCCATATGGAACGCATACCCGAGTTATCAGCGCAAGCTGCAGAATTAAGGGCATTGACAAAGGCTCTAGAATTAAGCAAAGGTTCAGCTATAACCATCTATACGGATTCAGCCTATGCGGATGGTGTGGCCTTTAATTTTGGCCTGCTATGGAAAGAAAGAGGGTTTTCTCACCTCACATGGTACCAAAATAAAACATGGTAATTTGATAAACAAATTGACGGCATTGGCTGAACCCGCTCAGGTGGCTATAGTGAAATGCTCCGCCCATAAAAAGGTGGTAGATTTTGTGGGGCAGGGAAACGATTTTGCAGACCAGGTGGCTAAATATGCCGCAGAACACTGTAAAATGCCCCTTCCAGAGTGTAACATGCTGCAAAGGAATGTGGATGGGAAGAGGGATGAGGGTAAATTGGGAAAGGACCCTGAGGAGATAGTACAGGACATTGAAAGGGAAGCGGCAGATTGCGAAATTAAAGCATGGACTAAGGACAGTAACAATGGACAAGCTTCTAATGGGGTGTGGCTTAGACAAAATCAAAATGAGGTGGTTGCTCCCTGACAGTTATTTACCCATGATAGTTGATATGGCGCACGGGAATGCCCATGTTAATGCAAATGCAATGGAGGATATTCTAAGCAAGGTGTGGAAGAACCGGAAAATTGGATCGTATTGCAGGAGGTGGGCAGCACAGTGTGCCATCTGCCTCCAGCACAATGTGGGCAAATCTGTGAAGGTACCAGCAGGTCATAGCAGACTCCCTACGCAGCCATTTGAAGTAGTATAGATGGACTTTATACAAATGGAACCAGTTGCTAAACTAAAATATTGTCTATGAGGTGTGGGTTCTCTGGTTGGACGGATGCTTACCCCCTAAGAGACAACACTGCTATTTCCACAGCTAAATGTATCCTGAAATACTGGGTGCCCCAGTACACGGTGCCCAGCATTCTGTATTCCGACAACGGAGTACACTTTACTGGTCAAGTTGTGAAGTATGTATGTACTGCCTTAGGCATTGATCAGCAATTCCATTCCATTTATCATCCCAAGAGTGCCAGGATTATTGAACGATCGAATGCCGTAGTTAAAAACAAATTGGCAAAAATCTGTGCCGCCACAAACCTGAAGTGGCCAGATGCCCTTCCTTTGGCATTGTTGAGTATGCGGACCACTCCAAAGGGGACGCACAAATTGTCCCCCTTTGAGATCGTGATGGGCCGCCCCCCAAGTGCCTGGTCTGTCCCTAAACCAAGGGTTATTGGTATCATTGAACAGCCATTGTTGAGGGATTACTGTGCTGACCTCACACAAACTATAACCCATCAACAGGTGAAAGAAGCAGTTCCGCCAGCCCTAGAAGGAGAGGGCCACGCCATCAAACCAGGGGACTATGTCCTGGTAAAGAGCTTTGATCGCACAAATTGCCTGCAAGCCTGCTGGAAGGGGCCATTCTTGGTCCTCTTAGCAACACAAACCGCTGTCAAGGTAGCGGGTTACAAGACGTGGATACACGCCAATCATCTCAAGAAGGCACCACCTCAGATATTCCACCCCCCGACCAAGGACACAGATCATTTTGCCGCTGAACTAACGGAGGACACTCCAAGGTATAACTTGCGCGCCAGGAAGCAACATTGATTGCCTATGTTTGAACTCTGACATCTGGCTAAGAAAGGACTTGTTAAAGGGTCGGAACAAGCAAGGACAATTGAAAATACAGATGAAGTGGCCTCAGCAACCCCTCCTGGGTATGAAGTAGCCCCACCGAGACACAGATGAAATGGCCTCAGCACCCCACAAGGGTAGGAAGTAGCCTCAACGAGACGAGTCAAGGTAGGAGCCAGAAGTGGTGACAGCAGGACGGGTTATACTGTGCAACCCTTGCGATCTAGCGCATAAACGGACAGCACAGTTTGGGGAATTGTTAGGGACTTTTAACCTTTTGTGTAAAATATACTATATATATATATATATATATATATATATATATATATATATATATATAGGTGTGACATTTGGCAGCCAAGTTCCGGAACTTAGCCACCTGGGATCAGCCCTGTGCGAGGGAACAAAGTAGGTTGTTAAAATGGATAATGAGGATGCGGGACAGAGGCGTCCCCGAGTAAATAGATATGCATGCACCCCAAAGGAAAAGCTCATCTTATCCCTTGTCTGTATTTTTATAACAATAGGGTTCGCCATATTCCTCTGGTACCTTGAGCATCATGATATTTATGCTGCCCGTAACCTGCTACCCACCACATCGCAGCCCCCTACACTAGAACCAGTGACTATTCCCCATGTAGATCAGGGGTATCGGAAGAAACATCCCAGGAATAGCATCCTGACATGGATGAATGATACGAATCAGATTCTAAATAAAACCAATTGTTACATCTGCACGTATGTTCCCCATGGCCATGAAAGCGGACCTGAATGGTACGCGACTCCCGCCACCAATGATACTTGCGTGCCCCTGCAGAATTTTCTCTCGAGTGCCTCTAGGAACGATACCTCCACTTATACTATAACAGATGACCAATTCGGTGAAAATACAAAAAGGAAATTAGCAGAAATGGACCGTAAATATGACGCACATAAAGAACTACTGCGCTCGGTAACTGATGAGAATAGAGAACAAATACTCGACATGCTCAACTCGACAATTTACGATAGTGGGAAAAGGGAGCACTGGAGGTCATACACAGTTAAAGTTTCATCGGCCCACATTCCCCTGACGTCAAACGAAACCCATCCGCTCCCTGTCCACCAGATACAAGGTTCTTAGATCCGGTCCTTCTTTATAAAGGAGATGGGAGGGAAGAAAAACTACCCTCCCCGATACCCGTGCAGAATATAATTCGACAAGCACCCTTTTGTTACCAACGAACCCAACCGCCTCATAGGGGTGTCTTTAGGGGCCAACACACCTGCCTGATTACAGTGGATTTAAACAGTTTGTCAGCACCCCTCCTTCCTCCAGAAGGGGCCATGTTTATTTGTGGGGAAAACGCTTACCTCTGGTTGCCTAGCTATTGGAAAGGCAGATACTGTTGGCTATATAATGTTGGGACTACATTACAAACCATTAGAAGCAGCTAACTTAAGGAAAGAAACTAGGAGAACAAGATTCAGGGTGGGGAATTATGGGCGAAGGAAAAGAGGTGTTATCACTAAGGAAGACACTACTTGGGATGAATTCTTTGATTTTCTAAAAGGCATAGTGATGTCAATGGGAATAGCTATGAATTCCAGGAGCATTAGGAACCTGGCTAGGTTAGTGGAGAAGGAATTAAATGTGACCAGCGACATACTGGCTAACCTTACTAAAGTAGTACAGGCAGTCCTGATGGTCGCATTACAAAATCGACTGGTATTAGACACAATGCTGGCAGAGGTAGGAGGGGCTTGTAAAATAATTGGCACTTCCTGCTGCACTTTTATACCTGATTATAGCACCGATATCTTTAAAGGGATCGATGAAATGCATAAAATGGCAGCTCAAATCCATTCTCCTCCGAGAGCCAGGTGAGTGCAGCCACGTACGTTTAATCGCCTATTCCACCCTTCCGGTGGCTTCCGTGGTCCCCCTGCCCCCTCGGTAGCCCATCCGCCTCCCATTCCCTCCCCGCATCCATTTCCTTATTCCCCGGCCCTCCCCGCCTCCCGCCCACCCCCTCCCATTGGTCAATCCATCCCACACAAGTAGCCTAACGACTCGCTTGCCTGCCCCGGCTCCCTTAGCCCCCGAGAGCCAGGTGAGTGCAGCCGCGTACGTTTAATCGCCTATTCCACCCTTCCGGTGGCTTCCGTGGTCCCCCTGCCCCCTCGGTAGCCCATCCGCCTCCCATTCCCTCCCCGCATCCATTTCCTTATTCCCCGGCCCTCCCCGCCTCCCGCTCCCGCCCACCCCCTCCCATTGGTCACATCAAGGGGACTTCCATTCATAGCCAATCTCCCCAGGGCAGCCCCTGCCCGGCAGCCCCATCGGCTAAGGACCCCAAGGCAAAGGACGGCTCCAACTTGACGGCTCCAGATCGTATCTGCAGGTATCCGCAGGAGAAGCAAGAAGCCAACAACAAGTAAGTGTGGCAAGGGCAGGGCCAGAAGCAACTACTTCAAGCCATACTACCCTACCACCCCTCTAACTCAGCATCAATCCCTCTATAGTCAAACTCGGAATCCCAGCATTGCATTGTTCCCAATTGCATTTAGGTGTTGCGCCCAATAGCCTCTCTGAGGAAAGTTACATTTAGAAGTGTCCCCAACTGCATTTAGAAGTGTTCCCAATTGCATTAGTGGTGTTCCCAATCGCATTCTGAAGTTGCGCCCAATAGCCCCCTCTGAGGAAAGTTCCATTTAGAAGTGTTCCCAATTGCATTAGCAGTGTTCCCAATTGGATTTAGGTGTTGCGCTCAATAGCCTCTCTGAGGAAAGTTGCATTCAGAAGTGTCCCCAACTGCATTTAGAAGTGTTCCCAACTGCATTTAGAAGTGTTCCCAATTGCATTTTGAAGTTGCGCCCAATAGCCTCTCTGAGGAAAGTTGCATTTAGAAGTGCTCCCAATTGCATTAGCAGTGTTCCCAATTGGACTTAGGTGTTGCGCCCAATAGCCTCTCTGAGGAAAGTTGCATTTAGAAGTGTCCCCAACTGCATTTAGAAGTGTTCTCAACTGCATTTAGAAGTGTTCCCAATTGCATTTAGGTGTTGCACCAAATAACCTCTCTGAGGAAAGCTGCATTTAGAAGTGTCCCCAACTGCATTTAGAAGTGTTCTCAACTGCATTTAGAAGTGTTCCCAATTGCTTTTAGTAGTGTTCTCAACTGCATTCTGAAGTTGCGCCCAATAGCCTCTCTGAGGAAAGTTGCATTTAGAAGTGTTCCCAATTGCATTAGTGGTGTTCCCAATCGCATTCTGAAGTTGCGCCCAATAGCCCCTCTGAGGAAAGTTCCATTTAGAAGTGTTCCCAATTGCATTAGCAGTGTTCCCAATTGGATTAAGTTGTTGCGCCCAATAGCCTCTCTGAGGAAAGTTACATTTAGAAGTGTCCCCAACTGCATTTAGAAGTGTTCCCAACTGCATTTAGAAGTGTTCCCAATTGCATTTAGAAGTGTTCCCAATTGCATTCTTGAAGTACTCCCAATTGCATTTTGAAGTGTTCCCAATTGCATTTAGTAGTGTTCCCAATTGCATTTAGGTGCTGCGTCCAATAACCTCTCTGAGGAAAGTTGCATTTAGAAGTGTTCCCAATTGCATTTAGAAGTTGCACCCAATAGCCTCTCTGAGGAAAGCTGCATTTAGAAGTATTCTCAACTGCATTTAGAAGTGTTCCCAATTGGATTCTGAAGTTGCGCGAAATCGCCTCTCTGAGGAAAGTTGCATCTAGAAGTATTCCCAATTACATTTAGTAGTGTTCCCAACTGCATTTAGCAGTGATACCAATCGCATTCTGAAGTTGCGCCCAATAGCCCCTCCGAGGAAAGTTGCATTTAGAAGTGTTCCCAATTACACTAGTGGTGTTCCCAATCGCATTCTGAAGTTGCGCCCAATAGCCCCTCTGAGGAAAGTTCCATTCAGAAGTGTTCCCAATTGCATTAGCAGTGTTCCCAATTGATTTAGGTGTTGCGCCCAATAGCCTCTCTGAGGAAAGTCACATTTAGAAGTGTCCCCAACTGCATTTAGAAGTGTCCCCAACTGCATCTAGAAGTGTTCCCAATTGCATTTTGAAGTGTTCCCAATTGCATTTAGTAGTGTTCCCAATTGCGTTTAGGTGCTGCGTCCAATAGCCTCTCTGAGGAAAGTTGCATTTAGAAGTGTTCCCAATTGCATTAGTAGTGTCCCAATCGCTTTCTGAAGTTGCGCCCAATAGCCTCTCTGAAGAAAGTTGCATTTAGAAGTGTTCCCAATTGCATTAGTAGTGTCCCAATCGCTTTCTGAAGTTGCGCCCAATAGCCTCTCTGAGGAAAGCACTTAGAAGTGTGCCCAATAGCCCCTCAGAAAAGTTGAATCCAGAAACGCACTTAGAAGCTGCATCTAGAAGTGTACCCAACAGGCTAAATTGTGAATCTAGAAGTGCGCCCAACAACCTGTCTATGCAACTCTAACTTAGAAATAACAGTATAACTGCGCAATGTAGAATCTAAATGGTGACTACAAAGTTGATTTAGATCCACGCAAAACACCGTCCCTGTATAAAGGCGAATTGGAAAAGTCCACCACTACCGTGCCCTACTCAACCCTATCAGTATAACCAACAGTACCACTGTATATTATAGAATCTAAAACTGTGACTAATAATCTAACACCCCCTCTAAGCAAATAGAATCTAGAGGCTGACCGAATATCCCCCTGGGGACAAACGAACTTAGAAGTGTACCCAATAAACTAAAACAATCTATCTACAACTGTAACTAGAAAAGCACCAATTAAACCTAATACCATCTTTGAGCAGTTGAACCTTGAAGCGTACCTAAAAGCGTGTCATCACCGATCTTTAGAACTACAATCAGAAAGCCCTCCTAAACCATCCTTTAAGCTTACACCAATCATGAGTGCACCCACTCCACCAGAATCAGTCAGAAGCATCTCCCATGGACCACCCCCTTCCTCCGATCAGTCTTCCTTCCCATCCCGCCCCCCCAAACCCCCCCACCCTCTCCCTCTCTCCCTGCCTTTCCCCTCTCCAAACACCAAGCCAGGGGAGCACGATGGCGAACCACCCACCCTAAAACCACTCTTCCCCTGAACCCCACCCCCGACCCACCAGCACTTCCCATACCCGCTCCCCTCACTATAATACCTAGCACACCCCACCCTGCAATCACCCACCTCCCGCCCTCCCCTCATACCCCTGCCGCCCTCCACCCCCGACCACACCGTTTCCCCTCCCTAAAAACTGCACGGCTAGCCCTAGCAAGAACCGAAGCTGCCTCCTGCTCACCCTCCGACCCCCCTACTCTCTCCCACACACCAGTCGCAGCAAAGAAACTAAAGAGGAAACGTTCTTGGTCCCACTCAATCTCCCAGCACTCCTCGCCTCCCCTGTCTCGACCCATCACCTCTATCCCGCAATCCCCTCCTTCCCCCGTCGCTTCTCCCTGCCTGAAACCCCTCTCCCTCGATTTCTCATCAACTCCAACTGAAACTCCTAACCGCCAACATCCCTCTTTCAAACCCCCCAACCAAAACCCGACCATCCTATCACACACAGCCTCCCAACCCCACCCGAACCCAGCCAATCTCACTGCTCGCCCACTATTCCCATCTATCATCACCCACCCTACCCCTTTCCGTCCACACCCCCCACCACCGCCCCGCTCCAACACCGAGACCATCCTTAGCTGCCGACGTGAACTGCATCCTATTTAACGCCCGATCAGTAGCAAAAAACAGACATTCCATCTTTGACCTCCTCTCCTCTGCCACACCAGACCTAGTTTTCATCACTGAAACCTGGTTCTCTGATGACTTCGGCCCAATCGCTAATGAAGCTTTTCCTCCGGACTACTCCCTCATCCCACTAAACCGCACGTCCAGGGGAGGAGGGGTAGCATTCGTCTTCAAATCCCTCTTCCGCGCCACAATCATCGACAACCAACCCTCCATTCCATCCTGCGAATCGCTCCTTGTTAAACTATCCCTCTCCCTTTCACTCTCGTACAGCTTCCTAATAATCTACAGGCCCCCTGGCTATGATAGACACTTCGCAAACAACCTTTGCGACTCCATCTCCACCCTCCAACTAAACCATCCCAACCTCACCCTTCTTGGAGACTTCAACATATGGCTCGACATCCCCTCCAACCCCATGACATACTCCCTGATTGACGGTTTAGATGCAATTAATCTCCAACCCCACATAAACGGCCCGACTCATTATAAAGGACACACTCTTGATGCCATCTTCAGCTCCAACACCCTGATTCATCTAATGCCGCCCACACCTATTCATCTGGTCCGACCACTTCATTCTCTCGCTCGCCATCCACGCACCTGAACCCCTTCCCATACTCGTATCTGAACCTCCGAACATTCGCAAAAGCTGGAAGAAACTAATAATCACCCCGGACCTAGCCGAGGCACTCCTCCAGTCTCCACAACCTACCTGCCATCTCAACAATCAACTAACCCCTGAGGCCTTTGATTCATGGCTCAACTCATCCCTGATGCGCCTGACCCCCTCGTGCAAACCATCAACCCGACTTGGCCTTTTCCCCAGATGGTTCACTCCTGAGTTAAAGAACACTAAACGACATTACAAATACCTAGAACGCAAATGGCATAAAGAGAAAACCCAAGACAGCAGGACCACCTTGGCACGACACCTGTACCAGTACAAAGCCGAAATCCGGAAAGCTAAAAAGGCCCACTACAACTCACGAATCCTAAACTGCAAAAACCCATGCAAAGAACTTCACAAAATTATCTCCGAATTCACCAAACCGGCATGTAACACAACCACCCCGACCGCGTCACAATCACTATGTGACTCACTCTCCCTCCACTTCTACTCCACGGCCATTGAAAGGACAAAAACTCTGACCACCAAACAGGCTCTCTTACAACCACCAGGCAATCCTCAGCCCGTACCGGCCAGCCCACCAACTGCGACCACTACGCAACCAACTTTCGAATCCTTCAGTCCAATATCACCAGAACAATTTCTCAAACTCCTATCCGACCGCAAACCATCTGGATCACCACTGGACCTTTGCCCAGCCATAACCCTTAAAGAAATCTTTGCCTCCACCTGCGCAGGAGAACACGCAAGATCTATCATAAACGCCTCCCTTTCTTCCGGTATCTTTCCAGATGCATTCAAATTAGTGCACGTCAAACCTCTGATTAAAAAACCCACACTCGACCCTCTCGAGCCAAAAAACTACCGCCCGATCTCTAACACCAGGTTCCTTGCCAAACTCATTGACCGAACAGCCTACTCCCAACTAAATGCCTTTGTTGAAGCCAACAATCTCCTAGACCCCGCCCAATCAGGATTCAGATCTTGCCACGGAACTGAAACCACCCTAACCTCGATCTGGGATGACCTAAAAATGACTGCTGACTCTGCAGGATGCGCCGCACTAATCCTTCTCGACCTGTCAGCCGCCTTTGACACAATCAATCACTCAATACTCCTTGACCGCCTCCACTCCCTAGGAATCCGTGGTACCGCCCTTAAATAGATAGCCTCATTCCTCAAAGACAGGCACCAAATAACGACACTCTCCAACTTTACATCACAAGCCCGACCAGTTGACACAGGAGTCCCACAAGGAGCATGTCTATCCGCCCTCCCGTTCAATCCCTACCTGATCACCCTCCCACCAATAATTCGTGCTCACAACATCCTGTGTTACAATTACGCAGATGACACTCAACTAATTCTAAAGTTCCTGAACACGAAACCCAACTCCCAACCTGACCTGACCTCTTGCCTCCTTAACATCGAACGCTGGATGACCCAAAGCCACCTCCTGTTAAACCCCTCCAAAACAGAAATCATGGTCTGCGGCAACTCAGATTTTCTTCCACACCCACTACCCTGGCCACCCGCCATGGGCAACTCACCGACCCCCTCTAACACAGTAAAAAATCTTGGGTGCACCCTGGACTCCGACCTAACACTCTCGCGCCAAGTCAACAATGTCTCAAAGTCCTGCCACTACCAACTCAAAAACCTTAGGCGCATCTTTCCTTATCTCTCATTCCCTAACAGAGTCGCCGCGGTCCAATCAATCGTCATATCCCGACTGGACTATGGTAACCCCCTGTACCTCGGAATTCATGCCTACCAACTGAATAAACTACAAAGAGCACAAAACGCAGCAGCCAAAGTGCTTCTTGCGCTCGGTCCAAGGGACCACGTATCCCCAGCCCTTAAGACACTGCACTGGCTTCCGGTAGCCCGTAGGGTGGCTTTCAAAACCCTATGCCTCACCCATCGAGCTCTACATAAAACTGGACCCCATAATCTTCAAAAAAAGCTAATACCTTATCACCCTACCCGCACCCTTAGATCAAGCTCAGCCGGCCTCCTAGTAATTCCTAAAACAAACTCAGTCAGGTTAGGCGGTGCATCATTCTCAGCCCTGGCCCCAACCCTGTGGAACTCGCTCCCACCCCACATCCGCCTAACTCAGGACTTAACGGCCTTCCGCAAACTACTGAAAACCTGGCTCTTTCCCTAAAACCAACCAGCCCCAAACCAGCATCATCACAATAACACCGACCTAACAAACCACCAAAAAGTAACCGAACCAGATTGTAACCTACATTGACAAACAGAACTAAAACGAATAAAGTAGATCTAAACAGGGAAATGATTAAATAGAAAAAGAATCACTGAATAATGGAAAGAAGAGAGCGTGGAGAGCGGATGAACAAGGAGAGCGGGTGAGCATAGAGGGCACGACCGAATGAGTGGAAAGAACGAATGAGTATGGATGAGTATAGATGAGTATGGATGAATGTGAGGATAAATGCTGTTGGCAAATGAGCCTGGAGAACGTGCAGAGCGCAAGATCGTGCAGAGCGGAAGAGCGCTGAGAACAGAGGCACATATAGAGCGGAGAAATGTGGGGAGCAATCCGAGTGGGGGGAGAGACTGAGTGTGGGGAGCGTATGAGTGTATGGAACATATGAGTATGGGGAGTTATGAGTGTGAGTAGCAGATGAGTCTGGAGAGCCGATGAGTCTGGAGAGCGGATGGGTCTGGAGAGCGGATGGGTCTGGAGAGCGGATGGGTCTGGAGAGCGGATGGGTCTGGAGAGCGGATGGGTCTGGAGAGCGGATGGGTCTGGAGAGCGGATGGGTCTGGAGAGCGGATGGGTCTGGAGAGCGGATGGGTCTGGAGAGCGGATGGGTCTGGAGAGCGGATGAGTCTGGAGAGCGGATGAGTCTGCAAAGCGCATGTGTCTGGAGAGCGGATGAGTCTAGAGAGCAAATGATTGTAGAGCGCATGAGCACGTGGATTCAGATGAGTGTCGAGAGTGGATGAGTGTCGAGAGCTGATGAATGAAGAGGGCGGAAGTATGTGGAGGATGAGAGGGCGGAGGAGAGAATAGCTGAGTGTGGGGAATGGCTGAGTGTGGGGAATGGCTGAGTGTGGGGAATGGCTGAGTGTGGGGAATGGCTGAGTGTGGGGAATGGCTGAGTGTGGGGAATGGCTGAGTGTGGGGAATGGCTGAGTGTGGGGAATGGCTGAGTGTGGGGAATGGCTGAGTGTGGGGAGCAGAGCGTACGAGTACGCAGAGCAGAAAAATATGTGGAACAGACGAACACATAAATCAGAGCCAATGAATAGGTAGAACGGCTGAACTAATGGATCGGACGAGCACGATGAGGAGAGCGGTGTACATAGAGCGGACGAGTATGTAGAGCGGACAAATATGTGGAACTGATGAGTAGGTGGAACAAATGAGTGTATTGAATGGATGAGTCTATGGTGCCGATAAATATCTGGAATGGTGCCGACAAGTGTGTGGAGCGGATCAATACGTAGAACGGATAAATTTGCAGAACAGATGTGTATGTGTCTGTGTGTGGAGCGGACGAATGGGTGAAACGGACAAATGGGTGGAACGGACGAATGGGAAGAACGGACGAGTAAGTGGAGCGGACGAATACATGGAGCGGATCAATACGTTGAGCGGATGAATTCATAGAACGGATGAACGAGTGGAGCGGACGAATGTATGAAACCAACAAATACGTAGAGCGGTCGAGTAATATGAACGCATAGGCAGACTGGAGTGCATGCGCAGGGAGGACAGGAGTGCATGCATATGGAATACATGAGAGCATGCATGAAACACACTGAAAATGAGGGATAGACTAGAGCTCGCAAGACGAACTATGAACGCGCGAGTGTGTTCCTGATCGCATAAATTGCGTGACGTACATAATATGCATTGGTATGCAGGAACATTTGAATGAACATATACCATACCACACCCCACGCCTACTCTCCTCTTTACACCACCACTCAAATAGAACAAAGGGATACTATGACACCATTCGGTATAACTGTTCTCATATCAACATCTCACGCTCACTCCCCATCACTAAGTAACCACCGCTGGTTTAACACCCCCAGCCAGGCGTTTCTCCTCAGGCCTAACGCAGCCACTCTCGAGCTGGATAAATTCCGCCAGAGCGTACACATTCTCCTGACCTCTCAACCACCACACCTACCGCTATGAAGCAGCTACCACATTAACCCCGCACCAGCTGCACACATACTTTGTGCGCACACGCACCTTTTTGACTCTCTTCACCCTCTCTACTGACTCGAACCTCGGTTCCCAAGGGCGTTCAACCTACCAGCGCCTTCAGACCATACCAATGGTATATAAGGCGCTATATAAATGCAAAATAACAATAACAATTCTGAATTTGGGCACAGGGATGGGACATCCTGGTTCTGGGATTTATTACGAAGCTGGGGATGGAAGCTCCTCACCCCTCCTCTTGTCGTGGGAGGATTAATAGCTGCTTGCTGCTGTTGCATCCAGTACTTTCCCTTGTGCATATCCGTCATAGGAGACTGCTGCAGGAAAAGGATGGGAACACTCACACCCAAGCCCACAAATGCCATGGTCACTAATGAGATGATAAAATTGGACAAGGCGATCGAGGGGTTACACAAGATTGACGTATCAGATAATGAAAATGAAAGAATAATTAAATACAAACCAAACCAGGTGTATTATTGATAGTCTTGCTGACGCAAAAGGGTCATTTGTAAATACCAAAATAATGTAATTACCATGTTTTCTTTGCCTCAGCAAGACTTAAAACATTGTCCATGTTATAGTATTATGTCCGTGTTAAACCAACTACTTTTGTGTCCATACACGAGGCCCAGGGTCTTCACCTCGAGTGCATATTACTCATAGACTTAGGAATGTCCCCGGCTCTCCTTTCCCGTGAAACTAAATAAACAGCGTTTGTTAGCACTTTTTACACTTCCCTCCCACAGTGTGCAGCTCTGCAGGTCAGCATGTGTTCGCCGACCCTAGGGTCTCTTTTATAAATAATGATTGGCTGACATCCGCGCTCTTTCCTGGGAACATGAGCACGAATCCATCTGTGCTGACTTTTGTTATTCTCTGGAATGTGTGTGAAAGGGATTGTTCCAAGCGCTCGTGTGTCACTCTTTAAAAAGATATGTCCTGCTTTTGTTGAACAGCCCATAAATGGAAATCATTATCACTACAGCAACAGGATATGTGTAGCTTGCAAAATTCCCCCTGTGTCAAGTGTAACGAATTAGCTCGTTGTACGACCATACATGTCAAAGGTTATATCTGCATCTTGAAGCGTATTATGACTTGCTTAGATTAGTTATATGAGTGATGACCATTTGCGATGCCCGGCCTTTGTAAAATCTCGCCGCAATGTCTGGGAATACAGCCAAAAGTGTTCCGACAGGAATTTGTATGTTTGGAAAATGTCTGGTTCTGAGCCAGGCATAAGACTCAATGTAATCGTTTCCCTATAAAAAGCATGCTCACCGTAACACTGACAGCACACACTAGCAGCATCCCTCTGCTGATGCTACGTGTCGGCCCTTCCGCAGAAGCTTTTGTTTTATTGCAATAAATGATTGTAAAACTCACTTACGAGTGCGTTTATTTTTGACGGAGACCTCCGCCTTGTGAATTTTAGCATTGACTTTTGGCATTGGTGTCTTCCATAAAGGGTTTAAGGCCCTTACCTCAGATAGAACAGTTTGCATGACAGGGTCAGTCGCATCTTCTTTAGGTGTAGGAGATTAACTTTTTTGCCTGTTGAGGCTAGTAGGAGATGACAGGGGAATCTCTTTTGCTTGTACCTTTTTTGAGGCCATAATATAGTCAGCAAGTATGTATGCGTAGTAACTTTTTCCTCTCCTTCATCCTTTCTCTCCTCCTCCTTCCTTTACTTAACCCTCTTCTTTCTCTCTCTCCTCACCTCCCTACTTTCTTCCCTTCTTCCTCTCCCCTCTCCTCACTTTCTCGTCTCACTCCTCTTCCTCTCCTCTCCCCCTTTACTCTCTTTGTCCTTCTCGCCCCCTTTCCACTCCTTTTATTTAGCCCAGACAACCAAAAGGATATAGAGTATTTGCGGGGAGGCCAGAGGAGTGATTTTGGAGGACTGACAAAGAATTGTGCTATTTGAGGGGAAATATGTAGATATATTGTAGAGGAGAGGAAAAACAGCAGTGTTCTTTTAAAGGGTAGTTTATATGCGAGTTGGTTTTCTGTCAAAAGGAGAAAGAAAAAGAAAATCCAAAAAAGATCGACAGGCCAGCCTTGAAGGGTATTTAATATGCCGTAAATATAAGAAAAATCCTGGTTTGGTAAGGCTTATTTATATAAATAAGGAGCCGGTATTGTGAAGGAAAAGTGTTACCAAGCGTACAGTGGCCTGCCCACGTCGCTGCAGCCGCACAGCTGACAAGACTAAGCTGACCGCACTCCAAGAGGGATGACGCGGCTTCAGGCCCAGCCCCCGGATGTTTCCTGCGAAGATACGTGGTCGCAGCACCTTCTCACCAGAGCAGCTCCAGGAATCCCAGCAGAGGACACACTGGTTATAGGGAATGCTAATTGTACGAGGAGGAAGAAATAAAGGTATAAGAGCTCCACCGGAGTGGAGTGCTAAAGCTAGGCAGCCATTCCCTAAAGCACCAAGCCACGCCCCCCCTCTTAGTCTTCTAACATTACCCACTTGGTTATTTTCATTGCAAAGTGAATTATCCTTTCTCTCTTATTCACTGAAGTCTCATCCAACATCCCCAACATGGCTGATACCACCAAAGTTACATCTTTACCCGACAATACTCGAGTCAATGCTTGTATGGAAAATATTCTACAAGAACTTGGTAACATACGTTCATCTATTTCCACATTAGATCTTCGCTCTTCCATTCAGGACGAACACAAAGAATTCAAAAAGGATATCAAATTATTTTCTGGCAGACTTGACAAAGCAGAAGAAAGATTTAGCACTGTGGAAGACTGAGTAGAAGGTCTAGAAAACATGCAAACAAAACTCATGCAATTGGAGGGTGAGGTTGCAGAGTTAGAAGATAGGAATCGCAGAGACAACCTCCGCATCTACAGGATTCCTGAAAAAGCTGAAGGAGAAGACCCTATTAACTTCCCAACTAAGTGGATCCCTTGCACCCTTAGAATCACCTGTTCGCCACTGCTGGAATTGTAACACGCCCACAGGATCAGACTTCGCTTCTCCCGGAACAACTCTTCACCAAGACCCTTTATTGCTTGCTTTCATCGACACCAACAAGCATGTCAAGTTCTTCTAACAGCCAGAAAAAGCTCTCCTATTCTATTCCAAAATAGAATCTTCACCCCTCCAGATTTCTCCAGTGTTACCCAACCTAAAAGGAAAAGATTTCTGGACATGAGACCCCTTCTAAAGTCTCTCAACATTAGATACGGTGTGCTGGATCCCGCAAAAATGATCATTACCATCCCTGATGGTCCCACGAAAGAATACACAGATCCAAACTACTTCAAGCTCTAAAACTCTGATGACACATCCTCTCTCACCCCCATAGCTAACAAGTCCATATCAGATCCTCAATCTTCGCACCAGCATTCAGAATACCTAAAAACCAACACATCAAATATACTCCAAAAAGAAGCAGATCAACTTCCTCAATCCCTTTGGATATTCCATCCACCTCAAATCAGAGATAATCAAGATCTCCAATCAAATCTGTTGATTCTCCATTAACAATCTAACAAACCTGATCAACTCCCGTTACCGGTCCGATAGCACAGCGAGTAGAGTGGTCTCTTTGATATATGTGCAGAGCCTGCTGACAAAAGGTTCGAATCCTGGCAGGGCCAAACTCAGCCTTTCATCCTTCCAAGGTCGATAAATGAGCACCACACACCGTGGGTAATATTGTTGATGTCAAAGGATATTTGTACCGCACACTATCACCACCGGAGTGGTCCCCTGGCGGCTCTGAAAGAGGGAGAGGGGGTGAGTTAGTGAGAATAAACTGGAGAAGTCCAAGAGAGCAGTGATGTGGCAGCCTCAGCCCGGTGGGTCCGTTGGCTGGGCTTGGGGTGTTTTACGGTCGGTAGTTGTCATGTGCTGTTGTGCAAGTCTATGTGCTGTTTGTTTTGGTGTTGCAATGTAGTGAAGTTTGTGCGGATTGCTGCGTTTTAGGCTTGTGGTTGTGTTTGGTTAGAGTTTGAGAGGTGTATGCAGAGGGAGGAAATGGTTAGTGGATTGGTTAGTTGGACTTGCTGTCCTTGCAATTAAGTCTAGGTGTGATGCTTGCTATCACCCATTATTCCATCGGAGTGTGGCGCTTGCTAATTTCAACATTCTGTCTAGAAGTGAGGAAGGCTAGTGATCACGACTCCATCCAGGTGCTGCATCAGTCATCATTTGCACCTTCATCCAAGTGTGGTACACGCTAACATTCATAATCCTGTCTAGATGTAAACTGTGAATTTAAGGATGCAAGTAATGACGAACATTGTTTGAATAACCCCATTTTTACTAGATGACCCAAAATACATGTTTGCAGGATCTCATGTTGTATTGTTTTGAGGAGGAATGTTGCCCAAGTCAACTGTCCCCTACTTTAGGCTGCGCCCTGTATTTTGGCCACACCCGTTTCTTGGATCCCTCACCCTCTTCGACTTTGCATCCCACTTAAAGCACTCGGTGCAATCTAACGACGTTTGAAGTTATTACTGCTCTGTGTGGTTCCCTTGTAAATAAATGCTGCGTGCTTGTATTCTTAGTTACAAACACCCCTTTGCCTTTCCAAGTATTTCCCGATCTTAAATTACTATAAATCTCCAATATGAATTAAATAAGAGCAGTAAAATACAGATGAATGCACTTTAACCCGGAATGTAGCAGTATGGAATAAACGTTATAAAATATATAAGTTGTATACTACAACATCCGGAATGCATTTAGGATGATTCACACAAAAAATGCAGTAAAGTGGGTACTGTACCATGCAGCGATGGCACTCTACCGTTCATAGAATGCACTCCATTTCTGGACTTTATTCTAAAACTGCACGGAGGCATTAAACTACAAGTCCCAATACACAATGGTGGCAGGAATGCAATTCCCAGGGTAGAGTTGCGAGGAGGAGGCTGGACAACAATGCAGAGGAGACTGAAGTGGTGAGGCAATCGTTTCAAGAATATACAGGGCTGTGGTTGTATCTTTCATTCCCACTGTATGTGCCCTCCCTCTCCTTGTCCCGGGGACATCCCTCTGTTAAGTACCCGTTCAACTCCGAAAGAGGAAACTCACCACCTGCACTGTCGCCTGGCTATCAGCCCTCTCTGTTTAATATGGGGGGTCGCCCGGCTCCTACAGATTCAGATAATTACAGATAATAAGCAGCGCTCAGATACCTGAGGGTTCGTAGCGCTATACAAATGCAAAATTATTAGAAGTTAAACTTTATATCACTTCCTTATCTGTTTTTCTCAACTGACAATCTTTGATCAACCAGTTCCATTTATCCATAACGTTACTGCTTCTACAGCATGTTCTAATTTTTGTAATATTGATTCTCTCCTCCTATTTCTCTCTACTGTGCTTATTCCATCTCCACACTTTGGCATCTCCTGATTTTCCAACTTTTAGCTGATCTCATCCGTACCCTTTTGACATTACGTATTCCATTATATCCATCCTTACTCAACGCTTACGTTCTTGTTTGTCTTACCTTCTACTGTGGTCTTCCCTCACTTATGCATCTCCCCTGTTATTCCATGATTACAAGTTTTTAATTGTCACTCCTTTGATATTTTGATGCTTTTTAAAAAGTGCTTATGGCTGATTAATGTTTATTCTTATGCATTACACATTTGTAAAATGTACTTAATCCTGTTCAATTTCTTAAGATAACTACTTGGAATGTTAATGGGTTACGACATCCCATTAAACACAGTAAGATCATCTCCCAATTGGCCAAGCAAAAACCTGATATATATGGCTTCAAGAAACCCACTTAAGCTCGGATAGAGAAAGCTTCAAAATTTGAGAAACCTGGATAAACTACACACTGTTTTCAAATGTTTTAGAGCAGAAAGGTGGAGTATCCATCTTAATCAAACATTTGAACTTTGTTGGTGGAAGAAAAAGATCCAGGTCGATGGATTATTGTGGAAAACATTATTAATACTTTACTGGTTGTCATTGTTAATGTTTATGGTCCTAATGCTCTCAATCCCCATTTTGGGTTCAATTTTCCTACAATACTTTCCCAGAAGAATCCTGACAAGCTTATTTCCTGTGGGGATATGAATCAGATTTTTGACTTTGTCCTTGATCGAAAATCCTCTAATTTTACCAATTCCAAATCTCAAAACAGCTTTTTAAATCTGCTACAAAATCTAAACTGACTCCTGGCGTTTGTCATACAGAAACTAAAGTATTTACTTTTGTTATCCCCACATCAGGCTCTTTCCAGATTAGATTCCATTTTTGTCAATTCCTCATTAGCTCCTTCCATTTTAAATTCTGAAATTGGTCCCATTAGACCATGTCCCAGTTTCCACCTCCCTTGAATGGTCTCCTACCAATACAATTTCTCCCAGATGGCGATTTAATTCCCCTTCTCCTAAAAGACCAATAATTTATAAACAAAACCAATGCCTTCCTTCAAGATTTCTTTTTAACAATCATCCTGAACATACTTCAATGCATAACTGTGATGCTTTTAAAGCCTCCCTCTGGATTTATAATCCAATTTGTTGCCATTAAAAAGCAATAAACCAAACGCACTTACAACCTTTTAACCTCAATAAAACATCTTGAGAAATCATATCATGCACACCCTGATACTATTATGAAAGCCCTTATGGTAAAACGTAAAGTTCAATAAAATCTCCACTGACAAAGCTGCCAATTCCATTCTTCGATCCAAACAAAATTATACAATGGATCCAACAATGCTGGTAGAATGTTAGCCTATCTTTAAGAAAAATCCCAGATAACTCAACCTCTCCTGAAGGTAATAGATTAACCAACCCTAAAGACAATGTTTTTCTTGATTTCTCTTCTAATCTATATACCTCAGACTCCTCCACTAACTGAAAAAATTGAATCCTTCCAAACTATCAAAGAAAATGAATTCCTCCGATCCTATCGATTTCTCCCCTCTTGATGTACCCATTTCTCTATCCGAAATAAAAAAGCCATAACTGATCTTCAACCCAATAAAGCTCCTGGCCCAGATTAATTCACTTCTGATTTTTACAAAGCTTCATTGATTCTATTGTTCCTAAACTCTTAGAACTATATACCTACTTGGTTACTATAGGACAAAACCCTGGTTCTTTGGGCAAGGCCTTCCTAATACTTTTTCCCAACTTGACAAAGATCCATTGATAATTAAAAAACTACCGACCCATCTCTTAGCAATTCGGACTCTAAAATCTATGGCAAAATTCTTGCTAATTGACTAGAAACTTCCCAAACTCATACACCCGGATCAATCTGGCTTTATCAAAGGGGTTCCATGCTTTAATATCCCACAGAAATATCGCCATACAAAAATGTCGCCATATCTGTGCGCCGATATTAAGGCATGGAACCTGCGGGGGACACCCCCAGAGCCCCCACTTCCAAAAAACCCTAAAATATCACCTATGGATGTTCCTGACGACCATATATGGTGATTTTTTGGTGGGATAATATGTAGTGATACCATCAAAGGTTGTCTTGCCTCATCTAATTCTAGACTATTAGTCAATATCCTTGCCCACTCAGAATTCGAATGAACCATCGGCCCCTCCTTGCCCTTGACGCTGAAAAAGCTTTTGATAGTCTATCCTGATCTTTTATGTTCCACTCTAACCTGCCATGGCCTTCCTCCATATTCACCTACTACTCGTACTCTTTCCTCCTCATTCCAAATTGAAAGAGGAACGTGTCCAGGCTGTCCCCTCTCCTCCTTGTTAAATCTTGCTTTAGAACCTCTTCTTTAAAACATCATATTGAATGCCTACATCAAGGGAATTGTAAACGACAGAAGTTAAACTCAGCACCTACGCCAATGATATTCTAATCTACCTCTCTGAACCTGCTGCCTCTATCCAACACTTACATCTCTACTAAAATGACTTTCCGGTTACAAACTGAATCTTGATCAAATCGGAGGTCATGGCCCTCACCCATACTTTTATTAATACCCCCTTTCTTGCTTATCTTGGCAAAGTCCTATATTAAGTACCTAGGGAAACTTCTTGCTAATGACATACACAACTATTAATCTCAATACTAATTGAAAAACGTCACAGAAATGACTGAAAGATGGTCACCTCTTTTTCCATCTTGGTGGGGTCATCGACACTTAAAATGATTAGCCCCATCATCCTCTATTCACTTTCCATAATTCCTACTGTAATTCACTCCTATAAAACACTTCATTCCCTGCTTCTTAAATTTCTATGGAATCGCAAAACTCTGCACATTGCCATGAATAAACAGACTTCCCAAATCCTCAGCAGGAGTAAAATTCCCTAATTTCCAAATGTATCAAACCCTTTATCCTAAAACAATTAGCCATCTTTAAACATGTTATGTTAGGTTATGTTATTTTGCACTTATATAGCGCCTTCTATACCATTGGTATGGTCTGAAGGTGCTGGTAGGTTGAACGCCCTTGGGAACCGAAGTTCAGGTCAGTGGAGAGAGTAGGGAGAGTCAACGGCGCGTGTGCACACCCGGTATGTGTGCAGCTGGTGCGGTATTCGTTAAATAGCTGCTTCTTAGCGGTAGGTGTGGTGGTTGAGGTCAGGGGCATGTGTTTGTTCTGGCAGGATTCATCCAGACAGACTGTGGCTGCGTTAGGCCCAAGGAGAACGCCTGGCTGGGGGGTGTGTAACCAGCAGGGTTTACTTAGAGTGATGGGGAGTGAGCGGGAGGTGTTGGTATGAGAACAGTTATACCGAATGGTGTCATAGTATCTCTGTGGTGGTGTAAAGAGTGTAAGCATGGGGTGTGATATGACGGGTTATATGCTCTCTCATACGTTCTCTGCATTCCAGACCATACTATGTACATCGTGCAGGTCAAGGCACTTCTGTCCCTTCTATGGACTTTTATTCATTCTATGCGTCCCCGTCAGTGCAACACACTCCGATCTGCTCTATGCATTCATGCATTCCATTCCAGTCCGCTCTGCGCGCTCCTGACTGCCCCACGCATGCACTCCTGTCTGCCCCTCGCATGCACCCTGTACTCCGCGTTCACCCACCGTGCGCAGTCACCCGCTCCCCGCATTCTCCTGCTCCCCGCATTCTCCCGCTCCCAGCACTCACCAGCTCCGCACACTCATGCTTTCCCCGCATTCAACATTAGTATGCACTCATCAGCCCCTTAGAGTTATGTTAGTACGCAGTAGTCCAGTTCTATAAATTCATTTGCTCTCTAGCCTCATCCGCTCTAGAACCTCATCCACTCTACACGTCTCCCCCACTCTACACGCTCATACGTTCTGTGCAATCAGTTCAACATTCGCTTTTCTGTATTTATGCCCTTGTCCGCCAAACACGCTAGTCTGATATGCATACCCAACCATTGTACATGCTCATCCGCTTATGTTCATCCATTCTATACCTTCATCCGATCCACATACTCATTCGATTTACACTCGTTCGATCTAAGTGGTCATCTGTTCCTCCACTTATGCATTCTTCCACTTCGTGCATTCAACTGTTTACACAACCACTCTACACTCAGGCGCTTAACATGTTCATCCAATGTACTTACTCATTCGATTTACACATTTATCCAATCTAGTCATCTATTCTTCCACTCATGCATTCTTTCATTCAATGCATTCATCTGTTCACACGCTTCATCCATTATAACTATTTCATCAATGTTATTTACTTCGTTCCCTCCACGTGCATTATGTGCATTTCAGCAGTTTACAACTCCTTACTGTTTCCATATGATTTATTCTTATTATCCACTTCACTGTTTTGATCTACTTTACTTGTTTAATTCTGTTTGTCTAAAATCATGTCATAATGAATCCCACTTTGATAATGCTCATCTATGGATCAATATTGAGGCTAGACATATCTCCATTTTCCCTTTCCCACTTCCTAATGACTTCATGGCCCAATATTACTTTTCCTTCACTACACTTTCAAAATTATCTGGAATAAACTCCATGACAATTTCATTCACCAAGCTGAATCCCAATGATTGGATTTTGTAGGATTAAACCAAAGAAAGCAATTTGTCTACTATATATAGATGGTACACTTCAGATATCAGATACATTAAGCAACTAATCCAAAATTCGGAAGCTAGCCCCTTTCATACGATTTGCATAATCTTCCCACCTCTGTTCTACCCTTTTATACATCCCTAATCAAATAAATCACCAATCCTTTCCTACCTATAACCAAAAATCCCCTTGTCCCTTCCTAAATCAATTGATCATCCAAAATTCACTGCAGGCAGCCGACGCGAGGTGAGAAAGGCCATCCGGGCCCTGCACACCTCTATTGGTGGCAACTAGGCCCCCAGACCCCCGGTGCATCCCTGTCCCACCCCGCACCCTCTTCCTGGGTCCCGCTCCCGCCTCCCATCCCGCCCATCCCCGCTCTGATTGGGCCGTGAGCCCTTCATCACTGGTCCTCCCAAGGCAGCCCTCTGCCCGGCAGCCCCAGCGGCTAAGGGCCCCATGGCCAAGGGCGGCTCCAACAGAGGCGGCTCCAGGAAGTGTCAGCAGGTGTCCGCAGGGGACGCCAAGGAAGCCAACAACCAACAGACACCACCAAAGCCGTGAGTGTGGTATGGGTAGGGGAGTAGAGCAATCACTCCACTCCAGAAAGCCCATGCCACTCTATCTTACTAGACGGAATTGTGAAAGTTAGCATGTCCACTCTAGAACTGTGAAAGTTAGCATGTCCACTCCTAGACGGAATTGTGAAAGTTAGCATGTCCACTCCTAGACGGAATTGTGAAAGTCAGCATGTCCACTCTAGAACTGTGAAAATTAGCATGTCCACTCCTAGACGGAATTTGCGAAAGTTAGCATGTCCACTCTAGAACTGAAAGTTAGCATGTCCACTCCTAGACGGAATTTGTGAAAGTTAGCATGTCCACTCCTAGACGGAATTGTGAAAGTTAGCATGTCCACTCCTAGACGGAACTATGAAAGTTAGCATGTCCACTCTAGAACTGTGAAAGTTAGCATGTCCACTCCTAGACGGAATTGTGAAAGTTAGCATGTCCACTCCTAGACGGAATTGTGAAAGTCAGCATGTCCACTCTAGAACTGTGAAAATTAGCATGTCCACTCCTAGACGGAATTTGCGAAAGTTAGCATGTCCACTCTAGAACTGAAAGTTAGCATGTCCACTCCTAGACGGAATTTGTGAAAGTTAGCATGTCCACTCCTAGACGGAATTGTGAAAGTTAGCATGTCCACTCCTAGACGGAACTATGAAAGTTAGCATGTCCACTCTAGAACTGTGAAAGTTAGCATGCCCACTCCTAGACGGAATTGGGAAAGTTAGCATGCCCACTCCTAGACGGAATTGCGAAAGTTAGCATGTCCACTCTTAGATGGAATTGTGAAAGTTAGCATGTGAAAGTTGCATTTAGAAAGTGTGCCCTACAGCCTCTCCGTCAAGCTCAGAAATGTGCCCAATAGCCTCTCTGGTAAATTGAATTTAGATGTGTGCCCAAGATCCTCTGTGAAAGATGCATTTAGAAGTGAGCCCAATAGCCACTCTGTGAAAATTACATTCAGTAGTGTGCCCAATAGACACTCTGGAAAGCTGCATTTAGAAATGTACCCAATAGACACTCTGGAATGCTCCATTAGAAGTGTGCCCAATAACCTCGCTGTGAATTTAGTAGTGTTCCCAATAACCACTCTGTGAAAGTTGCTTTCAGAAGTGTGCCCAACAACCCCTCTGTGAATTTAGAGGTGTACCCATTAGCCGCAATGAGAGTTACATCTAGAGGTGTGCCCAATAGCGCCTCTGGTAAATTGAATTTAGAAAAGTTCCTAATAGCCTCGCTGGAAAACTGAATTCAGAAGTATCCCCAATAGCCTCGCAGGAAAATGAAGTTAATAGTGCGCCCAGTAGCCTCTCTGTGGAAAATTGAATTTAGATATGGGCCCAATATCCCCTGTGAAAGCGGCATTTAGAAGTGTGCCCATTAGCCACGCTGTGAAAGCTGCATTTAGAAGTGCTACCAATAGCATCTGTGCAAATTGATTATAGAAGTGCATCCAATAAACACCCTGGAAAGTCTCAAGTAGAAGTTTGCCCAATAGCCTCTCTGGAAAATTGAACTTAGAAATGTAGCCCAGTAGATGCTCTGTGAAAATTTGCATTTAGAAGTGTACCCAATAGCCTCCGCGAATGTTACACTTAGAAGTGCGCCTAATAGCCTCGCTGATAAACTGAATTTAGAAATTTTCCCAATAGCCTCTGTATGGAAAATTGTACTTAGAAGTTCGCCCGGTAGCCTCTCTGGGAAAGTGATTTTAGAAGTTTGCACATTGAAAGAGCATATAACCATTCTTACCACACCCCACGCTTACTCTCTCCTTTACATCACCACTCAACTAGAACACAGAGATACTATGACACCATTCGGTATAACTGTTCCCATACGAACATCCACCGCTTACTCCACATCATTCTATGTAAACACTGCTGGTCTCACACCCCCAGCCAGGCGTTTCCCTCAGGCCTAACGCAGCCACATCCCTTCCGGATAAATCCTGCCAGAACGAACACATTCTCCTGATCTCTCAACCACCACACCTACCAATAAGAATCAGCTATTACATGTGTACCGCACGAGCTGCACACATATCCGGTGCACACACGCACCTTTTGACTCTCCCTACTCTCTACTGATCTGAACTTCAGTTCCCAAGGGCGTTCAACCTACCAGCGCCTTCAGACCATACCAATGGTATATAAGGCGCTATATAAGTGCAAAATAACAATAACAAAAAATAAAAGGAGCCACATTATGCTTTTCGTAATGATCCCCCTTTCCTAACTCATTTAATCTCAGCACCATCAGACAATGGGAAAGTGACTGGCATCTTCAACCCTCTTCAGATCATTGGACCAAGATTTGGAAAGCATGTCAATGCACGTCCCCTGCCGCTAATTTTACCCAAACCTACTTTTTCATTTTCCACTGTGCATTTCTTACTCCCTCACATAATGCCAAAAATCTGGTTGCCTTATCTAATAACTGTTGGTCATGTTCTGAACCAAATACAGATTTTGTTAATATATTTTTATGCATTCTGGTCTAAAGTCTGGTCATGCATACAATACATTTTTCTTTTAACAGAACCACTAACACTCGCTAATCTAATGATTGGACCCATAATTAATCCAGTTATAAGTCAAATCAATTCCCCTTGTTTAACTTTATGAACATTGCTTTTCATGATAGTACATGTAATTGGAAGACTACAAATCTTTCAAACAGTACCTGGTGGAATTCTATATGCTCCGTCCATTGTATGGAACAAGGTCATGCTCGGACTTCTTTCCTAATTTCTTATGTCTGGCTATTGTGTCCGTCTCCCCACTTCAGTTTCATTTGTTATTATATCCAAATAAGTTAAGCTAAACTTTTATACTAAACCTTTGCCAATTTATTTAATTCAAATGTTATGTAATAGTTTAAAATGATTTCCTGTTTATATCATTTGCCTTTATTCAATCCTAATAAAAATATTTAAAACCTAAAGAAATGCACCAATATGCTATGGTCTGTCGCAAATTACACCTACGGCAAGATCTTCAAACCATCTATGCCCCAAGCAGCGCCACATAAGGGCCTGCAACTTTTGGACACCCCAGATGTTTTGGATAACTCCTATTAGCCCTAGCAACCTATGTTCTGTGCATAGAGGCATGTGCGAGGAGGGCAGCACTGTGCCTGTGGGGCTAGGATACATGGCTGGGGTATATACATTGGCTGTACCGAGTGTGATGTCCATGAGCGGGTGACTTAATCCATATCCGTATTGCGTGTTATTCTAGAATTTGAGTGATTGTGCCATGAGCAGACGTGGATACCGTGAAGAGTTGGCGAGGGGCACAATCTTGAAGCGACATTGTAAAGCAACCTAGCATGAGAATACTCCCAGCAAATCATAATAAGAAAGTAAAAAAATGCCTCCTTATGTCAAACCTACCAGTCCCTGTGTAGAGCTCGCAGTTCACACTTCCAACAGTCAATCCCCCTTTCAAGATAGATGTATGCCCTGTGCAACAAGGATGATGAAATTTGCTGAAAAAGGTAAAAGCAGTCTGGAAACTAGACCCACTATCAAAAAGGATTTATGTAAGGCACACATCTAATTCAGAGCTGCTGCAGATTAAAATTCAAGCCTAAATGTAATCTTTAGTATATAGGTTGGATGGCGGAAAACTTGGACCCACCTTGCTGTGCTAGTGGGCCTGCTGGGACTTCTGCCCATTAGAGCAACAATCTGTTTGGAAGAGGGCCATGACATGCTACACAGCAAGGCCACGCTCCCAGACATTGCACCTCAATGACCAACATAGTCCTACGGATGTAGCAACATGACTAGGAGCAGGATCCATCATGCCTCACAGACCTACACCAAGGAATATCGAAACTGAGACGCACAGGGTTTACACTCCCTGGCAAGCCTTCATGCATTGGGGCTGCAACAATGGCAGATGCTTTATAAATAAGTTATACCAGGTTGCAGTGTCGATTTCTAAGGAATGCAGAGGACTTCAAACGTGGCAAATTTTAACTTACAGGTTGAATTAAAAGTTGCATAACAAAAATGAAGTGTTACTAGGAACCAAGTACCTGTCTCAAAACCAGCAGGTCATGCCAAAAGGAAAACTAACAGTATAGAAAAGATGTAGCATAATTAAACTTGCCATAGGGCACCAATATTTAAGTGGCTGTGGGTTGGAAAGTGGAGGGGGGAAGCAGCCTAGACTCCCTGTAAACTGGTGCGGGACAGGAAAAGGCTACAGGGTTGGCCTGTTGGCTGTGAGACTGGGGAACCCATCAAGCACCACAGCACAGATAATTTAAGCCCACACGCACTAACCTCCACTGTTCAGAAAGCTCAAGCAGCCCTGAGGCGCTAGGGTGCCCTAGGGATAAAACTACAAAGGACCCAGAGCAGAGTGGCAGGGGATCCAAGCACTCCAGCAATTCCACAGAACTGAGGTGGTGGCAGGGGCAATGAAACTGTTGGATGACAAGTTTGGAAGGACTTTAAGAACAGTGGATGGGCAACTAAAGTGGTTATGTTTAACATCCAACAGGAGAACAGTCCTCTGATATCCAGTCTGCAGTCTGAGATAAGGAAGGCAGCTGTTTGCATACATTGTAGAAATTACATTTGATGTCAGAATACAAGGTCTAGAATTGAGGGAAAATTTGACTGACTGTGGAAGACATTGAAAATAGAGAACCGGGAACAAACCCAAGAATCATGGGGCTGAACGAAAGGTAAAAGCTTTACTGGGGAGCAGGAGGAGACTAGTGAAGGTGCTCAGAGTAGGTGGCTCAGCCCAGGGACCCACAGCAGTGGTGAAATGTCAAAACGTCACTATAAAAAAAATGCTGATATTCTGCTGCAAGTGAGAAAACTGGTGCAGGTGGAAGGCTCCAAAGTAAAGATCTTCAAGATGTCAGATCTCATTTCGTGAGAAGGGAGCCCAGGCAACAGTGTGGCCAACTTCTCAGGGCAGATATCCTTGGAACTTCTGTTCATCCTCACATTTCAATACAAATGGAGACTACTTCAGGGTCACGAATGGCACGTCGACAAACTCATGCACGTCAAAGACATCAGGAAGGAGATGTCATAATAAGTGCAGGAAAGTTAACAGCCCTGTGAATTAAGGAAAGGAGGAACTTGTCTTGAGAAAGTCTGGGGGGACACAGCATTTAGTAAGATAACACTCCTTTGGGAAAAGGCTGAACCCCTCAATTGGAGATATCTGCAGACATCAGGGGTCCCTGTGGGGGATTTTAATTTTAGCCACAAGGAAGAGGGCCAATCGGGGAGAAGTAATGTATGAAAAGTTAGGAGGGTAGAGGAATCTAAATGACAGCCGGGGAGAGAGGACATTGTTCCTGGCAGACCATGGTTATGTGAGCCTCAGCTTATACCAATTGGAAAAAAATACAATCCAGCAGGTGGAGGGAAGAATTGGCCTCGCACACTTAACAAATCCTTAGAAACTGGCATTGAGTCAGGAGGGGAGGTTGGATGGCCGAATAGACGGAGCAAGTAGCTCTGGGTTATTGCAGATTGCCTCTTTGAATGGGACGGGGATCCACACCTAGATTAAGAGGTCATTACTAGAAAGTTAATTCAGCAAGTGCCGTCTGGGCTTTCGCTTCTCAATATGAGAAGGGCAAAGAAGGAATACCGGGCAGGAGCATGGACCAATCATTCTGGATCTAAGGGGTGGTGAACAAGGGCAGTGTTGGAATCTTAGTAAGAAACAGGTGCGAGGAAGTGAGAAGGAAAGCAGCCTGGACAATGCGAGGCTTCAGGGTCGTATATGCAATCTACGATTGACGCTAGTGCAGATTTATAGCCCAACTAGGGTCAGCATACGTGAGAACAATGTTCTGGGACGTTGAGGGCTTGATCCTGGTTGGAGATTTCAACCCTATATGCTGAACAGGGAGGGAGAAGGGGAACAAGGGGTGCAGCTGGACAACAGATTGTTGAAGCAGCCTCTGAATTCCCACTACCTCTGTGATGTGTGGAAGGACAGGAATCCAGGTAAAAAGGAGTAGTTTTACTCTGCACATACACAAACAATGACCACATACTAGTGTCAGGCGGGAGGTGCTACAGATATTGTGAAGCACGAGAAACCGCATGAGCATGGACCGACCACAAGATTCAAACGATTTGATAAGTGCAGACAAGGTGAGGCGGTGTAACAATTTTCTGTTGAAGGATGCACCGTTTATGCACGCACTACGGGCGAGCACAAAAACATTTCAGGAAAAGTGACAGCAGGTTATGGGGGGGTTGCAAAAGTGACAATAAGGAGCCTGCTTATTAAATAGGGTGCCAAAGGATGCACCTCCTTAGTTGAAATGCATTAATAGCAGTGACCCCAAAGAGGATAAAGGTCCCCAAAGGTGAGCCTCTTACCGGACGATATCCTTGATAAATTGACGCAAAGATCTTCCAACTGTGTTGCGCTTGAGGGGTAAAAGGCAGGTGGGTGTATACCCTCTCCCCTCCTTGATTGAGCTGGTAACTGAACCCCTGACTAAAGTATACGACTCAGGATTCAGAGACTGAGGGCAGGTTGACAGGAATTGAAAATGCCCCATTTGCAGGCACCCTTCTTAACTTAAGCAAACCTGACCTGTTCCCTCCATTGGGGGGAGAGTTGAATTAGAGTATGGTGGGGTTCGAAGTGAACACCCAGAAGTCTTAATCCCCATATAGGTCATATCCGGAGGAAAGTGTGGCAGACAGACTATACACATTTTAGAGTACAACAGAAAGGCTTTAGGTACCTGGGGAATTGACCTCACGGGGAGAATTTGGGGCCTTTTGCAGTAAACCATCCTCTCTTCAACAGAATATACAAGGACTTAGTGTCGTCCTTGTAGCTCTCCTGGCTGGGGCGACTCAATTCCATTAAAATTAATATACTGCCAAAGCTTCCATTTCAGATGGTGCCTCTCAAAACAGATGACGGCGACATGGTTTAGGTTTGTGGCAAAGATACCAAACCGTGAAACTCCATATGGGGGGTGCTCCAGATATGGAGACATGATATGGCAGCAGAGCCGAGGGTCTTTGTGCCACACTGAGAAATGGATGTTCCTGGATCAGCTATAAAACTGCTAAATATGACCAAGACTTGCCAGGATATTTCCCGGCATCAGCTGAGGGTATGTGGTGGGCATGTGAAATGATATACGTTATGGCATTTTTAATGTGCCTATACACAAGTGTTTCAAGGCGCGACAAAGTAAGGGAGGGGGGAACAGACTACATCTTACCACGCCAGGTGTCATTCCGATGGCACAAGTGCATGGGAAGGGGAAAAGTGCAGAGGGCAGGGGGGGAGTGCAGTGCATGGGATAATAGAATAAATAAAATACGGCCAGCTGGTGGCAAGTGCAAGGTAAGTGCAGACATAAGTGCTGGTAGGGGACTGTAGGGATACAGAAAAACAGTCCCCCAGGTGCGGGGGTTACCAGGCAGGCAGTGCAGGTGTGCAACTGGTGGGGACTGGGCACGAGATGAGAAGGATGGCCAGGCAACCAGTGCAGTTTCAGCCAGGAATTCAGCAGGGGAGAAAAGCAGAAGCAAAGAGGGAGGTTTTAAGGTGCTTCCGGAGCCGGAGATGGTTCTCAAGTTTCAGGGAGGCTGTTCTAGAGGAATGCCCCAGCCGAGGAAAGGGATCTACCACCAAATCGTTGCTTGGAGAAGCAACTGACCCTGAGGGAGTTGGGGGCAGATGAGCAAGAGCTCGAGAAGGAAGATATTTAGGGAGAGAGTTGAAGGTATTGAGGCCACAGAAGGCCTTGGACAATGCAAAGGGTTTAGAATGCAGCCACTGGGAGCCAGTGCAGAGATTCCAGTTCTGGAGAGATACGCTCCCTGGGCTTGAGGCCAAGGACAAGTCTTGCAGTCCTGTTCTGGATGAGTTGCAGAGGGCAGAGAGTAGAAGCAGGCAGATTTATAGAGGCTGTTGCAATAGTCCAGCCTAGAGAACCAAATCTCTGGAGACGGTGAGATTCTGGGGGAGGAGAAGAATGGGAGAATACCTCTGAGGAGGTGCAGCTGGTAGTTTGACTTCGAGATGTCAGATGTGAGGAGAGAAGGAGTGTGGAGTCGAAGATGACCCCATGGTTTTTAGCCTTGGAAGTAGGAGCAGGAAGAGGGCCAAGAGAGGCCAGCCAGAGAGTGGCAGGAAAGGAGGCAGTGGGTTTGAGACTCATTGATCCACCTCAGCACTGCTTTCCAGTATTGCCAGAGATGGTACCATAACCAAATGTTAGTACTGTTTAGGGTGCAGTGCTGTTTAGGCTGCAGAACACTGAGGAGGAATGGGTCCATGTACCACAGTACACTTTCTACTCTTGGCGGCTTACCCACCCAATATGACGGCTATTGAGCAAGATATTATGGATATGTAGGTACTTGCAGCGAGGTTACAGGATAGGGCTAATGTCATTGAATGGGAATGGCATGCCTTCAGGGAATAATGTGCTACCAGTGGGTTGGGTGATGTGCTCGACTTGGAATGACGGATTTGCTAGGGGTTAGGGGGGCCTAAAGGTGCGAGAGGTTTGTATCTCAATTGTAATGAAAGTGATGTTTTTACAATTTTGAACAAAGGGTCACAAGTCCTTGAAATGGAGGCTTGAAAAAAGTTCAGGAACCTCAGAGCTCCCCTGAGCTAAATGCTTTCCTTGACACTAGACGCATCAAAAGTGGTTCTCTTCAAAAATACTATTACCAACCATCACCCTTGCATGGTAAGACTGGGTCCCAAAAAAAAAAATCTTGACGCATGTATTATGCATGGCCTAGGACCAAGCGCTAAATTCTCCAGGTGTCCCACTAAGGCCCAAACTGGCGCCCTACATCAGTCACTATTTCGGTTCAAGCAGTTTAATGCAAGTGACAGTTGGCTAATAGAGGGCACAGTATCAGTAGATTCAGTGCACTTGCAAAGCAGCATCCCTCTTCGATGCAATGACTGTAGCAAACAAACCGCTCAGCAACATGCTGGGGTCTCTGTATAAATCAACAATGTTCCTACTAGAACGGAGACAAAAGCAGGTGTGTGAAACCAGAGAACATCTTGGCAGCATTGTGCCATGGCCAGCCTTTATTTCTGCTGTTACCAAACCCCAGTGGCATAAAGCCAAAACTAATAATTTGGTCATGAAAACCAGACCAGCGAAACAATCCCTACTTTTTGTTTAACTATCAAATAATCTAACAGAAGGCATACAAATTATCTTCCTTCACAGGAATCTTTATCCATGTGCTTCTTTATGTGCCAGTTTTAAATTAAAGGCAACAGTTTGGGCTTTTCGAAATAATGAATGTGCCATGTATTCTGAAATGCCCAGTTGCTCCCATAATTAACAATCAACTGCAATGATCTGGCATTACTCCCAACAAATGATCGGTATCGCAATCATATGATAAAAGTGCTTACAACCTTGAAGGCGGTGTCCTGTTGTGCTGAGCACTCCCCCGGCAAGAATTTGCACAAGTACACATATGCCAGTCTTCTCCATTGCCATTTTTTTTTTTATTTACTACATATCACGAGGACATGTTCACCACAAGATCATAACCAATACCTGTGAATATTTAAGTCGGAATGCAGACTCTAGAGGCCACCATGACACTTCTACATTTGACCATGGCAGAAAGTTTTGCACAGGGCCTTGGAAGCCGGCCCCACTCCTTGAAAAACATAGCATGTTCACAAGTTGATGAATGCATGGGGAGATGAACTGTTAACGATTACCTAATGGCGGCAGCAGAAGTGGCCCATGTATCAGGCCAATGATGGCCTCACTTTAGCCAAATTAGTTATTAAGAATAGCAAGATTTAGGAACTGCGTTGCGAGGACAGCATTCCAAAGGCATGGGTTGGTCAGACAGAACCTGTGTTGGAAGGTGGAGAAAGCAAACTAGAAACAAGGGGCTGGGCCCGATAGTAAGCTTAAGGCAACCTGTGGTCTGGTACAAAAGGAGTCCCAGAAAATCCCTTTTACCCGCATCTGTCCAGCGGTGGACTGGCCTATAGAACTCTGGAGATTTCCCAGTGGGCCTCTGCACCCTGGGCCTCTTGTATGGTATTTCCAAATGTTCATAGGAAAAGCATTGGGCTTGCTGAAAATGTGTCATATGCGGCCACTTCTTTCCAGGGCCTCTTTTGGTCCCCAGTAATTAGCTCCAGGGCCTCTTAGTTCCCAGTCCACCCCAGCATCTGTCGGCACCAAGACGGTTCGGGCTGAAGGGGACGCTCTGGTTCAGCACAACCCGGAAATCATCAAGCTCCTAGACATTTCAAAGCTGTTTTAACCCTTACTGATCAGACTGCAAGTAAGCTTCTACCTCAAGAAAACGCAAGAGTCCTCCAACATTCATAGTGACTTGCAGGGACAGTCGCCTCTCCTGGCAATGTGCCTGGCAGAAAGTGGGATAAGGACTGTCGCAACGCAGCCAACTTTCCATGATGCAATTGCTGGAGTCAATGCAGGATTCCCAGCACTCCTGCCCTACTTGGACTATTTAGTAGGGTGGGACGTTTCAGCCAAGGGATCAACCTTCCTGCCCCAAGTAATGCCACCATATCGAGATTTGAAATGGTCTGAAACGATTTGGAAAACAACCACGCTGCTCACGGGTAGAGCAGCTTAGGGGGCGAGCAACCCATTCCAAAAGCTTCTGGTCCCATTCGTGCATTAAGCAAGGTTTGCAATAACCCATGTTGGCTCCGCATGGACCTCAAACGTGTGCAAAAAGCAGATCCTTCAGCAGCCTAAGAAAACTAAAGAAGCAGCCAAGGAAACCTCATGAAGCAGACGCTGAGCAAAGGCTGGTTCACAGATTAAAATTGCCTAGACTCTCGTAAGTGAAACGCTGTTCTGTTGGCCACCATGACAATGCCCAAGCCAACATGGCAGGCAATGGCTTCACTATCAAAACAAAGGGCAGCACCAGATAGATGGTTATGTCCCATCAACTGATTGTAAACTCTACAACTAGAGTGCATAGGATAAAGCAATGAAGCAGTACCTGGCCTGAACAAAATTCAGGCAACGCACCATGTGGACATGACATTGCAAATACAACCACTTCAAAAGAACACTGGTCAGGCTTTTGGCGACTTGACGTTTTAGCCAAAATGAGAAATTGACAACGCAGCAGTCACACTGCACAAAGAACACTGGTCAGGCTTCTTGGCGACTTGACGTTTTAGCCAAAATGAGAAATTGACAACGCAGCAGTCACACTGCACAAAGAACACTGGTCAGGCTTCTTGGCGACTTGACGTTTTAGCCAAAATGAGAAATTGACAACGCAGCAGTCACACTGCACAGAGAAGAGACAAAGCCACAAAGCACATAATCCATGGTGTTTATTCTGGTTGTCAAACTACACAAACATGATTGTGTGCACTTGAAGACTTATGCTGCATGAAGGGCACGCCACCTGTTCAAGGGGCCCTTGGTGGGGATGTATTTGACACCACAGCCATCTGGGACAAGGCGTTTTTCTGCACACATACTCTCAAACTCATCTGCGTTGAACTTGGTGAAACCCCATTTCTTGGAGATGTGAATCTAGAAGAAAGCAGAAAAAGGTCCATTAAGTCAAGAAACAACCACGGATAACATGGGTGTTCAGTGAAACCAATTGTCTGGGCTGTAACTATTTAACTAGCTTATTTTAGTATAGTCACTGTAGATAAACCAGAATTTGATGACAAATGTGATAACAAGCCAAGGCTGTCTCAGGGGTCCCTTAAAGCACTCCATATGGAATATGGAGCACATACACAACCCCAGAACGTCACTGTATGCAGACATTGCACACCACCTCCCGATAACAGCAGGAGCTGGTCGGCTTAATTGACTGCAAAACTGAGAAATCTGTTCATGCCAGAAACTTCTGCAAATTAGAATCAAACTTGTGAAAGGCAAGCACTAAATCATGTCCACTAGTTTGTGCAAAGTACGGTCAAACAGCAACCCAGGAAGACTGGGGTGTTGAATGGAGAAGAATGGTAGCAATGAAAGCTAAGAGAAAAATTGCGCAGACCCCAATGTCAATTAATCTCCCACACCATAAAAGGAAAAGCAAGAGATATGGACAGTTCTACAGAGATTTTGGGAGCGGAAGAGCAATACAGCGATGCAAGCACACAGCTTGCAGATTGTGCTGCAGGTAAATGGGGTATTTGAGGTGGACATGTGCACAACCTTAATGGAGATTAAGCAAGCGTGAGAAGACCAGAGTGGACTACCACACAACGGTAGCTTGAAGTGAAATTAATAGTGAGCATGATCAGACCAAAGCAAGAAATACAGTGCCAACTCACCTTCTGACGCCCAGGGAACTTGAACTTGGCTCTGCGTAGAGCTTCTATCACATGTTCCTTGTTTGAAGCCTTGGTGCGGACCGACATGATCACCTGGCCAATGTTCACACGGGCAACAGTGCCTTGTGGTTTACCAAACGCTCCACGCATTCCGGTCTGAAGTCTATAGGGAAGTGAACAGTTAGATTAAATCTAGCCACGGCATCAGAATAAACAGATTAAATAGTATTCCTGAAGACTGCACAGATGCTGCTGCCCTCAAGTCTACAAATGTTTTACAAACACAGCAATGCTGCGTCTAACAACATTGCCAAGAAACAATGAAAATAGTGTGAGATGAAAAGATTCTTTGTATGTATCCAAGGTCCCTTTAAGCTCTCCATACATGAGATGGAGCACATACACACCCAGGAATGTTACTGTGTGCAGCCATTGCACACCACCACCCGATTGCAACAGGAGTTGGTCGGCTTAATTGGCTGCAAAGTATTGCATTACGATTAAATTAAATGGCTTAAATTGGATTTTTACATTAACATACGGATTTCAGTAGACAGTTAGCTGCCATAGCAAGTTTTAGGATTGCATATTAAGTCACACGTGCACAGAGTTCCACAAGCATATCAATAATGAATGCTTCATAACAGCTGTGACCACTTATTCACCCAAGTTCCAAAACTATCAGGAGTCTCCTGTAATATGACGCAGGACGCTTTCATCACCCACACCACCAGATCCATTGAGACATTAACACCATACCTATCAGCACCGGCACAGGACAACATTTTGTTGATGCGGATGACATGGAAGGGGTGTAGGCGCACCCGAATGTGAAAGCCATCTTTCCCGCAGCTCTTCACCATATACTTATTGCAACAGATACGGGCAGCTTCCAGGGCTGGGGGAAAAACGCGACATCGATTCCAGTTTTAGCAATAGCTCAGTAAGGCAGAACCATTAAAAACGTCAAAAGGACAATTCTACATAAGATGCACGACAAACGAGTCAATGCCAAGGCCGCTTTACTTGCTGCAAGAGAACAGCAATTGGCTTGCAGATGTTGCAGCCTGAACTCAAGGTACAGTTAAACTGTAACGGTAATAAATGCTCAAACCAAAGCAGTATAGCGAAGCAGACCCATTTTTTTTTACAACGTCCATAATAAAAAAAAACAATCGACAAAATGCAATGTCTTGAGGGTCCCTTAGAGCACTCATATAATTTATAGAGCACATACACAACCCAGAAAGTTCACTGTTTGCAGCCATTGCACACCACCTCCCGATAGAAGCAAGAGCTGGTCGGCTTAATTGACTGCAATGCATAACAAACTAGGCACTGTCCTTATGACAGCCAACAACTGGCCATGTGAAAAACGTGCACAGATAACCAGCAATAGCATGTACCTCGCCAAGCGTATGGTTAAACAGATTTTTTTTTTTAAAGACCTGGCGCTATGCTGTTACCAGTCACTAAGCATGTGTACTCACCTTCAGAAGACAACTGCTCACATTCATCAGACACCATGTGACCACATAGTGGGAACTCGTCCACCTTTGCCTTCTTTCGGCCCAAATCGAAAATCCTGATCTTGGCATCTGAGAAAGAAAAAAGTATAAGAAAGTGCCTACAAACTGACATTGCTTGACAAATCACATCCCCTGACAAATCACATCCCCAAAATGTCGAAATGGCCGATTAAGCATGTACTGCATCTTACAATTTAGGGCAGCAAACAATGGCATAAAAATGCTCGTTCCTCATTCCTTCAAATAAGAGAAGGTGGGGGATGGTGAAGAGCTCCCAAAGCATGGACAGTATTGCTTTGCATCAAGTTGCTCTTTGTATGTTTCCAAGGTCCCTTTAAGCTCTCCATACATGCGATGGAGCACATACACACCCAGGAATGTTACTGTGTGCAGCCATTGCACACCACCACCTGATAGCAACAGGAGCTAGTCGGCTTAATTGGCTGCAAACGGCAAAGGTTTGTCTTTGCATAGACAGCTGCTGTAGCCGCTCTCGTCTATGCCCTGTCGTAGCCCGAGTTTTTTCTTAGTTTCAATCTGTATGTTTTCTGTATGTTAGTCCGCACCCATCAGCCTATGGTACCAGGTGCGCGTTACAAAAACATGCATAACATGTACAATATACACCACGAACTCTTGTTTAAAATGATCCGACCTAAATGCCTTTCCATTGAGCAGTTGATTACAACTAGAATAAACTCACCATTTCACCCCACTCCATAACCTTAATATTCACAAATACCCCCAATGAAGGTGTAGCGGACAAATCTCCAGCTTCCGCGAGTGCACAATGGTTTACCAAAGCATCTGCCTGCCACAGCGGAACCACCAGACAATGAGGATTTTCGGACGTTACCTTATATTCTCATTTGACCGGCCTCAACCCAAAACAGAAAGCTTATGCAAGTCATGAGCCTACCAAAATCTTGGCTAATCATTAACTCAGTTACTCATTCTTGTCCAAAAAGACTTGGGAGGGCAGGCACCCACTCAAACCAAAGTCAGCTCCCTTAAACTTTCAGGAGCACAACAGCTAGAGACATGGAAATTAACAGTAGTTCAGTATAACGAAGACCAAACCCACCACCTCCCCACCCCAGGATAAGAGGGGGGGTACATGTATACTTTATTGGCATCACAACTTCCTTAAAGGTGAACTCCCCCACATTTCCAATAAGCGCCATTGGCTTTTTTCGTGTACACGCAGGAATGTCTTCGGGAATTCTGCTACAGCTCCGCTCCTGGCACGCCAAATTCAGCATTGGTTCTACACAAATCACTAGCATCCCCCGCACAAGAAACAGCCCTCACATACTGGTGCACTATGTGCAAGCATTCTGAAAAGTTATCCAAAGCTTGAGATTATTTATGTGCACTAAACTGAGATACCGCTAAGCAAATGGCAGCAAAGCAGAGTATAAAACCCAACAGGGTACAAACTTCTCCACTAGCCGTCGACTACCGATAATTGACTCGTGGACTAAGTGATGTGCTACATATAATGGAGGAGACAAGTTAATAGCTTGCAACTTGTACTTTACCTCTGGGGGGCAACAGCAAATATGTAAATCTGTGCTTAACCCAAGTGCGATGGAAAAAAAGTCAAATTACAAGTGCTTATAGCAGTCCATAAAATTTCAACCAAATTGTGAAAAAGAAAACTTACCGGGAACGCCTCTGCAGAAACGGGATTTGGGATAAGGCTTGTTCTTGCAGTATCTATAACTAAAAATAAATTCAGTTAACCGATCTGCAGCACAAAACATGGAATGAAAAGGTAGAAATGCACCACAATGCCCCATTCAAATTTCATGAGCCGCCCAATGTTTTCTACATTAGTCAGAAACCAGCGAAAGAATAGGATTAGTCCACTTGTAAAGCAAGTAACGGAGGTCCTTCAAGTCATCCAACTTACACCCATAAGTGCTGCCATTAGTTTCCTTTCAGAAAATGGACCGCAATTAGAATGTGTCAAGCAATTAGAATGTGTTGATCAAAGTGATAGTCTTGATATGACCAACCCAAATAGAAGCGTATACCAGCCCCCTGCGCCAAAAGAATTCCCAAAGCCTTCAATTGACAGTCGGCATGCATCACTAACATTGGCAAAAAGCTTCCTATTATTGCAGTGTATCGGTGACCCGAGTTTAGGGTAGCTTTCAAAACTAGGGTTGAGGTGAACACCGTATCCATCTAGATGCGAAAATGCTCTGATTACTTAACGGTAATCTTAATTACTCCTAGTCCTAATCTACCTCCTCACAGTATGCACCCATGAAACCCTGCCTACCCCACAATGCAACTGTGCATAGCAAGCCTGTACAGACACTGGGCCCTTCCACACCAGGGGAGGGTGAATTGTACTGGGAAGAGGAGGACGAGTAATGCAGATTACCGGTAAATACGGGCATTACCGCCATGTCCCTCTTCCCAATACTCACCTATGAGGTACACCCAAGCCAAATCAAGTAGTGCCCGAAGGAAAGCAGGAAGCAAGAGGACACCCAAGAATCAATGCAAAAAACCACCAAGTTTGAGCAAACTGATCACAGCTGGGCCACGGACAGCACCCCCACACCAAAGTAACCATCCCTAGAAGTGCCCACGTTAAGCCTGTAATGACTACCCCGAGCATCCGCCCAGGAAGCAGTCATGCCCCTGGTAGAACGACCCTGCACACCCTAAGGGACAAAGATCAGAGGCCAAATAGGCCATATAAATCACCGACTTGACCCAGCAACTAATGGAAACTAAAGCCTCATTCCCGCACCAGCCACAACAAAAGTCACCGGAAGACTGTCAGAACGTTTCCGTCTTGGCCAGGTATTCCAGGACTATACGACGCACATCAAGGGGGTGCCATGACACCTCCTCAAGGAACAGGGTCAGGAAAAAAGGCCGGGGGAGCACTTCGAGTCAGATGAAACTTTGGGCAAGAACTGGGATCACACCTCAACACCAAGCAAGACATGAACAAACGAGCCAGCAAAGGAGAGCCCCTGTCCCCTCCAGACGTCGTGCAGAGGTGATGGCAACTAGAAAACACATCTTCAGCATAAAGGTGTTTAATGTCAACAAGGCAAATTGGTTCAAAGAAAGCCGATTGAAGGGAACGCAACACAATGGGCAGATCCCCAAGAGACCAACCCACAAGACCCAAATCAAACAGAGGAACACTAACCTAACAGCATCTTCAACGCAGCATACCAAGGCCGCGAAGTGGTCACTGCCAACCCCTTATCGAAACCATCCTGCAACACACCTGTGACACCAGCTCCATCACACCAGCTGAGAAAATGGGCAAAATGCCCATCATAGACTCAAGGTACTAGGATGTCTGGAATCGAGAATGGTTTCTGCCACCAGGGGCAAACCACACATTCAACAACCTTGCCCCCAGGAGCCAAGCTGACCAGTGGATCACAGGCAACCCTGCCACTGAAACCCCCTGAAAAGGGCAAGGCCAGCAGGGAATCCTGCCGGTGTCTGGTCAAAGTTTCGACTCAAAGGGTCAAGTCAATTCGAAAACAAAAGGATTGCATTTTTTTTTAAATGTACATTTTTTTTGCTTTAGTATAGGTAAAAGGTTTTTACACCAAAAACAGGAGTTTGTGGGGACCACCCAAATAAATAAACCCTTTTTTTGGTCGAATTGACTCGACCCTTTTGTCAAAAAAACCTTTTGAGTCGAAACTTTGACCTATAACCAATCCTGCTGGCCTCCCGCACCTGGAGATCCACAAGCAACAGTAACTATCCCCTATGAGGCCTGAAGGAAACCACCAAGATCACTAAAACTGTGCGCAGATTTTCTGGGCCACCCAGGAAAAGAGCAAGAGGTGGGGGGGATGCAGGAGACCGAGGCCACTTGATTACCTCCCCTCCCCCTGAATGGACGAACTGTAAGCAAAACCTGGGAACCTTGGCCGAGGAGGGGCAGCAAACGGATCCAACACCAGAGTCCTGAACCAGCGACACCCCGATTAGACAAGATAAACTGAGACGATCTGCAACCATTCTCCACCCCTAAAATGTGTACCGCCTCCAGGGAAAGCAAATGCTGTTCGGTCCAAACCCTGATGCAATCCACAAGATAATTCAGGGCTGGGACCCCGAACATCCTTGATTGCCGACATAGGCCATGGCAGATTCATTGTTGGTTCGAATCAACACAACCCGGTCCTGCAAGAGGGGAAAAAGCTACAGGAGAGCCCAATGAATGGCTACCAACTCTCAATTCGAGGAGTGAAGGAGATCCTCCCCATCCCACTGCTTCGAAGCAGAAATACCAGGGGGGGTTGGGGGGACACCCTAAGCCACTGGCATCGGTGGTCAGTATCACTTGAGGGGGACGATCTAACTTCACCCCCCCTCAACAAGGAGGAATTTCTCAACCACCAACCTACAGAAACTTATAGGACGCTCTAAATCAGGACCCTACATCAAGCGAGACCGAGGGGGACCAGTGAAGCAGAAGATGTACCACCAAGGGACCAAGCTGGAGGTGGGACCAGGAGACCAGAAAAAACAAGCCATATGCCCCTTAACCAGGATCTCCCATGCAGAAGGCCAGGGACATTGAAAGGAGCGACTGGAGATTGAAAGCCCTGGTTTTGGGCAGAACTTTCCAAATCCTGGTGCAGAAGAGCCCCTATGAAACACCAGGTCCTTCGAAGGGGCAAAACAGATTCTCCCACAACACCCCCATTTGAACAGGAATTCCCCACTCCTGGATTGATGGACGAGGAGAATGAGATTGAACAGTGCAGCAGAGATCCGCCTTGATCAGCCCGTCATCCAGGTAAGGGAACAGCTGGACCCCCTTCAGATGCAAATGAGCCACCGCATTCCTAAAGACCCACAGAGAACCTGCAGAACTGTAGATGCGAAGGGTGAAAGGGCGCAATAGGCATCCTGCAGATCAAAGGAAACCATCCAGTCCCCTGCTTGACCAGAAGTATAATCTTTTGCAAAGACCATCTGAAAATGAAAACCCCTGACAAAGAGTTGTTTCAAGTCCAGGATCAGACAAAACTCCCATCCCCCCCTCCCTCAGCCCCCCACCCGAGATTTCGGGGCCAAGAAAATCAAAGTAGAACCCCAGACCTCACTGGAGCTGTGGCACGGTCATCATGGCCCCTTTGGACAGAACCCCAGCAACCACTGAAGAAATGGCCGCTTTGACAGGGCCCCCGGGCAGCGAAGTCATGATCCAGGACTTCAATCAGGTAACCTTCCCAGACAATCAGCAGGACCCAAGCATCGGAAGACCACTGCCCCCACACAGGAAAATGTTGGACAGCCCCCCACACAGTAATTGTCAGACATTCCAGACGGAAGCCCTTGGATCGATGAAATGGGCCAGGCCTGCCCCAAAACTGCAGCGTAGCACCCAAAGCCTGCTGAACCCGAGGAGCAGACTTGCGCCATAACCCCATCAGCGTGATTATCAGCCCAGGACACCTGATGAACCTAGTCTTCTATTGTGACCTCGAAAAAGATTACTGCCCATAAAAAGAAGCCTAAGAGAAGGAGCCTTCTGGGAGTTCGAATTTCCAGTCCATCATATGAAGCGGACAAGCAGATATGCATGCACCCATGGCCACAGTGGTGCCCCCGACGCTATCAAGAAAGAACAAAAAGGAGTCTGCGCTGCATATCACAAGCACAGCCTGATCCATCTTCCATAGCCTTAGAAGCTGAGGCTCCCCAGTAACGTCGGAGCCGTATATGCACCTTAGATATTGGCCCTTGGTGCAAGATGAGAACCCACATGAGCCTTCTTCAGGACGACCTTAGATTTACGGTGCACTGGGTCCCGGATGGCAGCTTCCTCGCAGCCTTGGAGGAACAGCCCACCAAACGGGACAGATTATCATAGACAGCCACTGTGTACGGGATAAACTCAGCACCTTTCAAAGCAGAGACGTGCCATTAAGTGTAGCATGGAGACGTGTTCTGGGTCATTCCATTCACGTAGCACCTTCGTTTTTATATCAGATATCTTGGAAGGCCCAGTTTTGAAGCATGTTTTATTGCCTTATTTTAGGGTGAGGCGACCACTCCACCTCCAGCAGGACAGAAAACCCCAGAGTCCAAAATCTGAGAAATCAGTCTACTTCATCCTGGTAGATTTTCCTTTGGCCTCATTAGAATCAGAACCCACTGAAGACTGGATAGAGGCAGGAGGAGGAAGATTAAGCCGAAGCAGGGGGTGGCCCTATGCCTGCCCCAGAACACCATGCACTGCAATGGCCTGATTCATAAGGACTTTGATCTCCTTCTGGGACCAGGGCCATGGGCTTCTTGCGTTTCTTTGTTATGTCGACGTTCATGTCTCCTAGAATTAAGAGTCCACATGCCAACACAGAATGCAGTCCCACGCTGCAGAAGCTGTCACTAACAGGCAAGTAACGAGACGGGGCAATCTGCTAAGCAGAGCATCCCCACCCCGAATCAGGCCAACAGGGCGCCTCTCCTTAGCAGAAACATGGAGACAAACCATGCCTGCAAACATGCACCTGCAGGAAGAGGGGGCTGGGGAACAATGCACAGCGAACGGTATAGCCGTCGAAAAGCAACCAAAGTCGGCATGCTTTTAAATGCAATATAAAACTGCAAAAGGATCCCCAGGCCCCCGGAGGGGTCCCAGCCAGCCCTTCGCTCATCCGGGCCCCAATCCGCACAGGGAGCCCACAACCTACCATGAGAACGCTGCCGCCCAGCAGATGTCAACACGGAGGAAACCGCAACGATGCAACCAGAGCCCTGCACCAAGAAAATCCAGTTCCTGTCAGACAGGATAAAACGAATTGTGTATGGTGGGTAAGTGGGAGGTTTATGCCCAAGAAAAAAAAAAAAAGGTTCCTGCGGGAGAAGCTGGGCCTCATAGGTGAGCACTGGGACGAGGAAGAGGGACATGGAGGCAAGGGACAGCTACTGCCATGGTGGGGTCTGTTTGTGAGAAGGCAGTTCCAAAGAACCAATAAACTGGAAGATTGCCCCACATAATGAGCCGTTTCTCTATATTCTGGCAGGAATCAGCTCGCGATAGCATGGCTCCTGGCAATTGAAGTAAAAAAGTGCTTCCTCCTAAAACAGTCAGATATGGACAAATGATCCACTCAACCCATCCGGAGTTCATACTTAACAGCTACCCAGCTACCCTTTGTTTCCTACCTCTAACTCTCCAGGGGCCATATGTACTGCGCTCCAGTGCTTGCCAGCCAAGTTTTATTTTATTGTATATAATAGATGCACAATGTGCTTCATAAGCAATTCTTGTCTTGCTTAAACGCATTCCAAGCTACTGCTCAATCATTCTTGGTGTACACTTTTTGTATGCACCTGGCACCCTGTAACTTCTCAATGTAGAGCTGCTACAGTCAACTTTACTAATGGTGCATGCCAATACCATTTTTTGTTTTAATTGATAGTTGTGACCAGGATAGCAACACGTCAGTACATTTCTCCATGCAAGAAAACGTACTGTGTCGATATAGGATTGGAACCACCACATTTCCTAAAATCAGCAAGCTTCAGTGCTTAAGGAGGGTAGGGCGATACCATGCGGGCTAGCAGCCCACCTGAGATGCTTGATTGCACCAGCGGCATCGCAGTGTGGCATCCAAATTCGAATTATGAGTAAGTCAAGCTCTTAAAATCTGCTTTACAAGCCTATTGAAGGTTGTTGGTGAGTGGTGTGTTTGCGCAGCCACGTGCAAATCTCCATTAGGAGCCCCCCCTGAAGTCTTTCAGCAACGACCAACAACAAATGAGCACTTACTGAAACTCAGTGGGCAAAAAGTAGTATCCATGTGGTCTAGAACCAGTATGGTACAATCAAGATCGGGTTACACCATATAGGGGCTCTAAAGGGACGATTTAACATACTATGTCCAAACGGCAACATGTTCAAGTTCTTGGCTAGGTGATCATTGAATTGTTTGAAAAGTTGTTTACAGCATGTTTATTTAGTTGAATAATGATTAATTCAAGGTTCTAAATTCCAAATAATCACAAAAGTGGCAGGGCGCCACTAGTTGGGGCAGTGCTCCAGAAAGGAGAGTTTCTTTTGGATAAAGTGGCCGTCGCAACGGGGTATTTAATAAGCAAGTAAAACGACAAGTTTTAAGCGCAAAGCAGAATGTTGTGTAATAAATATTTGCACTTCTGTTATTCTTGCACATTAAAGTTATATTTTTACCTGTTCATATCAGGCAGTAATTAAAGTCCCCTCAGTGGCACTACGTATACCATTGGTCCGAACAAACCCATGGAGCTGCGGTTTGGATGAAAGCAGGGGACAGGCACCCATGTGCCAGATTCCTATTTTTTTGTTGAGTTTTTGCCCATTTTAGTCAGTACAAGTGGCTGATACGCCATCTGTAGGGCTGGCTAACTAAAAATAAACATGGCATAGAAAAGTCACTGATACTGGGCAAAGCTGAAGCAGCCGAAGCTCAGGCTAGGTCCTGGATGGGGAAGCAACCATCAGAGCCATCTGCTATGTGTATCTCTGGACGAAAGAACCCAAATGTTTGGCTTGCCAAGCCTTCCTTTAGTACTGCACCACAGAGAATGTGGTAAGGACAACGAAACGCTAGCCCTCAGACATCAGGGCTGTTTAGGGAGGAGACAGGGAGCGCAGTGCTTGTTGCAGCTAGAACAAACCCAGTCCTCCACTGTGGTAGGAGAGGGCCAATATGCTCTGCCTTGAAACATCCAGATTTTGTATAGCGATCTGGAGACAACCGTCTCCCTGCATATTTTTATTCAAGAACGGCCCTGCCCAACAGTTCTCAATTCATATAGAACTGCGAGTAAGCTGCTGCAACTTGTCAGCATGTGAGGAATCCAAGAATCCCCAAGGTGGGTATGCGCTCGCCTGTTTTTTTAATGAAATTGAACCTGGAAAACTTGCGGGGCTAATCCATTTTCCTATGCTCACCGCACAACATACACAGACCTGTGGAAGACACACAGCCCTCCCCCCCGCCCGATCATATTTAGTTGGAATATGAAAGCCAGGTAAATCAAGGAATCTCAGGAGGAAAGGTAAAACTATCCTCCTGCCATGGCCAGCCTAATTAACAAGGCTCCATGGATCCGCTGTGCCCTTTGTTACCTGCTGGTGGCAGCTTCACATACTAATCAGAGTTAATTTAAAAAGGCACACAGGTGGCCTGGTTGCAGGACTAAGAAAGAACAGGAAAACCGCTGATCTGCACTGTCAACCTGAAGGCAGGTCCCGTCTCGGTATCAAGGGCAGTGACCTGCCATGCCTGGGACTGTTTACAGAAGGCAACCCCCGCAGGGAGAACTCGTTAAGAAGGTAAGTCTGGTCTCCCCACAGCTTCAAGGGAGACCTGTCGCTTCAATCAGGGACCACAGAGCTCCATTAACCATTTGATCCACAACAGACAGGAAGATGGTTAGGACTTAGTACGTGTTTGTTGCTTCTAGCTCATCTTCTGATTAAATGTCCTGCCACCTACCCCACCAACCCCAAAGGCCTAGCACCTTTCCATCTGCTCCAAGAAGAGGGCTCATTTCCAAGCATGCCTCTACAGCCAACAACAAGCCTGAACTCGCCAACCCTGCCGCAGCCTCCTCCCAGGCCCTCTGCTCTGGCCACCCATATTCTCTAAAACTCGGGCATCCTGACCTGCCCATCATCTGGTCTCCACGCACCCTTCTCCTGCCCCGCTCGCCCACCCCCGAACTCTCCTCTCCCATAGCACCAGATGAGGATTTGTCAGCTCTACGAAAGTCTCCTATAAACAGGTGTCGTCCCCTGCTCCTCCGGAACCATCAAAGACAACATGGTCTCTCACGCCCCATCCTTGGCTGACCTTTGCAATAACTAATTTGCCACAGACTCCTTCCCACAAGTCCCTTCTCCTAAAAAAGCAGCCCGTTGACCCTTCGTCTTACCCAGCTATCACCCTACCACCCCCTTTCTGGGCAAACTCGTTGAGAAGCTTGTCATCCCCAACTGACCGTGGTTGGCTGCCTCCATGACCAATCCGGTTACAGGTCACCCAGAGGCATGGAAACTACGCACTTTCCAATTTGGATTCTAACACTCCCTCTGTTCTGATCCTCGAGCAGCCAACCACTCCATCCTCAAACCATCTCCACGACACCCTAGACATCAACAGGGATAAGGCATGGCTTACCTCCTTCATAACCGAAAATCCCAAGTGCAGATGGGTCCCTTTCTCATCCACCTCTCTGCATGTGGCGTCCCTCAGGGCTCTTCCCCATCACCATGGCTCTTCAATATCTACACCTGGCCCCTCATCTCCACTTTCTTCCCTCATTTCCAGTGCACATAGACACCACAGCTCTTTCAAGCTGCCACCCCTCTTCCCTCATACCAGACTGCTATGCAGGCATGGTCCTCTGCCAATGATCTCGGACTTGTGGCAGTAAGACAGGTAGGTCTCATGTGGACGCCTGCCCCTTGTTTCCTACACTCTCGGGCCTGACTCCTTTGGCTCCCACCCCGCATGCACCAGTGAAGCAAAAAAAAAAAAAACGTGGGATCATCTTTGACTCCTCCCTCTCCCCCCACACATCAGGAACCTTGACAAGAAGTCCAACTTTCAGCTGCACCTCTGGGGCATTCTACCTTCCCTCAGAAGCACCGTCTCCAGATCCCTGATTCTCTCAAGGCTAGACTACTGCAACAGCCTCTTCTGAAATCTGCCTCTTTCCTCCATTCAACTAATCCATAATAGGACTACAAGACTTACCCTTTGCCTTAAGCCCAAGGACTGCATGTCTCCAGCCCTAAAATCTCCCCACTGGCTCCCAGTAACCACAAGGATCAAATTCAAGAGCCTCTGCATCATCCACAAGGCTTTCTGGGGCCTGCGACATCTACATCCAGCTTTCCCTCCCTAAATACCTCCCAGAATCCTTCGTTCCTCTGACTCCAACTCTCTGCAGGTCAAAAGCCTCTCGAAGAAGAGTGGGAGGTAGATCCCTTTCATCTGCTGGTGCCCCCTGGTTGAACAGCCTCCCTTCACCCCTCAGACAATCTTAAAATCTGGAAACATCAAGGCCCTTTTCTCCTCTTCCTCCATGCACCTTCCTCCCCTCGCTAACTCTTCTGCAACAGCCGTCTGGCCCCTTCAGATTCTTACAAGTGCCAGACCACCCCCTACCAGTCCCCCCGGCACTTGCCTTTAGTTCCCTTACCCAGTCCATCCTGGTGCTCCCTGCCCACTACCCCCTTTTTCCCACACCCCCTCTGCACTTGCCACCTAGGCATGCCAGGTACTTACTCACCCCTACCCTTGGGACACTCCCCTCATCCCCCTTGCACTAACCAACTTGTACAGGCATAGTAGTATTGTCACAGGGCCAATATAACCGTGTTTTACTTCTGCGCCATACACATGAATAAAAATGCATGTGCATACAGGAGGTTGTTGCTGGGGACCTAGGATTGAAGGAAGACAGCCTACACCAATCAATGTGGCTTGTTTGGCTTTAAAAAGTGTGTCGAGACACTTGGCAGATCTAGTCTTTGCAAGGAGTAACTCACTCATCAGGACCCTGCTGAATGGACAGTCCACCTCTCGCCAGTGCAAGGGCAGGATTTCCAAATAGGGAAGCGAGATCCCTCCCCTAAACATCTCCCAGGGAACAGAGGGAATTACTAAATCCAGGACACCCTTCAGCTGTTCCAGAACCGGTACCCAGCCAGCACACAGCATGCCCCTGCCAGGCTCTGCAAGCAAGCTTCCTAGGTGGGAAGGGCCGGAGAGTTTCTGAACCAAACCCAGGACAAGGCCAGTGCCTGCAACACTCAGGTTTGGGCCGTCTGCCTTAAAGGGCACAAGGCCAGTGAAGAAGCTAGGAGTGCATCAACAAACGTTCGCCTTAAAGGACATTTGAGCCACTCGAGCCGACACTGACTGCAAGGCCGACGCAGTCGTTAACGCCGTCTGAGGAGACCAGTGCTTCAGCACCGCCAACCAGCACTGAATCGATTCCTGACCCAAAGCCGATGTGTAGGCCAGCATGCAGCTGCCTGTGCAGCCTCGCTCGCCAACTGATGACCACAGCTGTCTCCAGTCTAGAACTCAGGATGTGCAGTGATCTGAAATAGAATCGACCCTGCCGAGCACCAAGAACTTCTACAAGCACAGGGTACATTGTGGTTATGTGCCCCTTGTCCTGCTCCCCACAACCCATTGCTCCCTTTGTGTTGAAACCAAGTACCCTTGAACTATTGAGATTTACTTTACCAACTACCCTCCTATCAGTATCCATAGGAATCAATTTCCCTTCTTGAAACCGCCCTCTGCATTCCTTTACAGGGTAGGTATTTTGTAGTGTTCTAGTACTGTGTTGAATAATGTAGATATTTGTATACAACCTTGACTGAACATTCCCTTTTATCTTTGGGTAATTGTCCAACCCAAGATACACGACCTTGCAGAGCTAGGCCTGCCGTTCTGTCGAAATTACCAAAAATTTCGAAAGGAGGATTAAATTTGATTGCATTTCCAATTTGTTCAGATCCCTTCTGGTGTACTAGAGGTATGGGGCCGATTGATGGTTCAGAAACAGAAGTGCATCCCTAGACCACTGGCGCCCCGGAAGTTGATTAGTCACACAGCAGCTGTTTAATATTTGAAAGGCCATTGTTGAGGAGTGGCACATGACTGCACAAAGGATGTACTTTAAAAAAATCATTCAAGTTACCCATTCCTATATTTCAACATCAGTTTGAAGCAAAGTATATTTATCAGGTAACCCTACACAATTTAGAGCTCCAAATCCAAACACTAACGTACTATAATCCTTTCCTGGGCAGTGACAGACCTAACCAGAGGTCCAATCATAACCAGACATCAGTCCAACCCCAAACCAAACCTACAAGCTATTGCAAACAGACTTACAGTAGCAATACCTAGGCTTTTTGGAGTTCAGTAAAAATAGATCTAATCTGATTCTGCCCCCTTGAAATATGACCATCCGTGGGGGAATCCGAAAGTGCCCAAAATATCCATTAGATGGCAGCGCCTGCTACACATGCGGCTTGGTCATCTTGTAGACATTTTCGTCCCTACATAAACTGAAATGGGCCATAATTACTTCTTGTATGGTGCAAAATATTTCAAAAAGTAGCAGCCGAGTTAATTTCTGGACTATTTGATCAAAGGGCACCTTTTATTCCAGTCTATTCACATAAGGTTTTCAGCAAAATGATCTGGATTCCCCAATCCCCCATCAAATTAACCTTCCAGAATCTATTTGACCATCCACTAAGTAAAAATACGTAAACTTTATAGTTTGCAAGGGGTTTATTGCAGTCTGCCTGGAGACCCTAGATCCTAACTAGTAGTTTGGTACACGCGTGCCTTCTTACTAGTTTACAACATTGAAGCTGAAACCCCTTTAATTCAACAATAACAAGTTTGAGATAACCACCAGGTTGCAGGGCTGAAAACTGCCTATTACATGCCCACAAATGGACCAACCAGGCTGAAACGTGTACGGGTTTGCGGGGCTGCACTGCCCTTGTGCAGGACAAAGACTAATATGTAGTGGACATTTCTCTTCTGTGAAAGGATGGTGAGCTACAGAATCTAGATGAGACTAACCCGGGATGTAGGCCGGTTGATACTCCCAGAACCCCCCTTACATGTGCACAAATTGACTGGCGCTATGGCCGAGCCGCATGGCTGGTGGTAGCCAAAAATATCCTTTTCATAGACTTTTTACATAGCAGTCATACTAGTGTTGCCCAATTCAACAAGGAATCCATTTATTTTTTTAGGTATGGCAAATGACCCAAACTTGCATGTTGCAGATTTAAAGGGAGATCACCCGGGTCTGCAAAGCTCTTAAGCCAACTTAAACACTTTGCTGACATGCAAATTCTCATGCCACACAGGATTTGTCACCAGCAATAAGACATACGACATTACCAAAAACTGAATGGCAAATCACTGTTTGTACAATGCAGAGCTCTTACTAGTTTGATTCCCTCCACCCCCCCCCAATCGCCTGAAACTTGATGCTGTCTACTACTCCTTTACCATGGACGGCTCCATCACCCCTGTGCTCAAACAAGTTAAAACCATGGGGGGCAGGAGTGGTCTATCCGGATGCTGATCTGACCAAGCATATCAGGGGGGAAGCCGAAGGCCAAGACGTTGGTCTTGGAAGCAAGACAGCACAGGTTCAAAGCCGATCCCGCACTCAGAAACCAATATGGTATTAAGCACGATAAAACATAATCAATGCCCTCATGTCTTCTATAGCCTACACAGCGAAACATCGCATTGAGCAGACAATTTTTAACTCCTGCAAACTGCCGCAAGCTCGCTACAGCCATCGGCAAATTTATTGTAATGTGCTCCTTATGGGTACCTCAGATAGCAACTTTGTTAAGCTTCAACTATTCCAAAATAAGGCCCTCCGTGGGGCACTGGGCATGTGCCGCTCTAAGCATATTTCCACAGCCAAGACATGCAGTCCATTGGTTACCCATTAAACCTTGTATTGGCTTTAATACGTTGACACTGCATCACTCACCTACAATAATTTGCCCCTCTACCGTAACAAATGTATTTCCCAGAAACACTATGCACATTCACTCCGCACTGCCAGCAGTATTTCACTGAACACACTGCACAGATCTGGTTTTTCCCTACACTCTGGAACACTACCCCCCACTCAGACTAGCGCTCTTACGTTACCTTCAAGAAGCTGGTCAAAATTTGAATCAATTCGAATAATTACTGTTTTACTTCGGAACCACCACTACTAAGTTTGCCGTTTTAAGTGCCTCTTAAAACGGCATATATAGTCGGTAGTACCTGTCGCTCCTCCCGACTATATATGCATCGTGTGTACAAACGCAGCGAGAACCACGGGTTTGAAGCTGCCCACTGCCACTTGAAAACTACCTTAATTTTAAAATACAGCGTGGGGGATAAAACCTGGCTGGAGGATGTTGCTGCAAATCTTGACATGCTTCACCTCAAATGGTTTAAGGTCCCACCCATGAAGTTGGGACACGTTAGATTGAGTTTTCTGCAATGAGATCACTACTCTGTTTGCTCCCCAATGTGATTACCCGAGGCAGCTCTCTAATTAGTCATAGTCACTGAAGTGTCAGCACGCACAAAAACCTGCAACGGTCCAAAAGGTAACGGACTTCGGGAAACACAAATGAAATACCCTGCGAGAAAAACGATGCTTAGCAAACGCCACTAAACGTGCCACAACAGTTTCCAAATGTGTCTCTCCTAAACTGAAATTCGTCAAAGAAAACCAGGCACTCAAAAAGAAAATCTGAAGCAACCTCAACGAAAAACGGTCAATTGTTTACAACAAAGCAGAAACTAAAAATAACCCATTACTCGCATTGCATGGAATGGGCCCAAGATTCAGAAAGGGGCCTTAAAAACAGCCGGTAACACGACACACAAAAGCCGACTAAATCGCAACAAAACATCTCACTCACCATTGACCAATGAAAATTGTGCAGGTTTCGAATTGGTGACGAGCAATTATGGCTCGCTGATTTAGGTCTACAACTGCATTTGCCCTTTTACATCCGAGGAGTTGAACTCCAGCAAACTAGAACACCGTAATATCACACCAGCGCGCCTCCTAGGGGCAACCAAACATTGCCTTCCTCGTTACTTATACAAATGTCAAATAGTGTGACGGCATCGATCTTTTAACGTATTAAAGTTACCCACATTAAATGTAGAAATTTAGTGGCTGGACCTTGGGGACTCCCTCTGGAGCAGCATGCACACACAGTGGTTCTCCACCAAAGAGGAGCCGGTACTTCCAACCAACACCAATCGACTTAAGCTTCTTATGGGTCACTCCCGCTAGCCAACCTCTTCTTTACCTCAAGTGTTATGCACAGCAAAAACAGTACTAGACCACTTAAGCCAGTACGTTCAGAGCATCACGATGCTGCCGCAAGGCACACGTCACCATGCAAGAGACTGCTTGATCTACTATACCATGACAACCATAGATTTGAGATTAAAGGCAAATTACGGACAATTCATGAGTGAATTATGGCAACCAACTAGCTATTTAGAGTTGTGCAAGCACACCTGGCCTTTACATTCACCACGCCTTAGTCAGGGAGGGGTGGAGCAGAGATTGGCGAGAACTACCTACCTTTACCACAGAGAATCCGAGGTATGCTGAAATTTGATAGGCACGGATCAAAAGAGTAAGACTGTCGGGCTAAAGGAATGTAGTGACACCCCAGCCTCAAATTAACTCACATGGAGCCCATGTTACTTGAGAAGGCCCTTTGAAGGGACGTTCAACAGCACTCCCGTCATCTTATGTCCAGTGCAGAGACTGGGTCACCCCAATAACAGTTGTATGTAGTTCTGCATTTTAACGCCCCCCCCCGCTCAGACAAAAGCAGAGCAAACAACCCATTGTACAAGGGGAATAGCTTTAGTCTGTTTACTGACCACTATGGGGTTAAACATTTTACCTAGGAAGTGAAATGTTGAGCAAGTAGGGTACTACAATCCATAGACAGCTAAGGGGCTAGACCACAGATCCACCAAACCTTTGGGGATAACGTTACAAGGACCATATGATATAAACCGTGAGCTGCATTCTCGTTGAAAACGGACGCAGCAGCTATCCTTACACCAGATTGTACTTGCTTGTAACATTGATTTCCATAATTAGTTTATGGTCCAGGTGCCATGTAGCTTAACATACATCTACACTAGGTCACCTTTAATATGCCGGGTATAACTACTAGAATAGTATTCTGGTAATGAGTGTCTACTATAGCTGACAGCAGAAACCAGCCAATCAATTGCTCGTTTTATTTAATAACCAACTGTACAGGCCCAGTGTGTGACAGCCTACAAATGACAGCCAGACTCTACACTTCGCGCAAAACCACACATCCCTTCTGCTGCACAAGCAGACTTGAGAAGGGTTTGTCAACTGGTTATCACAAGCCCTGCCCAATTTCTACAACAAGGCAACACCATGCATACGACAATAACTTCATTCTACAGCAATAACCTTTGCAGAGATATTACCATGGGCACCAACCGAAGCCGAGGTTTTAACCACCGCCGTTTTTTTTAAGTGAGTTAACTATAATGCAACCTTATTAAAATGAGTTGGTGCGGTCGCTACATTCACTGAATTAGTGCCCAAGAACACTAGGCCACAATTCTACTTAAATTTACAGACTTTGAGAAACAAGTCATGAGGAGATACGAAAAGTATACCGTTGGGGCAAGAACGATTTCCAAATAAGATTAAACAGCCACATAGCTAAAGGTGAAGACACTACAACGTTGCGAAGTACCTGCCAAATGCGCCAGTGAGTTGGGCGTTATGTTCGGTCCAGCAGAGTCTGCTTTAGAACGGAGGAAAAGGCTTACGGGCTTGATTAAGGATACAACACTTCAAAAGAGTGCACACAATATACAGGGAAACCAGGGTGAAAAGGGAGCGGCGGGATAAAACCTGTACATCAGCTGGCACCTTAAAATCCAATTAAGGGTTCACGTTCATCACTGGTTGCTTGACAGAGCACCGAGACGGGACAGCCCAACCCAGATTTTCTCGGACTAAGCAGTCGACCATAGCGCCAGATGACCAGCAGGATAAAAAAGCCAATGCAATTTAACTGAAACGTTTACCAATACCTTCCACACACGGAGGGATACCCTACTCGGACATCTGAACCCTACTGCCGACCATTTCACTTATTACTTCATCTTTGCTACTCAAGACTACGCCGCTCAACTTTAGAAATTCTGTTTAATAAGCGGCCACTTCCGTGGGAATACAACACCCCTCCCCCCGCCAGCCACATGGTACAGATGAGACAGGCCACTCACCATCGCGCAGGGCGGCGACCCATGGCTGCAGTTGGTCACCTGTACAGAAAGAAAGGAAGCGATGTTACTAAAGGTTGTGCGGTCTGGTGTGAATTGGCGAACTTAAAGAGGCCACGGCAGCTTAGAGAAGTCACCGCCATCTCACTCACCTCGCCGAGCGGAAAGAGAGAGGGGCGGCGCTTGCGCAGTACATATGAGCCTGACTTGGCCTTTCCCTTTAGCCAAACACTTCCGGCAGCCATGTTGAAACGGGGACATTTCACCAAGAGATGACCAGTTTTGCCCAGCGACCCCTAAACGGGTAGGACTAGGTAATCAGCCATCTTCGCACGGGATGTCTAGCTTAAAAAAAAAAAATATCTGCGGAAACGTTCTGCTTGCCTTGAGTACACGACACTAAAATCTGCAACGAATTATCTTTCTTAGTTTTGAAAACATATACAATTTTGGTTCGTACTAGCATTTCGACCATCCCCGTACTTGGCCATTGCGCTTACAAAAATGATAATATTGTTTTGAACTGCCAGATTAGATTTTGAGCTAGAGATGTTATTCATAGTAAAGTCGGAAATGCACGGTTCTATCAACGACAAAAATGCAAAGTAATATGCTTTACAAACTTTAATCCTGTGATAAGAGCATCGAAAAAAACAAGAAACTACCCTACCCATGAACCCGAGTGAGGAGTAGTCTTGGGAGAAAACAATTGGCCGAGTTTTGGGAGAAATCAATCATGTGATTTTGCCAACCAATCACTGTCCCACTATACACATAATGATTCGGTTACTTGCAGGTACTCTTCATTACTCATACTCTTCCTCGTCACAGTACTTGTGAGGCCCCGACCGCCATATCACTCAGGACAGGAATCCATTCCATCTTTTTTTACCAACATCATACATGCCAACATCCTGAGGCACCTCGGAGGGTGTAGTATTGTACCTATCTATTTGCACTGGGTGCACACAGTGCTGCTAGTAGAATACAGCTATGTCATATGGAATGTGATGGGACCTGAGGGTTCCAAGAACTACAGTTGGTAACACAGGATGGGAGAACCTTACTGAAAGGATGTCATCTGTTTAGCTCCTTGCCCCTTTCTATATAACTAGCCCTGTAACTCTGTAACTTATAAATAAACTTACTCCTTTTATATATACTGGTCTCCTGTGCCTTACCTGAATCCAGATGTCTTTCTTACCATCCCCGATACCACAAATGGCAACGAGGATGGGATTAACAGGCGGTTGCTGGTTCCAGTTGGATTGATATATGTTTGCCTGTTGATCCCAAGATAAAAGGACCCACTGATGAAATTTCTGCTGACTCCTGGCATCATAAAAATGCTATTGGCAGAGTTCCATGATGCGCCCAGCTGTGATGATGCCCAGCGCCGGTTTCCTATGAGAGGATTTCATTGTATCCTGCGCAAGGAATAAGTCCTGCTATTTTATATTTATATGGCAGGCAGCCTCCTGAGGAGTATCCTGATTTATCTACAAACTGAGGTACTGTGCAGCATGTGATGGGGCGTTGCGGCAGAGTTTAAATTAAGAGCCAGACTGCTTTTACAAGCTGCCGAGTTACAGGGCTAAGGAGATTCTGATGCAATGAGCCGTTCATTATTTAAGGACAGGCAGCCTGAACATGGCGTGTGGTTTTGCACATATATAGCAGCTGCGAGGTATGCTGGTTGCTCTCCATTTAAGTAATTTACAATGAATGCAGCGCTGCAGCGTGTGGTGAAACTGCATGCTAGTGCAGTATGTTGGGTTTAGCTTCGGGCCAGACTGTAGTTGTTGCGGTCATCACGATAGCTATTGGGGCATTTGAATGTCTATTTATGCTGCGTGGCATGCGCTTTGACCGTTGACACTTTTACCGTGTTGGAGCTCTGTACGGCATGAAACTTTTTATTGAAGTGATGACGCAATGGAACGCCCGGAGCATATTAGTAGAGCTGCAAATCCTGGACTTATGAGTGTTCCGGTCAGCTGATTCGATCACACGTTTGTTTTTGCTTCTGTGACCGCACATGAAGTGATTTAAGGAAAGGCCGTACATACGTGAAATTACACGATGACGAATGCGGAAGGGATGGATGCTTTTAGTATCGAGGAGTCCTCGTGTCATCAGATGGAAGTTCCCTACTGGCAGCAATTAGTTACATACGGCAATATTCAGCATTGGATTTTTCCTTTGCATTCAGTACAGCTGGACAAATGTTCGAATTCAATTGTTTAACTGTTTGAGGAACTGTCTTTGATCTAAGTAGTGTTTTCGCTCTGGTGCTACCTCTGCAGACATTTCCAATTCATGAAGGTTGATGTTAATATGCTGCCAGGTGCACACAACTTCTTTATATTATTATTTTCGCTCCAGTGCTGTCAATGGAAATGCCTGTGCTTTTCAATAACGAAGCACGGGTGCACCAGAAAGACTTTCCATTCCGTTCTGAGGTGGACAATGAAGGTACTGTTTTTGTTTTCTTCCTTTAACGGAACTTATTCTACGTGCAATTCATGGACTGTGCAACAGTTGTTTCATTGTACTTAGTAGTTCGGTCATGTTTTGTTTGCTGCAATCATATTTCTTCGTGCATTTCATGGACAATCTGCAGTTTTAATGTGTTATGTTTTTCAATGTTTAAAGGAATTTAAATGCACGTTATTTCTGGAGCAATGTATTATTATTATTTATGGTTTAAGCTGATGTACTTTATGAAGTGGATTGTGCCATGATTGTATGGAATGGTAAGTCCTAATATTTAAAAGGGTGACAGAGTGCAATAGGTGATTGCATTTACTATATGAAGATGAGTGGGTGTATTTATGCATAACACTATATCACACCAACAACCTAACCAACAAACAACACAAAGAAAAAAAATGTTTTTTTTCCTGCGTGTAGTGTTTAACAATATTATAGGATTTTCAGGTTTTCAAATGCTGTATTTCATATATGTTTGCAATGCATATTGATATTTTAAATGTGTTATTTCCAAGGGGAAATATGTTCATTAATAATATATTATCCAAGATGTGGATTGGAATAAGTATAATTTAAGTGGCACAGCATCGTTCTGTTGTCATGTTAGAGTATAATATTTTTTTTTCTTGGCACAGCATCGTTCTGATGTCATGAAATATATAAGTGAAATTGCTGAGTGATCTCCATGTTAAAGGAGATAGCCCTATGGTTAAATGTGACATGAATGCTGCATGGTATGTATACCATTTTTTTGGGCATATTACGTATGGCATGCATGTGAAGATATTACCGGTTTATTTTCCTTGGCCTAACATGTTTTTTTTAAACGTTGGATGCTTTCATTTTTTTGGCTGCATTCAAAACAATTTTGTTTTCAAAGATCTTTTGCACTTGGACTCAGATCTGATCAGTCTCTGTCGTGGTGTATTCTCTTCTCGCGCTGTTCTTTTCCAGCTGCGTTGTATTAATGTGATCTTTGTTTTGTGAGTTTCTTTTCTGCATTTTCCCACTTTTCATTGTTTCTTATGGCAGGGTGTGTATGTGAATATGTGATGGCGCAAACCACAGGTGTTTCGGAGAGGAATGGTGGTGTAGGTAGTTATGCAGTTATGGTTGTGAGGTATATGGTCCATATAATGTTAGATAGTTTCTGATGGTTGCGTGAGTACGCGTTTGTGCTGGGTGTGGCAGACCCTTGTCTCCATGTGGCAGGTGGAGTGGGAGGAGATACGCTTTCATGGTTGAGAGTGTGGCAAGGAACGTATGTGCTTGCAGGTGGCAGCTGTGAGGCCAGGGAGTGGCAGTTCCGGGCAGGTGGTGAATTGTGTACTTGATTGTTTTGAAATGTTAGTTACGTGAATGTGGATACGCTTTCTTGGTTGTGAATGTTGTATAGGTTTTACGGATTTGCAGGAGTGTGTAATTTTGAGAGCCTCTTTTAATGCTTGGTTTGTGATACTTTGTTTGGTGTTCAATTGAAGAGAGGGAGATGTGTAGTATTGTACCTATCTATTTGCACTGGGTGCACACAGTGCTGCTAGTAGAATACAGCTATGTCATATGGAATGTGATGGGACCTGAGGGTTCCAAGAACTACAGTTGGTAACACAGGATGGGAGAACCTTACTGAAAGGATGTCATCTGTTTAGCTCCCTGCCCCTTTCTATATAACTAGCCCTGTAACTCTGTAACTTATAAATAAACTTACTCCTTTTATATATACTGGTCTCCTGTGCCTTACCTGAATCCAGATGTCTTTCTTACCATCCCCGATACCACAAATGGCGACGAGGATGGGATTAACAGGCGGTTGCTGGTTCCAGTTGGATTGATATATGTTTGCCTCTTGATCCCAAGATAAAAGGACCCACTGATGAAATTTCTGCTGACTCCTGGCATCATAAAAATGCTATTGGCAGAGTTCCATGATGCGCCCAGCTGTGATGATGCCCAGCGCCGGTTTCCTATGAGAGGATTTCATTGTATCCTGCGCAAGGAATAAGTCCTGCTATTTTATATTTATATGGCAGGCAGCCTCCTGAGGAGTATCCTGATTTATCTACAAACTGAGGTACTGTGCAGCATGTGATGGGGCGTTGCGGCAGAGTTTAAATTAAGAGCCAGACTGCTTTTACAAGCTGCCGAGTTACAGGGCTAAGGAGATTCTGATGCAATGAGCCGTTCATTATTTAAGGACAGGCAGCCTGAACATGGCGTGTGGTTTTGCACATATATAGCAGCTGCGAGGTATGCTGGTTGCTCTCCATTTAAGTAATTTACAATGAATGCAGCGCTGCAGCGTGTGGTGAAACTGCATGCTAGTGCAGTATGTTGGGTTTAGCTTCGGGCCAGACTGTAGTTGCTGCGGTCATCACGATAGCTATTGGGGCATTTGAATGTCTATTTATGCTGCGTGGCATGCGCTTTGACCGTTGACACTTTTACCGTGTTGGAGCTCTGTACGGCATGAAACTTTTTATTGAAGTGATGACGCAATGGAACGCCCGGAGCATATTAGTAGAGCTGCAAATCCTGGACTTATGAGTGTTCCGGTCAGCTGATTCGATCACACGTTTGTTTTTGCTTCTGTGACCGCACATGAAGTGATTTAAGGAAAGGCCGTACATACGTGAAATTACACGATGACGAATGCGGAAGGGATGGATGCTTTTAGTATCGAGGAGTCCTCGTGTCATCAGATGGAAGTTCCCTACTGGCAGCAATTAGTTACATACGGCAATATTCAGCATTGGATTTTTCCTTTGCATTCAGTACAGCTGGACAAATGTTCGAATTCAATTGTTTAACTGTTTGAGGAACTGTCTTTGATCTAAGTAGTGTTTTCGCTCTGGTGCTACCTCTGCAGACATTTCCAATTCATGAAGGTTGATGTTAATATGCTGCCAGGTGCACACAACTTCTTTATATTATTATTTTCGCTCCAGTGCTGTCAATGGAAATGCCTGTGCTTTTCAATAACGAAGCACGGGTGCACCAGAAAGACTTTCCATTCCGTTCTGAGGTGGACAATGAAGGTACTGTTTTTGTTTTCTTCCTTTAACGGAACTTATTCTACGTGCAATTCATGGACTGTGCAACAGTTGTTTCATTGTACTTAGTAGTTCGGTCATGTTTTGTTTGCTGCAATCATATTTCTTCGTGCATTTCATGGACAATCTGCAGTTTTAATGTGTTATGTTTTTCAATGTTTAAAGGAATTTAAATGCACGTTATTTCTGGAGCAATGTATTATTATTATTTATGGTTTAAGCTGATGTACTTTATGAAGTGGATTGTGCCATGATTGTATGGAATGGTAAGTCCTAATATTTAAAAGGGTGACAGAGTGCAATAGGTGATTGCATTTACTATATGAAGATGAGTGGGTGTATTTATGCATAACACTATATCACACCAACAACCTAACCAACAAACAACACAAAGAAAAAAAATGTTTTTTTTCCTGCGTGTAGTGTTTAACAATATTATAGGATTTTCAGGTTTTCAAATGCTGTATTTCATATATGTTTGCAATGCATATTGATATTTTAAATGTGTTATTTCCAAGGGGAAATATGTTCATTAATAATATATTATCCAAGATGTGGATTGGAATAAGTATAATTTAAGTGGCACAGCATCGTTCTGTTGTCATGTTAGAGTATAATATTTTTTTTTCTTGGCACAGCATCGTTCTGATGTCATGAAATATATAAGTGAAATTGCTGAGTGATCTCCATGTTAAAGGAGATAGCCCTATGGTTAAATGTGACATGAATGCTGCATGGTATGTATACCATTTTTTTGGGCATATTACGTATGGCATGCATGTGAAGATATTACCGGTTTATTTTCCTTGGCCTAACATGTTTTTTTTAAACGTTGGATGCTTTCATTTTTTTGGCTGCATTCAAAACAATTTTGTTTTCAAAGATCTTTTGCACTTGGACTCAGATCTGATCAGTCTCTGTCGTGGTGTATTCTCTTCTCGCGCTGTTCTTTTCCAGCTGCGTTGTATTAATGTGATCTTTGTTTTGTGAGTTTCTTTTCTGCATTTTCCCACTTTTCATTGTTTCTTATGGCAGGGTGTGTATGTGAATATGTGATGGCGCAAACCACAGGTGTTTCGGAGAGGAATGGTGGTGTAGGTAGTTATGCAGTTATGGTTGTGAGGTATATGGTCCATATAATGTTAGATAGTTTCTGATGGTTGCGTGAGTACGCGTTTGTGCTGGGTGTGGCAGACCCTTGTCTCCATGTGGCAGGTGGAGTGGGAGGAGATACGCTTTCATGGTTGAGAGTGTGGCAAGGAACGTATGTGCTTGCAGGTGGCAGCTGTGAGGCCAGGGAGTGGCAGTTCCGGGCAGGTGGTGAATTGTGTACTTGATTGTTTTGAATGTTAGTTACGTGAATGTGGATACGCTTTCTTGGTTGTGAATGTTGTATAGGTTTTACGGATTTGCAGGAGTGTGTAATTTTGAGAGCCTCTTTTAATGCTTGGTTTGTGATACTTTGTTTGGTGTTCAATTGAAGAGAGGGAGATGTGTAGTATTGTACCTATCTATTTGCACTGGGTGCACACAGTGCTGCTAGTAGAATACAGCTATGTCATATGGAATGTGATGGGACCTGAGGGTTCCAAGAACTACAGTTGGTAACACAGGATGGGAGAACCTTACTGAAAGGATGTCATCTGTTTAGCTCCCTGCCCCTTTCTATATAACTAGCCCTGTAACTCTGTAACTTATAAATAAACTTACTCCTTTTATATATACTGGTCTCCTGTGCCTTACCTGAATCCAGATGTCTTTCTTACCATCCCCGATACCACAGAGGGAGATTTCGTCCGAGAAATCAGGAGACATAAAGTTTGCCATTGGAATGAATTGGGGCTGGGATTATTTTAGGACGTGAAAAATGCAACATCCATACCTGCCCCACCCCTACCAAGAGGGTACAACATCCCCACAATATGTTAGTTTCATTACCTCTTCGTCCCTCTTCCTCGTCCCAGTACTTACTTGTGTGGTCCCCGACTGGGCCTTGGGTTGTCCTCTTTATAGCAGAGGGATCACAGAGGACTGTGGTGGCATTGACACCATGCCGTTTGGTCTGCTTTCGGTGGGTACCTGAGGCCGCAGGAGGTGATTGGCTGCTGTGGCTCCCTCCTCTGGGAAACTCCAACCGGTTCTTCCATAGGGCCCCAACCCCGTCTCCAACGCTGGTTTAATTCCCGGAGACGGGAAGGGGGCTTCAGTGCGACAGCTGGTATTCGGCAAGGGGGATGTTGGAGCCGTGAGACAACAGAGGCTTCTTTTGACATCGCAAGGGTGCAGCCGGTGCCTCCGCGACGTTGCTCAGCATGTTTTTTTACATTCTGGATGAACTATTAAACATATCAGAATGCTACACATACCTCTCAACTCACACCCTTTTGGCGGGTGTCCCCTGCCACTTAGGCAGCTCTCTCCCCCGCCAAGCTACCTACACGCCCCTAGGAATCAATGGGCTTTCACCCACCAAATACAAAATCGTGTGTTTTTACCCACTCAAGGGCCATGAAAGGTTGAGAGTTATGGCTTACCATTGAAGCTGCTATTTTCCCTTCCCGGGTCAAAGGGCTGTGGCTACATGACTAGGTAGGGTAGGCGGGGCGCTTGCCCAGGTGCAGAAAGGTGAGGCCAGCACGAGTGGCTTAATTGGGGAATTTGTATAGTGATGTGCATTTTATCTGTATGTGTGCAATACCTTGTGGAATGGTGTGTGATTGAATGGAATATGGAGCTGGCAGGGACCTTGGGGTTCCAGCAGTGGCAGTTAGTGTCAGCAGTATTGGAGCCCAACCTGAGAGGATATGCCTGCCTATCTCTCCTGCTTCTACCTTCTTACCTTGGTCTGCGACTAATACATTTTTTTTCCTTTTATACCTGTTGGTGTGCTGAGCTTTACTTGTGTCCTGCCTGCATTTTTACCGGCTCCCAACATACCTCATATGACCACGAAGAATTAAGAATCCACTTGAAAACGGAGAGATTTTGCAGGTAGAAATCTGAAATACTGAAGACCCACTGAATGAGAGTCCTATGAGTGAAGCTAAGTCCTGTGAAGTGTGAGAACCGGTATCATGGAAGTCTACACATACTGCTGCATGGAGAAGAGGCTGCAGTCCAGTGGAGAGAGTTTGGGTTTGATGCAGGCAGTTTCTAAGCATTTTTACAGCAGTGGCCAGGATGCAGAGCTCAGGGCCTTGAACGTGGGCTGAGCTGGAGTAGGAGGTCCTGAAGGGCCATAGTTCCCCACTTCAGCGGGAAGAAGCATTTCAAGAGCGATGTTTTCGCTCATGATGCAGCCCCTCGGACATGCATTCCCCCAATGAGCCTTTAGAGTGGCAGCTGGAGGAAACAGCATCCTTCGTAATTATGGAGGCTTCCGGGGGCCTGTGGAGGAGTTTGAGCTGCCGGCAACCGTTGGTGCATTTTACCTAGGAGGGCTCCGTCGAGCATGGCAGCAGAGCAGCGTGTGATGGATTGTTTATTGTTAGTGGATTGTTCGATTCAAGGTATCTGACTTACTATGCCCACCCATGTAGCTTCTTTTTGTGTGTATTGTCTTAAGTGCCCTGATGCCCTCGGGCTATCGGCGCTATATAAAAATAAATACATACATACATACATACATGACATCATCCCCTTTGTCAGCGGGGATGGCGAAGGTGAGAATGCCTATTGAACACGTTCCATAGCTTTACACAGGGTGTATTGAAAAAAGCACCCGGCTGCGTTGGACTGTGTGGTGACGATTGCCTGATGTCCGAGATGAAAACTGTTGAGCCCGGAAGGAAGACGTCAGCCCTAAAGCATCACAGACAATTGGCTTTGAGTTGGCCTTAACCTTAAGTACTAATAATGACAGCGTGTGCTGCAGAACTCGCGGTTTCTTTATGGATAAAAGTCAGACAAGAAAAAGGATCTTTGCGCAAAAGGTTTATTTGATGTGACAAAGTTGGGACATAGATTATAGGTACTGTTTTCTTATTCAGCGGAGTCGGAGAACTCAGGTACTGTGCATTTCACATTTAATGAGCAGAGCTCAAAACAGACTTTTTTTTTTTTGGGTCGTGTCGATGAGAAGATCCTAATGCCCAAATTACATCCTTTTGAAGTACACCAGAGGAATTGGGGATTTGCAATAACAATGTCGTGAATTAGCAGAATATCTTAGGCCCATCAAAACTCCCGAATGCAAAAACGGATGACTCGGCCATGGGGCAAAGTTTACTGTCTGTATTTTTCCATAAGACAGGGATCATACAGGAAAAGACAATTCTCCAGCAATCTCAGCTCCCGAACCTGTGTCACATCGTGTTATGCGCTAGTGACGTCACAAAACTCAGGTCCACCCCAAACACTTACGCGGCCTCCTGTTGGTTAATTCAGGTTTATCACCTATAGAATCCCCTATATTAGTTATCCCATTGGTTCTCAATGTCAGGTGGCTCCGCCTAAGACTAGCCTCAAAAGTTGCCCACTACATTGTTGCAGGGTCGCAGGAAGACCATTGGCATGTGCAACATTTTATACCACCTCACAAATGGAGCTTCTGTATTGGCTAGAGCAGGTCCTCCCAGGCCTGAGACCCTTTCTGGTCACAGAGCTCTGTGTACCTTTTCAATGTAATGGGAATGGCTATGGAGTGCTGTGTATTCCATATTGTTGCTACCGGTCTGATCACCTAGCCTGAGAGAGTGCCTGCAGGTCGCAGTTTTGGTGGGCAACACTTGTATCATTTCACTCTGCCTCGCTGGGAACAGCTTCTCTTCCAACCACAAGTAAATGGGCATTGTCTTGCTCTGCTGGGTCACATGTGGAGGGAGCGCAAAACGAAGCCCTTCTGTCTGCAATCATGAGGATTTTATTCTGAAGTCTTGCAGGCGGCTTGCTGCCTCGGGAACCAGGAATTTTCCACCCACCCTTGTATTTGGCTGTGAACACCATCTCTGCACCTCGTGCTGAAGGGATCATCTCTCCCCTTCCATGTACTTGAGGCCTGGCTTTTCCTACCTGATTCACTCTATAGAATCCCAATGTGTTTTCATGGCTTCTTATGGTAAATTGCAATAAAGCATATGCAAGCTTGGTCCACATATGTTCACAGCTTCTTGCGGTTCCGTTTTGGCAAAAGAAGAGAAAGGTTCATAGCATTATGTGAATGTATCCGTCCTCTGCCTACAGGAGTTATAAGCATGTGCTTCATGTCTACAAGTAAAAAACGAAAACTAGTCTGTGTCTGTGTAACTTCATGCATGAGTGCAGATTTGCTTCATGGCTAACGCAGCTATGTCGTGGTGTCTCTAATGACGTCATCAATGCTTGGCTTTTCTGTCAGTCGACCTGGTCCATTGATGAGGCCTCTGCCCCCTCGAAACCATCCACTGGATACAGTATAAATGGCTGTCTGAGAGAATATCTCCTGTAATATCTGTGATACATTGGTGCATTAGGTAACTGGCCAAACAACGAGTTACAACTTTCATTCTTCATTCTGCGGGTTGACAGTCGCATAGGGGACATGAGGGCCATTCCCAGGACCCGCTCTTCACTTTTGTGAATTCCCTCTCGGCGCACACCACCATTAGAAGGTGCTGGTTTTGTTTGAACTCCTTTTGTTTATAATGAATGGCAGGCTGGGCTGTTATGTCAGCATGCACTTACAATTTACAGGTTATGGTTCGATTTGTTTAACAGTGCTTATGCCATACTTAAGTTCTTGTCCACTTGGCAGTGACTGATCACCACTTTTAGTGCATTTTAGGTGGTTATCTTTCAACATAGGCATAAGATATGTTGAATGAACCTATGGATGTCTCTGTGATAATACATATTTGTGATGTTGTGTGAATGTTTACCAGATTTTATGGTAGTGATCAGTGTGAGTGAGCACTATGCAGGACACTGACTAGTGTGAGTGAGCACTGTGTCGGTCTAGAAAAATGGACACCTCTCACGATTGACGGCAAACGTATTTTGGTTGCCAAAGGCCAACCTTCTCATGTACATAACGATAGAAATACAGGTTTCCGAGTTTGACCAATGAGCGGCCATTTTAATGGTACAAGGATCGCCATTTTGTTTTCTAACGATTGCTAATTGCTTTCTGTTCAAACTTCTTTGCAGCACATTTCTGCTTACTCTGCTCAACTGTTAACATTGTTGTCTGAACGTGAAAGGACAAGGCCGCAAGACCGCAAGGCTAATAAGAGTTTGTTGAAACACAACGAAAGCAGCTCCGGAGATGAATGGAATGCCCGGCTCCCTCCCAAATGTAGCCTTGAAGCAGAGCCGCAGGGCATTTAATCATTTCACAGCTGCCAGCCAGTCTCGTTGTATGGTAGAATATGCTATAATAAAGCAGCTAAAGGCTTGAATTATGCTCTTCTTACTGCCCCCCTTCTCCGAGCCCTGTAGAGCGTGTCGGCTCCCAAGACACGAATAGCACCTCATAGATAGCAAGGTCTGGAATGTGACTCTTCCCCCGTATGTAGCTAGGTTAGAAGAACAGAAGCACTGTGTTCTGTTCAACAAAGAAAAGATGTCTCCACACTTGCAAGGTTGCATACTGTTGCTAGAATAGATATTTGAAGGTGTCATGTTCGTCGAAATTGTCCATCATCAAACCGAGTTCAAAGAAACCCAATAAAGGGGGGTGTTAAACGGGTCACAGCTGAGTGTATGATATGCATTTTGTATATATGTAACTGATGTACGTAATTCGCTCTCTTGCATACCTCGAGGTCTAGAGATACACGTCGCGGGGCGTGAGATCGAGTTGGCCAACTGAGACTATTTGCTTTGCAAGAAACCCTAGCTTTGGGAATACAACCTTGTGTCTGGCGTATCTACTGTGTGTAGCGACTTGCCTTGTTTCCACAACTCAAGGGACCCCTAGGGGCCCCTTTCAAGATGGCGCCCGAATAGGGACCCTCCCCCACTTGTTCCATCGTGTACGTTGTAATTGAGTAAAGGCAGAGAACGACGAGGACGGGACGATCGAGCCGGGATCAAGAGGTGTTCGGGGCGCCCTGTAGAAGTGATGAGAGATTCCTTTGCAGATCTGCACACATCTGATCCCTGATCGACGTATCTGGCCAGAGAACAAGGAGGCGAGGGTCACGAAATGAGGCAGAAGCCAAGAAACGCAGACACGACATCATTGGTTGCGTCAGTATACATACGAATTGTGTCCTGGAGGACAAATTGATTTATCAGGTGAGTCATACCCCGATTCAAAATAACCCTGATATTGGTTGAGAGTTGACTTTGCAAAATCAAACGCCCTAGGTAAGGTTGATTAACCAAGGGGAGGTTGAAACATGCCTGGGGTATTGTCCACACTAGCAGGGTTTTTCCACTGCGGTAGAAAATCTTTGGAAGATGGCCAAATTACACCACCTGGTGGAATGCCAGCGTATGAGATGTATGTGAAGTATGGTGTGGGAGCGATAATGTTCTGTGAGACTTGGCATAGGCAAACCAGAAAGCAACAAGACCATCAGTGGCCGATAAATGGTAGTTTTGAAATAGCGAGAATAGATAACCTGGAAAGGGTGTTGATGAGAAAGAAAGCGCGTCCCGCAGCATTTGATATCGTTAAGGACTGGAGAAGGGAAGCAATGCTCCGATTTAGAAGTAGAGCAAAGCATGCGCGCAGGCGTAAATCGAAAGGTGAAGTAGCGGAAGAAAAGGAGGAGGAGTGGACTGAGAGTCTAAGGAGGTCAGGTAGACGTGACCAGTTGAATATAGAAAAAATATACCCACAACGGGAATTGCACATAGCAGATGAAGTGATGGAAAACATATTGATCCATTCAAAACAAGGCCCGAGATCAGAAGCGAGGCCAAACACGTCAGTAACTATTGCTCAAGCCCCTCCCGTAGCTCAAACTCTCCCTCCCGTAGCTCAAGCCCTTCCACAGCCACAGACTGCGCACGTAACACTTCTTATTAACCAACCAGGCCCACAGCAGACACTCCCCATTCCTATTGTCCCATCCGCACCTCCCGCCTTAGATACAGACTTGGTACCGTCCGTACCTCCAGGGGTTGAAGTTGAAACCACGAGGGCAAGAGGCGGGACTGAACAAAGTAGATGCACAAGGGTAACTCGTAGTGCGATCAGCAAAGAAAGGAAGGTGGAATTGCAGCAACAGGCAGAAATGTATATTGACGGGAATGATGGGACGGCAGCATTGGCTTCGATGTATGACTTCCGAAGATGCAACGAAAGACAGGTAGTGTTGGAATGCATGAGTGAATATTTGGTGGAGAGATGGAAACAGTTAATTGGGAAATTAACACTGCAGCGATTGTTAGATTTGAATGTATTAGCACGCTGTAGAGAAAGAGATAAAGAAGTAAGGGAACATGCATATGGACTTTTTGAGTTTAAAAATGAATTGGATAATGATTATGCTCGAATGTGTACTGCACTTGGGTACAGGGGGAAGGATATCGGGAGAGATAGGAAGGAAATGCTAGGGCCACATAATCAACGGCAACAGTTACCATCACCGGGGCGAAAGGCGATGGTGGACGAATTATTGTTGTTAAAACAGGTGGGGGAAGACTTGAAAGCATGCATACTGAAAACAAGGGTGTTACTGCAGCAAGTAGCAGGACATAATAGAGGAAGAGGGAACGAACAAGGGAGGAGTAATTTGAATATGCATGGGAGACCATTGGGACCAAATCAGTGTGCATACTGTAAGGAGGAAGGACACTGGCAAGCGCAATGTCCACATTTACAGAATAGAAATGGATCTGGTCAGAGAAGACAGCACAGAGGGCACCAAGGAGCGAATGGCCCAAATAGGAATAGTATGCATCAGTACCACATTAGTGAAGGTAATCAAAACCAAGCCCAAAACCAAAGTGCTCCTAACCAGAGTCAGGGCCAGAAAAACCAACAGTATTGGAATCAGAGTGGGGGAAATAGAGGAAAGAATGAGAACATTTTTAAAACGCAGCCAAATACGTATTACAGTAATAGTAGTGACTACACATCGGATGATGTGTTATTTCCCCAATAGGACAGCCCAGGGCAGAGGTCGAAGCCAGTGTCTATTCCCGTGAATCAGAGAGGACCCTACGTAGAAATGAGAGTCGGGAATGAGGAGCACCGCTTCCTTGTAGATACAGGAGCGCAAAAGTGTTCAATAGACCATCACTTGGTTCCGGATATACCACTGCCAGGGCAAAAGAATGTTTCCGTAGGGTTCGCAGGTACACCAGTCATAAACCCAGTGTCCCAACCAGTCCCAGTTACTATAGGACCATTCACTGAACATTGTCCCTTTCTCCTAACAGAAAATTGTGGGGAGAACCTGTTGGGACTGAGCTTGTTGAAAAAGCTAGGTGCGATTATACATTGCACGTCAGATAGGGTGTTTCTGACGATTTGGCCACAAGATGCCCCTGTGTCCGAATTCATGTCTGAAACCTTGCCAGGAGAGTTAAGAAAAGTGCCAACCTGTAAATGGACGGTGCATGATAACGATGTAGGATGCTTGAAGATAGAGCCAGTGAGGATCATTTTGAAAGAAGGAGTTACACTGCCGCGAATTCCCCAGTATAAAATTTCGGCTAACGGAGAGAGAGGATTGAAAAGTATTGGTTCAGATTTGGTGAAATTAGGGGTAATTGAAGAAATTACAGGCAGTACATGTAACAGCCCGATTCTTCCAGTGTATAAGAAAGGAGGCAATGAAGTACCATATTGTTTCATAATTGATTTGCGCGCGGTAAACAAAGTAGTAGATCCACAATTTCCTTTGGTCCCAGACGTCACTACAATATTGACAATGATACCTGCCTCAGCAGAATACTTTAGTGTAATTGATCTAAAAAATGCTTTCTTTAGCATTCCGGTGGACAAGGACAGTAGATATTTGTTCGCGTTCACATTAGGGGGATGATCATTTACATTTACGCGCATTCCACAAGGATATACTGTCCTGTTTGGCCGATTCCGCTAACTCCCGTTCCTCCCCACTCTCCTCACCTGATTCAAAGTCCTCCGGTTGCAGTTGCCTGTGAGAGAGGTAGTCCTTCTCCTTTTTGTGTTGAAAGTATCTGTCTCGAGAGGAAGCCACAGTGAGTGCTAAAGTATAGCAAACCTGGGGCCCCCTTCCCGAGGCCAGACAGTACGAAGGGAAAAAGCCTGTTCAGGCAGAAAAAACCCTCCGAGGAGTGCAGCGGTTTGAGAGGATCTGGAGCAAGCAGTTGTAGTGGAGTTCTTGAGGCAGTTAGCTGATGGGAGCAGGCGAAGCCGGACATCCAAAGCAAAGAAGGATCCAGAGAGAAAGAGAGCCACCGGAAAGGGTACCAGCAGAGAAAAATCACTCCGGAGCAACAGGAACCAGGGCGGCTGAAATGACAGCGCAGCCGAAAGGTAAGGCAGAGAAGGCGGGCGTGGAGAACAGCGCACTGTAGAGCTGAGGGAAGGAAGAGAGAGAGAGAGATAGTCCGGAGAAGGCGGACCGAAAGTACAGATAGTGACCGAGGAGGTCAAGGCTGGAAAACTAGCGTGTAAACCCAAAGGAGCGAGCTAGCGCAGTGAAGGGGGTTGCAACGCCGCGATCGCTGGGAGAGGAGGAAAGAAATACTACCAGCGACGCCATGTTGGAAAACCACTAGACCGTAGGGCGAGTAACAGAGAAATCACGTAGCGGAACCTCCGCACGCCCTTCCAGCGCGTAACCGCCAACGCGGATACAAACGCCAAACAGGACGGCGAATGACATATACGGAAAGTCAGAGTATTTACAGTAGAGCGTTAAAAGAGCAGCTAGACATGCTAGAATTACCAGTGGGGTGTGTACTATTGCAATACAAAGATGATCTGTTGATCGCTGCTGATACAGAAGAGATTTGTAAAAAGAGCACCGTATTACTACTGTCACACCTAGCGGCACATGGCCATAAAGCTAGTTTGAAGAAGTTTCAATATAATCGAAAGGAGGTAGCTTATTTGGACTACTTACTTTCGAAAAGAAGGGAGAAGGCTAACGCCAGAAAGCATAGAAAGTATTTCTTGTATGCCTATTCCAAAGACACAGAAAGGAGTCAGAGCCATAATAGGCATGGCTTCTTATTGCCGGCAGTGGATCAGTAACTTTGCGTTGATTGTGAAGCCAATGGTGCTATTAACTAAGAAGGATGCAGTGATACCTTTGCAGTGGAATGAAGAATGTCAGAGAGCGTTTGATCAATTGAAAACTGCATTATGTTCTGCTCCAGTTTTGGGCACACCAAATTATGAAAAAGTTTTTAGAGTGTTTGTATGCGAGAATGAAGGATGTGCATTGGCTGTTTTGACACAGGAACAAGGTGGAAGAAATAGGCCGTGCAGCTATTTTTCTTCTGCGCTGGACCCTGTAGCGCACGCACTACCACGATGTTTGTGATCTATCGTGGCGGCTGCCGCATCGGTGAACCAAACTGAAGGGATGGTATTGGGGCATACTTTAATTCTGATGGTGCCACATACCATAGATGTCCTATTAAATAGGACACAGACGCAACACCTCACCTCTGCTAGACTGACAAGATATGAAATTATCTTATTTGCGGCCCAAATCCAAATTATGAGGTGTAGCGCTTTGAATCCTGCAGAATTAATGCCACTGCCCACAGAAGAAATTGGTGACAACGAATCACCACCCCATGATTGCTTAATGGTCACTGAGGAAGAAACGAAGGGGAGAGTTGATTTAAGTGACATCCCACAAAAGGAGCCAGATGGAGAGTTATTTTGTGACAGCTCTTGTTTTAAACTACCTGATGGGACATCAACTGCTGCTTACGCTATCACTACCCTAGAGAGCGTTGTAGAAAGTAAAAGAATCCCCTACAACTCGGCACAAGCCGCAGAAATATTAGCATTGACCAGAGCCTGTGAGATTTCTGAAAATGTTAACGTAAATATCTATACTGATAGTCAGTATGCTTTTGGAGTGGTTCATAACTTTGGTCGACTCTGGGCTGAGAGGGGTTTCTTGACATTGCATGGGGCCAGAATTCAACATGGCCCTTTGATTGTACGATTGCTGTCTGCACTCACGTTTCCAAAGTGCCTAGCAATAGTGAAATGCGAGGCATATAAAAAGATAACATGCAAAGTGGGAGAGGGAAACGCATTTGCAGACAGAATTGCGAAACAAACTGCCACTGATTTGAGTAATAAAATGATGATAGTCCAGACTGAGGAAGTACCCTGTATGATAGAAGATGGAATTGCCACTGTCAAAGAAATGCAGGCCGAAGCCGCGGCCGATGAGATACAAGGATGGGTAGAGGGCTCTGCTGAGTTAGATTTAGAGGGTTGTTGGGTGGACAAGGGAACTAAAAACTGGATGTTGGCAAATTCCTATGTAACTGCAATGGTCACAATGGCTCACAGCCCTACCCACATCTGTGCGCCAAGAAAATAATACAGCACCTATCTACGGTATGGAAGAATGTAAACATAAAGAAGAATGCAGAGAGGTTGGTGCAGAACTGCATTACGTGTTTACAACACAATGTAGGAAAGGGAACAGTAACTCCAATAGGCAGTTTTGGCCCACCCTCTATGCCTTTTGAGGTAATCCATTTTGATTTCATAGAGATGGAGAGGTGCCAAAACTTGAAATATGTCTTAGTGGTGATCTGTGCATTCAGCAAGTGGGTGGAGGCATATCCCTTAAAAGACTGCACAGCAATGAGTATGGCAAAGGTAATGCTTAAAGAATACTTTTCCGTTTTGGCTTGCCCCGTGTCATATGGTCAGATAACGGTCCACATTTTGTGGGAGCAGTGGTATTACAGATATGTGAAGGTCTTCAGATTGATAAGAGATTTCATAGTTCGAGGCATCCGTGTTCGGCCGGTCTTGTTGAGAGGCACAACGGAATCCTCAAGTAAAAAATTAGCAAGATATGTGCAGGGAGCAAATTGAGTTGGGTGGATGCGCTATTGTGCATGCGTACATCTGTACAGGCTAGAACTGGGCTCTCCCCGTATGAGATTGTGATGGGGAGGCCAGCGAATGTTTGGTGCGCATCTCAGCCAAAACGACTGAGTGAAGTGGAACATCCTGTACTTAGCACTTATTGTGGCCTTTTAATGCAGAAATTGTGTGCAGGAGACTCAACCTGTAAGATATACTAGTCCGGGGCGCGCTCTGGAGCCAGGAGACTGGGTGCTGCTTAAGAACTTTGAGAGAAAATCATTGTTAGCACCCAGGTGGCGCAGCCCCTATCAAGTGCTTCTGGCAACGCAGACGGCAATACGGGTGGATGGGAGTAAGTCGTGGATCCATGCCACCCATGCCAAAAAGATCCCATCTTCACTGAAAGACTTGCCCAATCCGGACGACCGGAAAGAGGCAGCAGTCCCAGAAACGAAAGAAACTGCTGCCAGTCCACCGCCGCTAAATCTGTCCGAGCGAGAAGTGAAACTTGAAACAAAGCCTGAAAAGATTGCCAAAAAGGGGGAAGGGCAAAGAGTGCCCCAACGTTGCCCAGCAGAACCTACATCACTGTTGGCCGACACGAAATCTGCATTGCAAATTACGGCAGACACTAAATGTGTACCCCTTTGGCGCCCACCAGCACTTGCCATTGCGCCAGAGCCAAAGACCGAATCTGCATCACTGTCACGGCGCACACTAGCATCTGCCATTGCGCCACAGGCTGACTCTGAGCCTGGATCTGGAAGTGTACCGGCACTCTTCACGGATTACACAATACCAGGAGTGAGGCAATATGATTTGCGGCCTCGAAAGACAGAGTGATCCACAGTTCTTTGGTGTTTATGCTAACCTCTGGTTCCGCTCATGGACGGAGAAGGAACTAGAGGTGTAGAGAAGAGAAGCGTGAGAATTGTGCAAGTCGGACAATCCAAGACTCGCGGCTCCTCGGTGCGATCATAAAAAGTACATGTGTCCTGAACCAGAGCGGACAAGCTGGGCGCACATGGTACAAAGGCAATAGAGAACTGTTCAGAAGTCCTTTGAGCAGTGTGAGAGAGGATAAGTGATCTTGCCTAAGAATGAATAAGCAATCCAGGCTGCAAAGGGCTGGCAGACTAAAATGTTGACAATCCCTTTGAACTTATTGACATCCGGACAAGTGCGACGAAGAGAGATATCCACGACGAACTTTGTCAGGAAGAAGAAGGACAGTGAGAAAAATGTCGGGACCGGTTTCAGCCCCTCCTGCACCACTGCTGAGAATGAGTTAGTTATAGAGACTGTAAACCTAGGGAAACGCATGATAAAAACAATTGTATGCTGGCTTTGACAATAATCATGTGCTTCATGAGTGTGGTAGCACCAATAACGACAGCCTTTGTGTTATGGTATGTGGAGTCTATACACCCACTGGGAATGTTCTTACCAATAATTAATATGTCCACTACTGAAAGCCCAGTTCAGGTGATTACTTATACCTTGTTCCCAATGGAAGAGAGACACGGAGAAGGGTATGGGAACAATACGCTATTACTCATCATGAACATGACGCATGCAATTCTAAAGAAAAATAATTGTTGGGTGTGTGCCCATTTACCGCAGCATGCGGGGAAAGGAATAGGCTGGTATGTGCAACCATTACCATTAAGTTCTGCATGCACTGCATCTTTAAGTGCAATGTTTTATGGGAAGTGGAATAAGAGTAGTACGGGTCAATTAGATAGAACAAACATGAATGAGTTTGAGGAAATAATTAAGAGGCATGTGGGTTGTTCCATATTCCATAAAGCGCAAGTGATGATCCCAGAACCTACGTCTAGAAGTATGCGAAAAATAACACGACAAAATAGACAAGATAGATTGTCCCCGCCAGTTAAAATATCTGTGATGACGTTTCGTGTAAGGACAGACGGGAACAAAGATGCAATCCCCCCTTCTTACACAGTGAATTATAACCCGAGAACTGTCCCCTTTTGTCTAAAAAAGAAAGGCTCCTATTCAGTAGGAACATTTACTGGATGCATGACTACAGCGGTACTGAAATGGGAAATAGAACCAGTATATGTGGGAGATCCTGTCTATTTTATATGTGGAGAAAAAGCATATCCTTGGTTGCCCAGAAACTGGGGAGGTACATGTTACGTAGGTCTACTGTTTCCGGGAGTGTTCCTCTTAGAAACAGCAGACATGGCCAGGCTATCCAGATCTAGAAACCGAAGGAATAGCGAAGGACGTAGCAAAATCATTCATACCATTCTTGTCCCAGATAGTGAACTCCTATGACATAAGGCAGCTGTCCAGAATACTAAAGGATACGATAAACACAACGACAGATATACTATTTAACATGACGTTGGAAGAAAAAGGAATTAGGTTAATGACGCTGCAAAATAGAATGGCTCTCGATGTAATCCTGGTTGATCGTGGGGGAATTTGCAAAATTGTGGGATCAGCGTGCTGCGTATTCGTAGATGACTACTCCCCTACGATTTTTGAAGCAATAAAAAAAATGCATGTCCTAAGCTCCGAACTACCTACTGGAGAAGGGGGCTGGGGAATAGAGTCCTGGTTTTGGGGAATACTGCGTTCTTGGGGATGGAAGTTGATTGCGATATTAATGGTAGTGTTTGGAATATTCATAACATGCTGTTGTTGCATATACTGCCTACCGATAGTTTGCACTGAGATAACTAAAGGATGTATGCATATGATAACAAAAAGAAAACAAATTTATGGCCGGGATGACAGAGACACGAATGAAATGAAAACAGTGAAAGAATTAATGGCTATAAATATTAATGACGATGATGATGCTTATAATAACATGCAAAATTCAGACATAGATACTTCAGATTTATCGTCATCAGAGGAGGATACAATGAATGAATGAGTCGTTTGGCATACGGCCAAAAGGAGGGTTTGTCGGTCTAGAAAAATTGACACCTCTCACGATTGACGGCAAACGTATTTTGGTGGCCAAAGGCCAACCGTCTCATGTACATAACGATAGAAATACAGGTTTCCGAGTTTGACCAATGAGCGGCCATTTTGATGTAACAAGGATCGCCATTTTGTTTTCTAACGATTACTCATTGCTTTCTGTTCAAACTGCTTCGCAGCACATTTCTGCTTACTCTGCTCAACTGTTAACATTGTTGTCTGAACGTGAAAGGACAAGGCCGCAAGACCGCAAGGCTAATAAGAGTTTGTTGAAACACAACGTAGGCAGCTCCGGAGAGGAATGCCCGGCTCCCTCCCGAATGTAGCCCTGAAGCAGAGCCGCAGGGCATTTAATCATTTCACAGCTGCCAGACAGTCTCGTTGTATGGTAGAATATGTTAGAATAAAGCAGCTAAAGGCTTGAATTATGCTCTTCTTATGGCCCCCCTTCTCCGAGCCCTGTAGAGCGTGTCGGCTCCCAGGACACTAATAGCACCTCATAGATAGCAAGGTCTGGAATGTGACTCTTCCCCCGTATGTAGCTCGCTTACAAGAACAGAAGCACTGTGTTCTGTTCAACAAAGAAAAGATGTCTCCACACTTGCAAGGTTGCATACTGTTGCTAGAATAGATATTTGAAGGTGTCATATTCGTCGAAATTATCCATCATCAAACCGAGTTCAAAGAAACCCAATAAAGGGGGGTGTTAAACATGTCACAGCTGATTGTATGATATGCATTTTGTATATATGTAACTGATGTACGTAATTCGCTCTCTTGCGTCCCTCAAGGTCTACAGATACATGTCACGGGGCGTGAGACCGAGTTGGCCAACTGAGACTATTTGCTTTGCAATAAACCCTAGCTTTGGGAATACAACCTCGTGTCTGGCGTATCTATCGTGTGTGTTGACTTGCCTTGTTTCCATAACGCGAGGGACCCCTCAGGGCCCCTTTCAACTGTATAGGACAGTGATTAGTGTGAGTGACAAATAGGTTTTTAGCATATATGAGAGTATGTAGAGGTATAGGCCCTTTTTAAATTGTGGTGTGGGTGCACATAGGGTGCGTAGCATAATTGGTGTATTTCCACATTGTGTGTTAGAGTTCAAGTTTTAGGGAGTGGAGGTTTAAGCACTTAGTTGTGCCATGTGGAAGAGAAGTTAATCCTCCATCCAGCTATAGTTGTAATGGGTCGATGGAATGGCGGGCCAAAAAAATGGTGTGCAGTTGTTTAGTTAGTGGAGTATTTGGCCCCAATGCACATTGAGTGCAGTTGTTAGAAGTACGAGATGTGACTTGAAAACCACTGAGTCGTCAGGAAATGGAGCTGATCGTATGTCGTAGCAATGTTGACCTTGGAGTTAGGAGGCATAGAAGAGCATAAGTGGGTTTACAAGTTTTACATAGACAGATTTGAGATGATGAAGAGAACCCAGGGGAAATGTTTTGAGTATGGTGATTTATAAACAATTTTCTATTCCTATTATCTGATGGACACTTGTGGGGGTAGCTATCCCATAATTTTGTAATGTTCTAGCGCTCTATTTTGGTAGTTGCATTATGTTTCCTGCATCACACAGGTAGATGGTGTGGCCTACCTCTGCTCATGTGTTCTATTGCGCAGTTCCATGCAAAAATGTCGGCTGGCAAAAAAGTCACGAAAAAATGCAGTTTTTTGCAGCGACATTATTACATTGAACATGCGGGAGACAACCCTGCAACCCCCAAAATCTTTTTTTTTCCAAGGGGCGCAGAGGACACGGCCACAACCCCGCTCCCTTTGACCCCATATATATGTATATGGTCAACCATATATAATGTCGCAACAACCTTTTCCCAGTGTAAGGAACTGGTGGTGGCAACAGTAAAGACAGACACAAGTGATCACAGTTCAAGGGTGTTTATTAAACTGTATGAATGGGTGAGAAAAACCCCTAATCTAAACCTATCTCTAAAATGGGAGAAAGCTACGACCATCAAATAATAAATAATGCAGTCCTTATGGCGTCTTGTCAAATAAAAAAAGGGCCTGTACTAAAAAAAAAAACTATTGCCAATACAAAATAGTGTGGGATAATGTTCACCAGAAAAGAAAGAAGTGATCCCAAAATGATAAGTCAGGATGGTAAAGCTGGGGTCTCCCTCCCCACGTTTTCTAGCACGGGACAAGGCGGGACTTCTGGGCACCATACACAACTGGGCTTCTCCAGCACAAGGTTACAGTTCTTTTAGCGATATCAGTATCTTCGATGGCCAAGTCTTTTCGATGCAAAGCCTCTTGCCTCCAAGGGCCTGATGTATCAATAATAACAAAACAAAAGTTCCTTTCCATATGTGCTTTGCGTGATTATTCTTCAACCCTGGATCCCTCTCTACCGGGCTAAGACCCATCTCAAATGTTAGCCTCCCTCCGTCGGGTTCGATACGGCCTTTTACTCAGAATGTTTCACTTGCTGTATTCATGAGTCTCAATGTCTTCTAAACCATCTTTCACTGTGGACATCCTTCAGCCGGGTTCACTCTTGTCAACACAATGTTTACGGGGTTATTGGTCTTCATCCCGTTTTGCAGGCATCCCTCACCTGGGTTCACATTTGCCAGTTACACAGTTCACTTTGCTTTACACAATGCAGGATTTACTTCCCTTAGCTTTCCTCTTGGTTAAGATAGCCTCCCTCGGTTGGGCTCAGACCATCAATTCACTGGACCCCTTAGGTTCTTTTCTTACCTAAGTCCGGGTTTCATCCCCCATTCAGGCTTCACGTAATTCTACTCATACAATGTTCTTGGGGGTGTTCCTGACCACCCTTATTCTCAGGCATCCCTCAGTCGGGTTCACAATTGCCCCAGTAGCACAGTTCACTTTGTTTCTTCAGCGTGTCAAAGACTTTTGATTGCACAAGGGGTTTTACTCTACCCTTGTATGACCAATTTGACCTTTTAGGTCGGGCTCTCCCAGAGCCTCCTGCTATCTGTAGTATTAACAAAAAGGGGACCAGCCAGAGTGTTTCGAATGAGCACCCACTTGGAGCCAGGCCACTCTGCAGCTGGTCTTTCCTTGGGCTTTTTAACAGTTCAGAAATACAAAAGTTCTTTTGTTCTTTGATTCACACTATGTTGCCGTTTGCAACCTTCTCTCAACACAGTTCGGGTTACTATCGGCTCTCCCTCCGACTCACCGGCTGTGATGAATCGCTTGTGATTTCTTGTCTCTGGAGTCAAGGACGGTACCACGGTAGCAAGCATCTCTCCCCGTCTTGGTTATCAGTCTGGGAGGGTCCCGTGAACCGTTGACATCTGTTACATCACACGCTAGCTGTAGTTCCCGGTCTTATGATTCCTTTCACAGAGACTCTGCGGGTCTGGGTCAAAAAGGGCAAGGGCACTTCCCCCTTGTCCTTTCAGTTCTCGCTGCCTTTCTCCTCCTTTTAAACTGCCATCCTGGAATAGCTGCTTCGTCGTGCGGGGCGGTTCACCTTGCTCAATGTGTGCTCTTGTGCTCTGCCTTTTATCCCTTTGGGGAAGGGAAAGGGCAGTCAAGTGTGTGTGTAGTTATTATCAATTGCCTGACTATGCCTGACCCCTGTATTGGGACATGTCGGGTAAACGGCTCTGATGTTAGTCCATTGTCTTTCACAGTGTAAAAAGGTGTTTGTGTCGGAAAGGGGGCAGGGGGGTTAGAGTTTCTACATATCAATGGGGAAAAGGTGTTATAAGGAAGGGGTACCGCGTCTCACCCATCAGTTTCCCACTTCCACTTGCCGAGGACACCTCATCCAGGTGATCCTCGCTCACTAGTCCACCCCCAGGAACTGGATCCAATAGCGATGGCCATGTCCTGGTCACCTGGATGACAGATCCCCGGAGACTAGTCACGGGGAGCACCCTCAGGTTTCTAACATACCCTTCCCCTATGCAAGGTGGATATGCCTGTTCTTTGCCCAGGTTCCTCTTTGTTAAGACCTGGGAGAGAACAGGGATGAGAGATGTCCAAGAACTCTCACATCTCCTTTGATTTTGTGTGACTGGTGTCGATAGAGGTGTAATGATCCTACTAGTTTTGCCACAATAGCCTATACATTGGGCTTTAAGGGTTGTTTCAGGTTTCCTGGGCCCCGACTTCTCCCAATCCCATATGGAAGAATTATGTGCGTAGTAGTCTGTCTGCCAGCAGCTCTGGGATAGAAAATCTCCAAATGGAGGTGGAGTTTCCTGTAGGAGAGTAGAAAAGGTAGGGAAACCTTGCACCAGAATAACTTCCTCATGGGTTTATGTTGGTCGATATTTCACAGGACTCGCCCCGGATGTTAATGTGTACAGGTATCTTAGGGTATACCTCATTATCCCTATGTACACAGGTAACCCTAGCTAGAGCCGCATTTTCCAAGTCCTTTGTTATAACCAAGTCGGCCTGTATGGCCGTTTGCATACTACCTGAATTAGTTAAGGCCATTACTTGCCTTCCATTTACCCAGGCCTTTTCTTATGTAAAGTCAGAGGAGGCTTGACATAAACAGATACTAAAGGTATCTAACTCCTCTTCTGGTTCGTTCCATTCTTCCCCTTTTAAACAACCTATTTCCATAGGCTTGTCCCTGAGATTCTTTGGACAGTTCCTAGCTACATGTGCAGTTTCTCTACAAGAAAAACAGACTGAAGGAGGTGGTCTACTTACTTTTGTTTCCTCCCTTTTACTCTCACCCTTGGTTTTGGGATCCGCTCTTTTAGTTTCTAGTTTGTCCTGTGGCATCCCTTCTTTAGTTCTATACGACCCCCCTGTTTTATCTATTCCTTGTGGTTGAGGTCGGTGGATAGGTTTATGATCCTTCCATTCCTCCCACCGATGGGCTGAGTGGAATTGTTTAGCCGCATCTGCGTGATTTTGTGCTGTCTCAATGGCCGTGGCTAAGGTAGGTCGATTTAACTGTAGAACAGCTTTATGCAAAAAAGGGGGTAAGGAATTAGAGAATTGTTCCAGGTTTAACATCTCTGTCAATTCTTCTAGGGATTTGTTATTAATCCACATGGCCACCGTGTTTTTGACACGTTCCCCCATTTCCAAGAGGGATTGCCCTGGGCTTAGTTTAATGGCCTTCAATTTATGCCTATGAAAATTGCAGGTTTGCCCCACTCTTTTTAACAGTCCCTCCTTGATGGATGTAAATGTGGTTCCTTGTGCAAGATTAAGTAGTTGATAGTTGGTTTGTAGTTCTCCCTTTAACAAAGGGCCCAAGTAGCATCTTTTGAGGTTCTCACTGCATCCCAGTTGTTCCGCTAGGTGTTCAAAGTTCAGAAAAAAAATCCCTAAATCTTCACCTTCAAGATATGGCTGAAGTACCCTCTGCGGCAATAATGGTCTTGCCTGCAGTTCGACCAGTTTAGCCAAATATACCTGGAGTCTAGCTTCGGCCTGCATCTGATGGGCTGCTAACTGGGCAATGCCATTGGCTAGATCGGCCATTTCTTCTGGGGGGGTAAGGGATCCTTCTGTGGATAGTTTGCAATCGGAATAGAAACAACTCTTGATTTTGGTTGGTTAATCTCTAACTCTGATGGTCCCTTGATAGATGACAATTGGGTGCCAAAAAAAAGGTTCAAAGGGTGGGGGTTAAGAGTACTCAGTGTAATAAAAGTGAAGACGGTCAAACTTTTAGTACTATTCGATCCCACTGTTGTATCTGATAGTGTGAGAGGGTAAGGGTGTCCAATAACACCTGAGTTTTGATATGATTTATTAATATACTCATAGCTGAATGGCTTTGTATATACAAACACAATACATCATATACACAGGAAACATAAAACAATTCCATCAGGCAGCACACATAAAATACAAGCATAAAACACATAACTCATAAAATCACAATACAGCATGAGGTGGTCTAACTCAACAAGAGATCTGATCATTGCTGAAACATTAAAAAAACACATTTAAGGGGGGCGCTGTTGCGCAACAGACAAGATGGCCGCGTCTGTGTAGAGCTCCAACGCCGGATGAAACCTGCGTCCTCCTTGGAGCAGTGGATAGAGAACACCCTACTACCACTTCTTAGCACTCATATTAACTGAGCTGAACTCCCAGCCCCTGGATCAGCCTGCGGTCCTTCTTCCGGGCAGGAATCAAGCTGTCCACCTGGAGCTGCGGTGAGGGACAGCATCTCCACACGCTCCAGAGCGGAGGAGCCGCCGCGAAGGGCATACTTCGCTACTCAGCCTGCTTCCCTGCTGGGTTCGGGCGGTTGTCGGTATAGTGCACCTAAACACAGTGAGCTGTTGGAGTTGGGGCTAAGCACTTACAGACCCCTATTCCTCCCGCCGAGTGCGGCCGCGGCGGCCCCTCCCTCTCAGCTGCTGCTACATATGCTCTGACTTCTCCTGCATTAATTCAGACACCAGCACCATTGCTGAGCCTTTCCATTGCAGCGAGTAAGCCCTGCTGTCCATATCCTAGTGGTGGGTGGCCCTTTCTACAAGCCCCACACCAAGGGGGTCATGTGCTGTACAACATGAACGGAGGCGCTCCATGGCCACAGCTCGGTCTCCCTCATCATTGTCTCCCACAGCATTTGGCAACTGTGTGGCAGAGGCCTCAATCCCAAGACCTGGTTGTTTGTTGTGAGTTGCATGCTGGGCAACGGAACGCACCCTACCACCACCAGCCCAGTTTTTGTGCAGCATCATCGGGGGTGTCACAGTGGCCCCTACCTCCAATTATCACCTTGTGGAGGCCAGCGTCTAGGAGTCTGGGGCAGAGCGCCCTCCTGTGACACATCCACTCACGTGGGGGCAAGTGCAGCGGTGCCTGGGTATGACCCCTGGGGAACATGTAAGCGGCAACGTTGGGGCCGTCTGACATGGCCTTCCTGCTAATAGCTGATTGGGATCAGACATTTGATACCCAGGGGAAAAACTGGTGCCTGACGTTACCCGGACGCTGCCCTACGTCCCTAAAACCTTATACTGTGAAAGAGTTTGATTGAAGTACAGAGTGGAACAAAGGATACAGTTGAATAGGTCGAGAAATCTGCTCGAGCACTCTCCTTTACCCTGCCACCCTATGCACATACATAAAGAAATCAATTCTCCGTGCCCAGTTATGGAAAATTCTTGATTTTATATAAAGTTGCATGAATCAACATAAATTAGGTATTAGAAAACATAACATCAATGGATATTCAGCTGGTCATACAAAGAAAAAACAACAACACAAAGATATAGACATTGGGCAATACAGTTGTTTGTGTGAAGAAAAAAGGTACGAGTCCTTCACTGCCAATACCTAAAAGGACAGTATTGTACGGAAAAACAGATGAACATTTGTGACAAAACACAACACAATCAGTAACAAAAGTTCTTCTTATGGAGAACAGCGATGATACACTGTGATTTTGACAAGTGCGTCTACACCGGGGTGTTTCAGCCGTCTATGTGGGCTTGCTATGCCTCATCTTTTGCACGTCCTTCTTCAGGACGGGGTGCTGTATGAGTATGACGTTCGTGCTGTGAGGGAAGGGAGAGTGTAATCAGGGGAGTGCTCGAGTTAGTATTATTGCATACTGAATTAATCATGGACTGTGTCATGTGGGTTAGACAAAACTCAATAATATTACATGGAGGTCAAGCCAACGGAAAGGCCAAAAAATTCATTCAAAGGACATCATTCAACCATATATACAAGGAAAGAGGCTCCCCCAGCTGCACAACAAATCATCACACATAGAACAAACAATTAATTTGTAATATTATATTTATTTTATACAAATAGTCTAAAAGAGTATTAAATTGTCTAAAGCTCTAGTACAATATACAAAATTGTATCTTACAGTTGGCTAAAAAGGTGCATACTGTTAGTAATATTAATGTCAAATAGTGACTACTGCGAAAGGTCGCAAGTCAGTTGATCACATGAAACCTAGGAATTAATCTGGGCATGCCGTGGGTGGTGCCCCAAGCGAGTGAAGGGAATCACTCAAGTGGGGGACCCCCAGTCGCTCTGACCAGACTAATTATATAAACAATCAAATAGATGTCAAAAAAGCAGTCAAAATAATATTGAGTCCAGAAAACCAAACAAAGAAGGTTTCGTTTCAATAATCAAATCAGGAACACAAAAGACCGAACTATGGAGAGAAATTGTATTGAATTCCAAACAACAAAACAGTAAAGCACACACACTAAAATCTAACTATGGGATGCTGTGCGTCGACTACTAAGGTGTCATGAAGAAGGAAAAAACAAATAATAAATGTGAATGACATGGCACCATTGGAAAATAGTAGTTTCGATGGAAATAACACATCTAGCAAAACATGCAGGTGATGTCCATCTTCGTCAGGACATAGCATTCCCTTGAATTTCATAGATTCTGGATTGTTCATCTGTGTTTTTGTCTGAACGTACCCAGGTGTGGTTAAAAAACTTTTTTGTCTTCTATATGTTTACACATTTTTAAAAAGTAAACACATTTTTCACCTAAAACAGGGTATGGAAAAGAAAAAAGAAGAAGAAAGAAACACATCATGAATAGCAGTTACATACTAAATAAAAAATAGTAGATGATCTATAAGTGCAACAAGCGGGACCTCTCCCATATCAATTGGTTTCAACAAGTCTTGTGACATTCAATGTAAAAAAGAGAAGGGGGAGAAAAGGTAATTACCATAATCTCGACCCTGTATGGGGGCTGATTCCACAATCCTGTCAATAAGTCCAGGGGGTAACTGTGCATCCGCACCAAAAAAAGAATCTCAAACAAATTGGATCTGCAACGCAAGGTATAAATATACAGTTAGAATTTTCAATTATCTTATAAAGTACATGGTAATGAAATTACTCAAGAAATTCCTACAGAGAACAAGTGAGGCAAGGAAATCAAGTAGATCCAGTTGTACCATGGTCCCGGTGAAAAAGGGCCCAAAAGGAAAAGAGTCGGAAAGGACAGTCTAAGAACAATTGATGAAAGTAAGAAAATAAAGGCTGAAGCAATCACTGGATCTATAGGTGACTGAAAAAATATCAGATCCAAGAGTTATTTAAAAATGGATTGGTTGTCCAAATATAACCCACTTGTACATCAAATGTATGTGAGCTAAAGCTCAAAATTGAAAACTAGAATCGGGCAGCTCACCTGGATGCCCCAATGTATATGTTCAGAACTTTGAGAGCGTGGCATACAAGAAGACAACGCAGGTAGAGTTCAAAGTACCAGTCTAATAGTAGTCTTAGTAAGGACACTGAATCCCACGGTCCACAGGGCTTGTAAATTCCTCAGTTGGACAAAGACGAACTTGACAAAACGAATCTGCATAAATAAATAAATTAGTAAGTAAATGAATAGATACTGTTTCTATGGTCATGGTAGAGTTCCACGGTATAGAATAATTCCAGAGTAAACAAGCGAATAAATCTTGAAACTACCAATGTGACTCACCCAACTGCATGGTCTAACTAACATAAGAAAATAAATAAATAAAATAAAACAGCAAAACACTCCCATAGATTAGACCCTCTACCGGTTGCCTACTCGCTAATTGGCCCCAAAGTAAACGACCGGATGATTATAAACCACTGTTTATAGCTGATCCATTCTCCTAATTCCGAAAAGCACGGGCCAGTTTACTAGACCGTAAACGGCTGATAGCCCGTCCATCTGTTTGTTTAGGAATAGCCTGAAAGGCCGGAGCTTTAATCTAAACGAGTCTTGCCTTGTTGTGAACTTTCGGGTGTTAAGGACTCCTTATCACAAGGAATCAAAATTCAAGACTCCCTCTAACAGTTGGCAACAGAAACAGATGGAGAGGGGCATTAATCCAAAAAACAACAAAAGGAAACAGGACCAGCATGTTACCTGTCATTCAATCTGCGGCAATCTTGAATTGTACTCAAGCTCCGCGAAACCGGAAATCCCGGGCCGTCGTTCCTACGACGTGGCCTGGCTTAAATACGTAACTACAGACGTAATGCGTATAGCCTCAGGCATTGGGCGGTGGTTGAAATTGCTCGCAAGGCTGTAGGCTATTCAGGACGTATGTTGTCTCTGATGTGTTAAACGAATAGATACCTCGCCTTCATTAAGTCACATGCGCGTGTCCTGGAAATGAGCCGTGACACATTTGCAACTCGGCATTGCAAAGCCGGACAAAAACAACAAAAGAAATAAAAGAATAAAACGCAGTCGGCCCTTCCATGAAGTGTGACACAAAAGAAAGGCCTGTGAGAATGCAGGGCCAGGAATAGCGAAATTAGAAACTGATGGCACCAAAAAAAGGAAGGAGGAGCCCTACATATATCTGGACAAAGGTAATCTGTATATTGATTAGTTAAATACTGATTGCCATTCTTCCTGGGCATTTAGACCTGAAATGTGGCTTTGGGTGTTGTAAATCCACCAATGCTCACATGAGGCCAGTCTGTTGGCCGTAGCATATTGATCGGATCCTACTATACGTTGGAGACACCACCAACGTAGATCTTCGCAACTGTGAAGGTGCTCTACAAAATGAGCAACTAAAGGTGAAGACAAATTGCGGGTCCTGATTCTAGACTTATGTTCTGATATCCTCAATTTGACAGGTCTGGTAGTCTTGCCTATGTATGTTTTCTTACATGGGCACATGACGGCATAGATTACATTTTTTGAATTGCACGTCGTGTGCCCTCTAAGTTTCCAGGGTCTATGGTTAATGGTAACTATATTGGTTGCACTGGTGGAACCGCACTGGCAAGAAGTGCCACAAGGGTAGTGACCCGTCACCTTTTCCATTCCCCACATCTCAGTTATCGTTTTGGTAGACAGAGGGGTCCGTAATCTGTCAGCCTGGGTTAACCAGCCTTTCAAATTCTTGCCCTTTTTAAAGGCAAACATGGGGTATTCTAAATCAGGTGTATTCATTTGAAGCAGGTGCCAATGTTTACCAATAGCTTTCTTGATTCGGGCATGGTGTGTGTTATAAGTCATTGCACAAACCATGCGCGATTGGTTCGAATTTTCAAGCGATTTTTTGGCCAACAAAATTTCCCGATGTTGGTGCCTTGCCCTTTTGCGCGACTGTCTTAATATATGCGAGGGATAGCCTCTCTGTGATAGTCTTTCCTCTATGATGTTAGACTGGGCCACGAAATCTTTTTTGTCTGTACAATTTCGTCTTGCTCTCAAAAATTGTCCATAGGGAATACTTTCTCTCAGGGCTTGAGGATGAAAGCTATCAAAATGCAGAATCGTGTTCCGATCTGTGGTTTTACGATAGAGTTCTATCGAGATGACTCCATCCTTGATTTTAAGTAGAAGATCTAGAAAAGAGATAGATGTGTTGCTGGTGGACATAGTGAATTTAAGATGTTCATTAAGGGAGTTAATCCATGTGAGAAATAGTTCATGGTCACCCTTGGTCTTGTCCCAGATGATAATAATATCATCTATGTATCTCTTATAAAAAGTGATGGACTGCAGAAAGGGATTGGAGTCGTCGAATATAGAAACTTTTTCGAAAGCCCACATAAATAGCGTCGCGTAGTTGGGGGCAAAAGCAGCGCCCATCGCGGTTCCTTTTACTTGTAAATAAAAACTTTCCTTGAACCTAAAATAGTTCTTAGTAAGGGCGATTTCCAATAAGTCAACTATAAATTCACTCGGAACTAGTTGTGGATCGCTTCTAAGGTCCAGAAAGAATTTCATAATAGGTAGAGACTCTGCTTGGGGGATGTTGGAATATAAAGACTCCACATCCAGAGTAATAAATAAGTTATTGACAGGGTTGAAAGGAAGGCCTTCAAGGTGGACAATGGCATCAGTAGTATCTGCCAGATAAGTAGGGGTGTCCATCGCCAAGGGTTTAAGGAAATAATCGATATATTTTCCCAATGGTTCAAGGATCGAGCCACAAAGCGACACTATTGGACGTCCTGGGGGGTTAAGCATATTCTTATGAATTTTCAAAAGAATATAGAAGAGGGGAGCTCGCATACCTTTGTTAGTAAGGAATTGGAATTCTTTAATACTCAAAATGTCTGCATCTTTAGCCCGTGTAGCTAGGGCTAGAATTTCATTTTGTATTCCTACTGTAGGGTCCCCTCTAAGTTTCAAATAAAAATTGGCGTTGTCTAGTTGTCTTAGTACTTCTGAATCGTAGAAAGAAGCATCACAGACAACTACCCTTCCGCCTTTGTCGGCCTGTTTAATGATAATAGAAGTGTCCCTTTTCAGTTCTTCAAGGCAGGACCAATCTTTTTTGGAAAAGTTGTAACATTGATTATGTTTCGAGTCAGTAGGTTCCACGAAAATGGAATGGAAGTCTCGTAAGACTGCACGTTCAAAGATGATGGTTTCATTGGAGACCATTTGGGATGTAGGTGTAAAGGTAGACTTAGGTTTAAACGGTGTGTTGTTGTTATCTAAATCATTACTGTTATTTCCATAATAATCCTTTAGTCTGATTTTTCTAAAAAAGCCCCGAAGCTCCATCTCTAGATCCATTTGACTTGGATTACGCATTGGAATAAATGAAAAGCCCTTTTCAAGGACAGTAATCTCATTGTCTGTTAAGGTCCGTTTAGAGATATTATAGACCGCGGACTGGTTAATTAGCGTTGGTAAGATCTCCTCCTGGTCTGGAACATGTTTTCTAAGGGCGGGGGTCCTGGCTCGGCGGGAGGAAAAGGGAGATTGGAAGGAGGGAAGGCCGGATAAGGTCCCTGGGGTGCAAACATTGGCATTTGCATGTACTGTTGGAAATGCCAATTCTGTCGACCTCTTCTACCTCTCCGTGGACCTCTATTCCAATGGCGTCCTCTATATCCGCGTGAATTTTGATTCTGGAAAGAGCCACTCCCATCCGAGGAGCTGTCGGAAAAGGTGACTCTCTTCTTAAAGAATTGGGGACCTTGATTGGGATTAGCGGGATCGATCCACAGACCAGGTCCCGCGTACTCGGGACTCAGGTATGGGTAGGCAGACTCTTTAGAAATGGTGGAAATATCTTTCTTAAGTTTCTCCATCTTTTTTGTTGTAGTCAATTTAATGAATTCTTTTGTATGCTTGTCAATAAGATCAAGCTTCTCCTTGATATTAAGAATAGTAGTATCAAGAGCAAATGCCGCCTCTGCTTCATCAATCTCGTTGCCCACGATGACACTTTTCTTGATGGCTGTGTTAATGGTCAGAAGCATCCAGTCTCTACTACATTTAGTTCCTATTCCAGAGAATGCTGTTTTGTATTCTAGATCATCGACAAAGAGACATGGTTCGTTCCTGACTAACAAACCCTGTGGTATGATGTTCTTTTTAAGGTATTCTGTAAGAAGGTGCCCATGCATCTCGGTCCTAAATTTCTTTTTTCTTAATTTAAGAATATCTTCACTGGTGATACCCGTATTAGATTCTTCCCCGGTAGTCTGGGCCAATGAATCAAAAAAAGAGGGTACACGAATGGCTTCAGCCAATTGTTCCTCACTAAAGGAGTAGATATCTGAGGCCGCCATGAGGAAAAAAGGGGGGGTAAAAAACTTTTGTTGACTGATCAAAAGAAAAAGAAAAGATCGGGAGAGAGGATAAGTGTATATGTATGGCAGTCCAGGAGTAGAGGAACCAAGAAGAGATACCACACTTCACTTGAACAAGTTTGTTCTGGAGGAAAAACAATCAAGAAAGACCCTGCGAGGAAAAGAGTTGTACTCAAATAGTAACCCACGCAGTGAGAACACTGCACTATTACAGCAAAACAAACAATGGGTTTCCCCTACTTCGCTGGCTGGAGGGAAGCAACGAATAATATTACATGGAGGTCAAGCCAACGGAAAGGCCAAAAAATTCATTCAAAGGACATCATTCAACCATATATACAAGGAAAGAGGCTCCCCCAGCTGCACAACAGATCATCACACATAGAACAAACAATTAATTTGTAATATTATATTTATTTTATACAAATAGTCTAAAAGAGTATTAAATTGTCTAAAGCTCTAGTACAATATACAAAATTGTATCTTACAGTTGGCTAAAAAGGTGCATACTGTTAGTAATATTAATGTCAAATAGTGACTACTGCGAAAGGTCGCAAGTCAGTTGATCACATGAAACCTAGGAATTAATCTGGGCATGCCGTGGGTGGTGCCCCAAGTGAGTGAAGGGAATCACTCAAGTGGGGAACCCCCAGTCGCTCTGACCAGACTAATTATATAAACAATCAAATAGATGTCAAAAAAGCAGTCAAAATAATATTGAGTCCAGAAAACCAAACAAAGAAGGTTTCGTTTCAATAATCAAATCAGGAACACAAAAGACCGAACTATGGAGAGAAATTGTATTGAATTCCAAACAACAAAACAGTAAAGCACACACACTAAAATCTAACTATGGGATGCTGTGCGTCGACTACTAAGGTGTCATGAAGAAGGAAAAAACAAATAATAAATGTGAATGACATGGCACCATTGGAAAATAGTAGTTTCGATGGAAATAACACATCTAGCAAAACATGCAGGTGATGTCCATCTTCGTCAGGACATAGCATTCCCTTGAATTTCATAGATTCTGGATTGTTCATCTGTGTTTTTGTCTGAACGTACCCAGGTGTGGTTAAAAAACTTTTTTGTCTTCTATATGTTTACACATTTTTAAAAAGTAAACACATTTTTCACCTAAAACAGGGTATGGAAAAGAAAAAAGAAGAAGAAAGAAACACATCATGAATAGCAGTTACACACTAAATAAAAAATAGTAGATGATCTATAAGTGCAACAAGCGGGACCTCTCCCATATCAATTGGTTTCAACAAGTCTTGTGACATTCAATGTAAAAAAGAGAAGGGGGAGAAAAGGTAATTACCATAATCTCGACCCTGTATGGGGGCTGATTCCACAATCCTGTCAATAAGTCCAGGGGGTAACTGTGCATCCGCACCAAAAAAAGAATCTCAAACAAATTGGATCTGCAACGCAAGGTATAAATATACAGTTAGAATTTTCAATTATCTTATAAAGTACATGGTAATGAAATTACTCAAGAAATTCCTACAGAGAACAAGTGAGGCAAGGAAATCAAGTAGATCCAGTTGTACCATGGTCCCGGTGAAAAAGGGCCCAAAAGGAAAAGAGTCGGAAAGGACAGTCTAAGAACAATTGATGAAAGTAAGAAAATAAAGGCAGAAGCAATCACTGGATCTATAGGTGACTGAAAAAATATCAGATCCAAGAGTTATTTAAAAATGGATTGGTTGTCCAAATATAACCCACTTGTACATCAAATGTATGTGAGCTAAAGCTCAAAATTGAAAACTAGAATCGGGCAGCTCACCTGGATGCCCCAATGTATATGTTCAGAACTTTGAGAGCGTGGCATACAAGAAGACAACGCAGGTAGAGTTCAAAGTACCAGTCTAATAGTAGTCTTAGTAAGGACACTGAATCCCACGGTCCACAGGGCTTGTAAATTCCTCAGTTGGACAAAGACGAACTTGACAAAACGAATCTGCATAAATAAATAAATTAGTAAGTAAATGAATAGATACTGTTTCTATGGTCATGGTAGAGTTCCACGGTATAGAATAATTCCAGAGTAAACAAGCGAATAAATCTTGAAACTACCAATGTGACTCACCCAACTGCATGGTCTAACTAACATAAGAAAATAAATAAATAAAATAAAACAGCAAAACACTCCCATAGATTAGACCGTCTACCGGTTGCCTACTCGCTAATTGGCCCCAAAGTAAACGACCGGATGATTATAAACCACTGTTTATAGCTGATCCATTCTCCTAATTCCGAAAAGCACGGGCCAGTTTACTAGACCGTAAACGGCTGATAGCCCGTCCATCTGTTTGTTTAGGAATAGCCTGAAAGGCCGGAGCTTTAATCTAAACGAGTCTTGCCTTGTTGTGAACTTTCGGGTGTTAAGGACTCCTTATCACAAGGAATCAAAATTCAAGGCTCCCTCTAACAGTTGGCAACAGAAACAGATGGAGAGGGGCATTAATCCAAAAAACAACAAAAGGAAACAGGACCAGCATGTTACCTGTCATTCAATCTGCGGCAATCTTGAATTGTACTCAAGCTCCGCGAAACCGGAAATCCCGGGCCGTCGTTCCTACGACGTGGCCTGGCTTAAATACGTAACTACAGACGTAATGCGTATAGCCTCAGGCATTGGGCGGTGGTTGAAATTGCTCGCAAGGCTGTAGGCTATTCGGGACGTATGTTGTCTCTGATGTGTTAAACGAATAGATACCTCGCCTTCATTAAGTCACATGCGCGTGTCCTGGAAATGAGCCGTGACACATTTGCAACTCGGCATTGCAAAGCCGGACAAAAACAACAAAAGAAATAAAAGAATAAAACGCAGTCGGCCCTTCCATGAAGTGTGACACAAAAGAAAGGCCTGTGAGAATGCAGGGCCAGGAATAGCGAAATTAGAAACTGATGGCACCATAAAAAAGGAAGGAGGAGCCCTACATATATCTGGACAAAGGTAATCTGTATATTGATTAGTTAAATACTGATTGCCATTCTTCCTGGGCATTTAGACCTGAAATGTGGCTTTGGGTGTTGTAAATCCACCAATGCTCACATGAGGCCAGTCTGTTGGCCGTAGCATATTGATCGGATCCTACTATACGTTGGAGACACCACCAACGTAGATCTTCGCAACTGTGAAGGTGCTCTACAAAATGAGCAACTAAAGGTGAAGACAAATTGCGGGTCCTGATTCTAGACTTATGTTCTGATATCCTCAATTTGACAGGTCTGGTAGTCTTGCCTATGTATGTTTTCTTACATGGGCACATGACGGCATAGATTACATTTTTTGAATTGCACGTCGTGTGCCCTCTAAGTTTCCAGGGTCTATGGTTAATGGTAACTATATTGGTTGCACTGGTGGAACCGCACTGGCAACAAGTGCCACAAGGGTAGTGACCCGTCACCTTTTCCATTCCCCACATCTCAGTTATCGTTTTGGTAGACAGAGGGGTCCGTAATCTGTCAGCCTGGGTTAACCAGCCTTTCAAATTCTTGCCCTTTTTAAAGGCAAACATGGGGTATTCTAAATCAGGTGTATTCATTTGAAGCAGGTGCCAATGTTTATCAATAGCTTTCTTGATTCGGGCATGGTGTGTGTTATAAGTCATTGCACAAACCATGCGCGATTGGTTCGAATTTTCAAGCGATTTTTTGGCCAACAAAATTTCCCGATGTTGGTGCCTTGCCCTTTTGCGCGACTGTCTTAATATATGCGAGGGATAGCCTCTCTGTGATAGTCTTTCCTCTATGATGTTAGACTGGGCCACGAAATCTTTTTTGTCTGTACAATTTCGTCTTGCTCTCAAAAATTGTCCATAGGGAATACTTTCTCTCAGGGCTTGAGGATGAAAGCTATCAAAATGCAGAATCGTGTTCCGATCTGTGGTTTTACGATAGAGTTCTATCGAGATGACTCCATCCTTGATTTTAAGTAGAAGATCTAGAAAAGAGATAGATGTGTTGCTGGTGGACATAGTGAATTTAAGATGTTCATTAAGGGAGTTAATCCATGTGAGAAATAGTTCATGGTCACCCTTGGTCTTGTCCCAGATGATAATAATATCATCTATGTATCTCTTATAAAAAGTGATGGACTGCAGAAAGGGATTGGAGTCGTCGAATATAGAAACTTTTTCGAAAGCCCACATAAATAGCGTCGCGTAGTTGGGGGCAAAAGCAGCGCCCATCGCGGTTCCTTTTACTTGTAAATAAAAACTTTCCTTGAACCTAAAATAGTTCTTAGTAAGGGCGATTTCCAATAAGTCAACTATAAATTCACTCGGAACTAGTTGTGGATCGCTTCTAAGGTCCAGAAAGAATTTCATAATAGGTAGAGACTCTGCTTGGGGGATGTTGGAATATAAAGACTCCACATCCAGAGTAATAAATAAGTTATTGACAGGGTTGAAAGGAAGGCCTTCAAGGTGGACAATGGCATCAGTAGTATCTGCCAGATAAGTAGGGGTGTCCATCGCCAAGGGTTTAAGGAAATAATCGATATATTTTCCCAATGGTTCAAGGATCGAGCCACAAAGCGACACTATTGGACGTCCTGGGGGGTTAAGCATATTCTTATGAATTTTCAAAAGAATATAGAAGAGGGGAGCTCGCATACCTTTGTTAGTAAGGAATTGGAATTCTTTAATACTCAAAATGTCTGCATCTTTAGCCCGTGTAGCTAGGGCTAGAATTTCATTTTGTATTCCTACTGTAGGGTCCCCTCTAAGTTTCAAATAAAAATTGGCGTTGTCTAGTTGTCTTAGTACTTCTGAATCGTAGAAAGAAGCATCACAGACAACTACCCCTCCGCCTTTGTCGGCCTGTTTAATGATAATAGAAGTGTCCCTTTTCAGTTCTTCAAGGCAGGACCAATCTTTTTTGGAAAAGTTGTAACATTGATTATGTTTCGAGTCAGTAGGTTCCACGAAAATGGAATGGAAGTCTCGTAAGACTGCACGTTCAAAGATGATGGTTTCATTGGAGACCATTTGGGATGTAGGTGTAAAGGTAGACTTAGGTTTAAACGGTGTGTTGTTGTTATCTAAATCATTACTGTTATTTCCATAATAATCCTTTAGTCTGATTTTTCTAAAAAAGCCCCGAAGCTCCATCTCTAGATCCATTTGACTTGGATTACGCATTGGAATAAATGAAAAGCCCTTTTCAAGGACAGTAATCTCATTGTCTGTTAAGGTCCGTTTAGAGATATTATAGACCGCGGACTGGTTAATTAGCGTTGGTAAGATCTCCTCCTGGTCTGGAACATGTTTTCTAAGGGCGGGGGTCCGGGCTCGGCGGGAGGAAAAGGGAGATTGGAAGGAGGGAAGGCCGGATAAGGTCCCTGGGGTGCAAACATTGGCATTTGCATGTACTGTTGGAATTGCCAATTCTGTCGACCTCTTCTACCTCTCCGTGGACCTCTATTCCAATGGCGTCCTCTATATCCGCGTGAATTTTGATTCTGGAAAGAGCCACTCCCATCCGAGGAGCTGTCGGAAAAGGTGACTCTCTTCTTAAAGAATTGGGGACCTTGATTGGGATTAGCGGGATCGATCCACAGACCAGGTCCCGCGTACTCGGGACTCAGGTATGGGTAGGCAGACTCTTTAGAAAAGGTGGAAATATCTTTCTTAAGTTTCTCCATCTTTTTTGTTGTAGTCAATTTAATGAATTCTTTTGTATGCTTGTCAATAAGATCAAGCTTCTCCTTGATATTAAGAATAGTAGTATCAAGAGCAAATGCCGCCTCTGCTTCATCAATCTCGTTGCCCACGATGACACTTTTCTTGATGGCTGTGTTAATGGTCAGAAGCATCCAGTCTCTACTACATTTAGTTCCTATTCCAGAGAATGCTGTTTTGTATTCTAGATCATCGACAAAGAGACATGGTTCGTTCCTGACTAACAAACCCTGTGGTATGATGTTCTTTTTAAGGTATTCTGTAAGAAGGTGCCCATGCATCTCGGTCCTAAATTTCTTTTTTCTTAATTTAAGAATATCTTCACTGGTGATACCCGTATTAGATTCTTCCCCGGTAGTCTGGGCCAATGAATCAAAAAAAGAGGGTACACGAATGGCTTCAGCCAATTGTTCCTCACTAAAGGAGTAGATATCTGAGGCCGCCATGAGGAAAAAAGGGGGGGTAAAAAACTTTTGTTGACTGATCAAAAGAAAAAGAAAAGATCGGGAGAGAGGATAAGTGTATATGTATGGCAGTCCAGGAGTAGAGGAACCAAGAAGAGATACCACACTTCACTTGAACAAGTTTGTTCTGGAGGAAAAACAATCAAGAAAGACCCTGCGAGGAAAAGAGTTGTACTCAAATAGTAACCCACGCAGTGAGAACACTGCACTATTACAGCAAAACAAACGATGGGTTTCCCCTACTTCGCTGGCTGGAGGGAAGCAACGAATAATATTACATGGAGGTCAAGCCAACGGAAAGGCCAAAAAATTCATTCAAAGGACATCATTCAACCATATATACAAGGAAAGAGGCTCCCCCAGCTGCACAACAGATCATCACACATAGAACAAACAATTAATTTGTAATATTATATTTATTTTATACAAATAGTCTAAAAGAGTATTAAATTGTCTAAAGCAAAACTCAGCTTACTTGTGGGTAATTATTGCCGCAGGCACTGTGGTAGGGGTCCAATCACGTCTATGGAGGGCCCCATGGGATCCTGTTATCAAATAAACATGGGAGGAGCGACATATTAATTAATTACGTCTCCTAGTAGTGAATTATTGTCATCTAACAACAGCACAATGCTGTATGTAAATTTCAGTTAGAGAAAATAGTGATCGGGATGATCTTACCTCTAAACAGAGGCTTCGTTCTCTCTCGTGTGAGAAGTTTTTTCGCCTTTCCTTGCCTGGAGGAGATGTCCTAGGGGGGAGGGAATATCATTAATACAGGCGATCTGCAGTTCGTGTCCGTATCTAATACGGTTTCTGACACGTGAGGGTTAATGCATACCTGGGGGGCTGGGAAGCTCGCAAGTCGCGTGCAGCCTGGGCGAAAGCTCCACTCGGAATGCTGAGTCACTCTGAGGGCGCCAGGACCTGGAAGCGCAGCATTGCTAACGCTGTTGCTAGGTCCCCGTTAGTATTTATATGGGCGGCCATCTTTGAGTGGCTACGGGTGCCGCGCCTGAAGAGCAAAAGTGCTACTGACCTCCACAAGGCTCAAACACCTGATGCAAACAATATAGGAAGTCATACTCATATGTTATTGTGTAGTGATACATATTAGGTACCTAAGTGTATATTTGGTTGTCATGGCAACCATTTCTACTTTGTTATACAAATGTGTTTTTTTTTACAGACAGCCACATCTATGGTAGCCCGTACATACGATACAACAGATTTGTACAGGTTATTTAAAACCACATCAATGGTGCTAGCATGCACGCGAAAGTTGTCGGACAACATAAATGACATGAATTATCCAACGGCACATCCGGATGGTGTTCTGCTGTGCTCAGGTATTACAGTGCCTATTACTCATAGTCAAAAGAAACACACAGATTGCATGTGTTGATGCCAATGTGCATGAATAGTGACATAGACCAGTCGGCATACGTATTGTGTAGCAGATATTGTATAACATGGTGGATAAATCAGAGTACAAACAACTGTTGTGCAGAAAAATTCTACATTGCATTAGTTGATGCAAAAAAACATGATTTAGTGATACAGACCAGAAGACAGATTGGTGTACATGTTGCTTTGCAGATACTGGGTAGCATAGTGGATGAATCACAGTAGAAACCATATTGTCAACACAAATTGATGGAATTGGGAAAATATCATGGTTTTCTGTATGTCAAATTGGGGGAGATTTTAGTGGACCTATTACAAGCACATATCATTTGCAGAAAGGTGATGTCACCTTACAGTGGCTGTGTACCTGGGCCCTTGGTGGTGATGTGACACTACATGTACTGGTTCATTTATAGGAAGGATTTCCACTCGACTGAGACATTGGGCCTCATTACGAGGTGGGCGGTAAGGGATTACTGGCACCGGTAAGGGCACCGGTGCGGGAATCCCTTACCGCCCTACTACGAGTTCCCTTTGCGGGTCCTTCCTGTACGCCTGCTTTTAGCAGGCGTCAAGGACGGGACCCGCAAAGGGATACCGGGGTCAATAACGGTACCGCAATTTGCAGTACCGTTCTTGCCGCCTTCCCCCTTCCCATTGAGCCCTATGGGGGCTCAAATGGGAATGGGGAATGGCCCTGGTGAATGGGGAATTACCGGTCCCGCCGACCTTGGAATGGACCGGTAATTGCTCCATTCACCAGGCCGGAGTCGGAAGGGTTTTGGAGGCAGCCATGGCGCTAATAGCGCCATAGCTACCTCCAACCTCGTAATGAGGCCCATTGAGTCCAGCCTGTACCGTATTCAGCCTATGAACCCAACGTTGTTCCAGTTGTGTCAGTGTTCTACTCAGGTCTCCACCCCGTTTTGCAGGTGTCACCTTTTGGAGAACAAACCACCTCAAATCAGTGTCTTTGTGTTTTCTTTTGTGCAAAACTGCTCAACTAGGGGTTTATCAACTACCCTTTTTTCTGATGCAGGAACAATGTTCTGAGATGCGCATCTTAATGGGGCGTATGGTCTTCCCTACATACAGTAGTCCACAGGGGCATTGTATTATGTATATGACGCCCTTTGTGTTACAGTTTGTGTGATCTTTCATAATCCATTTGACAATTTGGTGTTCGATTGATTTCTTTTGTAACGTTAACGGACACGCTACACAATGGCCACATTTATAATGTCCCACGATGGGGCGATTTGCGCTTCTGTTGGTGGTTCTATGAAAGTATGCATTAAAGCGTCTTTCAGATTCCTGTTTTTTTTAAAAAGCAAAGCACGGGACGTTGTTCAAAGTGCCTGGTTGTTTGACCAAGGCCCAATTCTTCTTGATGGTTTTTTGTATCACTTGGCTTAATGGCCCAAAAGTGGTGACACACACTATCCTTCCCAGATCCTTTTTGGGCCTTGTCTCCAAGCAGACTTCTCTTGGTGTATGTCTTGCCCTTTTTTTGGCCTGGCTAATGGATTTTCTGGGGTAACCTCTTTCCATTAGTCGAGTCTGTAGATCTTGAGCATGTTTCTTGTACATGTCGATGTCCGTACAGTTCCTACGGATACGTAAGAACTGTCCGTAGGGCAGAATGTACTTGAGCCCGATAGGGTGATAGCTCTGGAAATAAAGTAAGCTGTTAGGGTCCGTGGGTTTGCGGAACAGTTCCGTCTTCAAATGATCGCCTGTTTTATATATATGGAGGTCTAAGAAATCAATTTGGTGGTGGTCCCAGTGTATGGTGAATTTTATATGGGGACTCCTTAAATTGATCCAGCGATGAAAATTCTGCAATTCAACGGGTGTGCCCTTCCATATGATGATGATGTCATCAATGAATCGTTTCCACAGGGAGATGTTTCCTACAAATAGGTTTTCTTCCGTGAATACGTTCTTCTTCTCATAGCTTGACATGTACAGATTTGCAATGTTGGGGGGAAAGGTGGCCCCCATACTGACCCCCTTTGTTTGTTTATAAATCTCGATTCGAAAAAGGAAAAGGTTTTCCGACATTGCCAACCTCGTGCACTTCAGGATAAAATCAGTTGGAGTGGAATCGATGTCCTCTCTGGTATTCAAAATTTCACGTATCGCTTCCAGGCCTTCTGATTGTGGGATCGATGTATATAAGGCCTCTACATCCATGGTTGCAAGGAGGCTGTCGGTGGTTAGAATGATTTTGTCCAGTAAGTTTATTGTGCAGGTTGTGGCTTTTAAATATGATGGCATTTTGGCCACAAAAGGTTTTAAAAAGAAGTTGTGTAGAGGGATAGTGGTTCCAACAGGGATTCACAGGCGGACACTATAGGCCTCCCTGGTGGTCTTTCTGTATCTTTATGCATTTTCGGCAGAATGTAAAATGCTGGGGTCTGTGGATGGGTCTTGTTTAAAAAAAGCTGTTCTTCTTCACAGATCCACCCTTGTGTTAGAGCATGTTGTGTAAGGCTTTTAATCTCTTCTTGGAGGCTTCTGTGGGATTGTAGTGAGGGGGTTGGTATGCTTCTCGATTGCTCAAGAGCCGTAGACACTTGGTGTTGTAATTGGAGGTGTCCCACATGACAATTCCCCCTTTTTTGTCCCCGGGCTTGATAGTTATTGATCTGTCTGTCTCTAAGTTCTTCATTGCCACTCTTTCTTCTTTATTTAAATTGTCTCTGTAGAAATTCTGTTTTGAGAAGGCCACCATTATGGTTTTAGTGACAATCTTTTCGAATGTTACAATTTCACCAGGTATGGAACTTGGTGGAGGGTAGAAGGTGGATCACTGTTTGAATCCCATGGTGTTTTGAGACTTATCAGGTTGTTCTTCCTGTCTGACGTCTCTGGTGTAAGGCAGATATACCTCGAAGAAATGTTCTAATCATATCTTTCTGTAGAATTTTCGTAACTCCAATTCAATCTCAAAAGGTTGTGCTTTTTTGTGCGGGGACAAAAGACAGTCCTTTACCAAGAAGTCTCAGCTCTGATGGAGTCATTATACGATCGGATAAGACGAAGACTGGTATCCATGTTCTGTCCTTGGTTCTGGTACCATTGACACGTTCGCATTCGCTGTCCAGATGGTGTGGACCTTCTTCTGGGTCTCCCTCTCTGTCCCCCACCTTGGAAAAAAAGGTTGTGGTAATTGCTGTGCGGTGGTGCCTGAAGAGCTCCCACTGCCACTTGAGGAGGTGCCTGAGAAGTTGACTGCTCTGTTTCTCCGATTATAGCCTTGGTTTGTTTCCAGGTCGGTGTAATAGGTGGCTCTTAAATACAGATAAGTTCTCTCTTCCGAATATTTAGCCAGATCTTTCTTAAACTTATCTACCTTTCTATCCAAGGTGAGGTTCTTGAATTTGGTGAACTCGACTTCTAATTTATCCAGCTTCTCTTTGACCTCGTGGATGGACTTGTCTTCAAGAAACTTCTTTTTAAGGTCCAGGAGTTCTGCGCCTTGTTTGTCGCACTCTTCTTTAGCCGTATCGATGACTAAGATCAACCAATCATGGCTACATTTGTTGCCTAACCCGCTGAATTTCTTGGTAAATTTGGGGTTATCGGTGAAGACCCTTGGGATATTGCGTACTTGCAGTCCTTCAGGTATTATACCGGCCTTCAAATACTCGAGCATAAACTTGCCATGTAGCTCTGTACGTATTATCTTCTTTTTCTTTTGGTTGAGTATCTCCAATTGATCTTCAGTCAACCCCCTGGTAATTTCGCCCTCTTCGTTACGAAGGGTGGATGTCGTCCCAAGGAGTTTTTTAAAATAGTCGTCAGTGTACGACACTATGTTAACTTTATCCATGGAAAGATAGTTAGGAAAAGTTATGCAGATCTGCGCCCTGAGAAGGGTCGAAGTCTTGCCCACAGCCACGGGCTGTACCAGGAGCCCATTTGTTAAGTCTTGAAGTACAGAGTGCCTCGCATGCCCCACTCTACAACCACTCTGCAGCCTGGAGGTCAATTCCACCACCAGCGACCTCACACCAAGCAGGAAATCATTGATCTGCCACTGCGCAGAGGGAACTGACTACTAATCCAGGGTGGTGGTCTGCTTGGTACTAATCAAGAAGAGGGATTTTGCCCACTACCCCTGCGCAGCATGACCAAGGGAAGCACTTAAAATCAACGCTCTATGAATCAGTATACTAAATCTACCGCTAAACAACTGCCCGCTAGCGGATCGTCCACAGTCATGAAACCTGAAGTAGCGCCCATGGAGCTTACTGAAATTCGGCGTATGATGGCTTGCATGCAGGAAGGGTTTGCTAAGGTGCATAGTAAGCTAGACGATATGACTACTACCATAGACTCCATCAAAACCTGGATAGACAAAACTGATCAGCGCCTGGCTGAGGCAGAAACTAGAGTGGGCACAGTGGAGGATGATATGTATACTATGAGAAATGAACTTGTTACTCTCTCCAGGTTCGTACTCCAGGTTGAAAGGAAGAATGAGGATTTAGAGTTGCGCTCTCTACGCATTAACATTCAAGTCATAGGAGTCCCAGAGAGCAATTCCGATCGTGACTTGGAGCAGTGGATAGAGAACACCCTACTGCCACTCCTGGGAAACCCTGTATTATCTCTGCAGTTCGCAATCGAGTGGACGCACAAATCCCTGGCTCCCAAGCCTAAACCCGGTGCACCTCCAAGACCAATTATCGTCTGGGTTCTCAACTACCGAGACCGCAAAGCGATCCTCTGTGCAGCCCGCAAAAAGGGACATTTTATGTTGTGGTCCAACATAATACATTTCTACCATGACTTTACAGTGGCTGTCCAACAAGAGAGGAAATCCTTTGTGGCGGTCAAGAAGCGGCTACGAGACGAAAATATAAAGTACGCTATGCTGTTCCCCACCAAGCTTCATATTGAATGGAACAACAAGACCTTCTTTTTCATGCTACCTGATGAGGCCATGACGTTTCTGGATAACATGCTTCCACCGTCCTGACCCTACAGGCGCGACTCCTGAGGCTTATCTGTGTAGGGGCGTCCTAACGGCCATAACCAGCCTGCTCTTAGGAACTATTGTGCACCCAACAGTGCGCTCAAAGTACTGGGGCAACATAGCCCACAGCGTTGTTAAGAATAGAAGCCCTCACATTTGCGAATTAACATATAATTGAGAGTGCGTTGCCCACTGTCTGGGCAATCAAGTGAGAAGTATGTGTACACTTACCCTGTTTATCTGTATCTAAATCCGGTGCTGGCCTGGGTGTCCCCCTTCTTCAGCTCCCCCATGCAATGTTGCTTTTACATTTTCGGCCATTTTCTGGGGGGTACCATCTCCCTAGTTCCGGGGATGATGCGGGTGTGGGGTGGGAAGGGGTTGTTACGCTTGTTTAAAAAGCACTTGGTACACACTGCACCTACAATGGGGACACTTGGAAGTAGAAGCAGGGCCGGGATCGCTCTGGGAGAGCCTGGTTTACACACAAGTCGATGCACTATTGATCACCCTACACCCAAATGGGAGACATAACCTGCCTTAGCTGGAATGTCTGGAGCCTTGGGAACCCTAACAAGCGGCGAAAGATACAACTATACATTGAAAGAAACAAAGCCCAAATAGTATATTTACAGGAAACCCATGCTCTGGCGGTGACATGTGATGGATTCGCTAACAATTAAGGGGTTAGGGGGGAACAGTTTCTACACCACATACTCCTCACAAGCTAGAGGGGTCCTGACCATAATACACAGGTCTCTCCCATTTCAATGCAAGCATGCCAAGGCAGACCCCCTAGGCAGATGTGTTTTAATGTATGGAGTCCTTGCAGGTAAAGAAATACTGCTACTGAATGTTTATGGCCCTAACATTGATGACCCCCAATTTATTACAGAAATCCGGGAGAAATTGGCCCGATACCCTCTAACCACTATACTCTGGGGTGGGGGGGCTTTAACACTATTCTAGATTTGGAACAGGACAGATCCTCTCACATCCATTGTTAGGCAGAAACCTTTGCAGTTCCCTCTGGGACCACTGCAAAAGATTTAAGACTACAGGCGTTTGGCAGTAAACCCACTTGGTAGCAGTCTGTACCACACAGATTCATTTGGTAGCTGTGGCTGAGCAGTCAGACGTCCCTCAAGAAGAGTTAGGCAGTATACAGAGTATTCAAAATAGGTCAAAAGAACACAGTAGAACAAGTAAACACTGACCAGAGCTTGGTGTAAAAGAGATATAATTATTTATTTAAAACCACATCTAGTAAAACACACAGGCACTAATGTTAAGCAGTTCAGAAACACGGTCACTAAAAGATATAGACTCCCTTAAAAGAATATTAGACAATTCTTAAGTAAAGCCCCACTTATTTTCAGACAGCGGTGAGCGCTTAATGCAGATGGCACTCTAATAATTCGTTTTAAAAAGGGAGAGAAAAGCAGAGTATAATTTGAAACAGATCCCAACACTTTCACAAGAACACAACAAGAGAGGAAGGCAAAGTAAAGACGTGAAGTTAGAGTTCAGAAGGCCGGATCCACTTTAAGAGGATCAGAACGAAATGTGTCCAAGGTCACACGGTTGAAGTGCACAAAAGTCTTGAAAAGGTTCAGAAAGAGTTGGACCAAAGAAAGGGACCAGTTAGATGGTCAAGGCGGCCAGCCCAGTCCAGAAGGTTAAGGGATTATTATTACCTTGTAGCAATCTTTAGAAAGGGAGGCCTGGCGGACACAGTACCTTAAAGTGGTGAGAATACTCCAGCGGGGGCAGTTGTTCCTGGCAGCGGATGCAAGTCGGTGCTTTGTCCGGGGGAAGAGAGGATCTCGTCGGGGAGGAAGACAGGAGTCTGTTGCACTTCCAGGGAAGAAACCAGCCGCGGAGTTCTCAGGTAAAAGGAGCAGTCCTTTTATTCACGGTCCAGTGGTAAATGGCTATCCGGTTGCTGGGGTGCTTGGCACAGGCAATTCGACGACAAGACGTCCTGGGATGCGAGGAAAAGAAGGTCAACTGGTTGTGCCCACCAGTTAGGGGAAGAAGCCTCTCCAGCCGGGAGATCTTCTCTGTCGTCGGTAAGTGGTGAGTCGGTTCCGCAGGGCTCCACCGGTGGTGTCATCGTGGTAGGTTGGCTCAGCTTCTCCCTCGTCGGATTCTCAGGTCCTGTGGCGACTTCTGAAGTTCCAGTCCCCAAAGCCCTGCTTTTATGCAGCACACCCCCATTCACTCAGCCTAGCTGTCAATCAAAAATGCTAAGTGGTGAGCCGGCCGGCTCACCAATTGGGCCAATCACACAAGAGTGCGACTTGAGTTACCACTCCAGGGTGCCTAAAGCCCCTCCCACACCTCCTATGGTACCCACACAGAGTGGCACCACTTTTCGAGGCTTCTGTGGAGAAGCCCGCCAAAAAGTGGAACAAAGGGCTCGACTTGGGTTGGAGTCACAGAAGAGAACACAAACGCCATTTTAGAATCGAGTCCTGGCAAAAAATACCAACCGGCGAATTAATATTAAATAAATAAACTGGCGGTATGTTCGAGGCTATGAGAATTAAATAATTAAAGTTGGTAGCCTCGAACAATGGGAAAATCCCATAGGGATATATTCGCGGTCGAATATAAAAAGTAGTATCCACTGCCACCAGCCAAAACTCGATCAGGGGGGACGGAGACGTGCCCCCTCGACTAACAGACCCCGGGGCAACCGAATTGCCCCGACCAGTACGTCCACAATATGATGGTTTGTACTGGTTTCTGTTCATAATTTGGGACTAGTAAAGCCAATGGTGACTTTACATGCCCTGAGAGACAGTAGTCAGTCCCAGGCTATGGAGTCTATGGTGGGGTGTCACTATGACACCCCTGTGTCACTGCACGGAGGGTGCTGTGTAACACACATAGTAAAAACACATGAGGCCCTGTGGGGTTAAGGACCCCATAGCCCATAAAGCACAGAAACAGTCAAAGGAACACCATAAATCATGTCCAAGAGTGGGAGAAAAAAAGTCTCACTCTTGGCAGGAGAAAAAAACAAACTCCAGAAATCCAGCAAAGCTGCTGGGGGACTCACTAGGTTAGGAAATTCAGCCCAAAAAGAGAATTCTCCCTAACTTTCCTCCCCCCCCAGACTAAGGGACAGGAGGATTTAATCCACTCCTGGATGAATCTCATACCTCTAGTCGATGACATACATCCTAGAGAGACCCTCAGCATTTTGGTGGTGACACCCTGACCTATGTTCTATGGTCAAATCAAAGGTTTTCCGTTGTAAGCTATATGACCTACAAACCCTTTGAGGAACATCAGTCTTTTTAAAGTTATAGGGGATCTGGTTGACCAGTCCCTCAGAAGTTGGTACAACTTCTGAACCTGTGTTAGGCTTTTTTAAGGGGTCCTTACAAAGGATCCCTTTAGATCTAGAGGGGCCTCACCACCTCTCTGTTGGGAGAAGGTTGGGTTTTAGGCCTCTTAGTTGGAGGGGATGGAGATAAGCAAGGTACATGCTTCTCCTTCCTCTTAGATCTACCTTTACCTACTTTAGGAGTTTCCCCCTTAAGACTAGGAATTGGGTTGGAGTCTTCTGTGGAAGGTCCAACAGTCTGAAGGTTTTTGGCCTTAGACATTTCTTTTCTGGTTTTCCACCAGCACTGAGAATTACCAGTTCTCTAAGGCCTAGTTAGGGTTCCAGTAGGTCTATCCACCTCTTCCTCAGAAGCAGGGGCAGTCACAGACTCTATAACTGGGGGAACAATGATGGAGCTTGGTTGGGGCTCCCATTTCCCTAACATTTTAGCCTGAAATTTGCCTGGGTTAGAGGTCAATTTACCAACACCAGGGCTTGTAGTGGGGTTCACAGTAGAGGTTCCCACAGGCTTAGAGTGGTTCCTTAAGGTGGCCTCTCTAGCAAATTTGGTTTGGTTCTGGGTCTCCACACTGGGAGGCCTGGGGGTACTGGATACTACTCCTAGAGTTCTTAGATCATTCCCCAACAGGACTCTCCCAGGCACCTCAGTTTGAACACTGTCAGGAATCAACACTGTCATGTCATTACACTGAATGAGGGCTGGTAGAATTGGAACCATTTGGACAGGGCCTCCAGACATCTTAGTGGGACCTTTGGGTGCCTTAGCAACATCATCAGGCCTGAAAAAGCTTTCATCCACTACTGTTCTGCTGGCCCCAGAGACTCGCCTGGCAGGAGTATCCTGGCCATTGACAAGAACACTGTCCATATAATAAACTTTAGAGTTTTCTGGTATGGAGTTGTACACACTCCTATTCTGATCACTAACCAGACCCATGGACTCTACTGTTACACTTGCTTGGAAACCCAAAGGTTCTTCAGCAAAGAATTCAAAGTGAGCACTAGCCATTTGGACTTCCTCCTCAGGAGTGAAGGCTAAGGAGACTGTGCTGATCCCTGTAGGTTTACCCTTACATCTGGGATCTCCTTTGATGTGGTAAGTTGCCTCACAGAGATAGCATGTTCCAAATGCTCTCTGGAAGGGTGGCTTGGCCTGACCTCCTTCTGGTTTGTGACCAGAAGGTACACTAGCCTGTTGTGGTTTACCCTGGGGCTTACCCTGGTTATTTTGTTGTTTGGGGCCCTCTTTGGGTTGGGAGGTATTAGAAATCTCTAGGTTCCCTTTTTGTGGCTGCTTTCCCACATCCTTTTTCTGAGTGACCCCTGAATTCTTGTGAGTAGCCCTGTTGGCAACCCACAAGTCAGTAGCCTTAGCTAGTCCTCTAGGATCTAATTCCTTTGAATCAGCCAAGTGCTGTCTGAGCTCAGGAGAGCAGGCATCATAAACTGACTCCAACATTACAAGATTTCTCATTCCCTCATAAGGGTTCACCTTGTAACCCATAATCCATCCCTCTAAGTTTTTCAAACACTCACTCACCCAGGTAGCCCAAGGGGTACCATCATTCTTTTTGAGGGTCCTAAACCTCTTAAGGTACTGGGAAGGGGTCTTCCCAAATCTAGCTATCAAAACTAGTTTCACACATTCATAATCCTTCTTATCCACCTCCCCCAACTCCATTACCACATCAGTTGCAACAGGGGGAAGCCTAGAGAACAACCAGGGAAGTAACTCATTCCCTGTGATGTCCTGGAGCCCATGATTATACTCAAACATTTTTTAACCAATCGAACACATCCAACTTAGGTTCATACATACCCACTAATTCCTTAGGCATCCGGGGTCTTTTGGGACTGGAACTCCTAGAGGAACCAGAGGAAAGAGAAGCATTTTCCACAGACAACTTCTTCATTTCTAGTTCATGATTAAGCTCTATTTCTCTGAGTCTTCACTCAGCTTGCTTCTGCTCAGCCTGGGCATTCATTCTTCTGAATTCTAGCTCTTGGTTTCTTTTAGATTGAGCAATAAAACGTTTGTACTCTAATTCAAGCTTCATTTTTTCAAGTTCAAAATAAGCAGGGTTACATGTAGGACCTGGTATAGGCCCAGTAGGTACAGTAGGTAAGGCAGACAGAGGCTCAGAGTGGCTAACTTCATTAGGTTCACTTTCCTCTTCTGACTCATTATCAAGACTTTGATTCAGATCAATACCATCACTGTTTTCTACATTTGGGGGGCGGGGGGTAGATTCCTCTGTACCTCCCAGACTTTGGTTTTCTAACAATCTTTCTATAAGTTCCATTTTCTTGCCCTTCTCAGAGAGATTCTTATGTCTACACAATACTTTTAAACAATCAGCAGTTTTGGCAGACAATGATTCTAGGGTGTAACTCTCCATAGCAGACATAGTTAGAAAATCAGCTTTTTATTTTAGTGCTAAGCTCTGTGGTTAGTTGTCCTAAAGTGTTCAAAAAGCACACTAAAGTGTATACTCAATACAAATCCGACCGCTGTACACCAGTGTTAGGCAGAAACCTGTGCAGTTCCCTCTGGGACCACTGCAAAAGATTTAAGACTACAGGTGTTTGGCAGTATACCCTCTTAGTAGCAGTCTGTACCATACAGATTCATTTGGTAGCTGTGGCTGAGCAGTCAGACTTCCCTCAAGAAGAGTTAGGCAGTATACAGAGTATTCACAATAGGGCAAAAGAACACAGTAGAACAAGTAAACACTGACCAGTGCTTGGTGTAAAAGAGATATAATTATTTATTTAAAACCACATCTAGTAAAACACACATGCACTAATGTTAAGCAGTTCAGAAACACGGTCACTAAAAGATATACACTCACTTAAAAGAATATTAGACAATTCTTAAGTAAAGCCCCACTTATTTTCAGACAGCGGTGAGCGCTTAACGCAGATGGCACTCTAATAATTCGTTTTGAAAAGGGAGAGAAAAGCAGAGTATAATTTGAAACAGATCCCAACACTTTCACAAGAACACAACAAGAGAGGAAGGCAAAGTAAAACTGTGAAGTTAGAGTTCAGAAGGCCGGATCCACTTTAAGAGGATCAGAACGAAATGTGTCCAAGGTCACATGGTTGAAGTGCACAAAAGTCTTGAAAAGGTTCAGAAAGAGTTGGACCAAAGAAAGGGACCAGTTAGATGGTCAAGGCGGCCAGCCCAGTCCAGAAGGTTAAGGGATTATTATTACCTTGTAGCAATCTTTAGAAAGGGAGGCCTGGCGGACACGGTACCTTAAAGTGGTGAGAATACTCCAGCGGGGGCAGTTGTTCCTGGCAGCGGATGCAAGTCGGTGCTTTGTCCGGGGGAAGAGAGGATCTCGTCGGGGAGGAAGACAGGAGTCCGTTGCACTTCCAGGGAAGAAACCAGCCGCGGAGTTCTCAGGTAAAAGGAGCGGTCCTTTTATTCCCGGTCCAGTGGTAAGTGGCTATCCGGTTGCTGGGGTGCTTGGCACGGGCAATTCGACCACAAGACGTCCTGGGATGCGAGGAAAAGAAGGTAAACTGGTTGTGCCCACCAGTCAGGGGAAGAAGCCTCTCCAGCCGGGAGATCTTCTCTGTCGTTGGGAAGTGGTGAGTCGGTTCCGCAGGGCTCCACCGGTGGTGTCGTCGTGGTAGGTCGGCTCAGCTTCTCCCTCGTCAGATTCTCAGGTCCTGTGGCGACTTCTGAAATTCCAGTCCCCAAAGCCCTGCTTTTATGCAGCACACCCCCATTCACTCAGCCTAGCTGTCAATCAAACATGCTAAGTGGTGTGCCGGCCAGCTCACCACTTGGGCCAATCACACAAGAGTGCGACTTGAGTTACCAAGGTAACTCAGTCCAGGGTGCCTGAACCCCCTCCAACACTCCCTGTGGTACCCAGACAGAGTGGCACCACTTTTGGAGGCTTCTGTGGAGAAGCCCGCCAAAAAGTGGAACAAAGGGCTCGACTTGGGTTGGAGTCACAAAAGAGAACACAAACGCCATTTTAGAATCGAGTCCTGGCAAAAAATACCAACCGGCGAATTAATATTAAATAAATAAACTGGCGGTATGTTCGAGGCTATGAGAATTAAATAATTAAAGTTGGTAGCCTCGAACAATGGGAAAATCCCATAGGGATATATTCGCGGTCGAATATAAAAAGTAGTATCCACTGCCACCAGCCAAAACTCGATCAGGGGGGACGGAGACGTGCCCCCTCGACTAACAGACCCCGGGGCAACCAAATTGCCCCGACCAGTACGTCCACAATATGATGGTTTGTACTGGTTTCTGTTCATAATTTGGGACTAGTAAAGCCAATGGTGACTTTACATGCCCTGGGAGACAGTAGTCAGTCCCAGGCTATGGAGTCTATGGTGGGGTGTCACTATGACACCCCTGTGTCACTGCACGGAGGGTGCTGTGTAACACACATAGTAAAAACACATGAGGCCCTGTGGGGTTAAGGACCACATAGCCCATAAAGCACAGAAACAGTCAAAGGAACACCATAAATCATGTCCAAGAGTGGGAGAAAAAAAGTCTCACTCTTGGCAGGAGAAAAAAACAAACTCCAGAAATCCAGCAAAGCTGCTGGGGGACTCACTAGGTTAGGAAATTCAGCCCAAAAAGAGAATTCTCCCTAACATCCATAGAGCACCTACTCGAGCAGCTTCCGTGATTAACGAGGGCATGCATACTCTGTGGCTGGTAGACGCTTGGAGGGCACTGCATAATGATGACCGCTCCTACTCCTTTTATTCGTCAGTCCATGACTCCCACTCCCATACTGACATGTGGCTTACCTCCGACACACTGCTAGGGGGAGTCAAGATGCCAACATATTACCTTGTACATACTCTGACCATTTCGCAATCACCATCTCCCTGGCGTTGCCGTCGCTCATTAGGCCCCGCAGCACCTGGCACTTTAAACCGCTGGCGCTTCAAGATGCAGCGTTTGCTTAAACCATGGATGAGCATGTGCAGTTATTTTTTGATCAAAATGTGGGCTCTGTTTCCTCTGCTGGTGTGCTCCGTGAAGCCTTTAAGGCATATATCCGTGAAATAACGATGTCGATGGAGTTCAGCATCCTTAAAACCATCCGTCGCAACATAGTTGAAAGTGAAAATTAGTTGCAGGGATTGGAATTTGAACTAGCTAATAGCCCTTCTATTGCCATACTATTACGGATCAAGGAAGCCCTGGACACTTTTAGGACACACGCCGATCGGGAGGTCACATTTCTAGACTCCCCGATGGCCGCTAGAAGATACAGTGAAGGCGACAGACCAGGCAGACTGCTCGCCAGTGTGGCAAGACATGAGAGCAGTTCCCGGTGTATCCCCCTTATAATGAACACCTCTGGGATCTCAGTTCACACTCCTGCTGCGATTAATGCAGGGTTTTATAAGGATTTATATGCTAAAAAGGACACATGCACACAGGACGAAATCGATACATTCCTTGATGCCCTCCCACTTAGATATCACAAGTTACTAAGGCTCTAATACCTCCCTATCTCTGTCTCTGACATCACTCAGGCGATACACGACTGCCAGCCGGGATAGCCCCTGGCACTGATGGTCTTTCTGCTGATTCTTACAAACCCTTGCTCGATACCTTCTCCAAGTATGGCAAGAATCCCTCATATCCTCGACACTCCCAGACACTATGCGCAAGGCAGTTATCATGGTCTTACTGAAATCTGATAAACCAGCTGATCAACGCAGATCCTATCGGCCCCAGTCCTTAATTAACACAGATGTGAAGGTGTTTGCGAAAATACTAGCCACCTGACTGATGCCATTCATGCCACACATCGTCCATCTGGATCAAGCAGGATTTATCCCGGGCAGGTCCACAGCATTGAACCTACGTCATCTTTTCAATATTCCTGCTCAGTTAGATCCCGGGGCTCCGGCTGCCGCATTGGGCATCCAGAAAGCCTTTGATTCTGTCTCATGGCGATTCATGTACACTGTATTGACCAAATGTGGTTTCGGCCTGAGGGTCAGTGCAGTTTTATGCCTCTTACACACAGCACCACCGGCCGTGTTTAATACCAACGGGTTGCTCTCCCCACGGTTTAAGATCAGTAGAGACACTCATCAAGGTTGCCCATTGTCTCCCCTGATATTTGCTATCATCATTGAGCCAATGACAGACATGATAAGACTCAGAAAGTATCAGGTAATAATGTCCCCATACATAATGTCCCCATATTTAATGTCAGCAGGAAAAGCCATTGGCGACATTATATATGGTGACATTATGTATGGGGATAGATTGCGGGGACGCAACCATTGTAAAAAAAAAAGAACAGTTGAGGGTTGCAGCAACTTTTTTGTCGGGAGACATTTTTGCTGGGACATTATTACATGGAACCACTCAGACATGGGCACAGAGGGATTAGAAGACCAGGCGAACCAAAGATAGTCTTGCTATATGCTGACGATGCACTGGTATACATCCGACACCCTCAAACACATCTACAACCTTTTGTGGCGGACATCCATCATTTTTGGAAGTTGTCGGGCCTTAGGGAAAATTGCAGTAAATCACAGATGCTACCACCCGCCCTGCAAACCTACAGGCATTTTAGTGGGCTTCAGAGTCCATGCACTATTTAGGGGTAACAATTGCAAGGCATAGTTCCAAACTATAGGACTGTAACTATGACAGATACATGACCCAGCTGCGTTCTAGGCTGTCCAGTTAGGACCCATCTTCCCATAACGATAGCAGGCAAGATAGTGCTCCTCAAAATGATTGTCCTTCCTAAGCTCTTATACTTCCACAACATACCCTATGGCCTCAAGAACTAGAAAGCGAGATCCGCAAATTCATATAGTACTCAGGGGCAGTATGACTGAAGTGGGATACACTAACGCTACCATATGAAAAGGGTGGGTTTCGTCTATACTGAATGGCCGTGCAAGCACAATTTGGGGCCTGCTGGTTTGGAGAGGGCCCTCCTCCACCCCATATACAACTAGAACATACTCTGCTGGTGATAGAGACCTGCGATCGATGGTGCTCCTAGATTTACAGACAACTATAGATTTGACCGTGCAAGCTCCACAGCATTAGCTTGGTGTAAAATATTTGACGAGACAAACACTCACGACCCATAACCACGAGATTCTTCCGCTTTGGAACTGTATCCCTTCTCTCCCTCGTGCCGGTGCAGGCTCATCCGCCACCTGGGAGAGCCAGGGGTTTCATACATTGGGGGCTTTATACAGGGAGAATAACCTCATACCAACCTCAGATGCCCCATGATCCAACCACAATGAACCCTCGCAGTGGCTGCTGTGCGCCGGACTGCGTAGAGAGTGTAGAAAACGTTAGAGCTGCTTCCTGATTCAGCCTCCAAATGACCCCATGTTGCACTTTGTCTTGACAGCAGGTGAGATTAAAAACTGAGTATCTACCCTGTATCACCTACTTAAACCCCACTCGCACACTCCACATCACAATGTATGAGCTAAGTGGGCCGTGGACCTCGAGATTGATGTCAGGGATGAGCTCAATACAACTCAAAATACTGCACCATTATCACTACACCCCAGATAGACTGCGCATGTTTTCTGGGCAGGGGTCCAGGGGATGCCCGCGTTGCAAATCTCCCAATGCTAAATATTTCCATATGTTATGGGACTGTCTGCATTTTGAGGTCTTTTGGAAAGATGCGTGTGAGATTTTGTCAGAAATGATCGATAAAACTGTGGTCCCGCTCCCATTACTTTGCTTGTTCCACACTTCTGATCCTCCATCGGGTACTGTGGGTAAACTTATGCGACTTTGGGCCTCATTACGAGTCCGGCGGTAACTGAGCCGGAGAAACCGGCAGGTGACCGCCGGACTCGTATTATCATTCCGCCTCTGTGATTCCCGGAATTACCAGGGCATTACGACCCCGGTGACCTGGGAATTCCGGAGGCGGAATTGTGTAAGTGCCCATTCCCATAGGACTCCATGGGAATGGGGAAGTGGAAACACCGGCACCAATGCTGTAATGATGCCGGTGTTTCCATGTCCGCCTGCAGTTGGGTGGTGTTAAACCCGCCAGGTCAGACCTGGCGGGAGTGACACCTGCTGCCTGCAGAACTCTTAATCAGCCGGTCCTGAAAGAACGGTGGTGGCGGATTTACCACCACCGTTCTTTCCAGACCGGCTGACTCGTAATGAGGCCCTTTGTCTTTTGCTGGCTAAGCGTTGCATCCTTTTAGGTTGGTCAATTGAGATTGCTCCAAAAAAGGACCACTGGTTGAAGGATGTGATAAGGGCTAATGACATGGAAAAACAATGGGCACAAATGCAGCCCCCACGAATCCAGACCAAAGGATATTTTATGGGTCCATTCAAAACGTATCTATGGCGCACAGCTGAAGATCAGGAATTGCCTCGATCCCCTCCACTAGAATGACCTACCTGCATGCGACTTACCTTGGTCTTTGTGTGCGACAGGTACCAGACTCATTACACCAGTATGTCCCCCTTATGCGATATGAAACTATATTTGATGTCCGCATTCAGTATGTTCATTCCAAGTGTCAATGAAACCTGTATCAACAAACTGTTGATTTGTGAAGGTGTACCATGTGTTGCGAAGCGTACCAATAAAGAAAGGTTTTTTTAAAAACACATTTGAAAATGGATTTACTGGAGATCAAGTACAGAGTAGATTTAAGATTTCCGCACATTTCCAATAAAATGTAACCATATAAAAGATAACATTTAGCTCATTTCCTTCCATGAATTTTGCCCAGAGTGGAGACATATCAGAGTAATCAGAGCTATTACCATAGGCTTTAACATAGCTTATCCTGATCGAATCCAGGCTCTCACATTGTGTCATAAGATGTTCCAATGTTTCAATAACAGTTTCACCACATAGGCGGCATAAACATTCAGATCGTGCCAAACCAAACATCGCCCCTTTTGTTGCTAGGGCGTCACTGATATTAAATTTAAGAAGCAGGTACTGTCTAATAATTGCACTTTTCGGATATGCGACTATCTATGTGGGCTTACACTCACTGGCATTTCTATACTGGCTAAAAGAATCGCTATTGCCTTTAGTGTATAGTTGCATTCGGTTATTTCCATAACTGAACATAGTCAATTTCTGTTTTAACTAATTTTAACCATATACACCTCTCCGATCACAGATTGGCCTATACATCCTACATGCCACTTGGAACATAGCGATACAATAAAACCCGAGGTGCTTATAGAATAACATCTGTCGAGACTTAAAAAGGCTTGAAGAAACTTGACCATTGTCGTGCCATTATTTAGCACTCGCAGATGTTCACAGCACATAACAACTCTCAAAACAAAGTCAGAGCATATCCCATTTAGATCAAATTCAAGATACAAAAAAACGACAGACAAAGCTTGTGGCATTCTAAACAATTTACAAAGCATTTTTCCTCGAATATTTTTAGTTCTGATGCATAGTTATGGCCCCATACCTCAATTCCATAGTATAATTCTGGTAGCATTTTTTCAGTATACAACAACAGGATCGTAGAACCGACCAATAAAAAACGAATGGTGTTTATGGATTTCATGCATTTTACTTTTGTTTCCGACCAGTGCAAAGCCCATTTTAAGTTATTCTCGACATGCATCCCTAAATATGTATAAGACTGTACTCACTCTAGTATAGAACCATTCAACTTACATGTTATACTATTGCACTCTTAGTTTTTCCGAGAAAACACCATGGTCTGTCTTTTTCCAATGTTAATGGTAAGGCCATTAAGATCAACACACTCCCCCTGAGCAGTAATCAAACATTGCAACCCTATATATGCAAGCCACCTAGTCTGTTGGAGACCAACTTTCACAGGGCACTTTTTGAAGTTACTGAATGCATCACACAAATCAGCAAGACAGAGGTTGAAAGGCATTGCTGCTTCAATGCACCCTTGTTTCTCACCTGGATGCGTAGCCATAGAGGCAGAACGTTTACCTTCAGCATCCAACCGAAACCCTCATTCTGGTGTTGGTGTGTGGCAACATGAGCATTTTTAATAAACCAGGTGGAATATTCCATGAGACTAATTTGTGCCACAGTCTGTTCCGCATTACAATGCCATAGGCTGCACTGAAGTCAATAAACGCACAATAGACTGCACTCTCTCTTCTCATCCATGCATATTCCCCAGCATTAGTGGGTTGTGGGAAGTGGAGGCTTTCATTCTGAAACCCGCCTGGTTTGGGCATATGATCTCTTTCTCAATAATCCAAAGGTTAAGTTCCGCTAATAACACTTTGGCAAAAATCTTTGCTGGTATGTCCAACATTGCCAACTTGCAATAGTTGTCAGACACATTCCTCTGACCTTTTTATAGACTGGCAATATATGACTCTCTCGCCATGTTTCTTGTAATATACTGAAAGTTCCAATATGTACAAAGAGGAGATGCAAGGCATGAGCCCACATCCTCGGGGACAGTTTAAGGAGACTGTTACATATGCCGTCCGGGCCAGCTGCGCAGGAATTATTCAACCGCTCAATGATTATAATAATGTCCAGAATCAAAGCCTTACATACCCATGTTGCATCAGGAAGATACTAGATTTGTATCAACCGGAAGGATGGCCCTGAGAGTAGACTCGATTTGGGCAGCCCATGCAAATTAAGAAACACAGTTTATAGTTAAATCACGTTTTTCAACACCTCTAATTACTTTCCATATTTCAGTATTATTTTTTAAGGTTGTGAAATGGGCTATTTCTTGCCATTTGTCCATTTCACATCTTCATTTGTGCTCTTTTAGCCATCGCTGATATTTTAATTTGGCCAGATTGACATGGTAATTAATCTCACTAGAAGTATGTATACACAAGCTTGGATATTGAGCTTCAGATATTTCAGCATACAATTTTTTCTTAGCTGCAACAAGCCTTACATCAAAGTTAGCATGGTTTTTATATACCGTATTACAACGCTCATATACGCTTTTATAGTTCCTATGCTTTTTGGTGATTTCTTTGATGTTGGCGATCAGCGCAGAAAAGGCAGTGACAACAGTAGTTGAGGGAGGAAGGCTAGGATCATCAGATTACTCTATAAAAACAGGCAGTAAGATCTCTGAGGCATTTTTTCCATTGGTCAGGTTGGAAGCATTCCACTGTATACGATTGCTCGTGTCATTAACAAATATATCACCATTTAAGTCATACGAGCTAGTCCCGGAGGTTACATTTAAATGCTTAAAAAGAACACAAATGGGTAGGAGATCAGATAGCCATGTTCTCCACCAAAGACATTCCCTCCTGATTCACGAAGACATAGTCGATAGTTCAGGCACTCTTACCACAAACATGTGTATGGGCCATTGGTGCATCCCCTGCACATAAACCATTAAGTCGTCTAAAACCATAGTCCTCAAGCATGTTCACCCATGCTGTACCTTGTCGCTTGGTTGTTGTTGCCATTCTTATGGGCGCAAGCTCATATTTCTTTGATTGGTCATTGGTTGATAGATTAATATAAGCGTTAATGTCGCCCATTATCCATGTTGGTAGGTCACGGTGCTAAACATTAAGTATTTGTTTCACCGTTAACACATTGCTAGTTGTCGCTAATCGATTTGGAGAATCGTAAATATTAATGAGAATGATAGTCTCTGACAGTGCAGTAGTATTACCCCCTGGACCATGGAGGTAGACCCCTTTATCTCAATGATGGACCACGGTTGTCTCACAACAGCCCACCCTTCAGCCGTCCAATGGCGCCTTTAGTGGCCAGCCTCTGTAAATTTGTGCGGCCAGCAACATGGATTAACTCTGGGAACCAGGTCTACTGTAACACAATGATAGAGAACAAATCCATGTGAGATAGGAGACTATCATCACCAAAAAGGTGCGAAGAACTGTGCGTATTCCATGAACACAAGATGTTAGTGTCATCGAGACAGCAAAGAAAAGTGGGTTTTTGAAAGCAGAGGGAAGCCATTGCCAATAACCATCATCAGAGCCATTAGCTTTACTGGAGGGTGCTCTATCACAGTGTTCGCGACAGCTATTGCTTGGATGAGGACAGGATCTAGTAGACACACCGTCACCAGTATTGGAGTGATTGCAGTATAAGGTGTGTTTATGCGCTGTGGTCAATGTTTTTCCCGTGGTTACCTTATCACTAGTTGGAGCAATACGCGGTTTGTTCTTTTCAGGTGTATTTGCAACCAATCTAGGTTGCATTTTGGTGGGCGATATCATCACGCTTTTACAGGAATAGCAAAGTCTATATAACTCCACCTCATACTTGACCATCTAGTCGAGCATAGCCTCAGATTTAAACCAAATGTTGGATATACTAGTGGCTATGTGTTTCACCTGGTCTACAATGTGAATATCTTCAGATTTAATAACTCTTAAATGCGCTACCGAGTGAAAAATACATATGCCAGCCTCTCGATTGAGTGGTGGAAGATAAACCTTTGTGGATACAGGCTGTAATTGAAGGGCTTCAAATTGAGGACCTACTATATTGTCATCAGTAATCTGTTGGTTAACAAGAGCCACATTAGTTTTATTACAGGAAGGCATAGCCAATATATCTGTCAATTCTGCTTGACCAAGTGGCCCAGCTTGAGTAGAGGAGCTCAATGCTACGGTGGGAACGTTAGGGAGCAGTGCACAACTTATCCAGAATTTACAGGAGGTGGCAAGCATGTAATTTGCATAGAAGCTGCTACCGCATTGTCACTACAATGCGGAACCACCCTCTCCAACATAGGTAGAATGGAGTTATTTGTAGAAAGAAACATAGGCTCGGTAAGATCAGAGAGCTCAGTAACTTCAGAGGCAATAAGGTTACCACTCATGCTATGCTCGGGTGTGATACATGCATTCTTACACATTTTTGATCGCTTTGCATACATCAAAGCTTGGGATGTGTCTTTCTTTTTGCGTGTATCTGATAGTATGAGACGGGAGGGTGTCCAATAACACAAATCTTGCTGGGAAGTCGGGATCCGAAGTTGGGAAAACAACACCTCTTTTAGTGTGGATACACGGTCAGAGTCGAGGATTTCCACTATTTGGTTTTCCCCTTCTGGTGGTACAACAATTATCAGCATGGGTTTCAATTTTTATCAGTTGAATCATACATCATATGTAAAGTACTCATGGTGGCAACAGTAAAGACAGACACAAGTGATCACAGTTCAAGGGTGTTTATTAAACTGTATGAATGGGTGAGAAAAACATCTAATCTAAACCGAACTCTAAAATGGGAGTAGGCTACGGCCATCAAATAATAAATCCTGCTGGGTCCTTGCTGGCCTTTATTTGGGGGCTCTGCTGGGGTCTTTTGGCTGTTGGTGCTTTACTGTGCTCTTGGCTGGTGCTCTTGACTGGTGCTCTACTCTTGCTATCCTGGAGTGTACCTGCTGCAGTCCTGTTGGGTCTCTGCTGCTCTCTTGAGTGGACCTTGTTGGGTTGACTGAAGTTCACCTGGATGCCCTCTGTTCTGTTGAATATCTAGCATGGTTCCTGGCAAGCAGCTGTGTAAATGGAAGCATGTTGACACAGCGGTCGGCACAGCAAGCTTGCTGTCTTCCTTTTCGGGCGCTGACCGGTGTACCTCCCCCAAGCGGAAAGGGTGTCGATAAGCAGTTGGCCCGCATTTGCCGGAAGGCCCTGAGAAGGGAGGCTGGTGTACAGAAGAAGCTGAGGTGGTCCAGGGCTCTGGTGCTGTCGTCAGCTTCTTCTTCTGATGGGGAGGTCTCATTGTCTTCCTCAGAGGCAGTGCCTGGCGATGCTGAGGATCCTAAGGGGAAATATCTGGACAAAGATGTTTTGGTACAGGTGGCGGAATACATGGGGTTTCAACAGAAGCCACCTTTGGCTAGTGTAGAGTCTGGATCCCGGCCCCCTCCGTGCCAGTTGAAATATACTATTAAGGTGGAGGGGCCTTGTGAGCTCATGACCAAGATGGCCAGAGCCCGCTTAGCTCTGTTTCGTAGCACCGAGAGATGGAGGCCGCTGATGCCGTTGCTGTGGCATATCACTTGTAATATGGCTGCCCTGATGCCCTGTTGATCCTGGACCCTGGCAGTGTGACTTCTGAGTCCATCCAACTCCTTGGAGTGGAGATCATGAGGCTGCTGAGTGATGCTCTGTGTGTGGTGGGACCCGATGACAAGCTGGTGCAGTGTCCCAAGGGGCTTGAAGGCTGCGCAGCGATGTCCTGGGACGGCTGGTGAGTGGAGTGGAGGTACAGCATCGGCCAGTGACACTGCGCTGATTTGTTGGGTGCGCAAGGTGTGCAGCGGCATCCCGTGTGCCTTTGATTGCCTGGTGCAGCCTGGGAGCTGGTCCTCCGGCTGGGGCAGGAGAGTGTTTAGGAGGATTGCAGGGTTGGCAGCCCCTGGGCTCCTTGTCAGATGGAACAGCAGCAGAGTGCACCACCATCTGGCTCTCAGACCCTGGGAGTAATTGAAAGGGGCGCAGGTGCATGGAATGTCCCCTGGAGATCTGCTGTGAAAGTCCACATTTCAGAGAGGTAGGAGTGGAGAGAGAGGAGTGAGGTGAAGGCCCCTCAGAGTATACCTTAGTGCATGCACTCCTTGGATGATTGGTGGTGTGGCCCCTGACTGGCCAATGTGCTTGGCTTGAAGGATCTGGACTTCTTCCCTGGCACACGCCCCCAGGGCTGCAGCTATTGCATTTCTCAAGCTTCAAGTGCAGTCTTGGTGGCATGGAGTACATTACACATGTCCAAGGGCAACAAAAGGCAGGGCCGGCTACAGTTTTTGCGCAAGGAGGGTCTGGCCACGTGAACAGACAGGATGGTAGCAGCAGAGATGAATGCGGCGCAGGGTGTGCAGGTGGGTTCTGGTGACCTGGGCCGGAGTGGTGCAGTGCTCCCATCCCCAACCCTCCCTCCTCCCAGAGCTCAGAATTGTGCTGGCGGAGATTAAAAGTGCGTTTGCCTCCATCAATACAAATCTTGACAGTATGGCCTACAAAGTAGATTGCATGCAGGAGCGCATTGACAAGGAGAGTGAGCGTATATCGGAGGCTGAGCATATAGTTGGGGTTCTTGAAGACATCAGTGTGGCGACGACGCAAGCGATATGGGCTCTGCAACTTGATGTTAAATCCATCAGGGAAAAGAATGACGATTTGGAGGCGAGGTCTTGCAGGAACAATATTCAGAGTCTGTACCTCCGCTTAACATGGAGACTTTTATGGAGGACTTCATCAAGGAAGTGCTAGCTGGGCCCTCACTCTCTTCCCAATTCCTCCAATTCCTAGTTGAAAAGGTGCATCGAACATCACTACATGTGCCTAAATCGGGCCAGAATCCTCAACCAGTAATAGCGAGACTGTTAAATTACTGGGATCGTGACACGATTCTGTGTAGGGCTCGAGAACTTGGGGACCTTCAATATAAAGGAGACAGAATTTTGTTTTTACCCAGACTTCATCCCGTCCATCCAGAGGGCTTGCCTATCATTTTTGGCTGCAAAGTGTTTGCTCTTAGAGAGAGGCATACAGTATTCCAAGTTGTACCGTCTAAGCTGAGGGTGGTCTATAAAGACAAGACACATTTTTTCACGGAACCGGCTGTGATAAAGTGCTACCTTGATGCATTGCCTAAGGGGTGACATGCTCTGTGACATTTGTGTTGTGATGGATTGGGCCCCTGCTTATGGGGGTCTTGTTTTGCTATTGAGTCATGGGTCTATATGGGTGGGTTGCCCTCGGGATAAGTCTGTTTTGCTTTTTTACAGGTGGTGTGTAACAGGAGGCTTCCCAAAGGCGCCATGTTTGTGTATGTAACAGTTCAGCTCGATTGCTTTGTACTTTGTTTGTTTGGCTTCCCCCTCAGTTTTTCTGGGGCCAGGCCTGAAGGTCGCTGAGTCCGACGTCCCAGGTGAGTACCCGTGTTGGTGTGTGGGAATGGTGGGGTGGAGGGAAGTGGGCTGTTCACTGCAGGTTGGGGGTTGACAGTGGGTGTGGGGGTGTGCTTCAGGGTCACTGCTGTTTTGGGGGTGGGAGTTGGGGCTAGTTGGGGGTTTGGGGGAGTTTGTACAAAAGGGTTCACAATGCAAGTCAATAGGGGTATGTCCAATTTTATTTTCAAGCGAAGCCATGCTAGTGTAAGGCATGGTTATGTGGAGAGAATGGCGACTGGGAGATTGATATAAAAGTCATGCACTCTCCTTAGTTGGAATGTGCAGGGTCTGAATAACCATGCTAAAATGTGCAGAGTCTAGGCTTATGGGGAGAGCCATGGTGCCAAGATCCTCATGCTTCAAGAAACTCACTTGGTGGGAAAAATGAATGGGGGGGAGTCTCAGTTTGACACCTCTTCTTATTCACGGAGGGTGTCGACCATTATTCATAAGTCATTAGGGTTTCAACCACTACGCTCTGAATGTGATTCTGAAGGGCGGTATGTAATTGTTTCTGGGGCATTGGCTCAGCGATAAGTCACGTTTGTCAATGTCTACGGCCTAAATATTGATGACCCTGGGTTTTATGATGCTCTTTGGATTAAGTGTTCAGCGGATTTGCACGCCCAGTTGATTGTGGCGGGCGATTTTAATATACTGCATGCAGAGCTTGATAGGTCGACCCTGGGTGTCAGATGTCTGTCAGCGGCTGCTAAGGCGATTTATGGGAGGTTGAAAAACTTTGGGTGACTGGATCTTTGGAGAACCTTGCATCCTGATGATAGAGATTTTTCCTTCTACTCTTCAGTTTATGACATGAGATTGCGTACAGATTATTTAATTATGTGACAAGATCTGGTTCATAACACACATAGCGGTATAATGCTGCTGAGGACGTTGTCTGACCACTCTCCGATTCGGTGGCAGTTTCGGATGGAGGATCTGGTTGTGAGTAGGCCACACTGGCACTTTAAGGGTCAGGCCTTGTTGGCTGTGGTATATTGGAGTTAAGTCCTTGAGTTTATTACATCCTTTTTTGCTATGAATGAGGGGTCCGTGGCTTCCGTTGGGATCCTCTGGGAAACCTTTAAGGGGGTATGGCGGGGACGCTGTATCTTGTTAGGACACAGTGCTTAAGGCTATCTGTAAGAAGCTGGCGGTGATTGAGTCTGAGCTTAAAGACCTTCAGGCTGAGGGCGTGGATCAGCCATCTGATGACAACCTGGGTGGCTCTTGATCATTTTAGAGAGCAGGCTGAAAGGGAAGTGCGTTTCCTTGCATCTCCTCAGTTGGCGTAGCGATATGGTGAAGAAGGGAGGCCAGGGAGGCTACTGGGCAGGTTGGTGCGTGGTGAGCGGGGCCAAATGGATGTTCTGGTGATTAGGAGGGTGGAAGGCGTACTGGTTTCCGAGCCAGAGGCAATCCTTGAAGTATTCAGGGAGTTTTATTATGGTAGTTTGTATGCTGCAAGAGATCGAGCATAGTGCAGCTATGCAGCCTTTTGTTGGGGGCTAAGCAGGCGGGCCATGACAAGTCAGCTAGGGAGGCACTGGCGGCCACTTTACTGTGGATGAGGTCCTGAAAGCGATTAAAGGTTTACCGACTTCTAATACCCCAGGATCCGATGGGATTACCTCGTTTTTATATAAAGAATTTGGCCCTAATGTAGCAGAATATTTAACCCATGTGTGGCAGTAAGCATTGCATTCGGAATCATTGCCCCCCACGATGCATGAGGGCATTATATCCCTGATTCTAAAGCGTGGCAAGGACCCCCTGGAGTGCGCCTCATAAAGGCCTATATCCATGGTTAATTTGGATACAAAATATTTTCTAACATTTTGGCAGATAGGCTGCTTCCGTTATTCCCTTCTGTTGTGCATGGAGACCAGTCAGGCTTTATTCAGTGTTGCTCTACAGCGCTTAATTTGCAGAGATTGTTTGCCCAGATAGATCCTTCGGTGCAGGCAGAAGGTGCGCTTCCAGATATGGAAAAGTCGTTTGACTCTGTCAACTGGGATTACTTATTTGTGGTTCTGAGTAAAGTGGGGCTCCCGGCATACTATTTGAATCATTGTGTTAAAATCCTGTATTCGGGGGTGACGGCTCGATTGGTCTTTTTGGAATGCTCGACATCCTTTGAACTGGAGCAAGCAACGTGATAAGGATGCCCGTTGTCCCCCTTCTTATTTGTGATTGCTATGGAACCGCTCGCGGTTCGCATGCGCACAGTGAATATGCATCGGGGGTTTGCATTGCGTGGGTTCAGGGAGCTGATGATGTTCAGGGAGCTGATGATGTTATTCTATATGTTAAGGACACAGAGTGTAATTTGCAACCACTCTCGCAGGAGGTCGAGGCTTTCAGGAGAATATCTGGGATCTGGGTGAATTGGTCTAAATCCACGTTATTCCCATTGCATGAGGCCACTCGGAACCCCCTTGGTTCTGAGGAGTTCTGTTGGGAACAGAGTAGTACTAAATATTTGGGCTTTAGGGTCAGTAGAAGTACGCTGCAGCTGCTAAAAGATAATCATGGGGTTTATCTGGAGTCATTGTGGGATAAGATTGAGCGGTGGGCCTTGCTTTCGCTTTGCTTCATGGGCAGGATAGCGATTATAAAAATGGGGGTTCTTCCTAAAATACTGTATTTGTTTCTCAACATTCCAGTTTAGCCGGATTCTCAATATGTTAAGGAGCTGCGATCATTGTTGATCAAGTTAGTATGGGGCCCTAAACCTCTTAGAATTAGATGGTAGATGCTCACCGGCACGTGGGAAAAGGGGGACTATATGTGCCTGATATGGAACTTGGCAGCTCAGGTCTCATTTGCTTCTTATTGAATGCTGGGTTTGCAGTTTTTTCCACATGTGCGTATTGAGAGACGCTCGGCTCATCTGCACACTCTACAGTGCACGTTGGTGTCTATGCAGGTTAATGATAACTGCCCTTTTGACCCTGTCTCGTGTACGGATTCTGGTTCCCCGGAATCTTTCCAACTTTATAGAAAAGCAAGTAAAAGTTCCACAAGACTCAAGAGATTGATTCCCTTTACCCGGAGTTTTTCCACCTTTATCGAACATTGTCTGTGTGTCTTCAATGGTCAAGATAGGTCCTTAACTTTACTTGGCAGGCCTGAACCCCAGGCCCGGCGACAAGTAATGATGGTCTGGACACCTTTCCAAGCCGTCTTTATGGTAGCAGACCTTTGGTGAGCAGACCCAGCTCCCAGGTACTGCAACAAGGAAGATTAGCCTGGTTCTTTCTCCCAAGTTGTGCTGGTTTTCCACTCCATTGCTGTAGGTCCCAGATCCTGTTCTCAGTACCCCCTCCCAGGTCCACTTTACTGCCAAGTAGGGGACTCAACGTTCTTGTTCTCACCGTTCTCTCTCTCTTTGTCTTCACTTTCACCCACAGTCTTGGTTTACTCTCCTGCCAAGGTCTCTCAGTGTCATTTATACTTGTAAGCTTCATATTCCTCTTTATTACTGTTCGGGGTGTATTTCCCCAACATAGGTCCCAGAAACCCTTCACTTAATAGTTCTCTGTATCCGATCTCTCTTCAAGTCACAGCCTTGGTTTACTCCCCTGCCAACGTCTGTGAGAATCAATTGTATATTCAAAGTTCACTTCTTTATCTGTTCTCCCTTCAAGCCACAGCCTTGATTTACTCTCCTGCCAAGGTCTGTGAGTACTACTTGTACATGAAAAGTTCTTGTTTCTCTTTGTTACTGTTTGGGATATGATTTCCCAATATGGTCCCAGACCCCCTTCACTTGGTGTCTCTGTCCCTGTGAAGATTCCTTCAGTGCTTCGCTTCAGGTCTTTTGCACCTTGTAGGTCTCCCCAACCCTGGGATTAGCCATCCTAGTACCTGCAGGGTCTCAGCCATCACCCTCCGGTTGTTCACAGGTCTCCCAGCAGCATCTGTTGGCGCACCAGGGTCTTCCCCGGTCTTCCGTGTGTCTCCTCTGCGGTTCTGTGGTGGCTTCTCTGCCCTGCTTCAGCCACTGCAACCAATGGGTTTCCTTCTCCTTCTCCAGTCTGCCTTCTGCTTCGCAGGCCTTCAGTGAATGCGCATCTTCCCCGGACACTGTCTGCTTCTTTGCTCTGTTGGTCTGTGCCTACGTTGCCAGACTCCTGGCGCCGTGCTGAGCCGAAAATGAAGACATCATTGTTCTCTTCCCTCTTTGCTTTTGAATGACAGCTGACCAATAGAATAATCCAAAGGCTAGAGCCTGTGCATTCGTTCTTGTCAGTGATCTTCATTACTCGAGGCCTCCTCCTCGTCCCAGTAGTTCTTACCTGGGATATGTTACAAAAACACATAGGGACATTAGGTGGTGTAAAATTGGAGAGGTTTTGAGGGAAGATGGGAGGGTCAAAGGGATACTGTGTTCTCCCAGAATGGTCATTACTCTGAATGGGGTGTTCCCTCCCCATGAGATCCTCCCGCTGAGTACCACCCACAGGGGAACTATTGGGTAGCGGCCTCACCTCCTTGGCCTCATGAAAAGGGGCTTCCCCATCTAAAGCAGTGACGGTACCTCAGGATTTCTCACATACCCTTCCCCTTAAGTTTTCAGTTACTTCCTCTAGATTTTTACGGGTGGGTTAGAGGGGTATTCCAATCCCAGATGGGCACACTCAGTAAGAACTCTTCTTCTTCACAAGCTCCTAAGCGAGAATACCCCGTGGTAGGCCTATTATTATCTTTTATAATTTCACCAAATTTTGGGAAATCGATTCCAATGAAGATTTCTTCTGGCATGCCAGGAATGACTGCCAAATCTATCCAGGTCTCTCGTCCCCTGATGTTAATAACTGTGGGGTCCTATGATAAATTTCTTATGAACACAGGTAACCCTAATGGGTTTACCCTGGTGAAAGTTATTTACATCAATCAAGTCACTCCTTGCAGCTGTCTGTTTGCTCCCTGATTCTCCTAGAGCCTATACCCAGATTCAGTTCATGGTAACCGGTTCATATGTCTTAAAAGGGACCGTCTGACATAACTAGTGGTTTTAATGTCAGGCGCTAACTGATATTCTGGATCACCCCATTCTTCGCCTGTCATACACCCTATTTCCATGAGTTCTTCTTTTCTATTAAAGGGACACTGCCTGGCCAAACGTCCTTTCTTGCCACAAGAGAAACAAACAATGCGAAAAGGTTTACGGGTTCTAAAGGTAATTTAACCTGCATTATTGTGGTTCTTTTCTCCTTTTTCTTGGACTCTTGTGTTCTCATTTTATTGGCTTTTGGTAAGCCTTTGTTATTCTCCCCCTCCCTGGAGTGTAAGTTCGGGGGGAAAGAGCTTTGGGGTCCTGATTATATCTCTTTCTTCCTATATTCTGTTTTGGGCAGAAGCCTTAGATGTTAATTGGCTTTGGCATGGTTTTGGGCAACCTTTACCGCTAAAGTCATGGTAGGTTAGCTCATCTGGAGGATGGGCCTTTCAAGCGAAAGGAGTAAGCTATTCACAAGTTGCTCTAGGGCCAAGGCCTCTAACACCTCTGGGAGAGTCTTCTTTCCTAACCAGAAGGATACAGTGTTTTGGATTCTAGATCCTAACTCCACAGGAGTTTACCCTGGATTCAATTTATTTTTATTAAAATATTCTGTTTACCCTATTCTGAGTAACCGATCCTGCTTAATCCCATCAAGGCGGTAAATCCTAAGGGGTTAATGGTTTGGTATGATGACTGCAAATCTCCTTTTAACAACGGCGCTAAGTAGCAAGTTTTCAACTCGTCTCCCAGTGGACATCTGGGTAAGCTGTTTGAAGTTTAAAAACAAAAATACCCAAATCTTCTCCTTCCATATAGGGTTGCAAGATCCCATGGGGGAGTTTGGGTCTTTGATGGGCTACCACTATCCTAGCAATGCCCTCCTGAAATCTGGTTTCTGCATCTACCTGGTGGGGCACAAGATGTTTCAGTAGAGTATCTATGGTACTCATGGTGGAGATTGGAATGTGGAGGACCATTAAGTCCGCAGTCGACTTTAGCAGGGTTGGACGTTCTTCTAGGGGTAGATTGGGAGAAGGAGGTTGATCCAAAAAGAAAAACGTCTTTTTCAAATTTACAGGTTGCTTCCTCACTCTCTAGGGGTTTGGCGGTTTGGTCTGGGGAGTCTTCCTAAACCTCTATAAGCTTCCCTTTGGAACTTGTCCTGCAATTATCAGGTGGAGTATATATATGTTTAGATGTTCTTAAGCTAGGTTTTATACCCAACCTCCCTAGTTGAGGGTGGTCTCTAGTGGTCTTTATCACTAGGTTTATCTTTTGGTTGAGTTCAACTGAATAATCGGACAATATAGCCCCATCAGCTAATTGTCTTCTTTTGAAAAGGAGTTTTTGGCACAGTATGGGAATTTTCAATTTCATGAGCAGCGATTGTTTGATGGTATAAATGGGTTTGGTTGGGTAGACCTTTAACTGAACCGCTTTGACCATTATTATTATTTTTTTTTTAAACATATTTTTATTGGTTTTACACAAGCAATGACTGCATTATGTCATGTGCAATTAAGGTAATACAATCCGTGAAGACTCGCTTGAGAGTGCAAATTAAGAAACAAACACAAAATATAAACAAAACAGTTGGTCAGTGAGGAAGGTTTAGCTTTACGGTTGCTGAGAGCGGCCCGTTGTCCGGGTAATCTCTGGAGCATTTTAAATGTGGTAGTGAGGTGATCGGGACTGGGCTCCAGGCTTCCTCCAGCTCCAGCCAGCGGGGTTTCGGGGTGGTTTGTGGCCAGGCAAATGCCTGAGAGAGCTGGGCGGCTCGGATATATCTGGCCACGTTGGGGGCTCCCAGTCCCCCTATGGCTCAACCCCGCAGCATGATATTCCTAGGGATCCGAGGCTGTTTTCCCTCCCATATGTATCTCATGATACTCCTTTGAAGTTTCTGTATCGCTTGCTTCGGGATAGCCGTTGGCAGGGCTGAGCAGTGATAGAGCAGTCTTGGAATGAGGTTCATTTTCAGAGCGGTTATTCTTCCGAACCAGGAGACTTCTTGTTTCTGCCAGCGTGCAAGATCACTTTTAAATTCTTTGAACAGGGGGGGGGGGAAATTGGCTTTGTATAGTTTGTTGGGAGCCCCTGGTAGTTGGACCCCTAGGTATGATAGGTGCTTTTCAGACCAGGGAATGAGATATTCCTTTGCAACGTCCGTGATCATCGACCAAGGTAGGTTGATGCCCAGAGCCGATGATTTGGAAAGGTTCACCTTGAACCCTGAAGCTTCCCCAAATTCTTTCAATTCAGACCATAGAGCTTTTATGGATTACCTGGGCTTAGTTAATGTTAAGAGTACATCATCGGCGTATAGGGCAACTTTGTATGTTTGGGCTTTGATAGGTAGGCCTTGGATTGCGGTGTTTTGCCGCACTCTGCCTGAGAACGGCTTCATAGAGAGGGCAAAGATCAATGGAGAGAGGGGACAACCTTGCCTTGTGCCTCTTGAAATGTGGATTGTGTCGGATCTGGTTCCGTTAATTCTCAGCCTGGTGGATGGATGCTGATAGTTAGCTAGAGTCCATTTTATGAAATTGGGACCAAAGCCAAAGTGCCTTAATGTATTGTGTATATAGCCCCAATCTAGCCTGTCAAAAGCTTTGTGAGCATCGAGCGAGAGAACCATCAGCTCCCGACCCTTCCTGCTGGCTGATTCGATAACATTTATGGTTCTTCTGATATTGTCGTGAGTGCAATGGCCGGGGATGAACCCTGTTTGGTCTGGGTGTATGATATCCGGTAGTAAAGGAGCCAGCCTATTTGCTAAGATTTTGGCGAAGATTTTGGCATCGTAGTTCAGGAGCGTGATGGGTCTGTACGAGGCACATAGGCTACGGTCCCTACCTGGTTTAAGAAGCAGCACTGTCAGTGACTCTTCCATTGAGGGGGTGGTTGTTCCCGATGAGAGGAAGGAATTGAAGAGGGCGGCCAGGTGGGGGGAGAGTATGTATGAAAACTTTTTGTAGAATGGAGCTGTGAGCCCATCCGGCCCTGGAGATGAGTTTTTCAGTTTAGCTATGACCTCGCTCACTTCTTCAGTCGAGATAGGAGCTTCTAGAGCTGCCAGGTGAGGATGTGGGTCACATGGCTGTATCCCAGCTAGGTATTTTGCATGAGCGTCTGCTGCCGTGGGGGAGCCCGACATGGTTGCTCTGTGGTGCGCCGTCATGATGTCTATTTTCTCTGGGTTGGCATAGCGCGATGTTCCCTGGGCATCCTGAAGACATAGGATGGTGTTCCGAGAGTGCAGCTTTTTCAATTTGTGGGCAAGGAGGTGATTAGCTTTGTTGCTGTGCACATAATAAAATTGTTTGGTGTATGTGAGTGCTCTGGCTGCCTTGTCTGCTAGATGCATTTCCAAAGAACGTTTTGCTCTCTGAAGAGCGCAGCAAGCCTTCCTGTTCTGCCCCTGCTTCAGGATGCATTCAGCCTCAGACACCTCCGCTTCGAGTTTGTCCTGCTGCAGCTTGTGTAGGCGTTGCAGCCTGGCGGTGCAGTCGTTAGCAGTGCCCCTGATCACCGGTTTCATGGCATCCCAGATCGTGGAAATTGAGGTGTCTTTAGTGGTGTTTTCCTTGAAGTAGTTCTTGAGGGCTTCTGCTATTTCCGTTCTGATTGCTGAGTCTGTCAAGACTTGCAGGGTAATTCATAGAATTTCGCAGAAAAGTGTCGCAATCGGCTGGCGCAGAGTGTCCGCGTGCGATTGACTGCGCCAGGCACGTGCGATAAAACCGATTTCCGCGCACAGCGTATTCATGGATTACATGCTCCCAAACCAGCCGTGGCGCAGAGTATCGCAGCGACCCTGCAGCAGCGCCAGTAACGCCCCCAAGAACGCCCTCTCGCAAGGAAAAGCCAGCAAAATCGCTAAATCATCGCAAAGGGCTGCGCTAACTCTGGACCAGTTTACAGGGCAGCCAAACAAGGAACGCAAAGCGGGTAACGTGCATATCAGGGGTACACGTGAAGTCATACATGCGATTAGCCAGGGTACGTGTATTACAGGGGTACGCGGGAAGTTTAACACGCGATTGGCCAGGGTACGGTACGTGTATTACAGGGGTACGCGGGAAGTTCAACACGCGATTAGCCAGGGTAAGTGTATTACAGGGGTACGCGTGAAGTCATACACGCGATTAGCCAGGGTACGTGTATTACATGGGTACGCGGGAAGTTTAACACGCGATTGGCCAGGGTACGTGTATTACAGGGGTACGCGGGAAGTTTAACAGGCGATTAGCCAGGGTACGTGTATTACAGGGGTACGCGGGAAGTTTAAAACGCGATTGGCCAGGGTACGTGTATTACAGGGGTACGCGGGAAGTTCAACACGCGATTGGCCAGGGTACGTGTATTACAGGGGTACGCGGGAAGTTTAACACGCGATTAGCCAGGGTACGTGTATTACAGGGGTACGCGGGAAGTTTAACACGCGATTAGCCAGGGTAAGTGTATTACAGGGGTACGCGGGAAGTTCAACACGCAATTAGCCAGGGTACGTGTATTACAGGGGTACGCGTGAAGTCATACACGCGATTAGCCAGGGTACGTGTATTACATGGGTACGCGGGAAGTTCAACACGCGATTGGCCAGGGTACGTGTATTACAGGGGTATGCGGGAAGTTTAACAGGCGATTAGCCAGGGTACGTGTATTACAGGGGTACGCGGGAAGTTTAAAACGCGATTGGCCAGGGTACGTGTATTACAGGGGTACGCGGGAAGTTCAACACGCGATTGGCCAGGGTACGTGTATTACAGGGGTACGCGGGAAGTTCAACACGCGATTAGCCAGGGTACGTGTATTACAGGGGTACGCGGGAAGTTTAACACGCGATTGGCCAGGGTACGGTACGTGTATTACAGGGGTACGCGGGAAGTTCAACACGCGATTAGCCAGGGTAAGTGTATTACAGGGGTACGCGTGAAGTCATACACGCGATTAGCCAGGGTACGTGTATTACATGGGTACGCGGGAAGTTTAACACGCGATTGGCCAGGGTACGTGTATTACAGGGGTACGCGGGAAGTTTAACAGGCGATTAGCCAGGGTACGTGTATTACAGGGGTACGCGGGAAGTTCAAAACGCGATTGGCCAGGGTACGTGTATTACAGGGGTACGCGGGAAGTTCAACACGCGATTGGCCAGGGTACGTGTATTACAGGGGTACGCGGGAAGTTTAACACGCGATTAGCCAGGGTACGTGTATTACAGGGGTACGCAGGAAGTTTAACACGCGATTAGCCAGGGTAAGTGTATTACAGGGGTACGCGGGAAGTTCAACACGCAATTAGCCAGGGTACGTGTATTACAGGGGTACGCGTGAAGTCATACACGCGATTAGCCAGGGTACGTGTATTACATGGGTACGCGGGAAGTTCAACACGCGATTGGCCAGGGTACGTGTATTACAGGGGTATGCGGGAAGTTTAACAGGCGATTAGCCAGGGTACGTGTATTACAGGGGTACGCGGGAAGTTTAAAACGCGATTGGCCAGGGTACGTGTATTACAGGGGTACGCGGGAAGTTCAACACGCGATTGGCCAGGGTACGTGTATTACAGGGGTACGCGGGAAGTTTAACACGCGATTAGCCAGGGTACGTGTATTACAGGGGTACGCGGGAAGTTTAACACGCGATTAGCCAGGGTAAGTGTATTACAGGGGTACGCGGGAAGTTCAACACGCAATTAGCCAGGGTACGTGTATTACAGGGGTACGCGGGAAGTTTAACACGCGATTAGCCAGGGTACGTGTATTACAGGGGTACGCGGGAAGTTATACACGCGATTAGCCAGGGTACGTGTATTACAGGGGTGCGTGGGAATCATCACACGCGATTAGGCTGGGTGGGTCCTCACAGGTGTTCCCTGTACACCCTCCACGGCCCCTGCAGGCAGTCTACAAAACAGGGGACTACCCTGCACACCTGCTCATGTCCCCCTGCACCCCCACCCCCCCAGCAGTGCAGGGGCAGCCTCCACCAGGCCCCCACTCATGTCTCCCACCACCCCCACCCTCCCGCCACCAGGGGCAGCCTCCACCAGGCCCCCACCCATGTCTCCCACCACCCCCCGCCACCAGGGGCACTCTCCACCAAGCCCCCACCCATGTCTCCCACCACCCCCACCAGTGCAGGGGCACCCTCCACCAGGCCCCCACCCATGTCTCCCAACACCCCCACCCACCAGCACTGTGGGGCACGTGGCCAGCAGGCAGTCAGGCAGCAGCAGATGGCAGGTGGGAGCGTGCTCAGGGCTCTGGGGGGCAGTAATTTCGCCTCCTGGCCAGGAGCGTGGTCTCTCGTGTGTGAACGCGTGGACAGCCTGATAGGTAGTGAAATCCCACACGTCAGCAAAGGCCCTTAGCGCGTAAACCCGTCAACAGCATATGCGCGCCTATAGTCACCTGCACGTGCAGGAAATTGTTGCGTGACACGTCCCAGTGTCAAAGCGTGTGATTGGTGAAAATGGATGTACACGTAGAAGTGACAAAGCGTGTGATTGGTGAAAATGGATCTACACGCAGGAGTGACAAAGCGTGTGATTGGTGAACGTACACGCCGCGTAAGTGACGCTGTACGTGTGGGCCTGTATATAAGGTACATGTAGAACACCATTTCCTTGTACGTGCTTTTCGTGGAGAGCGAGTGGGTGAAATCTGTACTTCTTGTCGTTTCACACGCGATTTACTTCACGGCGTTTCCAGTTCGTATTCCCTGTTACCTCTGACAGCTTTTTCTCTTTTTTCTCTTTTACTGGTTTAGCTGGGCCTGTTCCCTCAAACAGTGTCCCCTTCTACTGTTGTCCTGTCTTCTCAGACAGCGTACACATCTTCTTTTGGCGGGGGTTTAGCCAGCCAAACGCGCTCATTCTTCACGCTCTTTTACCTGGCAGACGGTGAGTCACGCACGTATCCAACTTCTGTGCTTGCCCCGTGTGTTGCCTACCCCTTCAGAGGTCATTCTAGGCTGCGTGTGACACGCATACGTTCATTCTTGTGTTACTGGGTGCCACAGCGTAGTGCAGGTTTTTCTTTCTGCACACGTGGTCTAGGAGGGGTTGCGTGCACGTCATCTCCCTTTTTTGGGCCTCCTGTGCGTTGCGTGACCCGTCATCTTTCCCCAGGGGTTACAATCAGCCGTGCTAGAGCACTAGGGTACAATTACCATCTGGTACCCAACCCCTTTGACCCCCAATTGCCCAGGACAATTGTCTACAGCCACTCCCATACGCACATTAATATCAGTGCCATGGCTGGGAGGCGAGGATTCCGTAAGGGTGGCAAAGGTGGAAGAGCCACAAGTGGTGGCCGTGGTGGATCCGGTAGGGGACGTGGTCGTAACTTGCAGGGTGAGCCTGTCCCCCCATGTGTGGAGGACCAGTCAAGGGCACCCATCACCCCCCCCCCTCCCCCCCCTCCCCCCCTCCCGTTGAGGCTGAAGTGGCTGACACCATCCATGCTCAGCCCTTGTTGGACCAGCCCATTGTGGCACCAGACCTGGCTGACTCCATGGCTGACTTCCAGGTCAGCAGGGCTACGACACGTGCGCTGGTGCACGTTGATGCCATCATGCCACGTGGATCTGGGGCAGCAAGGTCATCTACTGCACCAAGGAGGCAGGGCGGAGTGGCTGCAGGGGCAGCTGCGGCTCCATCCACCCCAGCCCTCACACACCCAGCCAGGACAGTGTCGGTCCTAGTCCATGCTGCTGAGATTCCCCCTGACACCATCACACTCGAGCCAATGCCTGCACCAACTCCCATGCTGAGTGTGCAATCCCACACTCCTGATACAGAGTCCACCAGGGCTCCTGCCCCTAGTGTCCAGAGCGGCGCAGGACACTCAGGATCACCACCACCTTCCAAGCGGAAGAGGAAGAGTGCTCGTCCGGCACAGGCTGATGCCCCAGACACGGCTACACAGTCCGGCCCGTCCAGGAAGCCCAGCTTCACGGATGACGAACTGAATGCACTTGTCGAGTATGTGTCCGGACATGACAACGAGATGGTCATTGTTGCAGGATCCAAGACCACACCTGCACAACGCCAGGCACACTGGCAGACCGTTGCGGACATCGTAAGTGCCCTTGGAATCGTGAGGCGCACAGCCAATGATTGCTATAAGCGCTGGAATGACCTAAAGCGCAGGGCAAAGAGTAAGCTGGCCTCAAGTCATGCCGCAACTCTAGTGACTCGAGGTGGGTCTCCAGTAGTAGACATGGAACTCACTCCACATGAGTCAGTCGCTGGGACCTACGTCACGGAGGAACAGATCCAAGGCGTGGGAGATCTGGCTGATTACGAGGCATTGTCCGGTGAGTGCACATGCATGTGTGTGTCATACATGTGCATGGTGTGTGTGTGAGGGCTTCTGTTTGGGTGCCAGGAGAGAGTGTGTGCGCCTCAGTCGTATGGGTCAGCCATGTGCTTCATGCAATACTTCCTGCGCAGCTGCATTTGGCCATAGCAGTATCCCTTCTGCCAACAGTAGACATCTAGCACAACTGCACGCCAGTTGCCCTTGAAGTGTCACCTTGACACAACAGATTTGCTTATTTTTCACTGTTCATTCAGTCAGTTTGTTTGCATTCCACCACTTTCACTAGGCATGTCGCTGTCCACTAGTCACATGTCTGACATGGGTATGGTAAAGGGGAGTGACTTTGTTACCTGGATATCATTTGTACACACATGTCCCTGTGCAATTTGACCATTACAGACTGGCAGCTCCAGGTGAAAAATCTGACCTGTTAGAATCAGAAAAGCTATTACATGCGGGAACTGGACTGAATGAATAGGTGCTGCCCTCCTCTCCATCTTCACTCAATAGCAATGGTACATGCCATCTGTGTGATGGCATGTGTGTTTCACCTGCCAATCACAGGCCAATGTGTGATGCCACTGCCAGGCAGCATGCAGAAAATTTGTTCATCTTCCATCTTGGTGTCATCAGTGTGTGCCGTTTGCCTGCACTTCATACGCAGTGAGGGTGCATGCATGGGAGGGTTCTAGTCATGTGGGACATGTCAATCAAGTACTGGTTCTCTTGCTTCTCAGCCCTCAATGTGTGCCATGGTGCTAATGCCTGTTTCCATTACTTTGTTTTCATGTCTTTGCAGGGGAAGACGCACCTGATACTGCTGGGGTTGTGGAGATGGTGCAGACCCAGGAGGTGTCCCAGGGCCGACCAACCACCAGTGAGGGACGTGGTGTGGTGGTGGGGGAGAACCCACAAGTGCTGCAGGTCGTGCTCTCAAGGGGTGTCTCTGGCTGCACCTCCCCCGAGCTGTACTCAGGTGTTGATTCGGATGAGACCTACGTGCCGTCGCTGGTGAGTGTTCCAGGGAGGGATTCTGTTCTGTCTCACCCACCTGCACCAGGGTCAGTACCCTCCATGGGGATGTCAGTGTTGGCAGCTACGCCTTTGGTGGTTACGGATGCAGGGTCACACTCCGCGACATCTGATCCTGTTCCTGGGCCAGCAGATCAGAGGGGGAATGCAGTCCTGCAGCCTCAGGCAGTGCCGGCACAGCAAGGCGCAGTTCGCCTTGCCCCAGACAGGTGTGGTGCCCGCCGACGTGGTGGCCGTACGCCACCTGGCAATACCGCATGGGAGCAATCCATTTACGGTATGGCTACCCAACAGGCTGCATCATCCGAGATGATGGCTCAGGCCATGGATAGGGTGGCCACTTCCATTGTCCCCCCAGAAAGGCTGATGGAGCGACTAGAGCAGGCAACTGACTCCATCTGCCAGTCACACAGGGAGGACATGTTGGGGTCCAACAGGGACAGGCGGGCGGCACTGGCGACTCTGCAGGAGGCCATCTCCATTGAGTCCCAGGGCCACAGGGAAGCCCTGAGGCAGGAGCTCCTACACCTCAGGACGACTCTTGTTGAGCTTGAGGCTTCAACACACCAAAGGACAGAACAGCAGCTGGAGCGTCTCACCCGTACGCTCTCAGCTGAGATGCAGGCAACGAGGGCGGAGGTCCGGGCATCCCGTGAGTTGTTGCATGGGGACCTCCGCACACTCATCCTCCAGAACCAGACCTACCACACCCGCATGCTTGCAGCCATGGAGGAGCAGACTAGGGCCTTGCGTGGGCTGCCTCCCATAGTGCAACCACCTCCGGATGCAGCTGCACAGGGTGATAATAGCGACAGCAGTGACACTCCCACAATAGGGTAGCCGTGTGGGCCATGAGCCCATGGAGGTGTTTTATTTTCCCAGGATCCACGCAGGTGGGTTCTGGTGTGCATCCTGTCCTCGGACCTCCTGGGTGGCCTCCCCAACCCCCCCAGGCCCATCAATGGCCATTTTTGATTTTTTCTTATTTTTATTTTTATTTTGATTTCTTTTATTCCCAATTTTTTTGGGAGGATCTGTTGGCTCCGATCTGTTGGCTCCGATCTGTTGGCTCCGATCTGTTGGCTCCGATCTGTTGGCTCCGATCTGTTGGCTCCGATCTGTTGGCTCCGATCTGTTGGCTTCCGTGGTTCCTGTGGGCATACGCTGCATTGTGGCTGGGCACATGCAGGCTTGTAATGTATTTGGTTCAGATGCTTGGGTTTGAGTCACACACACCCCTCCTGCTTCCCGTTTCCATGGGCTTGCAAAGGGTGTGCCCAAGTGACAGTGAATTACACAGTGACGTTGGACTCCCATGACCTGTGTGGCCAGTCTGTAGTCAATACTGTGTATACATTCCTAGTGCATATTGCTGTTGTGTTGTACACTGCATGTTGCATTGATGTGTAACTCTTCTTCTGTGTCTACCTCCCAATTTGCAGGTCCCTTCCTCAAGTCCACACAAGGACCTCTAGTCTGGCGATGGGGACCATGTTGGCAGCAGTGCACCTACAACTCTACATGGCGCCAACACTGCACAGTTGGTAGTGGTGGGAGTGCAGGCATTTCCAGGTGGTGAGACTACTAATATGTTACATTTTTGATGTCATGTTAATGGTACTACGTGCTCAAGTATGTTGTTGGTCCGGCATTGCTGTGAGCATTTCAGGTGTTGCAGGTTTCTAATAGTGCCACTGTACATAGTGAGAGTGATGTCATGTTGTGGGGATTACTTTGTTTACCTGCAATTAGCATGACATGGCACGGTGTGTCGTGTGGCAGTGCTGGGGTTGGGTTGGCTGACATGGCACTGTCCTCTTGTTGCATTTTGCAAGTGGGTATTCATTTTAGCTGCTTCAATGTGTAACTTCACAAAACTGCATTGGTGGTGTCTGTGTGGGTAGGGATGCACACATTGTGACACTTCCAGGTGAACAATCTCAGGCTGACATGGAATTCCCGGTTCATTCTCCACACATTCAGGATCAGTGTCAGGTTGAGTCATCATTGATTGTCAGATGGAATGTGCCAGGGCAGTGTGCACTCCACAGGGGTGTGATTTCTATGTGAAGTAATTAGCCACTAGCTGTGTACGGGCTGCCTCCCCCCGTGCCCTTTCCCCTCCCATGCGCAGCGGCTGTGCATGTGGTTGGGGATGTGGGGCCACCACCATGTCCACGGCCAGGCCCCGGCGTGTTGCAACGTTGTGCAGGACACATGCTGCCACTATGATCCTGCACACTACTGGGGGAGCGTATAACAGCTGCCCGCCAGAACGGTCAAGGGAGCGAAAGCGTGACTTCAGCACTCCGAATGTGCGCTCCACTATGCCCCTGGTTGTAATGTGGGCTGTGTTAAATCTTACCTGGGGTGGCGTGGTGGGGTTCCGAATTGGCGTCATCATGTGGGGGCTGAGAGGGTAGGCACTGTCCCCTGTGGAGGTGGGGATTGGTATCATTGGTGAGGTTGTGACCTTGCTCAGTATCCAACATGCATGCATGTGCAGTGGCATACATACTCACCAAGCAGCCATGTATCGCCATGCCGCCCAGCTTCTAGGTCCCGGCTTAGGGTGGACATTCGGTAAATGAAGCTGTCGTGGGTGGAGCCGGGATAGTTGGCATATACTGAGGTGATGATTCCCTTGGCATTACATGCTACCTGCACGTTGATGGAATGCCAGTGCTTGCGGTTCCTATAGATGTGCTCAGATGCCCTGGGGGGACGTAGAGCCACATGGGTGCAGTCGATGGCACCTAGCACTTTGGGGAATCGTGCCACTGCGTAAAAATCCAGGGCGGCAGCATGCCTTTCTGCAGGTGTTCTGGGCAGGTATATGTGCCTGCGGACTGATGGGCGTGCAGTCATGATGTTCAAGACCTGGTGTAGGCAGCGTGACTGGGTGGCCTGTGACACCCCACCCACTATGGCACTTGTCCGCTGAAATGATCCAGTGGCTAAGAAGTGCAGTACATTGAGGACCTTCTCCAGGGGGCTGAGTGCTTGGGAGCACAGGGTGGGTGATGTGAGGTCATCCTCCCACTCAGTCACCAGGTCCAGTATGATGTGTGGTGGAAACCTGTACCTCCCATACACCTGGTCATCAGGCATCCCGAAAAGGCTGGTTCTGGGTGTGAATATTCTGGCCCTGACTATCCTCCTCCTCCTCCTTTGGTAGCCCACTGCCACTGCTGCTAGGAACGGTATGTTCATCCTGGCGTCTGAGCTTGTTATTGTTAAAGTCCGCAATTTATGCTTAGCGCGTGTTCTAGGCGAGCGTGTGACCCGCGCAGCCCTGGAATCCTGTTGCCAGTCCAATAGCGTGTGGAAATTCACACGCACCACGGGATACAGCGTGTGACCCGCGCAGCCCTGGAATCCAGTTCCCAGTCCAATAGCGTGTGGAAATTCACACGCACCACGGGATACAGGTTCGCTGACGTACTTGCGTGTGTAAGTGGCCGCGCACCCATTAAATACACGTACATAGGCCAATCGCGTGTACGCGCACTTTTGTCCAATTACACGCGATGACACTCTGACGTGCAGTATCTCCACGTGTGCCCCGTCATCACGTCCTGAGTGGGGAACACCCGTGCGGGTCACGTCACAGACGCGCTTACGCGCTGAGGGACTCTGGTCCAATAGAATCGCGTATGCGTGCTGACGCGCTTACGCGCTAAGGGCCTTTCCTCGGATTTCACGCTGACGTGCAGGATTTTCACGTGCCAAATCACTCCGTATCAAGCTGGCCACGCGAAAACACACGGAAGCCCACGCTCCTGCCCAGAAGGCCGAGTTACTGCCCCCCAGTGCCCCGAGCAGCCTCCCACGTGCCATCTGCTGCTGCCTGCCTGCCTGCCTGCCTGCTGCCACCGTGCCCTGCCATTTGGTGCCTGCACATCAGCCATCTGCAGGGGTCCAGTTGCTGTGTCCACCCCTGCTGGAACTGAAGACTCCCGACTGGTATTACATCGCTCCACAGCCCAGCCCCAGGACCCAGTTGCCCACCCACACCTGCCTCTGGGGTTGCCATGTCGGGCACTTCCACATCTGGCACCAGTGGCAACCCCAGGCCAGAGGGGCAGAGGGGCACCAGCTTCACTGTCACCGAAGTTGGTGTCCTGGTGGAGCATGTCCTGGGGCAGTATGATGCCCTCTTTGGATCGTCCCGCGCCAGCAAGGAAGGACGGCAGAGGATCTGGGCCGACTGTGTGGTTGCCATCAACGCGGAGGGGGTGGCAACCCGCGACGTCCTGAAGATCAAGAAGCGCTGGGAGGACTTGAGGTCCAGGACCCTTGTGAAGGCCCGGCGCCTCGTGGAGGGGGGCCGGGGCCGCATGAGTACCATCCAGATGAGGGTCCTGGAACGCGTACGCCCAGCGCTCCACGCCCAGATCCTTGAGAGGGAGGCCCGTCTGGAGTTGAGCGGTAAGTGTCCATGCATTACTGTGTGAGACAGGGCATGTTGCGGTGTGCTGGTTCTATGATACTTGCCTGTATGTGTGCCATAGCCCATGTATGCATGTATGTGTGCAGGGACATCATGGTAATGCATGTGCGACCAGTGATGTGTGATGCACATGGTTGTTGCATGTGTTGAAATGCCGCATGGGGAGCCCTAATCAGATTATGAACATGAGAGCATGCCAGTCTCTGTACCTGAACATGGGTGGGGGTGAGGGATGGGTGCTGATGCCAGGTACATATATGGTAGCCATGTCTGTGTGCCTGACCTGCGTGTCTGTGACTTGTGCATGCCATGGATGCATGACACATGTGTGTGACAATGCAGAGATTCAGTAAAGCAGCAAAATGACCCTTGTATCCGCTGTGTTTGGTGTGTTTGGGGCCAGATGGATGTGACTGAGGTGATGTGTGTGCATGTGATGGGCATGAGCCATGATGCATGTGAGTTACATATCATTGAATGTTTCAAGAGTCCATTGGACATGCATGGAAATGTCCATGGCATGCACCATGCCTGTTACTGTGTGTGTTTTGCCTGGACTGGCCCATGTGTTGTGGAGGGACATGATGGAAGTGTACTTTGACAGTGGTGCTCATCTGCTATTGCTTCCTGTCTAGGGGACCATTGTACAGTGCCCTGATGCTTGTGTTCTTTGTCTCCCTCTACGCAGCGGCTAGTGAAGAAGAGGGCGGAGACGGCGCTGTGGAGCAAGGCGGCGGGGATGCCCCCACGGCTGCAGCGGAAGGGGTGGGTGAGCCCCCACAGGGGCCTGCTACGGTGGGAGACGGTGAGGAGCCATCCAGGTTGGTGGTTTGCACAGAGGAGGAGGAGGCCGCCACTGGGGCACACATGGGGCCTGGTGGGGGCATCCCTGCTGGTGCAAGTGGTGCAGTCCAGGGCCAGGGGCAGGAGGCAGCACAGGTCACCGTGGAGGGGCCTGTGCATGTCGCTGTCCCTGACCCTGTGAGTGCACCACCATGCACCAGCAGGGATGCCCCGTCCCAGGCCTGTCTGCAGGTAGAGGGGATGTCCATGTCACCTGACTCCCCTCCACCTGCGGACGTGGGAACCCCTGGCCGTGCGGAGAAGGTCCTGATTGGGGTCGCGTTGCGCACGGCTGCGATTCGTGATGCCGTGCGTGCTTCCCGGGAGGAGCACGCACGTCATCACGAAGTGCACCGTGCCGACGTGGCCCAATTGGGATCGGCCATGTTCGGGGGTTTCCTGCATGTGTTGGCCAATGTGGCGGCCCTCTCCTCCTCTGTGCAGGCTATCCACCAGTCGTTCTCCTTGCCGTCTTCTAGCCCAGATGCCACCAGGGCCCCCTGTGGACCTGCCCCGACCAATGCAGCCAGCTCGGTGGGGATCCCATCCCTGCCACAGTCGGGAGTCAGAGATCCAGCAGGGGTGGACACCAGAGCAACTGGACCCCAGCAGATGGAGGATGTGACGGCATCATCGGGCAGGGCACGTGCACGACGGCGTCGGTGGTTTCCATCAGCCTGGATGCCGTCGTGCTGGCACAGGCAGTTGCGTCGGAGGCAGCAGCAGGCTCAACGTGGAAGGCATCATGGCTCGGGGCCATCAACATCAGGGGTGCAGGCATCGGCCGGAGGGCAGGAGAACCCTGGAATGGGAGTGGCTTCCGTGTGGGAGAGGTTGTGCCAGCGGATAGGTGCGGAGCGGCAGCGGGCAGAGGAGGAACGGCTCACGATGGTCAGGGCGGAGGACTCCATGCGGAGGGCGCTGAGGCGGGCTGAGTGCCTCGAGGGTCTTCGCAGGGAGTTTGAGCTTGACACTGCGTTATCCCTGCGGGACCTCGGGGCCAGGGAACATGCCCGCCTCCAAGCCATTGAGCAGGAGTTCGAGGATGCCCTGGCCCATGACAACAACCAGTGAGCCGTCCGAATAGCCCGCTGCCTTTGTATATAGTTGTATAGTTAGGGTTAGGTTTCCTTTGTTTTTTTGAATTTTTTTTGGGTTGCGATTGGACAATGCACCACTTTTTTGTATATAGTTCCCTTTTTAGTTAGTAGTCAGTTAGGTTTAATTTGGTAGGGCTCATGGACCCAGGATTATCTTCTTGATTGGCTTATTTTATTTTTTCATAATTTTTTCATGGACATTCATCTTGTTTTGTTTGATTTGCTTTGTGTTTTTTCTTATTTGCTGTTCAATACATATTATTTTTTTAATCTTCAATGTGTCGTATCATCTCATTGCTTTCAGGCATGTCATGTTGGGTGTTTTGTCATTCACTTGCAGCCATTGTGTGTGACAGACATGTGTTAAATTGCATTATTTACATTGGGGGTGTAACATGTAATTGCCTTTGATATGTGGGTGGGTGTGATAGTTGGTTGGGCCTTTTGGCAGGGGAGGATGGGCATTACGGACATGATTGGGGAATGTTGGGACCCAGGTGCAGGGGGGCATGGATTGGACATGGGTGGGGGCCTGCTGGCAGGTGCCCCACAGTGCTGGGGGGTGGGGGTGGTGAGAGACATGAGTTGGACATGGGTGGGGGCCTGCTGGCAGGTGCCCCACAGTGCTGGGGGGTGGGGGTGGTGGGAGACATGAGTGGGGCCCTGGTGGAGGGTGACCCTGGTGGCTGGGGTTTGGGGGTGGTGGGAGACATGAGTTGGACATGGGTGGGGGCCTGCTGGCAGGTGCCCCACAGTGCTGGGGGGTGGGGGTGGTGGGAGACATGAGTGGGGCCCTGGTGGAGGGTGACCCTGGTGGCTGGGGTTTGGGGGTGGTGGGTGACATGAGTTGGACATGGGTGGGGGCCTGCTGGCAGGTGCCCCACAGTGCTGGGGGGTGGGGGTGGTGGGAGACATGAGTGGGGCCCTGGTGGAGGGTGACCCTGGTGGCTGGGGTTTGGGGGTGGTGGGAGACATGAGTTGGACATGGGTGGGGGCCTGCTGGCAGGTGCCCCACAGTGCTGGGGGGTGGGGGTGCAAGGGGACATGTGTTGGTGTTCATTAGTTCAAGGAGACATGTGCCTTTGCTGGGGGGCATGCCCATGTTGGGTGGGCTGCCTGCGGGACATGACCAGGGATGCAGGGTAGTCCCCTGTGGTGTGGGCTGCCTGCAGGGGCCGTGGAGGGTGTACAGGGTACACCTGGGAGGAGCCACACTGTCAAATCACATGTGGAACTTCCCGCGCACCCCTGAAATACACGCGCCCAGGCTATTCGCGTGTGGAACTTCCCGCGCACCCCTGAAATTCACGCGCCCAGGCTATTCGCGTGTGGGACTTCCCGCGCACCCCTGAAATTCACGCGCCCAGGCTATTCGCGTGTGGGACTTCCCGCGCACCCCTGAAATACACGCGCCCAGGCTATTCGCGTGTGGAACTTCCCGCGCACCCCTGAAATACACGCGGCCAGGCTATTCGCGTGTGGAACTTCCCGCGCACCCCTGAAATACACGCGCCCAGGCTATTCGCGTGTGGAACTTCCCGCGCACCCCTGAAATACACGCGGCCAGGCTATTCGCGTGTGGAACTTCCCGCGCACCCCTGAAATACACGCGCCCAGGCTATTCGCGTGTGGAACTTCCCGCGAACCCCTGAAATACACGCGCCCAGGCTATTCGCGTGTGGAACTTCCCGCGAACCCCTGAAATACACGCGCCCAGGCTATTCGCGTGTGGAACTTCCCGCGCACCCCTCAAATTCACGCGCCCAGGCTATTCGCGTGTGGAACTTCCCGCGCACCCCTGAAATACACGCGCCCAGGCTATTCGCGTGTGGAACTTCCCGCGAACCCCTGTAATACACGTAGCCCGCTCCCCCAGGCCCGATCGCGTGAGGAACTTCCCGCGCACCCCTCAAATTCACGCGCCCAGGCTATTCGCGTGTGAAACTTCACGCGAACCCCTGAAATATACGTAGCACGCTCCCCCAGGCCCGATCGCGTGTGGAACTTCACGCGAACCCCTGTAATACACGAAGCCCGCTCCCCCAGGCCCGATCGCGTGAGGAACTTCCCGCGAACCCCTGTAATACACGTAGCCCGCTCCCCCAGGCCCGATCGCGTGAGGAACTTCCCGCGAACCCCTGTAATACACGTAGCCCGCTCCCCCAGGCCCGATCGCGTGAGGAACTTCACGCGAACCCCTGTAATACACGTAGCCCGCTCCCCCAGGCCCGATCGCGTGAGGAACTTCCCGCGAACCCCTGTAATACACGTAGCCCGCTCCCCCAGGCCCGATCGCGTGAGGAACTTCACGCGAACCCCTGTAATACACGTAGCCCGCTCCCCCAGGCCCGATCGCGTGAGGAACTTCCCGCGAACCCCTGTAATACACGTAGCCCGCTCCCCCAGGCCCGATCGCGTGAGGAACTTCACGCGAACCCCTGTAATACACGTAGCCCGCTCCCCCAGGCCCGATCGCGTGAGGAACTTCCCGCGAACCCCTGTAATACACGTAGCCCGCTCCCCCAGGCCCGATCGCGTGAATAACTTCACGCGAACCCCTGTGATGCACGTACCCTGCAAATCGCGTGTGACACTTCCCGCGCACCCCGGTATACATGCACACGTATTTTTTGTCAGCGGGTGTCCGTGTTTGTGGGTACCCCTTTGCACGTCATTTTTCCTGGAGGGCCACAGTATGGGACATTCATCATGGCAGTATATAGGTGCTATTTGTTGGCGCACCTTTTGGCGCACATTTCTTACAGCCGCAGAGACGCTACCGCCTCCTTTCTTGTGGCGGTCGTGTTTGTGCCTGTGCGCTGGTTTGAGCGTGCGCTTTTTTCCCCTATTCTATTCCATGAATACGTGTTGTAGGCGAGCGTGTGGGCGTTCCGCGCACTTGTGCCCTGTACTTCCCCCGTGACGCCCACGTTTTGGCAAGTTGTTCCCCATTCCGAGTGTTACGCCCGTGTTCCGCCTACTTTTATTGCGTGCGCCGCGCTATGTGCGATTTTCGCTGTGGCCTGTGCGATTTTCGCTGTGACCTGGCGCACGCTGTTAGATGGCCTGTGCGCTAACGTGCGCCGCGCACTTTTTATCGCACATCCGCTGGTTTTCTCGCGCACGGACTTCCATGAATCGACGTGCGCTGCTTTTCGTGCGATTTTCGCACGTTCACTGCGATTTTCGCTATTCCACTGCGATTCGCACGTTTTTGCCCACTTGCGCCGCGCTAATTATTCCATGAATCGGCCTCTTGGTCTTGAAGTTTCCAATCACGCTGGGTTGGCTCGGGGAAGCTCTGTACCCTCAGTTTCATTATGACCGGGGCGTGGTCCGAAAGGGCTCTGTGTCCTATTTGGATGGATTCAACACAGGGGACGAGAGAGCTAGAAAGGAGCAGGAGAACAATCCTTGAATGACCCAGGTGGGCGTGGGAGAAGAATGTGTAGTCTCTGGTCCCCATGTTAGCCATTCTCCAGACATCTATAGAGTCGGTTTCCCTCAGGAATTCTGCCATAGCGAGGGCTTTGCTGAAGTCTTCTTTGGCTGGGGGAGAGATTTATCCAGATTAGGGTCAGGAGTTAGGTTGAAGTCGCCCCCAATGAACAGCTGCCCTTCGGTGAAGGTTGAAAGTATCGGCAGGAGGTTCCGCAGAAATAGGCTTTGCGCTGTATGTGGGCAGTATATAGCTGCTATGTGATGGGCAGCTCCACTAGCCGGCCTTTCAGGAAAATATAGCGCCCCTCTGGATCTCTTTTGATCGTTATATTTGTCAATGGGATGTCTCGGCTTATTCAGATGGCTACCCCTCTTTTCTTGAGGCCCGCAGAGGCAAAGAAGCGTTTAGGGTAGAGTTGGAAGGCTATTTGGCGCTCATCCGACCTGAGGAGGTGAGTCTCCTGAAGGCATATAATATCCGGTGCTAGTTGGGAGGGCCTGTGCTCCATGGATTTCCTCTTCCGAGGGGAGTTTAGACCCTGGACGTTGCAGGTTAACACCGACAGCTCTCTATCCGGAAGACTCATTCGAGGGCGAGACTGGTAGTGGATATCCCCTGCTTCTATCCGTGTGTGGAGTGGAGGCCTCCCATCTCCTGGTGGGCCGAGTTGTGCCTAATCCAGAAACCCCCTGTAGGGGGAGCAGACCCCTTGCAGCTTGCGCCCTGACCCATGATTCGCCCCCACCTAGAGGCGGCTTCTTGGTTCTCGCTTCCCCTTTCCCTCTGACCATGGAGAACAAACATGAAAAACTAGAACAAAACCTGAAACAAGGAACAGGTATCGGTGTCCAGACCAGCCTTCCACCAACGGGGCTGTCGGCTGGGCCGTGACTACCATCTAGATGCGAGACCCTAGAATCTCATGCGTGGATGTTGAAAAGAGAGCTAACGGAGCGGGCTGGAATGTGGACCATAGTTTCGGCTAAGGGCTCCGGCATGCTTGGCCTCCCATATTTGAGCAATGACCGCAGCCGAAGTGGAGGCCGCAGAGGTCAGCCAGGGGGGTGGCTTCAGCGATTGTTGCCATTTTTCTTTTTGGAGAGCGGGCCACGTATCCTGCGACGTCCCTCTACTCGGGACCACGAGCGAAGAGACTCTCTGCTAGATCCCTCGGGAGAGTGTCCAGAGTTCCTGGGGGCTTCCGCAGCCGCTTCCGGGTTCATGAATATTTCTGCGGGGAGGGGATTTGTCGGGTTTTCCCCTCCCAGGTGAAGGAGAGACCCGAGGGGGAAGTTCCAGCGATAGGTGATCTTGGTTTCGCGCAGCCAGTCAGCCATTGGTTTGAGCGCTCTACGTTTTGCTAAAGTCGCTGCTGCCAAGTCTTGGAAAAGGGATATTTCCGAGACCCGGAAGTGGATCTGACCCATTGCTCTGGCTTCTTGCATTATCTCCTCTTTGAGCTTGAAAAAGTGGACCCTGACCAGCACGTCAGCGGAGCCATTAGGGTTTTGTCTGGGTCTGGTCCTGTGCACCCTGTCAAGCTCGAGGGGGGCATCGTCTGGAAGGGTGATGACGTGATGGAGGAGGTCCGCCACATAAGTTGGAAGGTCTTTCTCCGGGACTGCTAGTGGGATGCCTCGAATCCTAATATTATTCCGCCTGGAGCGGTTTTCAGCATCTTCCTGCCTGGCTTTGAGAGCGTCGCATCTGCCCTCTAGGGCCCTAATTCTATCCGCTCCCTCTCCGATCTCAACGTTCTGTTCGCAGAGCGTTGTTTCCATTTCCTCAGTTCTTGACTCGATCTCTCCCACTCCCTTATCCAGCCTAGCAATTTGGGATTTTACTTCTTCCGTACCATTTTGGAATTCTTTAGTGAGGACCGATAAGAGTTCGTGCAGATCAGCTTTTGTGACCGACTGGGAGGCCATGGGAGCTTGGCTCTCGGAATGGGGATTTCCCATTCCCCCCTCGTTGCTTTCCTCCTTCTTGTTTTTCTCCCCTCCTGTCAGCATGTTCAGCAGCGTGGAGATGTCAGTTTGTTTGGCTGATTTGTTGACTTTGGACATAGTAATGCTGGGGGACCCGTGCACAGAGGGAGGAGAGTGGGGACTGAACCCCGGCCATATCCTGCAGGATATTGCAGACCCCTTTTCACTCTGCCTTATGCCTCGAGGAAGAGGGGCTGGTAGCTTGGAGGGGGTGGATCGATGCTTGCTTGAGGGGGGGAAGTTTCTCGGAGGCAGCTCCAGGCAGCTGACCCCTAACAAGTCATGTAAAGCTGCAGGGCGTCCGTGGTCTGGTCAGAACCTGGCAAGCGCTCGCAGAACCGGGCCCAGACATTGAGGCAACGAATCCGGGAGGGCAGGGGGCCGCCCCAATTCTTGAAGCACTGGGGTGGAGTTTCGCTGGGTGAGGCGAGGTGCAGCAGGTGCCGCCTTACCTTGATATAACCTTGGGTTGGGCTGGTGATGAGTGTGAACTAATGTTCGGGGCAGATGAGAGTCACTGTGGTGGTTGCCGGCCCAGGAGGAATGAGGCTCAGAGCTGCCCGAGTACTGGTCTGGTCAGTCGTGGAGAGGGGTGTTGGGGCGGCTAGGATTCGGAGCGCCTTGAAGGTTTTCCTCGTGGCTTTCCTGAATCCGCTGGGCTATGGATACGCTCGGCGAAGTGTGAGAGGTGTAGCGAGGCTCTGAGGGACACGGGACTTGAGCCCGGAGGCCGAGGGCCTTTCGAGGAGAAGTCATCCGGATGCTTTGATGCTTGGGGAACTATTGGGGGAGTTGCGGCTCGTTCCGGAGGGCCCCCACTGGTGGCCCGCCTCCGCTAGGCAGGAGAGTTCGGGGGAAGCCTGTGAAGCCTCGGCGGGAAAGCGGGGACCTTGGGCAGGTCAGAGGCTGTCCCGATGACAGACTAGTACTTCGGGGAGAGGGCCTGGGCCCCGCCGCAATTAGCCCCCGCCTGGAGTCTGGGACGGAGCGCCTCAGTGCCAGCAGTCCAAGTCTGCGGGATAGCCCCTCAGGGGCGATGAGGGTGACGATGCCGACTTTGGTTCGGATCCAGCCCGTCCCACCACGGCGAGCGGCTCCGGATCCGAGGCGCCGCAGTGCTCCTGCACCCCGGCGGGTAGACAATGGCTCTTCACATGGCCGTTCAAGGCTTCTTCTGTGGGCTCCGGGGGCGGCTCAGGGCCGAGGCTTCAGGGGAGGGATCAACCCCCACAGCCCCGCATGAGAGACCCCGAGGAGGCAGAGCGGGCACTCCACACAGGCTGCCGGCGGTGGATCAGTGTTTCGATGAGGCAGTCCCCCACCTCCCGGCGCAGTCCCCGGGTCAGCGGCCGCGGGGCGCAGGCAGATAAGGGCGCGGCTATAAAGCCACAGCCAGCTGGTATTCCCGATGCGGAGTTTGGGGGCACTCCATGCTGTTCGGCGGGCTTTCGCTCAGCAAGTGGGCTTCGCGCCCCCCGCCAGTCCCTGTGTAGGTGCTCTGGCAGGAAAGCGATGCTCGGGTAGATCGAGGCGCCTTGTCACGAGAGCAGCCCGAGAAAGCAGGCAGTCCCCCCAGGGCGGGCGGGAAGAGCGGAGGTCAAATTCCCTGTTCTGGGCTAGCCGTGGGCTGCGCTTGATTCCCCTTCATCGATGGCGAGCCTCGGCTGCAGTGGGATCCGCCATTTTGAGACTGCTTCGTGGCGGGCTCCCCGTTGACCAGGATCAGCAAAATCAGCCGTTTATGTCGCCGTAGCTGGGCAGGAGACCTCCCAAAGCATGCCCCTTTTCCAGCGCACCGCAGCCGTGATCTTTATTCAGTCGAAGACTCAGGATTCACCGGGCATTGTAGATGGTAGCGTGGCACCAGCCGGGAGCTCTTAGAGAGCCGTTCAGACCGCCATGGCTCCAAGCCACACCCCCCATCTTTGATCATTATTAACATAGAGAAAGGGTAAAGAACCTTTGAATTTGTCTATGCTGTTTCTTGATTGTCAAATCAGGGTGCTGGTCTTAGTCTTGGTGGCTCTATAATCTTGGGGTCCCCCAGTTAGTATCAACCAGGTCAAATCTCACACATGACACCATATACGAAGGTGTAGGTGTAAAACTCGGACACAAGGGTTATGAGTTGATTGGAAAACACTTCTATTAATAATAAAAATTGGGGGTGGGAGCTGGAGGAAATCCTAACTAACCATACCTCTAAGAGGGGATTCCCTTCCTCAACACAACTAGCTGATGAAACTATCAGTGTCAGAATGTCCCAAGTAAAGTTCGCCGTTCTATGTCAAAATCCTAATCTATCCCTCACACGCTAAACTCAACCTGAGGTGAAAAGGGAAATGTTTCTTGGCTGTCTGCCTACAGCCCAGTTTTGTAGTTCAAAATAATAGTTCCAAAAAGGTGTAGATAAGCAAGTAAATGTTCCACAAAACTCAAGGAGCTGATTCCATTTACCCAGAGTCTTTCTAACTTTATCCAAAATTGTCTCTGTGTCTTAAATGGTCGAGATAGGTCCTTATCTTTACTTGGCAGGCCTGGCTCCCAGGCACGGCAGCAAGCTAGGATGGCCTGGACATCTTTTGCAAGCGGTCTTGAGGGTCCCAGATCCCAGGTACTGCAACGAGGAAGATTAGCCTGGTTTTCTCTCCCAATCTGTGCTGGTCTTCCTCTCAATTGCTGTAGGTCCCAGACCCTGTACTCAGTACCCCCTCCATGGTCTACTTTCCTGCCAAGTAGGGTACTCAACTTTCTCGTTCTCAATGTTGTCTCTCTCTGTGTTCACTTTCACCCACAGTCTTGGTTTACTCTCGTGCTAAGGTTTCTGAGTGTCACTTATACTTGTAAGCTTTGTATTCCTCTTTATTACTGTTCGAGCTGTATTTCCCCCACATGGTTCCCAGACCCCTTTCACTTGATTGCTGTCACAGTTCTCTTTGTCTAATCTCTCTTCAAGGCACTGCCTTGGTTTACTCCCCTGCCAAGATCTGTGAGTATCACTTGTATATTCAAAGTTTGTCACTTTATCTGATCTCTCTCCGAGCCACAGTCTTGGTTTACTCCCCTGCCAAGGTCTGTGAGTACTACTTGTATATGCAAAGTTCTTGTTTCTCTTTGCTACTGTTTGTAATATGTTTTCCAACCATGGGTCCCCAACCCCCTGCACTTGGTCTCTCTGCCCCTATGAAGATTCCTTCTGTGCTTTGCTTCTGGCCTTCCACACCCTCTAAGTCTCCCCAACCCTGGGATTTGATTAGTACATGCAGGGTCTTGGCGGCCACCCTCCAGTTGTTTTTGGGTATCCCAGCAGCTTCAGTCACCTCTCTGGCTCACCGGGGCCTTCCCTGGTCTTCTATGCATCTCCTCTGCGGTTCCGCAGTGGCTTCTCTGCCCTGCTTCCGCCTCTGTCACCGTTGGGTATCCTTCCCCTTCTGCGGTCGGCCTTCTGCTTCGCAGGCCTTCCGTGAGTGCGCCTCTTCTCCGGACACCGTCTGATTCTCTGCTCTGTTGGTCTGCGCGATTCCTGGCCAATGCTGAGCCGGAAACGAAGACGCCATCATTATCTTCCCTCTTTGCTTTTGAATAACAGCTGATCAATAGAATCATCCAAAAGACTAGAGCATGTGCATCGTTCTTGTCAGAGATCTTCATTACTCGAAGCCTCCTCCACGTCCCAATAGTTCTTACCTGGAATATGCTACAAAAACACATGGGGGCATTAGGAGGTGTGGAATTGGAGTGGTTTTGAGGGAAGGTGGGAGGGTCAAATGGGTACTGCGTTCTCCCGGAATGATCTATACTCTCAATGGTGTCCTCCCTCCCCATGAGATCCTCCCGCTGAGTACCATCAAGAGGGAGAGTATCAGATAGTAGCCTCACCTCCGTGGCCTCATGACAAGGGGTTTCCCCATTTGAAGCAGTGACGATACCTCGGGATTTGTCACAGGTTTCTGATCAATTGGGGCACATTTTGTTTGGACACTTCTCAGGATTTGCAGTGTATAGGGCCTCAGAGTATAGCATGCAACTTTGTGGTTCCTTGGGCACGGCTTCACATGCATTAGCTGGTGTCACACTTGCACCGCTCTTGGAGGACAGATTCTCAAATGTACAAAACACAGATTGCCATTCGAGGGTTCAGCTTCAGTGGTGGATGGACGTGGTCAATCTGTTACAGGGATTTCTGTTGGTTCACCCCTTACCGAACATTGTTACTGCTGATGCCAGTGGCATCGAGTGGGGTCTTTGTTTCTAGCACGGTTTGCTCAGGGGCGCTGAACACAGATGCAGGCTTCTCAATCATCCAATTGGATGGAGCTGGCGGTGATCTTCCTGGCTCTAAAAACGTTTTCCTGTTCCATTTTGGGGTTGGCTGTTCTGGTTCGGATAGACAATACGTCAGCATTGGCATATGTCAATCGACACAGTGTATGAATTCCCATCGACTGGAGTCTACAGCGTTCGGGGTGGGATGCTGGGTGGAGAGCAACTTGCTGTCATTGTGGCCAGTTCATGTCAGGGGGTGAATACAAGGACATGTGTTCTCAAATGGTCCATTAATGAACCTAATGATTGTTTAATTAATTTAACTATACAATGAATGAAGCTGCAAGCAGTTGTGGGCTTGTTCAGAACAAATAATATTGCATACAGTGAATGATTTGTAAGCAAATTATATTATTTTATTATTATTCAGATAAATTAATCGCCCTCTTCGTGAGAGTATTAAATAACTCATACAAAACACTAATAAAACAAATGAAGACATAATTAGAAAATATACAAAGTTCGTATTCCTTTGTAGACAACATGAAACAGAATAGTTTGAATTTACAAAAAGACAATAGCCAGACACATAGGTAGGAACATGAGAATAAATTGTACTTTTACTGTTGCTATCCAGACAATCCCCTGCCATAGAAAGAACATGAAGAAAAAAACGCCCCCTATTCTAGTCCTAGGGCCTCATTACGACCCTGGTGCTGATGGAATGAAGGGGGCCGGTATGGGACTGGCCCCCTTCATTCCGTCAGGGCCGATTACGAGGTTCCCTTTGCGGGACCCAGATCAGACGTCTGGTAAAACCAGACGTCTTTTCCGGGACCCGCGAGGGGAAGAGGGAGGTAACAACGGGACACTTGTAATGTGCCCGTTGTTACCTCCCTCCCCATTCCCATTGAGCCCTATGGGGGCTCAAATGGGAATGGGGAATGGTTCCTGCAAGGAGGATTTACCGGGTCCTCCTATGTCGGAATGACCCGGTAAGTCCCCATTGCAGGAACCCGGTAATGGAGCCCGGTTTGAAGGAAGCCATGGAGCTAATAGCTCCATGGCTACCTCCAAACTCGTAATGAGGCCCCTAGTCTGGAAATTAATGAGATTATAAGGGGATCCAGGTATTGAAGGCCAAAATTCAAATTATTAGAGGCCCATAGACACATCCCAGGTCCATGGTTCATTGCGTATCACTAGAGCTTCTTCTGAGGTTGCACTGGGACATGTGGTAAGTTTCACCATGTTCTCTAAGTGGTAGCAAACCCAAACACCTCTTCACGGCCGTTTCACAGCATTTGTTTAAATGCTTGTTTCACCACCATTTTTGCTGAATTTCTAAGGTTGCTCCAGGAATAATTAAGAATGATTTTATGGGTAGTTGGAGGGTCGTGAGGAGGGCCTATTGGGGCATGCCCCCATAAAAACGAATGCCGCAAACATTGTGGGGAAACAGCTTAACTCTTAGGAGATGAGGTGGGTGATTAACAGGTATTGTACTCACTTTTCATGAACAATCAAATGAGAGATTGCCCACGCAGTATATTTTTGTAAAGATACATTCGTTATATAGGAAAGAGATCAAATACTACATTAACATTTGAATGAGCTTTACGAAAACAATTGTGCAACACTGTAACCGGTAAGTTTCAGCGCCCTTTGGGTCTGAACCAGAGGAGCAGAATGGCCAGGAAGCTGCAATTGGTGGCAGTTAGTGATACCAGGTTTTTTCGTCATTCCCAGGCTCAGGGTGTTGCTTCTGACTATGGGATCAACTTCAGAAGACCCAAGGGAAGGACCAGTGTTTAAAATTTGGCCACAGAGAGACAGCAGAGAGGGGTCAGCCAACGGCAAAGGACCGAGAGGCAAGGTTATCATTGCAGTTGAAGAACAAAGGGCAGCAGAGGCCTCATTAGCTTCCTTGGTGGAAGAGACAAGGACAGAGAACTTGCCTGATGTCCTTGGATGCAGAATCTCAGGTCCAGATGGGGCAGAGAATCCTCATGGCTTTGGTAGTGAATAGGCTCCTACTTCTGGGCTTGGTAACTGAGGCACAGTCAGGAGTTACTGGGAGATGGAGCCATCGAGCAGGAGAGCTCATCCAGTTGTCGCCACTGGGTTATGGGGATGAAGTTCCACAGTAGATTACTTCTGTTTTTCTAAAGAGGCAGAGCTTTGCCATCAGATTTGGTGGAGCATCACAGGTACTGGTGCAGAGCGTCAGTCCTTCCTTTTGGCAGCAGGCCTGCCAGACGTGCGGATTCTGCACCAGAATTTAGCGCTCACCCATCCGGCGGTATTACCGCTGTATCACGGTTGGGCGCTAACCGTTACTCCCCATTCCCAATTGGGTCTATTGGACCCAATGGTGAATTTTTGACACAATTACTGTGCGGTAATACGGTAATTGCACCGAAAATTGTCATTTTTCCCGTTTGTTTACCCCCCAGCTCTGAGCTGGGGGTAAACATGCCAAACTCGAGATTGGGCAGACCCTTAAATGTGGCGGTAACCCGGTTACCGTAGCATTTAAGGGCTACTACCCCACTCATGATGAGGCCCTGTATCAGGTGCAAAGACAATGGGCCTCATCACGAGTTGGGCGGTAGTCCTTAAATGCAGCAGTAACGGGGTTACGCAGTCGGGATACCGGTGGACCTCATCACGAGTTGGGCGGTAGCCCTTAAGTGCAGCGGTAACAGTATCACCCCTGCATTTAAGGGCTGGCCCTATCACGAGTTGGGCGCTAAATGGGCTTTTTTACCTTTTTCTGGAGGTGAAAATCCCATTTAGCGTCCTGTATTACCGCTGGCTGTATTAGTGCATGGTATTAGCGCCAAAGATTCCCCATTGGACCCAAGAGGGAATGGGGATTTACAGTTAATGCCCAACCCGTGATATGGCGGTAATACTGCCGGACTGGTGGGAGCTAACGCTATTACAATTGGGTGGTATTACAGCCGGGATACTGCCCAACTCTTGATGAAGCCCACTGTCTCAGCATACAAGACTTAAGGGCCTCATCACGAGTTACTGCAGCATTTAAGGGCTGGCCCTATCACGAGTCTGGCTTATTTCCCACGAGCTCTGAGCTGGGGGTACATTTGCCAAAAATATTCCCATTTTCGGTGCAATTACCGTGCAGTAATACCACCGGCTGTAATTGCACCGAAAATTCCCCGTTGGGTCCAATGGACCCAATGGAGAATGGGAGTAGCGTTTAGCGCCCAACCTGTGATTCGGTGGTAATACTGCCGGACGGGTTGCGATAGCGCAAATAAAGTTGGACGGTATCCCGGCTGTAATACCGGCCAACTGTAATATCGTTAGCGCCCACCGGTCCAGCGGTATTACCGCCAGATCACGGGTTGGGCGCTAACGGTAAATCCCCATTCCCCGTTCGGTCCATTGGACCTAATTGGGATTTTTCAGTGCAATTACTGCAGTAATTGTGCCAGAAATTGGCATTTCTCCTGCGTGTTTACTCCCAGCTCTGAGCTGGGGGTAAACAAGCTAGACTCGAGATTGGGCAGACCTTGGTGTTACCACCGCATTTAAGGGCTACTGCCCAACTCGTGATGAGGCCCATTCGATCCAATGGGGCATTTTTTGGCACTAATACCATGCGCTAATACAGCCCTCGGTAATACTGCCAAAAACTGGCCGCTTTTAATCTATTCACGAGTTGGGCGGTATCCTGATTGGGATACCACCCAACTTTATTTGCATTACCGCCCACCCGTCCAACAGTATTACCGCCAGATAACGGTTACCACCGGATCATGCCCAACATGTGATGAGGCCCTAAATGGGATTTTCACCTCCAGAAAAAAGCTGGATTTAAAGGATAGTTCCGGGACTTTTTTTTTATTGTCCCTACGGTTCGGCCATGTGTTTTTAAGCATAAATCGGTAGATCGTAGAAAACTTTCCTATGGACCTTACCCGACTTTTCGTCCATTAACGCACTCGAAATCAGCCGCCATTTTCTGATAATCCTATCATTTCCCCCCATCGACCTGGCTCACCTGCGTTTGCGGCACTAAATCAAATCCACCCGCCCCTGAAACAGACTTTATCAAAACATTCATATTCCCCGCCTCTATCCGTGACGTGACTGTGCTGCGTAGGCAAACGCGCCCAGGCGTCTTCTACGCGACTCCACACAGAACCCGGAAACCAACACAGATCAGCTCACAACACAGCGCGCCACAATTCGGAATATGAAACTGTACTTTTAAATCAAACCGCAAGATTGTAAATTTGGTAAAGTACATTTATTTGACATCAAATGTTTAGAGAATATTCAGCGATTTGCATTTTTCTTTGCTCTCGATCCAAAATAGTTCATCTTGAGGCAAGCGATGTTCGTGTGCAGTACACAGGGTGTTGGTTTACGATAAAATAAGCTCTTCGGTCGCACTGATAATCGCATGGCTGTTCCAACAACGAGGCACTAGGCCACCACAACGGTATGTATGTTGCATCTAGCCGTTAGTACCGCGTAAGGGCATACTTGTACTTGGCGATCGTCCCATAAAATGGTCAGGGTGGTAACGTTGTTCACGCGGAGAAGCAACTGGCAGTTGTAAAAGCCATCCGCCGGTGTCTGGTACTCGTGACACATACAATAATGAAGGATGTACCTGTTTTAAAAACATAAAAAATGAAATTAGTCTCACCATCAGATCTTTATTAAAATTATTCATTTTATATATTAGGTCGGGAAATTATTTCATAGCTAGGACAGTGCAACTGGGTATTATACGTCATTTCCAGTAACCCACCCCCTCTCCTCCGCCTTTTTCAGAGCCGCCTGAGCGCCAGTGGACCACTTCGTCACTGATATGATATAATATGGCATTTGCAACACGCCTATACACAAGTGTTTCAAGGCGTGGCGCGGCAGGGAGGGGGGGGAACAAGGAGAAGACAGACAACGATCCTACTAGGCCAGGTGCCATTCAGATCGCGCAAGTGCAGGGGTAGGGGGAAGGTGCAAGGGGAAGGGGAGGGGGGAAGTGGAGTACAAGGTAAGTAGCATAAAATAATAAATACATAGGGCCAGCTGGTGGCGAGTGCAAGGTAAGTGCAGAACAAGTGCTGGGAAGGGGGGGCTGTAGGATACTGAGACAGTCCCCCAGTGCAGGGGTTGACAGGGAGGCAGTGCAGGTGGAGAGTGGAAGGGCCCAGGACCGAGGTCGCAGACAGTGGACCAGTTGTAGCAGGGGAGAGGGAGAGAGAAAGCAGAAGCAAAGAGTAAGGTTTTGAGGTGCTTCCGTAAAAGGAGATGGTTCTCCTCAAGATAGTGCGCGGTACAAAACAATATGCCACATAGAACGAACAAGTACAACTTAACCCGTCTTTAAAGCTACTGTATAGTAATTAAATTGCAGTATAAACTCATCTAAAGAGTTACTTACATTATATTTGCATTTTCCATTGTGTCTGTGCGTAGGGCAGCCCCGAAATACCACTCCTTCTATGCCGACGTTATTTCTTCTAATGAACGAACATTAAATGGCTTTCGTTTCTGAAATTATATTCATTATCGTTTCTTACGTTATTGCACCACACCCCCAAAAAGAAGTCTTTCGGGATGGTCCCGGCCTGTCAAGGTCAAATAACAATAGAACCTTATACTGAGTCGTGGGCCATTCCGGCACCCGAGCAAAAAATCAAAGCAGCTGACCTTCACTTTGAACGAGCACACATTCCTAGTTAGCTACATTCAGTGTAAGGCCATCTCACAGGACTTGAAATTTACACTCCATCTTTGCATTTTGTCTGCGTGCATTTGCAGCCCCAGCGAACCATAAATACGGAGACATTCTATATTTTTTTAAAAATGATTTATATTACTGTTTGGTTTAATTTAATGCGCAAATGAACAAGGGTGGAGAGACACATTGCATGTACACTGAGCAATCACTTTTATTTACACAATACATAGCTACACATATTCAATGGGCCTGCGACATGAGGAGACTCGAGAGAACAGACAATCAAATTACAATCATTTAAACCGTGATGTGTATTTCTCAATGAGCTCTGCTTTAGGTGGACATGGAACAGAGGCAATGTTGGGTGGCAATGCAGTTGTCCCCTGCACAGGTTCGTTCACAACTCCATGTATGTGCCTATCTAGGACATCAACAATAAGTCTCTCAATAAACTCATATTGCATATCCTCAAACACTGGTTTGATCACCCATTGTTTACTTCTTTTAGTGAAGGCCTTATTGTAGTGAAGCATCCCTAAAGTTCCGGTCGTCCTACTTTGTTGACGGCCAACATTATGGTTATGTGCCAAGACCGCTAGAAGAGTCCGATTTATCATGCCCTCCATGCCAAAATGCAATCGTTTTGGCCTGTACTAACACCTCCAAATCTCCTGTGTGGCAGAATTCCGTGAGTCCCCTCAAATCTCTTGTTATAGTTTTATCAAATACAATCTTTTCAATGGCTTTGTGAGTGGGTGATGAAGGAATGAACCACTTCTTCTTCCGTGCCTCCTCTGTGGACAAATGGCCATGTTCACAATTGTGGAAATGTTGGTTTGTGGTCCAGCGGTGAACGTTGCTACAGTGTAGCATTACTGACTGCCATTTTTCCAGTAGAATTTCCAACGACCCTCCACATGTTTTTGAGCTCCACCAAAGATGGTTGCTGATTGACTTGGACCACTGTGAAATACCTTGCATATCTTTTTTTTTACCTGCAGCCGACATTTTTTTATTGATTGTTTTTGCAAGATGCCATACGTCAAATTGGTGATTTATATTTTTGTACTCTTCTCTCATTGTCTTGGCAATTGAAACGTGTCTGTCCGTGGCGATCAGGTCGATCACCATTACCCGCGATTGTAGTTCTTGCAATGATGCTACAAAGCCAACTTTCTCCATGGCCACTGAGGATGTACTTTGTGACACCTGCACGACCACCGAACTCACAATTTTCTTACTTTCCATGTCCTGAAAGTGGTAGGTGCAGTACTTGGCTGAAAATCCTGGGCTGTCGCACTGTCCATCACCGGCTAGCCTGAACCGTTTGCCCGCGAATGTACTATCAATAGACATTTTTTCCATTCTCCAAGCTTCGCTAATGGCTGGAAATAGATAATCGGTTTGGTATTTGTAGAACTGAGTTTTCGCGATGAAATGGATTCCCACAAACTGAAAGAAATACTCTAACTTTTTAAAACTTGAACCACTAAAAAGTGCGGCCGCTGCACAAAGTAGATTGCCTGCTGGCAGTTGCCCCAGCATGGGTTGTGCAGACCATGAGAAAGGATGATATTTTGTACAGGTGGCATGTATTTTAAGGTTAGTGCCTCGAATTGCACGAGTCACATTAATCAATGGTTCCCCACATACTTCCCCACCAACCGAATGCCCACATTTCATCCTAATAATAATATCAATCAAACAACTATCGAATACAATGAATTTGGCCTCTTTCCTTATACTGTCACTCTGCATCCCAGCTGGTTCGGCCTGTAACGTTGAGGACATGTCACTCACATGAAAGGTAGAATCTCTGATATCGTCTTCCGCTATGTTCAGTGATATTGATGGTGTTTCATTGTCGTCCACTTCATTCTCTTCCATTGCAACATCTGTTCCTTCTCCGGCGATGGGTGAATAAAACAATTTCTTCAACTTTCTCGCGGTCTTAGTTTTTGCGGGTGTGGATTCTGTGAATTGATCTCCGACTGCATCCAAACTACCAGGAGGACATTCACTATCAATGGCTGGTGGTGGTATAGCTCCGTTGTCAATCACTTCATATTCTTCCCATTGGCACGATGCATCTCCAGTCTCAAGTCCCTGCCAAAAGGTTTGACAAGCAACATCTCTCGTTCGCTTCACTGTCTGTGTAGATCTAGTTCGTACACCCACTCGCAACTAGAGGACAGATTGGAAAAGGGATGTTCAGTTTAAACACAACTTACAGTATTGAACTATTAACAGTGAAAAACAACATAATATAGTGACCAGGACACTAACCTTCTTTTGCTTTCTTTTCTTTGAAACTTTCTTGCCTCGAACTTCAACATCAGGACGCTGTTGCTCCGACTCGTGTGTGCATGTCTCCACTTCCCTCTTGCGCTGCAACGACTATATTTTCATGATAAGCACATCCATCACGCACTGACGCTCCATCAACTCCCTGAAACATAGAACTTTCATTAGACCAATACCCACGTACATCTCAATAGCAAAACACGAATGAACGCTTTGTGTAGAACATTCAAACGACAATTATTCACGCATTGTTGATCTAGTTAGATGGAACTGTCAAGATCCATACCTCGGGCTCCTCATAGACTTCCATTGATGATATTATTGAAGATGATGCTTCAGTAACTCCCTGAAACACAGTAATTGCATTAGTATGGTTTTCTATTTTGTTAAAAAGAACATAAACTTTCTGCAGGCGTCACCGGCTCATCTAAATAGACCTGCACAAATGATCAGTTGTCTAAAATAAATAATGGATATCTAAATATGATTCGATTTGCTCGATCGTTGGAAGTGTCACCACCCAGAGATCTGCATCAACTACTAGGGGTGATGTTCTTGTAGAAGAAGCTCCGTCATCTCCCTGAAACATAGTACTTTATTTAATAAAGAAGGAAGTATAGCGGATGTAATCACGTCATATGATTTCGCTTGATCGAACTGTCAGTATCCATACCTCAAAATGCATAAGAACATCAAGGGACGCTGTAACTGCGGTGCACACTTCTGCAAGCTGTTGCGCCGACCCGTAACTGCATGCTCCCCCTTCTTCTTGGACTAATGCTCCATCGACTCCCTGAAACATAGGACTTTCATTAGTAATGAACACAATATTGAAAAAAGAAGACACATAGGAGGGCGACGACAGAATGACATATCAATGGCTAAAAACGAAAGAAACATTGTGTGTAACAATCACGCTACAAGAATGCAAGATCTGATGATCTCCATCGATGGAACTGTCCGGAAACGTACCTCGAGCATCTGAGTGACATCAACGGTTGTCGTCAATGCGTTGGACTCCTTAGCATCTCCCTGAAAGCCAGTACTTGCATTATTTTGGATAACAATAATTATAAATGAAAACAAAGACTAGAGGACGAGTACAAGGGTGTACCATTAGGTAAAATAATTACACGATAAATTAAAACTATTGATTTACATGCCTAAAACAAGTCAGTGGCAGAATAGCTAAGTAAGATTACCCGATAGGCGCTTGAAGTGGCTGATGACTGCAATAACGACACGGATGGAGAATCTTCCGCCTTCTTATTGAGTGGATACATAAATGGGGAAATTATTGTTAGCTAATGCTACACACTACTGCAAGGCCGAGAGCTAAATACGTAAACTTGACTCACCATTGGAGGGATGTGGACGAATAGAGTGGGAATAGCGGTTGAGAGCAATTTTCGCTTCGCTCGCAGTGTGTTCTTCTTTATTAGCAATGATGTGGAGTACATGTCTGAGCTAAAGTGCCTGCTGCAGATGCGGTATCGATCACCCCTCTTGTCCGCAAAGACTTCTAGGACTCTACTTTCAAGCTCAGACGGTGGATATCCGCAATATCGGACCCATTCTCTTATCTGATCTATTGTCTTAGGGAAAACATGCATTATAGTACCTTCAGATTTTTTATGGGTCTTCGAAGGGCAACCGCCAATGGAACAGGCAGGCATTGTGGAAAGTTCTGAAAAGTAAAGATCAACAATTCTATATGAATACCAATGTGTTAAAAAATTAAATGACACATAAAAGGTTCAATGCAAGGTTCGTTTTGGTTCTTGGAACTATACACGTTAGTCACATGCGGATAAGTATTTGAATAACTTTAAAAAAATAGAAAAATAATTTGACTAAACTCAGAACATGTGACTAGTTCCTTGCATGTACTGTCTTGAACGAAAAGAAATTGGACGCAAAATGATTATGGTACATGGCCTTACCTTGACGAACAAACAGTTAGATGCAGGGATCAGAGTAGTTTCTTGTCGTAGAACAGGGAGCAGTTCACAGGTTGCAAACTGACGAGTTTGCTCGAAGAGGTCACGGAAGTTCACAGAGACGAAGAGCAGATAACCAGCACCTTCACGGGTTGGCTAGCAAAGCGCAAAGAAGTTCTCATTAGAAATATGAAGTGGGTTATAAAGAATTCGAAACAGGGGTGTGTTTGTGAATGAATGACGTGTATATGTTGTGGCATTATGCGGTTTGCAGGGGGGCGTCCAGCGTGAGGGGGGATGCTTGGCAGGAGACACGGGGTCTGGAGGTAGACATGGGAACAACAACCCATGCTCTATAGACCACTTTGAAGTGTACATGGTCTTTGGCACCTCTTGGCCTTTATCGCTCCCTGACAGCTCCACTTGCCAGCACAAGTACCCCGGTGCGAACTGCCTTTGATAGGGCGGGGGGGTGGATTGGGGCGGTGGTCGTGCAGACAAGACACAGGAAGACTCGTGAATGGAGACACACTTATGGGGATTGCAGGGGGGCGTCCAGCGTGAGGGGGGATGCTTGGCAGGAGACACGGGGTCTGGAGGTAGACATGGGAACAACAACCCATGCTCTATAGACCACTTTGAAGTGTACATGGTCTTTGGCACCTCTTGGCCTTTATCGCTCCCTGACAGCTCCACTTGCCAGCGCAAGTACCCCGGTGCGAACTGCCTTTGATAGGGCGGGGGGTGGATTGGGGCGGTGGTCGTGCAGACAAGACTCGTTTGACGCAGGGCCTCACCAAGGAGAGGCCATCTAACTTTATGTAAGAGGCAGGCTGCAGGATCTAGTACATGGAAGGCAGGGGGGTGAGTTTATAAATACCTCACCCTCCCAGGAGAATATATGGGTGCAGTTCACCCTGGAGACCCTGGATGCCTAGGCAGTTAGTCAGCAGCAGGCTGGCCTGTGGTGGCAAGGCGGCACGGGCCAGAGGGGGTCATCTCTGTACCCGGTGCCCAAAAGGATGATTTATTATGATCAACCATATTGATTATTTACCTATAACCGTGTTTTGTATCAATAAAATCCAACGGCCTTTTATTGCCAACGCTTGAACAAAGTGGTGTGGTAAGTATTTTTGGGGGAGGAGGCAAGGCCGGGAGGCTTGATGCCAACCCGCAAAATAACATATGTATGTCTGCTGCATATGGGTTCAACGGTTATGTGGATTGAAGGTGGGCGGCCAGCGTGAGGGAGGATGCTGGCCGGAGACATGTGGTGTGACAAGACAAGGCACAGGAAGACTATTCAATGGAGACACACTAGATTCATTTAAAGAATCAAAACAACCATTGTTAAAATATATGTTGGGTTTTATTTTAGATCTTAATTTCAATTGAACATAAATAATAAACATTACACATTATAAAGTTCCGGTTGCAGCACATCCAGGGAAAATCCGCGGTATTGTCCACTGTCGCTGGGGAAATGTTGTCTAATGGCAAGTATCGCACAGGCAGGTATTACTCTCCGAACGCGGTGTCCGAGCCTCCCGTGAAGCCACCAAGTGAAGCAACAAAAGGCCACCAGCCTGTACCACCTGTGAAAATGAAAGATGCAAACTGTATTAAAATGACAAAACTTTCTTATCAATGTCGATTCAGGTAAAAAATGTCATTCTGCTTTGAAAAAAATTCTGTCTAGAAAATGCACAATATGGAACCAATTTACATGCATTCGAATGATATGTAGATGTCATTTTATATGTGGGAGACGACCATGAAATAGTAGTGGCATCACTGACATCACAACCAGAGTATACTTACTCGTTACTCGGATTACGCGGACGAACAGTGCCGCGAAGTTCGTGCATAAGCACCATCATCATCCTCAACACGGTCCGTGAGAGGCAGGCTTCCCTGAACTCTGGCAGCTCGGTGATGCATTGCAGACTTGGCTCGCCTTCCGAAATGTAGGCCAAGCACCCGGAATTTTCACGGTAGCAGCAGTTCTCCTCCTCAGTTGGCATTAGCTCGCACCGATTGCACGTGCACCAGGTGGAGACGCCGTCCATGCGACATGGTCTAGGCTCTTCATCCGTTGACTGGTCCTCCCAACTGCCGTCCGAATCCCCATCGTTTTCGCGTGCTTGCCTTTCCAGTAGTTCTTCCTCGGTGTACTCGGGCTCGTACATATACGGCATTATTGTAGCCATTGTGTGGTAAAGAAAGTAAAATAATTTACAGAGATGGTACAGGTGTTCACAAGGCCTAGAAGCGGCGAAGGTAGCTGACCAGAGCACAGAAACGAGTCACAGAATACTCAAAGTAACACAGAGAGAGTAATGGAATCGAAAATCTGCTGCTGTGTGTTGTGAAACGGTGTGTTTATACTTATTGAGGAAAGAGGCGTCCTGCCATTTCCATGGCGACACTTCATTAGCTGAGGCGCAGCGATTGTTGATACGAAACGTGCTTTGGCGTTGGGAAATGGGCGGTACGCGTCTGCTGATGTCAGGCTCAGGGGCGGGGGATTTGATTTAGTGCCGCAAACGCAGGTGAGCCAGGTCGATGGGGGGAAATGATAGGATTATCAGAAAATGGCGGCTGATTTCGAGTGCGTTAATGGACGAAAAGTCGGGTAAGGTCCATAGGAAAGTTTTCTACGATCTACCGATTTATGCTTAAAAACACATGGCCGAACCGTAGGGACAATAAAAAAAAAGTCCCGGAACTATCCTTTAAAACAGCCCATTTAGCGCCCAACTTGTGATAGGGCCAGCCCTTAACTGAGGCAGTAATAACATTACTGCCACATTTAAGGGCTACAGCCCAACTCGCGATGAGGCCTCGGGCATTAGTCTGCATTCTCACACTCAGTAAGACATGGGGCCTCATCACAGGTCTGCCCAATCTCGAGTTTGTCGGAAAGTTGGAGTTTTACCTCCAGCTTTTTGCTGTAGGTAAAAATCCAGCTTTCTGCCCGTTTTCATCCATTTTCGGCGCTATTACTGCCGGTGCTATTACCGCCAGCAGTAATTGCGCTGAAAAAATCCCAATAGAGTCCTATGAGGAATTGCAGCCTTACCACTACTCGTGGTCCGCCGCAAATTGCGCCGGACCGAGTAGCGCTAACACTATTTGCATTGGCGGTATCCCAGCAAATTACCATTGGGATACCGCCAAGGCCATGATGAGGCCCATGATCAGGATGGAAGACAAGCAATGCACGTTACATGCTGGTGACTGCTCTGCAAGCTATGTCTACAGTTCACACACAGCCTGGGGCAGGCAAACCCGCTTACTATATGACAACTTCCGTCTGCTAAAGCCGCCTTGCATAGGAAATCAACAGCCTAAAATACACTTCTATATGCCAAAATGGAAATATGTCAGAGGCGAGAACTGTGGAAGGTACTAGGTGGTAAAGGTTTCGGAATTGGGACAAGAACATTAGAACATAGGGCAATAAGGCACTTGTTAAGCATGGCAGTTAGCATTTACTGAGCACTACTATAATGATGCACATAGTTAAGAGGTTATTAAAAATGTAAAATTCTCAGTTTTCCCCCACAGTTTCTTCCTATGGGACCTTCTCTCCTGTCTCATCTATTACATCTTTTGGGGAACAAATATCATATTCTGGCAGATCGTAATAATTTACTTCTTCAGTAGCATGACAGTAATACTCCTGAGCAGTCTGGGGACCATCTGATCATTGGGCACATGCATGGCAATAAATGCATTTGCAACATGTCACTAGACAGGACAGGCTCAGGATTAGTACCAGAATGATGTGTAGGATTTAGCCAATGGATGCATCCAGTGGCCCTAGGATACTCGATACCCAGGATTCGAAGGTCCATGTGGACTCAGGGCTGATGTGCACCTGACGTACAGTGTTGCGGATGTGAGAGACAATGGGGGTTGTTACGAGTTTGGAGGCAGCCATGGTGCTAATAGCTAATAGCACCATGGCTGCCTCCAAACCCATGTCTGTTCTGCTTGATTTATGCTTGGTTCAAAATGGCGCGGGCGCGCAATGCATTCTGGGAGTGCTCAGAGCCATGTTGGATATTTACTTCACTCCACAGTGAAAGGCTGCACACATTTTGCTGAAGTGTTAGATTCACAATGCTGAGACAAACATGCTTTTTCAAACTTGGTATGCAGTCAAGGCCATTTCTGCTGGCAAAAGCTAATGTTGTTATGACTTGCTACTGTTCTCTGTGGAGCATGTTTTTAGAGCAGGGAGGCCCTGCGTTCCTTGGGGGGAGCTCCCGATTGACCCAGCTGGCAACCGACGGCTGTTCCTCAACTGCGCAGGTGCAATTCCAGAAAGTTCGAGAATGAACTCCCCTATATATGCGGAAACCCGGAGGGGTCAGGTGAGACTTCAGCCAGAGAAGGACGTTCCGTATGGCCTTCCTGTGAGCTGTGGCACTCTCGGCCTGGCTGCCCCCAGAGTCTTCCAGCCGCTTCTGGACGAGATGAGGACAAGAATTACGCTCACAGTGATGTATTTCTTTTGACTTCTTATCTATGTCCATGTTAGTTTTATGAGTTATTTCTATGTACTTGTAATCTTTGAATAAATAGCCATAAAGAGCTGATTATTTTCTAAAGAGTGCGTGACTGTGAGTTATTGTGTCTGTCTGTTTATGGGTTGAAGTATTTGCTCTATAATTGCATTGGTGATTTATGGTTGTTCCGTGCACTTTTCAGGGAAGAGCAATACATTATGACGCTGTGAGCAGGGTTATTTGTGATGAAGTGTTCCAAATATTTAAGAATCTGTTTGAACGTAGATAGGCTTCGGTTATCTTGCAAGCGAAAGTAATTTGGTAGTGAGTGTTGAACTGTGTTAAGCTGTTTTTTTTCTCTCTCTTTCCTTGCTGGTGTGTGCGTGCTTGTGGGAGTGATTGCAGTGGGAAAAGAAAAAAAAAATAGATTTAAAGAGGTTTTGTACCATTTTGCAGTAATGAATAGTTTGTTCAGGAAAAAGAGTGTTCCCGCTGGCGGTGAATGCTCTGATGTTATCATTCCAGGCTGGACTAAGAGTTCATATGATAAATTGGCTCATGCATGGGCCTGTGGTGCCGGGCTAAGTGAGACTTGGGATCAAGGATTGGGGGATGCCCATCCGGCTGATATAATTGCATGCTTGCAACAAGTTTCAGTAGAACCTGGTAAAGAATGTGCGGCATTAGGCAGGCGAGGGTGGGTTCTTTTGCATGCTTATAGGAAAATACATCAAAGGAATTTGGACATAAAAAATGAGGTTTTGCGATTAGAGAGAGAGCTGGCTGCAGAACGGCAGACTGCGTTAATGCAGCAGATTCAAATGAAACTGTTTAAAGATAAGGCTGACACATATCAGGCGGTGGCCGAGAGGGCAGCAGTCAGAGTAGCTCATTATAAGTATAGGAAAAGAAGGGGAGGGTTCAACAAAAGAAAGGTGGCAACTGTAATCGCTACCGCTGGCGCAGACTGGGATCTGAACAAGTGGGATGGTGATATTTTGGATTCCACCAGTCTAGAAAGTAGTTCTGCAGAAGAGTCTGACCCCAAACCAGAGGTGAAACAGAAAACAGTGGCGGCGAAGCCTGTTAGAAGGCGGCGAGCCGGACCACACCCACAGAATCCTGGTGGTGGTATGGTGGATTTAACCACGCTGGAGGATTACACACAACAGGAGGATGGGGAAATTATTACCCGTTTGAGGCAAAAATCAGGGGAAGCTTTATAGACGTGGATGGTGAGATTGCTAGATGGGGTGCTGCAGAGTTGTTGGTAGATTCTACTGATTCACCGCATTTTTTACCCCTGTCAATTGACACCAATGTACAGGAGGTCTTAAGAGCAGGACCGCCCCCCTGATGCAAATGGTCAAGCTACGCAGGTGTCTTTGTTGCACCTGATAGCCCAAGCATGTAACCGTAAATACCCCATTACCACAGACTGGCCTAATGAAGAAACAAAGTGGTATACATTGAGAGAAGCAATTCAAAAAGTCAGATAGCATGCTATGAAATAGGCGATTCACATAGATGCTCCTGATCACATGGGAGCCGTGCCGCTCTCAGTTTCAACTCGCAACATGGTGATTAGAACTGCGCCACCCGCATGCAAAAGTATCATTATGACTTTGCTCGTAGGTATGATGGGCAAGGCTATTGATGAGGTAGCAGATGCCATTAGGCAACTTGCAGATTTGGGAGAGTGGGACAAGAATGATAACAAGCCACGAGAGAGAGAGGGGCGCAGTGAGAGAAGAACTGAAGGCAGGCGGCAAGATAGAAGAGACTCCCGCGTGTCCCGAAAAGACATGTTTTTGGCTTTGTTAAAAGATGGTGAGATGGAAATTGATGGCATTGAAACCAGAGTAATGTATGAATTATACAAAAAATAAGGACTTGCAGCAAAAGAGCGCTATAAACAGGTTAAGAAACAAGTAGTCACCACACCACAGGGGGATGCCTCACCTTCCGCTCCCCCTGCAGAAGAACAAGATGAAGGGTCTATGGGGACACCTTCCCCGTACCAGCCGACATACGCTGATTTGAGAAAGGTGGTGAGTGCAATGCTAGAGGCGGAATCAAGTCACACTCATTCGAAGTTTGACTAGGGCTTCGGCCAAGCTCCAGCAGCGTCTGCCCGCATAAAAGTGAATAGGCAGCCTCATGTTGATGTTAAGATTTTTTGGGGGCCAGGAAATACACAAGGGGTGCGAGCATTGATAGACACCGGGGTGGAGGCCTCTTTGATTCATGGTAATCCGACATGATTTAAAGGCAAACAGTTTACGATCACAGGTTTAGGGGGAAAGGAGACCCCCGCAGTGCAAACGTGAGTGGAGATGAAAATAGGCAATTTAAAGAGGCAGAAATACCAAGTGTTAATTGTCCCGATACCTGAATATATAATTGGCTTTGACATTTTGGAAGGGCTAACCTTGGGACTTGGCGGTAAAACGTACCAGTTTGGGGTGAGTGCATTAATCTGTACACCCATTACCGTAGGCAAATTGAAGATGCCCCCAGTGCAAGTGCCAATAGCAACCAAGCGGGTAGCAATGAAACAATACCGCATTCCTGGGGGGCACAAGGAAATTTCAGACACCATCAAAGAGTACGTGTAGGCGGGTGTATTACGCCCTATTACCACATCATGGAACAATCCACTCTGGCCCATTAAAAAGGGGGATGGGATGGGTAGTGGAGAATGACGGATTACAAGGAGTTTAATAAACATACTCCTCCCTTAGTGCCCGCAGTCCCAGATGCCATTACCTTGATTGAGAATGTCCAAAAGTTTGAGGGGACTTGGTATGCAGTGATTGATTTAGCTAATGCATATTTCTCTGTGCCAATTGCTGATGAGTGTCAAGAGCAGTTTGCATTTACGTGGGGTGGACGTCAGTACACTTTCATGATACTACCCATGGGGTACATGCACAGTCTGACTATCTGTCACCGGCTGGTGGCACAGCACTTAGACAAGATACCGTATAAACCTGACATACAAATCTCTCATTACATTGATGATATTTTGATTCAGGGCAAGGATGAGCACAGTGTGCAAAGTCAGGTAGATGTCCTTATGGAAGGATCGAAAAAGGAAGGGTGGGAGATTAATCCGAGTAAAATTCAGGGTCCAGCTGAAACAGTGATATTTTTAGGGATTCATTGGCATCATGGGCATCGAGAAATGGTGCCAAAAGCTCGACAGAAAATACTTGAATTCACCACTCCAACGAACAAAAAGCAAGCTCAGCAGTTTATAGGACTGTTTGGGTTTTGGAGATAGCACATTCCGCATTTAGGGCAGATATTGGCCCCCCTCTACAAGGTGATACGAAAGAAATATGAGTTTCAGTGGGGGGAAGAGCAGCAGAGACCCCTTGAGATGGCGAAAGACACCGTGCAGCAGGTGCTTGATTTATGGCCCTTGAAGGAAGGCGAAGTGGAATTAAATGTGTCTGTGCAAGACAATTATGCTAACTGGAGTGTGTGGCAGAAACAAGACAGGAAACGTGTGCCATTAGGGTTTTGGAGTCGTAAGTTGCCCGATGCTGGTAACTCATATACTCCGTTTGAGAAGCAATTGCTGCCATGTTATTGGGCTCTTGTTGATACCGAGCAAATGACGGTGGGCCATGATGTATTAATGAGGCCAGAAATACCAATCATGCAATGGGTACTGAGCTCTCCTAAAACGCATAGAATAGGACAAGCTCAAGAAGCCAGCATAATTAAATGGAAATGGTATATTCAAGACAGAGCCAAATCAGGAAAGGGTTGAGTGGCAAAGTTACATGAGCAAGTAGCCAACATACCACTCTCAGATTATATACCACCGGAAGTGCCTCAAAAACGTGAGTCTCCCGTGAAATGGGGAGTACCTTACAGCGATTTGATCGTGGAACAAACAGAGCATGCTTGGTTCACGGATGGTTCAGCCCGATACGTGGGAACTGAGCGGTACTGGAAAGCAGTGTCGTACAATCCCAAAACCAAAAAGATGTTGACAACGACAGGGAAAGGAAAGAGCAGTCAGTTCGCAGAACTTTACGCAGTTTACCAAGCACTGAAACAAGAGACCACTGGTCAATGTTATGTGTACACAGATTCATGGTCAGTGGCGAATGGATTGGCAGTGTGGTTGCCAACTTGGCAAAATAATGGATGGAAGATTCATTCAAAAGAGTTGTGGGGAAAAGAACTGTGGCAAGATATTGCAGAAATGTTGTTACAAAGTGAAGTCACTGTATATCATGTGGACGCGCATTGTGCCACAGATTCATTAGAACGTTGGTTTAATTCTGTTGCAGATGAACACACCAAGATTGCCTCAGTGGATGCAGAGGCTCGGGAGGACGTTATGGAGGGTTTGGCCAAATGGGCCCATCAGAAATGTGGGCACCTTGGAGAAAAGGCTACTATCAAGTGGGCACAAGCTCGAGGCATCAGTCTTCTTTTAGAAGTAGTGAAAACCATTATTTTGCAGTGTCCCGTGTGCCAACACCAATTGCATAAACCTATACTTCAAATTGTTCGAGGCACATTGAGAAGAGGAAAATTACCAGGCTAAATTTGGCAGATTGAGCAGAGGTTGTCAGTATGCATGCACTATTGTAGATACATACTCTGGATATTTGATGGTTTTGCCGTGCAAATGTGCAACCCAATTGAACACCATCAGGTTGTTGGATCAGATCATATTACATTATGGAGTGCCTTTGCAGATTCAAAGTGACAAGGGGTCACATTTCAAAGGCAAACTAATCCAGGAATTTTGTCAGGAAAAGAGCATTGGGTGGGTATATCATATTCCCTACTACTCAGCTGCAGCAGGGCTAATTGAACGAATGAATGGGTTACTGAAAGAACAGTTGCGCAAATCTGGAGATGGCAGTTTGGCAGGCTGGCGTGATCGTGTGTTTGATGCGGTGCAAGTGTTGAACAATAGGCCTGTGTATGAACATGAAACTCCTTTGATGCGATTAATGACTCCTACTTTGCAGGTTCAACCCAATTCAGTCAGAGAAACACTGTTATACTGGGAAATTACACCAGGTTCTTTAGCTCCCTATCGAGCAACTCCAGAGTCAGCAGGGGTAGACTTGGATTCTAATGAAGAAATCAGGTTAGACCCAAGAGGAATAGTTGTAATTGAAACAGGGATTGGAGTACGGATTCCCCCAGAGGATATGGGATGGATTGCCCCTAGATCTGGCCTAGCATTGAAGGGAGTTCAAGTGTTGGGAGGGGTAATTGATGCTGATTACCAAGGTGAGATTAAAGTCATCCTAATGAATAGTGGGGATCAATTGTTATCAATCCACAAGGGTGATCGAGTGGCCCAATTGATAGTCATTCCCATTAAGTTGTCCATGATTAAGAAAGGGGAGCCTCCTGCAGTGTTAACTACCCGTGGGGATCGCGGTTTTGGCTCTTCAGACAGCATGGTACCGGGTGCAAAGGTGTAGGTGGAACAGCCAAGTGGTCCACCAGTGCCAGCAGATGTCATTGCATCAGGCAAAGATCAAGTGGTTTTAGTAATGGAGCCTGGTAGAAGGAAATGGCAATATGTACCCGCAGACAAATGTTACCTAAGAGAGTGATGTACAACACTGATATCTCTTTTGTGGGTTTGCTTTGTAGATCCTGGGTCTGGTTGGTGTGACTGTGGCACTAAATGGACTCCATTTGGAAGGGTTAGACGGTCTTCTGTCACCAGCAAAAAATGTCACATCTGTGCCAGTGATCAAGGGGATACTGTTAGTGATGAATAATGTTGCCCCCAAGCAACCCTATGCCAGTGCCGACAAGCCCGCCAGACCGAAGACATGGATTCGTGAATTGCGACAAACACATCAGGAGCAAGTGGAAACAACCTTGATGCCAGTTGTGCAGGAGCCCTTTGTAGGACGGAGGAAACACTCTCCTATGATAACTCAAGAAGAAAATATGTGGATCTATTTAACACAGCAAGTACTGAATATATCACACTTTTGTTTAACTGATGTGCCCAGTGCTGAAGCTTTATTGACTACATGTTTAGTAGCGGTGCCGACGCCTGTTCCAGTTTTAAAGCATATTTTCAGCGTCACACATAATGATTCTTTAGTTCAAGACTCAGACATTAGACAATCTTTTTCAGTCTACGAGTACTGCAGGTTCTGCCAAAAAATCAACAAGAAGTGGAGAAATTTGGCACGTGTGATCACATACAACATAACTCAAGGTGATGTGTGTTATATTATGACGTGCAAAGCACAAGAAATTGGTAAATGCAGACATATAGAGTTGACCAATCAATACAATCAGACCACATTCGAGAGGAGACTGTGTTCACGAATGTCACGCAAATGCACCAGTTTAAATAACACTATGTCTTGCAATCATACAGTGATAACTGCTAGTCATTTGAATCATGTGAAACTTCCAACAGGATGGCTCTTTTCATGTGGTAACATTACATATACTTATATTCCAGCTAACATTTCTGGAGGTCCATGTACTTCGACTCGATTAGGACTAATGATGTTTCCTTTACACTCAGCGATAACTCGAGGTAAAAGGTCAACCTTTGAATCTGTAGGGCTATCTCCTGACTGTGATTCACATGTACATTTGCTATCAGAAGCTGAGGTTTTAGCATTAACCTTTCATTAGTAGGTGTTTGGGGTTTAGCTGCTGGAGGTTACAAATCTTTGATGAAATTAGCGTGTTTAGTAGTTAAAAGTCTTAATAATACTTCGCAAGCTTTAGAAGAATTACTCCTTGATAGTCAAGTTTATTAGAAAAGCTACTTTGCAGAACAGAGCTGCTGTTGATTATCTACTGCTGAAACATAATTTAGGGTGTAATGCCTTTGAAGGTATGTGTTGCTTCAATTTGAGTGACCACTCACGATCCATTGAAAGTCATATTTGAAGTTTGAGGGATCTTGATTTCTCAAGTGTCTCAAGATCGTGACAAAGACTGGTGGGATTGGTTATTTTCATGGATACCTGATATTGGGGGTACACTACGTTATATTTTTGCTTGCATTTTTATCATTCTGTCTATTATAATTGTTTGTTGTTGTTGCATTCAATGTAGTCCCAATTTATCTTTAACATTTCATAGGTTTCAGAGACCAGTTCCAGTGCCACCTGGCTACGGAAGATAAATATCCAAAGGGTGGAATTGTTCTGCTTGATTTATGCTTGGTTCAAAATGGCAGGCGCGCAATGCATTCTGGGAGCGCTCGGAGCCATGTTGGATATTTACTTCACTCCGCAGTGAAAGGCTGCACACATTTTGCTGAAGTGTTAGATTCACAGTGCTGAGACAAACATGCTTTTTCAAACTTGGTATGCAGTCAAGGCCATTTCTGCTGGGAAAAGCTAATGTTGTTATGACTTGCTACTGTTCTCCGTGGAGCATGTTTTTAGAGCAGGGAGGCCCTGCGTTCCTTGGGGGGAGCTCTTGATTGACCCAGCTGGCAACCGACGGCTGTTCCTCAACTGCGCAGGTGCAATTCCAGAAGGTTCGAGAATGAACTCCCCTTTTGTGGAGTTCCTATACAAGCAGAAACCCAGAGGGGTCAGGTGAGACTTCAGCCAGAGAAGGACGCTCTGTCTGGCCTTCCTGTGAGCTGTGGCACTCTCGGCCTGGCTGCCCCCGTAGTCTTCCAACCGCTTCTGGACGAGATGAGGACAAGAATTACGCTCACAGTGATGTATTTCTTTTGACTTCTTTGACTTCTTATCTATGTCCATGTTAGTTTTATGAGTTATTTCTATGTACTTGTAATCTTTGAATAAATAGCCGTAAAGAGCTGATTATCTTCTAAAGAGTGCGTGGCTATGAGTTATTTTGTCTGTCTGTTTATGGGTTGAAGTATTTGCTCTATAATTGCATTGGTGATTTATGGTTGTTCCGTGCACTTTTCAGGGAAGAGCAATACAGTGTCCGGGTCTGTGGTGTCGGAATGGGGATTTACCAGGACATTCTGACCCTATTCGAAAACCATTCCCCATTCCCATTCGAACCCCCATAGCTCTTAATGACAATGGAGAAGGATCTAATAACGGGCCCGCAAAATTAGCTCCCTGGTCCCTTAACGGGTCCCGCTAAGGGCGACTGGTAAAACCAGCCAGCCCTAGTGGGACCCGCTAAGGGACCTCGGAATGTGGCAGTAGGGGGTTAACGGCACCGGCATCCTTACCAGTGCCGTTAACCCCCTACCGCCGTACTCGTAATGACTCCCAATGTCAGAGATGTTTCTGGCATAGCTAGGTACAAAAGTACGGCATTAACTCTTCACAATTGTGCTTACCCCTCACTTGAGGCTAAGAGGATGTCCAGGTCCATACAGTTCTGGAAGACCATGGACCGGATGGCTATCTGTTCCTGGGACAGTTGGGTCTGGGAGGAAGCAGTGTCATTTGAAACATCTTCAATCAGGCATGACAGTTGGGTTAGACGGTCTTGATGTACCTTGACTCCAAGGGCTGGAATGAGGTAACCCATTCCAGCTATAAACCCTTCCAAGGCTGTGCTTCTTTTCTGGCGGGCAGTGCAGGGAAGGCCTGGGTATGCCGAATGGCAGGTAAGATATTAAAATTTAAAATTAACAAAGCCCACTTCCCAGTGTGCACTGAAAAACTATAGCCTATCATTTAATTGGGTAGTCCTTTTTGTCCCGTTGCCCTCAACTCCTTTAAGGAAAAGGGTTGTCTTTGTTCTGAAGAGGGAGTCTGGATCTTGGGGGCACCCCCCACCCCACCAAGTTTATGACAAGACGGAAAGGCCAGGAAAACCTGCAACCTCCCATTCTATTTCAGACTAATCACAAATGCACCAACGATTGACAAATATACGGAAAGGTAACCTCTCAGTCAGCCATACAGACCAAGTGACATGCAAATCTATCCATGTGTGGGAGAAGAGCCGGAGACTGTGGTCAGAGACACATATATGTACAATCTGGAATAAGAACCAAGAAGCCATGTTACTGACGTCAATAGAGAGACATGAAGCACACGTGCAGTCCGTACTGCACCACACAAACACACACTCAAATACATGAAGAACATGAGTGCACAGTTCTATAGTTAGAGGACAGATACATATACATACTGTCATTGCTTTATTATTTTGTCATTAGCCAAGCGCAGTAACGCAGAAACCACAAGGCTCAAGAGATCATGAGCTAGCTTTCTGATGCTTATAGCCAACAGGTGGACATACAAGAGTGCATATGGAACCTGATCAAACCATGTATAGCTAACCCATAGGGAATGTAGTATAACATGGACAATGTAGAAACCACATTATAAGGTTTATGACAATTACAGTAGGCCCGAATCCCTGAGCAGGAGATGAACAGAGCTGACTAAGGCTGGACAGGGAGCAAGACGCGTGAGTCAAGGCCCACAGCCAAGGCCAAGAGATCTGAAGATCTTCCAATCCCCAGACGACAAAGGGACCAGCTGCAGAGAAATTGAATAAATCTCCATAATTAGGAGCTGCAGAGCTTGATTTTGTGGTCTCTAAACACGTGGTGCAGCCGAAGAGGACTATGGACAGTCTTCTGTGGTGGGAAAGGGGAGCCGATCCAAGCAGCCAGACGCCGAATGCAACAAGTGTTGCTACCGTGAGGAGAATATTCTCATAAGGCAAAGGTGGTGTACACAAGTTACAATACAGACACATTATCGTTCACGCTACTTTGAAAAGGTATACAGCGAGCTGAGAACTTTTGTCGAGTCCCGGACCTGCGGAGATCAGCTGTAGTCAATCCCAGTTTAGTGTCCCAGGGGTGGATGGCTATGGACAAGAACCAATGGTAAACCCACTACTCTATAACAATGTGATTAATAGTGAGGTGGTGATGGAACAGGCCAGCCACCTGACATGCAACAGCCAGTAGAATAACACATATTGGTGACCATATTGGTTATTAGACTCCCTATGACCAATCCCTCACACCAATAGGTTTTTGGACAAAGGCCCAAGTGATGATGTAGTAGTGATGTCTTTTTAGAGTCAAAATTAGCCTGCGAGCCAGGAGATGCCGTGAAGTTCTGGAATCCACCTGTGTTCTTGTATTGATCCCTGTTGGTTTTATTTGTAATGAACTGCTGTTTGAACTTGCTATTGACTGAGTCCTCTGTGTATACTGGGGCAGGGAGTTCGGCTCTCCAAGTCCGCGGACTTCCAGCATCCCTCTGGTATATCTTGGAGTTTGTCCTAACAAGTTGGTAGCAAAGCTGATGGTTTGCTGCGCCAGCCCGGCACAAGGTTGTCTCCTCTGCCACAGAACCTGAGAGGCTGCAGGACCCACGCATATTTTGAGAAGATGGGGAACGCGTACCCGTGGAAAGGTCGTCAGGAGCCGACTTGGAAAATGTCCTGCCCGAAGTCCGCGAGGACTCCAGACAGGCCAGGACGGGGAAGTGGGCACTTTCTGGCGGACATGGCAGCCAAGCAGCACCAGCAGACCACGGAGTGTAAGTATTGATCCAGTCGAACAGCAACTGTGGGTATGAGGGAGGGTATTGAATATTAAGGAGTATTGTTTAGTATCATCGAGTATTGTAAAAGTATTGTCTAGCATTGTCAAAGTTAGTAGGGAAAGGAGAGGCGGTAGATGTCCTTTTTCTATGTTTAGGGCACATTTGAGGCTAAGAGGTAAATGGTTCTGGTGAATACCTAGACTATTGCCTCAATGGCACGGATGACAGATGTTATGTAATTAGTAGATTTCCTGTGGATTGGGTGTTTTAGCTCGGTTCATATATGACAGTATCCCCGTAAGGATTAGCAAGGGAGCTGGCCTAGATTTCGGAAGGTGAGTCGACTGGTTAAGCGTCCTGGAGTGAGACATTTTGCACGCTAGGTGACGCAGTGGGTACAGTTCGATCACAAGAGAATATTGGGATACTCTACCTTGAGGCCAGAAGACACCTGTGGGGTTTTGTGTATTTTGGGAGTAACAGGATTTGATTGTTCAGCATTGCCTTGGCCTTGTTTAGTAAATTGGTGACATCACCCGTAGGTTTGCACAATAGGACACGCAGAGAATGAGATTGTGAGTAGTTAGAATTGGAATTTCGAGATTGGCAGACAAGGTGAACAAGTGCTGATGCACGAAAGGCGCATGCACAAGATTGTGGGCGTGCCTGAGGAGGCAGTGACGGCGAGTTTGTGAAGGAGCGGCACGCGGTGCCCACCTGATAGGTTGTGGAGCCAAAGAGCTTGTAGAAACCTGAAAAGTATTGTTATTACATTGTACCTTTCTCCCTAAACAGCGGATTGTCGAAACCGTTGACTTAAGGTCAGGAAAAGGTAAGAAAAATGTATCATGGGAAGTGCGGGGTTGACACACACCTACAACACCTGTGTAAGACACTGCCGCCCTATAAGGAAAAGATATGTAAATATATAATAGAATGGTCCAAAAGCAACAAGGGAAAGTTAACTGAACCATGGCCACCTTGCTGGAGTTTCTCCAAAGACGTGCAGCAATCACTACTGACACACATACAGGGGGCCGATAAGGAGAAGAAGCTCGCAAGCCGTATGGCAATATTTGAGCTTTGGAGGATATTTCAAGAGAGAAGGGAGATACAGCGAGGTGTCAGTGGATGCTGAGCCAGAAGAAGGTGAAGTCAGGGGCTCCTCCCTCCGCTCCCCCACCCATGTCCCTCCAAGTGTAGCCTCAGATGACACAGATAATGAGCAAGGGATGTACCCGTTACAAGAAGTAAGAGCATTACGGGAATTGAGAGCAGCTGAGTGGTATTCAAATGCCAAATATAAGCTGCCACCACATACAAAGGAAGAGGGGCCGAGGGGAGCAGGGCAGCCAGCTACTCAACAAGAGACGAGCGGCGAGGTGCAGAAGGGCACGAGGGAGGGGCTCGGGAGCATAGCAATGAACAAATGGATAGGAGATATACTCCTGAAATTAGAAGTGAAGGCAGATGGGGAGACAGAGGGGGTGGCTAAGGCAATGGAAGGTCGGAAGGGGAGAAGTGAAGCATCACACTGGGCTGAAATAATGGAGGAAATGGACAGAAGGGAGAAGGAACAAGAGGAGAGGGTCGAGAGAGAAGAAAAGGAGAGAAAAAGATAGGAATGGCTAGAGCGAGAGGATAGGTAGAGGAGGAGAGAAGAGGAGAAGGAGCGGGTGCAGAGAAAGAGGAAAAAAGAGAGGGATAATAAAGAAAGAAAGCGGGAGGAGCGGGAGCAACCCAACAAAAGGATAAGGGAAGTAGAATAGACCGAGAAGCGGAGGGAGATAGCAGAGCAGGAAAAACGCAAGTTGATTGAGAGGGAACAGAGGAAGTTTCAGGTGGACAGATTGGCAAGGGAGCACGCGTGTAAGGAGGAGGACGACCGAGCAATAAGGGCGGTAAAGGTGCAATGGACAACAGGCAGGGGGAACGACAGACTTGTGGAGGGAAGACAAGCAGAACCAGATAGCACAAGCTCAAAGGATAGGAGCACGACGGAGAGGGACAGGACAGGCCTAGGGGCCTGGAGGGGAGGCAGCAGATATGACTTGAGGGATATCAACCTTAGCTTGACACCTAACATGGACATGACAACTAGGAGACTGAGCTTCGCAGATGACTTTTACAGCAACATGGGCTCGGGCTCTGACAACGAAGGACGGAATAGTGGGGGCGAGAGGGGGGGAGCCATGTCGGCTCCAGGCCATGGGGACTGGGGCAGACAAGCGGGTGACATGGGAGCACAGGACACATACAGAGGGAGCAGGAGGAGGAAGGTTGGACGAGCAGGCATGGCTGGCTTATGATTGCGCATCCTCAATGACGTCACTACATATGTGGACAGGCTTAGAGATCTCCCAGGATGTAGGAAGGAGGAAACTACTATAGTTTGCTCAAGGGGAAGACTAAAGGGGGAACATGATGACAGTGTCTGGATACCCATACCAGAACCGATAGATGTGTACGCAGGCATCGAAAGCGAGAACAGGCAAGTGAGATTGACTAGAAGCACGCATGGGGAGGAAGGGTTCAAACAGATGCCCTTACTGGAAAGGGGAGGGGTGTGACCTCAGTATATACCATTACAACATGCCGACAAGAAGAATGTGAGGTGTAGGTTGCCATTGTTAACCACGGGTGCTGGGAAATGGATTTACGAAATGGAGAGGATGACAGCAGGAAATAGGTTAGCAGTAGGACATGTTAAGGGGTTACTAGGGGCGATCCTCGGGGACGCTGCTGATGATGTATGGAAGAAGGTAGGGTTCCCTAGGGTGACAACCCAAAACACAGCACACAAGGGTTCGCCGTTTGCAAACTGCAGAGCTGCCGTATGGTGAGCACTAAGGACTCAATACCCAGACATATCAGACATTGCGGCGATCATGTCCTGGAAAATGAGGGAAGACGAAGACCATGTGCAGTATATTCAGGAGATTAAAGAGCTTGGGCGCCTTGAAACTCAAGAACCGTGGGATAAAGCAGTGGCAATATTTTATCACATACAATACCAGGGGCTGCCAGAGCCCATTCAGAAACACTTAAGGAAGTTGGTAGGTATGGAAGCAAAAGGTGGCCAGAAATACAGCTCACGATAGTTCACCATTGTAGGTCATGGCAAGAGAAACTTAAGAAAAAGGTGGAGGACAGGAAGATAGATGAAGCAAAGCTAATACAGAAAACATTAACAAAGTACGCAATGGAAGAGGCAGTAATAACCAGCCCAACCCCACAGGGTCAGCAGCCGCAGACGTTTGCACCGCCCATGCGGGGAGGGTTCATGGGGCGGGGGAATAAACAGCCAGGGTTTTGAGGAAGAGGGGGGCAGCCGAGAGGACACAGGTTTGGACCACAGATACATCACAACCAAGTGGGTTTTCTGGGAGGGTTTCGGGTATACGGGCAGCAGGTGCAGCAGGGCCCAGGGGATTTTTCAGGGGGTTTCCAAGGGCAAGGGAGGGAGCCACCACAATGTTGGATGTGTGGACAAATAGGATACATCTCGAGAGTGTGTAGGAGCAGGTGGATGCAGCAGAATCGGAGAACACAGGGCCAGCAGCCATACCAAGGGGATCAGGATGACTAGTACACACAAGACCAGCAGCAGCAAGGGCAGAAACAAGGCACACACCAACAGATACCACAAGGGCGGGTAAATGCACCGCAGATGCAACAGCAGATACCACAGATGCAAGCCCCAGTACCACAGTATTTTCAAGCACCAGAGGCTCGCACACAGCAATTGGCACAGAGACAGAGCAATGACGCAGCAGCACACATGGACTCCATGGCAACGGTTTCCGTTAGACAACTTAGACAACTGGGAGCAGTTACCATGGTGGGGAACAACCCTTTTACTGGGAATGGCATGTCCTTGTACCCTCAATAGGACAGCCCACTGACAGACCTGATGTGTTCCATCCTGTTGATCACACCCAAACCTGCGTAGGAACCTCGCATAGCGGTGGCGATATGTGACAAGACTTTTTCCTTTTTCGTAGACACAGGGGCGACTATTTCCTGCATTAGGGAAGGAGCATTTAAATGGTCAGGCGATGCCATGAATACTCGAGGGATTCTCTGGGGCTCGAGAAGTGGGTCCTTTCACAGATAATATCTCTCTTTCTATAGGAGAACACGATGTATCTCAGCCTTTACTTTACTCTGGAACGACACCTGTAAACATACGGAGATTAGACATTATGAGCAGACTAAACATGAGAATTTAATTCACGGACATGGGGAAAGTGTGCTCCAAACCGGCAATACACATGCTCAATGTAAGAGAGATTGTTCAAGCTTATTGTGGACAAAGGGTACAGAGGGGGGTGCCCGTGGATGAGGAGATGTTTTAGTACGAGACTGACATTTCCATTGCATGGCTCCCAGGGATTGCAGGGAAAATGTGGCAGGTTCCAAACGAGTACCTATTCAGGCCTGAAATACCATTGGACAAGGAAGAAGGAACCATAGTGCCAATAGAAATCGAGACTGTGATAGCGAGAGAGGGCTGGATAGCGGTGCATGGGATGGACGACACAGAACGAGCATAGAGAGCAGTGATCGCAGTGGCAGAAGGGAACAGGTTGACCACAGTGTAGAAGCAGAGTATCCTGTGGTTGCAAATCCAGTATTCTTCTCAGTACGATTACATCCAGACTCACAAGACTTGACTTTCTTTATGTATAGAAACCAGAAGTGGAAACATATAAGACTTCCTCAAGGGTACTGCGAGTCACCATTAATCTTTAACAGAGTGATACAGATGGACGTGTGCAATATACAGGTGGAGAGCACAGTGTTACAGTACGTAGATGACATCTTGATTTGCAGCAAGACAGAAGATCAGTGTACACAGGACTCAGAGCACATGTTGACTGTGTTAGCTGGCAAGGGGTACAAAGTGGACAAGGCCCCATTACAGTACTGTCAAAAGGAAGTGCTGTAAATTGGACAGACGATCACACAAAACGGCACCAGATTACCCACGAAAGGGTGGAGACAATGCGCAAGACAGCCAAGCACACGAAAGTAAGAGAAATGCAACAGTTCCTAGGGTTGTGCAACTACTGCACAGCATAGGTTTTTGACTACAGTGCATACACGAGGCCTCTATGGGCACTCTGAAGGAAGCACAGAAGGGACACAAGACACTGACATGGACCACAGATATGACTGATGCATTTGACTTGCTGAAGGAGGACATATGCACAGCCTGAGTGTTAGGGATCCCAGACAGGTGAGCGTGGGTGAGAGCCCGACCCTCCTGGGCCTTGCGATCTGGGCCTTGTTTCACTGCTTGAGCCCCCCGGGCCCTGCCCGCAGCGTTGTCCGCCCCGTATCCCTGCTTCCCCTCTCCTCCCTCCTCCTCCCGCCCCCTTGCCGTCGCCCGTGGTGTGATTGGCTGCTCTATGGCAGCCGGCGAACCTAGTCGCCGTCCCAGCTCCTGACCGCCTTTCCATCCGGGCGTGTTCAGGTGAGCGTGGGTGAGAGCCCGACCCTCCTGGGCCTTGCGATCTGGGCCTGTTTTACTGCTTGAGCCCCCCGGGCCCTGCCCGCAGCGTTGTCCGCCCCGTATCCCTGCTTCCCCTCTCCTCCCTCCTCCTCCCGCCCCCTTGCCGTCCCCCGTGGTGTGATTGGCTGCTCTAAGGCAGCCGGCGAACCTAGTCGCCGTCCCAGCTCCTGACCGCCTTTCCATCCGGGCGTGTTCAGGTGAGCGTGGGTGAGAGCCCGACCCTCCTGGGCCTTGCGATCTGGGCCTTGTTTCACTGCTTGAGCCCCCCGGGCCCTGCCCGCAGCGTTGTCCGCCCCGTGTCCCTGCTTCCCCTCTCCTCCCTCCTCCCGCCCCCTTGCCGTCCCCCATGGTGTGATTGGCTGCTCTAAGGCAGCCGGCGAACCTAGTCGCCGTCCCAGCTCCTGACCGCCTTTCCATCCGGGCGTGTTCAGGTGAGCGTGGGTGAGAGCCCGACCCTCCTGGGCCTTGCGATCTGGGCCTTGTTTCACTGCTTGAGCCCCCCGGGCCCTGCCCGCAGCGTTGTCCGCCCCGTGTCCCTGCTTCCCCTCTCCTCCCTCCTCCCGCCCCCTTGCCGTCCCCCGTGGTGTGATTGGCTGCTCTAAGGCAGCCGGCGAACCTAGTCGCCGTCCCAGCTCCTGACCGCCTTTCCATCCGGGCGTGTTCAGGTGAGCGTGGGTGAGAGCCCGACCCTCCTGGGCCTTGCGATCTGGGCCTGTTTTACTGCTTGAGCCCCCCGGGCCCTGCCCGCAGCGTTGTCCGCCCCGTATCCCTGCTTCCCCTCTCCTCCCTCCTCCTCCCGCCCCCTTGCCGTCCCCCGTGGTGTGATTGGCTGCTCTATGGCAGCCGGCGAACCTAGTCGCCGTCCCAGCTCCTGACCGCCTTTCCATCCGGGCGTGTTCAGGTGAGCGTGGGTGAGAGCCCGACCCTCCTGGGCCTTGCGATCTGGGCCTTGTTTCACTGCTTGAGCCCCCCGGGCCCTGCCCGCAGCGTTGTCCGCCCCGTGTCCCTGCTTCCCCTCTCCTCCCTCCTCCCGCCCCCTTGCTGTCCCCCGTGGTGTGATTGGCTGCTCTAAGGCAGCCGGCGAACCTAGTCGCCGTCCCAGCTCCTGACCGCCTTTCCATCCGGGCGTGTTCAGGTGAGCGTGGGTGAGAGCCCGACCCTCCTGGGCCTTGCGATCTGGGCCTTGTTTCACTGCTTGAGCCCCCCGGGCCCTGCCCGCAGCGTTGTCCGCCCCGTGTCCCTGCTTCCCCTCTCCTCCCTCCTCCCGCCCCCTTGCCGTCCCCCGTGGTGTGATTGGCTGCTCTAAGGCAGCCGGCGAACCTAGTCGCCGTCCCAGCTCCTGACCACCTTTCCATCCGGGCGTGTTCAGGTGAGCGTGGGTGAGAGCCCGACCCTCCTGGGCCTTGCGATCTGGGCCTTGTTTCACTGCTTGAGCCCCCCGGGCCCTGCCCGCAGCGTTGTCCGCCCCGTGTCCCTGCTTCCCCTCTCCTCCCTCCTCCCGCCCCCTTGCCGTCCCCCGTGGTGTGATTGGCTGCTCTAAGGCAGCCGGCGAACCTAGTCGCCGTCCCAGCTCCTGACCGCCTTTCCATCCGGGCGTGTTCAGGTGAGCGTGGGTGAGAGCCCAACCCTCCTGGGCCTTGCGATCTGGGCCTGTTTTACTGCTTGAGCCCCCCGGGCCCTGCCCGCAGCGCTGTCCGCCCCGTATCCCTGCTTCCCCTCTCCTCCCTCCTCCTCCCGCCCCCTTGCCGTCCCCCGTGGTGTGATTGGCTGCTCTATGGCAGCCGGCGAACCTAGTCGCCGTCCCAGCTCCTGACCGCCTTTCCATCCGGGCGTGTTCAGGTGAGCGTGGGTGAGAGCCCGACCCTCCTGGGCCTTGCGATCTGGGCCTTGTTTCACTGCTTGAGCCCCCCGGGCCCTGCCCGCAGCGTTGTCCGCCCCGTGTCCCTGCTTCCCCTCTCCTCCCTCCTCCCGCCCCCTTGCCGTCCCCCGTGGTGTGATTGGCTGCTCTAAGGCAGCCGGCGAACCTAGTCGCCGTCCCAGCTCCTGACCGCCTTTCCATCCGGGCGTGTTCAGGTGAGCGTGGGTGAGAGCCCGACCCTCCTGGGCCTTGCGATCTGGGCCTGTTTTACTGCTTGAGCCCCCCGGGCCCTGCCCGCAGCGCTGTCCGCCCCGTATCCCTGCTTCCCCTCTCCTCCCTCCTCCTCCCGCCCCCTTGCCGTCCCCCGTGGTGTGATTGGCTGCTCTATGGCAGCCGGCGAACCTAGTCGCCGTCCCAGCTCCTGACCGCCTTTCCATCCGGGCGTGTTCAGGTGAGCGTGGGTGAGAGCCCGACCCTCCTGGGCCTTGCGATCTGGGCCTTGTTTTACTGCTTGAGCCCCCCGGGCCCTGCCCGCAGCGTTGTCCGCCCCGTGTCCCTGCTTCCCCTCTCCTCCCTCCTCCCGCCCCCTTGCCGTCCCCCGTGGTGTGATTGGCTGCTCTAAGGCAGCCGGCGAACCTAGTCGCCGTCCCAGCTCCTGACCGCCTTTCCATCCGGGCGTGTTCAGGTGAGCGTGGGTGAGAGCCCGACCCTCCTTGGCCTTGCGATCTGGGCCTGTTTTACTGCTTGAGCCCCCCGGGCCCTGCCCGCAGCGTTGTCCGCCCCGTATCCCTGCTTCCCCTCTCCTCCCTCCTCCTCCCGCCCCCTTGCCGTCCCCCGTGGTGTGATTGGCTGCTCTATGGCAGCCGGCGAACCTAGTCGCTGTCCCAGCTCCTGACCGCCTTTCCATCCGGGCGTGTTCAGGTGAGCGTGGGTGAGAGCCCGACCCTCCTGGGCCTTGCGATCTGGGCCTTGTTTTACTGCTTGAGCCCCCCGGGCCCTGCCCGCAGCGTTGTCCGCCCCGTGTCCCTGCTTCCCCTCTCCTCCCTCCTCCCGCCCCCTTGCCGTCCCCCGTGGTGTGATTGGCTTGCTGGCCCCTTTGACTGACCCTTCCAGGGCAGCCCACTGCCCGGCAGCCCTTGCGGCTAAGGGCCCGAGGCAAAGGGCGGCTCCTACATTGGCGGCTCCAGGACGTGTCTGCAGGTGTCCGCAAAGGAAGCCAGACACCAACAAAACTGTGAGTATGGCATGGGTGGGGTGTAGAGCAATCACTCTACTCCAGAAAGCCCCTGTCACTCTACCTTACCTTCCATAGCATAGACTGCCATAGACTTAAATCAAGACATACCTAGGAAAACTTGCGACCACTATAAATTGATTTGCAAATACTGCCTTACGATGCACATGATTTTACTTGCCAATTTTAGCTAGTGCCAGACATGTAGGGAACTGAACCTTAGCTTGCACCGTACCTAGATAAAAATTGGTACTCTTAACATACACCACACTTAGAATTCTGAACCCTAGCTTGCGTCGCATATAGATAGAAATGGGATCGTTAGCATGTTAGAAGTGTCCTCAATAACCTCTGTGAAAGTTGAATTTAGAAGTGTGCCCAATAGCCTCTGTGAAAGTTGAATTTAGAAGTGTGCCCAATAGCCTCTGTGAAAGTTGAATTTAGAAGTGTCCCCACTAGCCTCTATGAAAAGCTGAATCTAGAAGTGTGCCCAATAGCCTCTTTGTTAAAGTTGAATTTAGAAGTGTGCCCAATAGCCTCTCTGTGAAAGTTGAATTTAGAAGTGTACCCAATAGCCTCTCTGTGAAAATTGAATTTAGAAGTGTGCCCAATAGCCTCTGTGAAAGTTGAATTTAGAAGGGTGCCCAATAGCCTCTGTGAAAGTTGAATTTAGAAGTGTGCCCAATAGCCTCTGTGAAAGTTGAATTTAGAAGTGTGCCCAATAGCCTCTCTGTGAAAGTTCAATTTAGAAGTGTGCCCAATAGCCTCTCTGTGAAAGTAGAATTAGAAGTGGCCCCAATAGCCTCTGTGGGAAGTTGAATTTAGAAGTGTGCCCAATAGCCTCTGTGAAAGTAGAATTAGGAATGTCCCCAATAGTCTCTCTGAGAAAGTAGAATTTGGAAGTGTGCCCAATAGCCTCTTTGTTAAAGTTGAATTTAGAAGTGTGCCCAATAGCCTCTGTGGGAAGTTGAATTTAGAAGTGTGCCCAATAGCCTCTGTGAAAAGTTGAATTTAGAAGTGTGTCCAATAGCCTCTTTGTTAAAGTTGAACTTAGAAGTGTGCCCAATAGCCTCTCTGTGAAAGTTGAATTTAGAAGTGTGCCCAATAGCCTCTCTGTGAAAGTAGAATTAGAAGTGTCCCCAATAGCCTCTATGAAAAGTTGAATTTAGAAGTGTGCCCAATAGCCTCTCTGTGAAAGTAGAATTAGAAATGTCCCCAATAGTCTCTCTGAGAAAGTAGAATTTAGAAGTGTGCCCAATAGCCTCTTTGTTAAAGTTGAATTTAGAAATGTGCCCAATAGCCTCTGTGGAAAGTTGAACTTGGAAGTGTGCCCAATAGCCTCTTTGTTAAAGTTGAATTTAGAAGTGTGCCCAATAGCCTCTGTGAAAAGTTGAATTCAGAAGTGTGCCCAATAGCCTCTGTGAAAGTTGAACTTAGAAGTGTCCTCAATAACCTCTCTGTTAAAGTTGAATTTAGAAGTGTCCCCAATAGCCTCTATGAAAAGTTGAATTTAGAAATGCGCCCAATAGCCTCTGTGAAAAGTAGAATTAGAAGAGTGCCCAATAGCCAAGTTGCCCAGTAGCCCCTGTGAAAGTTGAACTTAGAAATGTACCCAATAGCCTCTGTGAAAAGTTGAACCTAGAAGTGTTCCCAATAGCCTTTTATGAAAACTGACTTTAGAAGTGTGCCCAACAGCCTCTGTGAAAAGTTGAATTTAGAAGTGTGCCCAATAGCCTCTCTGAGAAAGTTGAATTTAGATGTGTATCCAATACCCCCTGTGAAAGTCGCATTTAGAAGTGTCCCCGATAGCCTCTATGAAAAGTTGAATTTAGAAATGTGCCCAATAGCCTCTGTGGAAAGTTGAACCTAGAAGAGTGCCCAATAGCGTCTGTGGAAAGTAGAATTAGAAGTGTGCCCAATTGCCAAGTTGCCCAGTAGCCCCTGTGAAAGTTGAACTTAGAAATGTGCCTAATAGCCTCTGTGAAAAGTTGAACCTAGAAGTGTCCCCAATAGCCTTTTGTGAAAGTTGAATTTAGAAATGTTCCCAATAGCCTCGTTAGAAGATTCTAGAAAATACTCGAATGACCATATAACCCACCTTATGCTTACTCTATCCTTACACCACCACTCAACTAGAACACAGAGATACTATGACACCATTCGGTATAACTGTTCTCATACCAACATCCGTCACATACTCCACATCACTCTATGTAAACACTGCTGGTTACACACCCCCAGCCAGGCGTTCTCCTCAGGCCTAACGCAGCCACATCCGGTCTGGATAAATCCTGCCAGAACGAACACATACTCCTGACCCCTCAACCACCACACCTACCGCTAAGAAGCAGCTATTACACGAATACCACACAAGCTGCACACATACATGGTGCCCACACGCATCTTTGACTCTCTCTACTCCCTCTACTGATCTGAACTTCGGTTCCCAAGGGCGTTCAACCTACCAGCGCCTTCAGACCATACCAATGGTATATAAGGCGCTATATAAATGCAAAATAACAATAACAATAACAACTACAAAAAGGATTTTCTTCTGTTCTCGCACACTGGTGGCGTGGTGATGAAAGCAGTACTGACACAGAAGACGAGCTTGGGACACAAACCCATAGCCTACTACAGTGGGAAGCTTGATCCAGTAATGAGAGGACATTATCAGTGTGAACATAATCCCGTATGGCATGAGTGCCTCCAGAACGTTCATAGCATCTGAAATACCAGCAGCAAGAGCACAATGCTTGATGAATCTCTCGATGGTGACAGCTCGAGGAAGGTTCCAAGGGAAGACAGCAACCTTAAGGTGGATGTCTCGAGCAATGTTCCCGTACAAAGATAATTACATAAAGACATTAGACATGATGAACAATTACTGGCAGTTAGATGAAGCTATACAATATATCACTGATGGGCCGAGAAGGGGAAGCCAAAGACGATAACACTGAAGGAATTACCATGCCCATAGGCTAGAGTTAAGGAAACAGGAGGAGAGCCGGGAAGCTGGGAAAGGCTGCAGATACTTGTGTATGGCCAAGTATACACAGAAGATGGATGGAAGGATGGAGTGGTGGGAAGCAAGGCGCTCACATTGGCACTGTCCCCAGTGAACAAGGTACAGGAAGAAAACGACAAGTGCCTGAAGGAGTGTGATGTGAGCGCAAAGTTACTGACATGCTTGGAGAATGAAGCTGGATCAATGCCGATAATACCCCTGAAGACACCAGCACTGTGTTACCAGAATAATGGGGAAGTGGAAGTTGGCGGAAATGTAGGATGCCGGAGCATAGAGATGCATGCAGCAATGAAGACAAGCACCTCAGTACTGATGTGCCACTACTGGGCGTGCAGATCAAAAGCATACGAGAAGCTGCCACCCAACTGGGAAGGAGTTTGTTCATTGGTAAACATCAACATGCCACCATTGGTTGTACCACGAAAAGATGTGAAGCTTGATGAATTCCCGAAGATGGATACCAACAAAAGGAAGAAGAGGTTGGTGGACGAGAAGCAAATAAGCAAGAACGAGAAGCCTGCTGAGTTGAGCAGAGTAAAGAGAGGAGGTAATTACTTCTCAAAGGCATCAGAGACAGCACTGGATGAAGTTCTGGCAGAACAAAGATTGTTCAGCAGGACGCAAATTTTCTTTGCTGCAATAATACCATCTGTACATGCATACACAAATGCGAAGTGGCTGTAGATTACCTGTTGGAAGCTGATGGTGACAATCAACTCCACTGTGAATGGGTTAATGCAATAAAAGAAGAGCTTTGAGCAGTGAGGTTGGTGGCGCTTCAGAATAGATATGTTCTGGATCTGCTCAGAGCAATGGAAGGAGGAGTTTGAGCAAAAATTGTGAGTTCCTGTTGCACGTTCATACCTGCCAATAACTAAGACAATGGTACCCTGTCAGAAGCGGTATTTCAGCTATCCCAGATGCATGCCAAAATGGAAGAAGAAGCAAAGGGGACTGGAAAGGACCAGAGCTGAATAGCGTATATATGGTCATGGTTGCCGTCATGGCTGTCCGATGGACTAAAGGTGATAATGGGAGCACTGGTACTGGCAGGAGTGTCAATGTGTGGGATACAAATGTGTCTCACTAAGTGCAAGAAGACGGCGGAGGAAGCTATAAGGATGCATGTCTTGATAGATGTAAACATAGGAGGAGCGAAGGACCAGATTTTGGCATAAAGAAATAAGCTGAGAGAGAGAATAGCGATATGTGAATTGTTCCCGCTTGGAGCAATGAAGTTGGACAACCCATTTGATGCAAAGCATTATGAAGGGAAGTGGGTGTGATACAACCCTGAAGTAGTGTGCAGTTATATGGAATGGACTTTCGACGATCATGTGAATTACTATAGACACCTCTGAGGAATAATGAAGATATGGCAACCAGGAGCTAAAGGATTGAAGTATAAGGATGTGGTCGACAGGTAGACCAGAGGGGGGACTGAAGAGGGAGTTGGAATCCTGGGGGCACCCCCCCACCCAACCAAGTTTATGAAAAGACAGAAGGCCAAAAAAAACCACAACCACCCATTCTATTTTGGATGAATCCCAAATGCACCAATGATCGACAAATACACAGAGAGGTACCCTCTGAGTGAGCCATGCAGACCAAGTGCGGTACAAATCTATCCATGTGTGGGAGAAGATCCGGAGACCTTGGTCAGAGACACCTATATGGATAGCCTGGACTAAGCACCAAGAAGCCATGTTACTGTTGTCATTATAGACACCATGACATAGAAGCATTAGACATGAAGCACAAGAGCAGTCCATACGCACCACACAAACACACACTCGAATACATGAAGAACATGAGTGCACACTTTTATAGCTAGAGGGCAGATACATATACTTACTGTCATTGCTTTATTATTTTTTCATTAGCCAAATGCAGTAAAGCAGAAACCGCAAGTCACAAGAGATCCTGAGCTAGCTTTCTGATGCTTAAAGCAATAGTCATGTGGAGATACAGGAGTGCATATGGAACCTGATCAAACCAATTACAGCTAACCCTTAGGAAATGTGGTATAACATGGACAATGTAGAAACCGCATTATAAGGTTTAGGAAAATTACAGCAGGCCTCAAATCCCTGATCAGGAGATGAACAGAGCTGACTAAGGCTGGACAGAGAGCAAGACGCATGAGCCAAGGCCCACAGACAAGGCCAAGAGATGTTAAGACATTCCAATCCCCAATGACAAAGGCACCAGCTGCAGAGAAACAGAATAGATCCTCATAATTAGGAGCTGCACAGCTCGATTTTGTGGCCTCTAAATACTTGGTACAGCCAAAGAGGACAATGGACAGTCTTACGTGGTGGGAAAGGGGAGCCGATCTCAGCAGCCAGATGCCGATGCAACAAGTGTTGCTACAGTGAGGAGAATATTCTCATAAGGCAAAAGTGGTGTACACAAGTTACAATACAGACACATAATTGTTCACATTACCTTGAAAAGGTACACAGCGAGCTGAGAACATGTTCGAGTCCCAGGCCTGGGGGAGATCAGCTCTAGACAATCACAGTGCAGTATCCCAGGGGTTGATGGCGACGGACAAGAACCAATGGTAAGCCTGCTACTCTGCAACAATGTATTTAATAGTGAATTGGGGATGGAACAGGCCAGCCACCTGACATGTAATAGCCAGTATAATAACGCGTATAGGTGACCATATAGGTTTTTCGACTCCTGATGGCCAATCCCTCATACTGATGGGTTTTTGGAGAAAAGCCCAAGTGATGACGGAGTAGTGACGTGTTTTTAGATTAAAACTGGCCTGCACACCAAGAGACAGCGTGACGTACTGGAATCCACCTGTGTTCTTGTATTGATCCCTGTTGGTTTTATTTGTGATAAACCGCAGTTTGAACTTGCTGTTGACTGAGCCCTTGTGTATAATGGCGGAGGGAGTTGGGCTCCGCAGACTTCCAAATCCGCAGACTTCCAGCATCGCTCTGGCGTACCTGGGAGTTTGTCCCAACAGTTCTTAAATCAGTCCAATCTTTCTGTCCAACTTTCGCCTAACACAGGCCTTTCAGTGGAGGGGGTCCGAAATCCAAAATTCCCCAAACCATTCCAATTTTTCTGTTTGACTTCCCCAACACAGACCAAAGTAGAGGGATCTGAAAAACAAACCGCTAAATCACCCCATGTTTATTTTAAACCAAAAATATGGGTGAAATCCTAATTGCCATAGGTATTTGCACCAATCTTGAAATCCTACTGTTAGCCTTTTAAGCCCGCTGGAAAATCAAAATTGCACAGCACTACATTTATAAGTGTTTTGGTTATTGATCAGTTTAGTTATTTCTTGAAGTGAAATTTGTAGAAATGATGTACTAATTTGTGTCATTGATTTGTGTAACAAGAAGTTAATGGTGTGCCACAAAGAAGGGGTCACATGTATAGTTCAGTGTGATTTCTATTACTTTTAATTTAAATAAATACAAATATATTTCCCGTACACCAGCCTGGTTCTTGGCTCATTGTTAGCTCAGGGGACAGGGATCCAAGGGGCATGATATGTGTCTGAGATAGGGCTAAAAAAAAGAATCCGTTAAACAGTTTGTTCAGTCACACTTTGAGTGGGGAGGAAAGGAACTCCTGTGTTGATGGTGGCCTCTCAATAAACTGTTACAGGTAATTAGGTCAAATGTACGTGCTCCTGTAATAAGATGTGCTGCAGCATGGTGGACTACTTTTAGGGGAGCCAAGTGAGCCGCTGGGAGCCCTGCCAGGAGAGCATTTGCCTCATCGACGTGTATGACCACAACGGCCTGCAATACACTCCGTAAGTACTGCAGCAGGATCATGGATTTGATTTTTCGAAGGGTAGAGATTTTGAGCAAGGCTTTTTGGGCCTTGCTGGCTATGAGTTTCTGGAAGGACAGGCTGCTGTCAATGGTGAGCATTTGCTGAGCATTACTATAATGATGCACGGTGCTAAGAGGTTATTAACATTTTCAAATTCTCCGTTTTCCCCCCACAGTGTCATAAGACATCTTGAGGCAGAGGACCAAAACAGGGCTACTCACTTAAGTAAGCTTTAGATTAATCCTGGCTGATAGGGAAAATACTTTCCAAAACATGTAAACACCAACAAAACGTACAGTAGCTACCACATCCAGGTAGAAATTGGGCTTGCCACCTAGCAACATCACAGTGTCATCAGTCTGCACCTTGACATATTAGGCTGCATGTTGGCCCTTAATGGCGGTAAGTAGACAAGAGGCCTCCCCTAGGTATAAGATACTAGCACATAACCATATACTCCTTCTCTGTGATCCTTTTATGTGCTGCTTCCTATGATTATTTTCTCCTCTGCTGCAGCTTTATCATGTGGTCCTTCCGTTTTATTCCCCTCCCCATTTCGTCCTTCCATGTATCACCCTGCATTCGGGTCCCATCTCAAGCACCTCTGAACCACTATAAGCCAGGCGATTTTTCAAACAAGAGCAAGGTAGCCTCCTTATTAACACATTTATGAACTACTTGGTGCTGAAGAAGATGGCACAGTAATTGGAGTCATCGAAACCGGTCGACCTCTGTTTTCTGAGTATCCTTTTATTGGTATAGGATACAATCTTCTAGTTTTCACTCCCCGCCTTGGTTTGTGCATTTAGCGATGCAGGCAGCTCATACCGCTCGTTCTTTTACTTTTCTATCTAATATGTAGATACACCTAGCCCGCACCTTGTTTTGAACACTCTGCATTACGGGTGAATACAGGAATATAACTGACATAAATTCCCCTTTGGTATGTTCAGACTATGGTGAGTTAGTGAACAGTTGGTCTCTGACTGCAGGCTAGCCAGTGTTTATAGCAGTATACAAAATGTATTGTTTAGTGGTGGGACAGTCTTTCTTCCCTTTCCTTTTAGATAAGTGGCACAGCACCCCCTGCGAGGGATAGGCTGTGCTTCTGTTTAGGGCCAGCACTAGCATGTTTAGCCTACTTTGATTGTATACAAAACTACACTCATTGTTCTCCTCTCCATACATCCTGCCTATGTTATCACTAGATACTGTTTAAAATGCCGGGGAAGTCAATTGTTCTTCAAATAGCTTCTCCCTGTCTGTTGTGTTGATCACTCTGCACTCCTCCTCTGTGCCTCCTCATTTGTGTTCCTTATCCATGTTCCTTCCACTATTCTTCTGCCCAAGTTATTTCCGCCTGCACCCCCTTCAAACCTAATGCTGAACACAGAGAAGCTTTTCAATATGAAAGTCAAAACTATTGACTTTGTCAGTGCTTGTTCTATGTTTTTAGGTTTTGTGTCATAGGGGTTGCTTTAGCTTTAGCGACACACAGTTGAGGAAAAAATCTTACTATGAATTGTAGAGTGCAAATGTGTAGGTGTATAAATCTACCTCAGTGATTTGTCATTATTTCCTCCTTTTGTATGTTTCTAGCATTGTGATTTGTCGAAAGGTAAACATCCTGCATGCGCTTAAGTTGCAATTCGATTTCCTCCCTATCAATGTATCACTTTAATGGAAAGAGTCCCAGATGTCCAAACTTGACAGACCAGTATTTATTTCACCCTTCTTTTTTTAGTTTTGAATATGTGCTTGTGTTCACTATTTTAATGATTTTCATCCCTCAAAATAGTGTTAATTTGCGGGCTGTCCTTTAGTCATGGCACGATGAAGTATTTTAGGGGCATGTGAGGCTGCACTTGAGATCTGCCAACCAAAAGCTATTGGCTTTGCCAATGTTCGTTTTTTTCACTGGTTGTCTTGAGCGCACAATGTCGTATTTGAATTTGAAATGCAAGGGCTGCAGCACACAAAATTGACCACGAGATGTCGGCCGTCACCAAAAGAGCCGAACTGGACGTCCCACAGGAGGAGTAAAAAACGATTCTAACTTGAAGGATTATCTCTCTGCATTTTGTTTTTCTGTTTGTTCATCATGCCCTCCATTTTAAGGAAACCTCGGGCCCTCAAGCGATATGGGCAAATTAAGCCGTCAGATAACCACATCATTTTTGTTTTAATCATGATTGTTTATGTCGCTGTAAATGACGTATAACTCAGCCAACTGCCCCTCTCCCACAAAAACAAGAGTCAGGTAGGCTTCGAGTCTCAGTTATTGGGTCCCCACTAAAGGGGCCTTGTTCAGGACATAATTATCTGCAGCTGAGTACTGGTGAGTAAATTCCATCGGGACACTACACGCTTTCAAGCAAGTCAATGACGCATGCGTGTGGGGTGGGGGAGAAGAAGAGCAGACCTACAGTCGTTATCATTAACCTGGAGGGGCTGCTGCAGGTCCCTCGTCCCCCACAGAGGTGCCATATCAGGTTTTCCCCGCAGCTCATATTGGTAGCTATTGTATAGCTATAGGCTGCCTCACTCATGCCCTATCTTACTCCCCACCAAAGAGACATCAGCCGATCAGCGGTGCGCAATTCCTGTCTGTGGCTCTAAATTACATACAATCCCTTAATCCGGCTGCGTCACCAGACGCCGCCCACTCTGGCGCCTCGTTGATCTTATAAGGACAAGTTCTCTCTCTCTCTCTCTCTCCTGTTCTTCGCGTTGACTACGCGCTCTGCGCCCGTGCCTGAGCCGGGAGGATCAGCCATCAATCAACTCTCACTGTTTGGTATCCACTGTGTCAGCGCCAAGCCGGGAACCTGTCCAATAGGACTGGAGTGAGAGCCAACCCAACAAGATGTGATGGGACCCAGGCTTACAAAGCTGAGCTGGCCACCAGTGGGAGGAGTGTCAGTGTACTGTGTTGAAAGCTACTCTAAAAGTACAGCACTGGGAAACCAGTTTAGCTGCATCGCATTCAGCCCCAGACTGGCACTACTGAATTGGGTCCCACGCAGGAGAACTGCATGAAGAGCCCGTCGCTAAGAGCATAATTAGAAGCCAGAGTAATACCAGGGTATCGATTCCAGATAGTAAAGACTTGGGACCACCTGTGCCATCTTTACAAATCTATTGGTGGGGCGTAGGCAGTGTCGTTAAATCACCAAAATGGTAGGGGTATTGTTCTCCCCCCCGCCCGGCAAGATATATACCGTCCCTGTATAGCCCACCTTGGCTAAATAACCAGGCCAGACCTGGAGCTGCTGGCCAGTCTGGCATCCGTGTTACACACTGGCGAAGGCCTTTGCAGGCAACCTGAAAACACGGCACAGGAGCCAGATTGCCAGATCAAACCTTCTCTTTATTTCTCCTCCAACAGACTAACTTGTTTTCCCTGCCGTCCCTCCCTTTCCTCCCGCTCCATCCCATCATCCTGAGTCCCTCCTTCTTAAAGGGGCCCGTCTGGTTTCTCCTGGTAACACCCCCCCCCTCACTTAACATGGAAGATCCGGGGTCACATCTGCTTGATCAGACGCTGTGGACTCCTTGTGACTAGGCAGGGCCGACTCGGGTACTCACGGGTCTTGTCGGAGCTTTCGGCTTGTGGCTCCTCACTAGGTTCTCCCTCGTCGTCCTTGTCTCCCTCTTCTTCCAGCTCTTCCCTTGGTTCTGGTTCTTCAGCGAAGAGCTTGCGGAAGAAGGAGGCGTTCAAGGTTATGTTTCCTTGCTCTCCTGTGGCGGTCACCATGGGCCCTTTGATTGCGGTGACCAGGAGCGGCTCTGGGTCATATCGGGAGTCTGTCTTTTTCTGTTGTCTTTGTCGAACTAGGACCATTTCCCCGATCGAAAGTTCGTGCTCCTTGGCTCTTCTCTTTTGGTCAGCCCATTCTTTGGCTTTCTTCTTTTTTCCGTGTCTCTTTTGCGTATCTCTGCATCCTGTTCCGGGGTGTAGTCTTCCACTTGGGGAAGGTGAGTTTGTGGTTTGTATGTCACAATGAGTTCTGCTGGTGTTCGCCCCGTTGTTTCATGTTGGGTGTTCCTGTAGCTTTGCAGCATCTGGCACATTGCTTGCGGCTGGGGCATTTGGTCTAGCACAGCTTTTTGTCTGGTCCGTTTGATTGTAGCCATAACTATTTCCGCCATTCCGTTGGCCTGTGGCCACATTTTAGTGGTGCAAGCCTAGGTGACTGGGGAATTTCTGAAACTCATGTCCTTGAAAAGGAGGACCGTTGTCCGTCTTCACCGTCGTGGGGATTCCCCACTCGCTGAATAGTTCATCTATCACTGCAGCAACGTGGTGGAATGCTGTCGACTGCACGTGTTTGATGAGGGGAAAGCGGGAGTACTCGTCCACTGTGACCAGTAGGTGTCCTCCTTCGAGCAGGCCGTAGAAGTCTATGGCTATTCTTTGCCACGGTCTATTCGGTAGGGGTACTATTTGTAGCGGGCACGGGGGCACAGTTGGTGCTGCTTTTTGACAGGGCCCACAGTTGGTTAGTGCCTCTTCCACAATGGCGTCCATGTATGGGAACCATACTTGGTTCCTTAGTATTTTCTTGGTGTTCTCGACTCCCCGGTGGCCCTCGTGGGCTATCATCACTAGCGCTTTTCTGAGGCCCTTGGGGACTACAAGATGACTTCCTCTTAATAGTATTCCCTTTTCTGTTGTTGCCAGTTCAGTTTATATCTTGGCTAGCCTTGCGTGGTCTTTCCTATGAGACCTCCCTCCCATCAAAACGTTCTGTGCAAAGGTGTTTCCACTTGTTTTCATTGCTGAGGCGTACCGCTGCCTGTATGGTGGGATCTCCTTTGCTTTTGGTGGCAAAGGTTTCCGTTGTCCTGGCGGGAGGAAGGGCATTCGTGGACAGGTACGAGATGTAATCTTCTGCTTCCTGTGTCATGGTGTTTTCTGTTTGGCCTTTGCGATGTCGGGATAAGTAGTCTGCTGGGTTGGCATCCCCCCCCCACGGGTTTGTGAATGATCATATAGTTATATTCCTGGAATCTGATGCACCACCTTTAGATGCAAGGGGGCATTTTGGTCTTCGGGTTGCCAAACGACAGCAGTGCCTGGTGGTCGGTGACGAGGATGAACCTCTACCCGATAATGAAATGATTACATTTTTCAAAGGCCCATACAGCTGCTAGGCTCTCGCGCTCCGCTTGGGAGTAGGCTCTTTCGGTGTGCGACAGGGCCCTGCTGGCATACGCAACAATGTTGTTTTTGCGGCTGTCCGCGGGGTCAGACTGGGCCAAGATGGCACCAAGGCCGATGGGGCTGGTGTCGACTTTGAAGACGGTGCCCCAGTTCGGGTTGAAATAGGCCAGTTGTCTGTGGTTGGCCAATTCCATCTTTATTGCTTGGAAGGCGTACTGGCATTGTTTGTCCCATTCAAACAGAGAGTCTTTTTTTAGCAGGTTCCGTGGGGGGTCTTTGATGGTGGCGTAGTTTGGAAGATATCGAGCACAGTAGCCCGCCATTCCTAGGAATGATCTTAGTTCAGAGATACCTGCGGGGGCATCCAGGTTGACAATGGTGCTGATTTTCTCCGGGTCAGCCGTGATGCCTTTGTCTGAAAAAATGTGCCCAGAAAATCTAAAGCTGGTTTTGTTGATTGCACATTTGGGGCTATTGCGCATGAGGCTTGCAGTGTGGAGGATGTCACAAACGGCCGTGAGCGCTTTGTCGTGTAGCTCATGGGTTGTACCAAAAATGAGGATGTCGTAGCTGTAATTTAGGGCATTAAGCACCGGGGACATTAGCCTTCTTATTGTCTCTTGGAAAATCTCTGCAGCTGAGGAGATTCCAAATTTGAGCCTTTTGTATAGGAAGAGTCCTTTTTGGGTCGCAAAGGTGTTGAAGGTTCTGTATGCGGGATCAATTACCAACTGGTGGTATCATTGGTTCAGGTCCAGTTTGGAGAAGCGTGTGGCTTGGTTTAAATGCTCGAACCCATTTGTAAGTTTGTGGACTATTTCCTAAAACCCCTAAGCCAGGAGACACCCACACACCCAAGGGACACTATGGCTACTATTTCCATCTTTGAAGACCAGCCATTTGTCCCTACGGAAGAACTACTAGTGACTATGGATATTGCCAGCCTATACACGAGTATTCCACAAGACTCCGCTATAGAATGCATACAACATCACCTCACACATAACATGAAACAGACCCGAGTACCAACCAACTTTATAGTAGAATTGCTTGAACTGGCCCTAAGGAACCATTTCTTCACCTTTGACGAAACTTTTTACCTCCAAGTGAGCGGGACTGCAATGGGCGCAGCCTTTGCCCCTAGTATGGCGGTCATTTTTATGTCAGAATATGAACAACAGTTTATTTTCAACACAAACAATCCCTTCCAAGATAAAATCTCACGATGGTTCCGTTACATAGATGACTGTCAGATTTCAGATTGCCCACGTAGTGTAGCCGAAGAATTCTTCTTCCCGATGTACCCCTCTGGTTTGTTGAAAACAAGGAACCAGAGCGGTCAATCAGAGAAAAGAAGGGATCCCAATGGAATCCCAGGTGCCGCGATGCCAAGATACAGCGATGCCAGATACCAGAGGAGAAGGTATGGGAGGGATACCGGATAGACACACCAATGATGTAGGCGCTGGACCTGCAAGTGAAGCGGTTTTGATTAATGCACCACAAGAGCAATGTACAACCAGCTTCTAGATGCGAACAGAGCCAAATGCCCAAGAGAAAACAAGGGGTAGTCACAAGGATGTGTGCCCTTACTGCTTGGTTATTCTGGAGTGATCACGGACTCCTCCTCCCCCCCTTAAATGCAATTCCCCAAGAAGCTAGTAATGGCTTACTGTAGTTTCTTTTTCTTTGACAGTGAATCCCTGCAGCAGGAAATGGGAAGGTCCAATGCAAATCCACAGAAGGAGAGAAGTCCAACAACCTGTTCCGACGGCACGAGGACGCTTAATCCAGCAACCTAAACGGACGGCACGAGGACGCCTTAGTACACACTGGAAGTCTCTAGTCCGTGTACTGAACCAGCGAGGAAGTCCCAAGTTCAACGAATTCTAATAGCCAACAGCGAGGCACACGATTCCAAAGGAGAAATCCAGAAACAGTTCTACGGAGCGAAATGCTGAGTGGTGCAGCAGGCAGACAGAGTCCGGAAGTTGCAAAGGTAGTTCAAAGAGGTGCAGCAAGCAGACGTTGTCCGAAAGCAGCCAAGGTAACGTAGTTCAAAGGGAGAAGGCAAAAGGAATCCGATAGCGGTCCGAGATCAAGACAGGAGTCAAGGCAAAACGAGGCATAAAACGTTCCACAAGCAGTTCCAAGCAGCGGTCCGGGTCGAGGAGCCAGGAGGTCCATGAGTAAGCGGGGAAGGGGGGAAGGAAGGAAACAGAACAACATGAAACAAAGTACAAAGATATCCCAATACAAAGTTCGTAACGCCACTAATGTATAATCAGAAGCACTGGGCAGAAAAAGGGAGGTGCTTAAAAAGGGGCAAGTCACGTGATAACGCGACGCGTTGCTCGGCGTCGGTTGTAGGAGGGATAGAGAGGATGCCAGCGTTGCCATGCCAACTTCCAGGCACCTGGCTGTAGAGTTCTTAAAGGGCTACGGCACCATGTTTTGGAGGTGAACGTACGCCCGTACATGACAGATGACATTATTTTCATCTGGCAGGATAATGAAACCCCCGTGGACAATTTCCTGAAATGGGTGAACGAACAAACCAGTGAAATTAAATTCACCCTCGACAAGAGTAATCAAGCCATTAACTTTCTGGATCTAGTCATCTCTGTTAAAGACAGCAAACTCATGTGCTCCCTGTTTAGAAAGGAGACTGATCGCAACACCCTCCTCCACTACAGGAGCTGCCACTCTAACAACTTAAGGAACAACTTGCCCTTCGGACAGTTCCTTCATCTTAGGCGCAACTGCACGGAACTTGAACAATATAAAGCCCATGCTAATGTATTACAGATGAAACTACGGAACAGAGGGTACCCAAAGAAGCTGGTCAATAACACAAGAAAAAGGGTTCAGTATATACCACGCGAAACCCTTCTCACACCCAGAGTACAGAACTCAGATACAGAACAACAGATGACCTGTGTCACCACTTTTGGTCCGAATACCACCCGACTCAAGGCAACCATCAAAAAGTTTTGGCCCCTGATACAGTTAAGCTTACCTGACGAACCGATCCCACGGATGGCACTGAATTGGGGCAAAAATCTAAAAGACATGCTTACCCATGCCAGACTTAACAAAAAGTCACAAAGATCGGAAGTCTGGAGTATGCGGGAAATCGTGGGACACCACCCCTGCGGGACATGCAACGTTTGTAAATTAACCAAAAAAACGACGTCCTTCATGATCGAGGAGCAAGAATGGAAAATAAAACACTTTTCTAATTGTAAAACTACAAACGTGATCTACATAATCGAATGCCCATGTATGCTGAGATATGTAGGTCAGACCAAAAGACAAGTGAACAAACGGATAGGTGAACACAGGTCACGCATCCGATGTAGGGTTCATACAGCACCCCTAGTCACACACTGCTTAGAACATCAACATGGGTTTGATGGCATGAAGTGGTGGGTTGTGGACACCGTCCTCAACAACACCAATACTACCAATGCTTTAAACCACAAGGAATCTTGGTGGATTTTCAAATTAAAATCCACTACTCAGGGCCTCAATGAAGTTATGCCCATCACCTTCACGTGAGCCCCACAACACCTCTATTTGTGGTTTCTCCATCTGTGGCTTTTTCCTTCCTCACCCCATTTCTCTGTCGGTTGACTGAGCATGACATATACTCCTCCAGCAGCAACAGCATTTCTAGGGGGGACTCCCTGATGGCAGTAACATACACCCCCCGTAGGTCCACTTTTCCCAATATGCACTAACCTATGTGTCCTTCTACTCAGTCCACACACTATGTTCCTAATGGCAAAAAGACCAACCGATTTTAAAATGTACTTGATGGCTCCCTCCAGGGATTTCCAATAAGAGAAAAACGGTGTTTTACTGTTAAAAACTGTATGGAAATGCGTCCTCTTAGAATCATTCTTTGCAATGATCTTTCGCTGATTGGGTGCTTTATTGTACTGTTTTATCTTGGTGTGATCGATCTCAATAAACAGCATACCTGGCCCACAGCAATATATGGACCAGCACTCTGACAGACAAGATGATGATTTCCCTACAGCACATACCACATCAGACCTCGCCTCATGTTTGGAGCTGATCCTCATACTTTAATAGTAAACACTTTTCACCCTGGGCCCCGCCCTACAACCAGCAGTTCCTTTTCTCCCATCTCGGATTGAATACTCGGCCGGCGCGGGCTCGCCTGTGTGCGTCCCTATGACAACCGACTGACGCGCACCAACGCGCATGCGCGTGCCCATCAGCACTAATCCCCCACACATGCGCATTTGGGTGTTGCATACAGCTTCTTTTCAAACGCTGCACCGGCCACACAGTAGCAGTAGCCGGCGGCATGGAGTGCTGATTGAATCGCCTCAATTATGCTGCTTCCACAGGTAAGCTTCCTGCCCCGTCTCCCTATATGTAACAGTTCTGGTACCAACTATGGACAGCATGATATGCAGTTCTGTGGGTTCCCAGACTTGGCCCGTAACAGTTGCTCCCTTCTTTTATCTTTTCATGCAGCTTGATGACCTACCTCCAATTTTTTGTGCGCAAGCTTCCATGCTGGTTCTTCCAGTATAAATACAGCAGGGCTCTCAAACCACCCCAGCTTCAGGCTGCTGTTCTAAAGACATCCGCCCAGCCCAGCACTTTGACCTGTACCTGCACAGCGGATCAGCTACTCCTTCACTACTACGACCTTGCCTTTGACGGCAATATATCTCCTATTTTGGATACATTTTTCCATCCATCCTACATTTTGCCACATTGTAAACAACTCACGGGTATCTTTCTGTACATGTATTTGTTACCTTTAGCCAAGTGCGCCAAGTACAGCTTCACCTTCCAGCAATTTGCCGCCAGGTTCCCTTGCCTCTGCGCCATTGGAAGACGATCCTTACTTCTTTTTGTCCAGGTCAGTGTCTGGCCAGCACAAGCAATTAGACAGTGTATGTCCTCTACACTTTCCACCCTACAGGGGTTTTTAATTTGTTTTTATCACATGCTAGTATCACAGTTTTTTTGCCACAACACCATGGTGTATAACCAAACTAATTACGTCCTCACTTGATTCCTCCATGTAGGGAGACCCGGTCCAGGCCCTTGAAGAAGGCTCTCTATGCCGAAACGTCACGGGACACTACACCGTCTGGGCAAGCTATCCCTGTCCCTACACACCATCTGATCTACATCTAGACGTAGACCAAAGACTTGGTTACCTCCCAATATACAGCACACTTTGGAAAAAAACAACTAGGATGTACTTGTGAAGACTAGCTCCAGTTCACTGTTTACAATTTCACTTTTTCAAGTGTTATGTGATCATAGGGTGTGACTGTATGTAAACAGTATTTAGATGTGTCTTGTATAGAAGTCAACCCCGATAGCATTCATTGATGAATAACTGCCCTGCATTTATGTATATGTATTGGCAAACCTATGTTCATTTATGAGTAATTTGAATTGTTTTATATGTTTGTTTTTTCTGTTCTTTTGTTTTTTCAATATGTCTGCCAAATATTAGGCAGGTGTTGTTAAAAAAACTATAAAATATCATGGGAACCCAATCCCATGTTCACTTGACAACAGCTAAATAAACAAGCTAATAGTCACTATCTATATTTTTTCTTGGTCATACCTCCATCAAACATAAGTATACGGTTTCCTTTAGACTTGGCATGTTAAATGGTTCAATCTTTGCAGTAAATTTTAATGCAGAGTAATATCCATAAGAATTTATGTGGCAGGACGCCACCTTCATGTTCCAATAGCTAGCAGCTCTGAAGTCCTTCCACACTCTTTGAGCAGTCCCTTCTGTTATGCGGTTTAGCCACATTAGGATGTCTTCCATGCTAGGTCCTGGGTGTCGTTCTCTTTGGATCGCCATGTTTGGGATGCGCATGTCTATGCAGATGTGCAGCCGTCCGTTGTCTTTCGGGACTACTACCAGGGAAGAACCCATGATATGGGGCCTTCTACCATTTTGATGATGTAATTTTGCAGGAGTAAACAGAGTTCCTGTGATACCTGTTCTTGGAGGTGGAATCCGACTCTGCGGGGTGTTGGGGTACCAGGGTGACTTTCGGGTCGATGTGCAGGCTGATAACCGTATCTTTCAACATGCCCACACCCTCAAACAGCTTCGGGAACGTGACTTTGAGGCTTTTGATATCTACTGTCTGTGGAGATATCGAGTGTACTGTTTGCATATCCGGCGGGAGGCCTAGGATGACCTCGGACTGTTCATATTTGATGTTGATTAGAGCCAAGGCTCGGGCGGTCCGGTAGCTGAGGAGGCAACGTCCTATCGATGGACTCTGTATGGCGTGAATGGCGGTGGAAACTCTGCAGCCTTTGTGGGTCAGGTCGCAGAGGAATTGGCCTTTCAACAGTAGTGGCTGGGTCGCCCCCCATTGGAAGATTTGGGCATGAGATTTGCACAGGGGGTATGCATCTGCTATGGCCTGGTGTCATGTTCCCAGCACAGGAATACAGCTCCACTCAGTAAAATTAGGGAGGCAAGGAACTTCATATCCATCAGTGGGTCAACAGTGGCGTCAAGCTTTGCGCAAGAGACATTTACCTCACTCGTAGCATTGTACCCATAGGCTCATTACACTCACATTGCCTTCCCTACCCTCAACATGGTCGCTGCTAAGTTCAAAGATAACTTACAGTGCATTCTACACCTGTTGCAGAGGGAGCTACTTAAACCCTGCCTCTGCCGAAGCTCTCGCTTCGCGTCTTCTTCGCTGACAACGGGTAGAGCTTCCACCGATCTCTGACAGAACCTGTCAATAGAAGAAAAAGAGTCAAAGATATTAATTTCCACAGCAAAATCAAGAGAATAGCAGTAGAATTGTAAAGCCTTACCGAACCGAAGTATTTTCCAAGTATTTTCCTCAGTCCGCTGTTATATTCGTAGTCTCTGTATCTCCTGTCAGAAGCTCCGTCGCAGCCGCAGTATTTCTTCTCTCAGCAGCTTTCGTCCATGGTCGCAGTGTATTCTTCCTAAAGTTTTTCTCAGCAGTCTCTGCATCGTCCGAAGGTATTTTTTTCAACATTTTTTCCGAAGACCTGCAAAGCAAAGGTATTTAATGAATCAATGAACTTGTAAAAAGAAGTTACATATGCGCTTACCTGAAGTCTCAGCAAGGTTTTTCTTCGCTTATTTCTTACCTCATTTGTTTCTGAAGGCAGCTATTACTCCGTTTTTTTGACGAATTGACGTAAATTAATGTTTCCTCAAAACGAGTATAGCTGCAGCCATACCACAGCATCAGCCCTTGTTAGGGAACCATGAACCTGCAAAAACTAAAGGACATTCTAGCAAGAGAGATCTCTACAACGTAGGGACCATTCAGTATCTGATGAACTGTAGATAACTATTATTTTCACCAAAAGACTTGCCCAAGATACCATTAGAAGATGTTTTGGACATTGTTCAGTTAAGAATTTTTCGACACCACAGCCCACTCGGATCAAAAGTCACCTACCCAACTCGCCCCTGTAGAATACAGGATGGAGAGCACCATGAAACAAAAGCACAGGTGAGAAGGGTGGGCTATTTCAAAGTACACTGTATCACAGTTTTAGTTTGTGGATGGGGATTACATTAGTGGTTTTGTTATAATTGTTGTTTCCACATAATCAGTGCCCAGACAACAGGTCCTCAGCTAAAAAGGCATTACGCTTCCGCAGAGACCTAAGGTAAGCGTTACACCTGGTATAGTCTTTCATTCATAATGTTGACAGTTGCTCCCGTGCCCACAACAAATTGGTTGTTTATGCCCCCTAATTGTACAGCTACTTTGGGTGCCATGGTGTCATCTGATGATGTGCTGATGAGCCGCACGTATTCCCTGCTGTATCTGTCATAGGGGTAGGTTTGGCTTTCATCACATTCCGGCGTCTCGCATGGAGGTGGGTTCTCATACGGATCATGGGTGTATCGTGGGCTGGGAGGCATACCCAGGTCATGTTCCTGGCGGAGTCCTGGTCCTCCTGGGTAGTCTAACTATGGGTTTGTGTGGTATTCTCCTATGTCATGGCTGAGTTGGTAATTGTAGGCATCTAAGTGGCGCCTGGGCAGCTCAATGGTCAGGTCCTCCATGGCCCTTATAACTTCTGGTTGGGGTGGCGCTGAGTTTGCGTACCCCTCCTGGAACGATCTCCCGTCGGTCGCTCGGTCTCTGGGCTCTCTTGTGGGCTCTGGATATCTGGTCGAGCCCCACAGTGGTGGTGGCCGGTAGGCAACGGGGTTGGGCAGTCTTTCCCTGCACATCGCCTGAAAATGGTTCTCTTGACCACAATGCATACACCTTTGTCCGATGGCTGGGCACGGTCCTCTATCGGAGAACTCAAACCCACATTGGTAGAATTGTTTATCGCTTTGAGGTTGCTGTTGTGGGTATCTAAGTCCTTGTCTTCCACAGGAGGGTTTCTGGTGTATCCTGGCTGTCCCGTTGTCAGGGCTTGCGATCGTGTGAATCTTTTTGGGGTTTTCGATGGCTGCCACTTGGGCGTCTTCCCTTTCATATATTCGTGCCAGGTCAATGACTTCCTGTAAGGACAGGGGTTTCTTTAATAGGTGCTTTCTGAACAATGATAAGGTGCATCCTTCAATGATCCTTAGGCGGATCGCCTCTTCATCGTTGAAATTGGCAAAGTCGCAATGCAGGATCTTTCTCTGTAAACAAATGACAAATTCCCCTATGGATTTGTGGGGGAGCTGTGTGCATTGGTTGAACGCATAGCGTTCATAGTCCCTGTTGGGGATTACAACCAGTTTTCTGTTGATCACCCTTAGGAGGCTTTGGTAGGTGTTTCTCTCCTGAGCGGGGACGGTTTTCATTATCCCCTTGATCTCCTTCCCCGCAAGATTTGCGAATATGTCCACTTTGTGGGTCAGTCGCTGTCTCCTACCGCCTTCATGAAGTCCTCGAACTCTTCAACCCACTCCTCCCATCTTTGGCCTTGATCGTGGTGTGGGTGGAGGGTAGATGGATTGGGTCGTCTGAGAAAAGTGACGCGGGATGCAGGCCCTAGGTTCGCGAGGGCACGTGCGTGAGCAGCTTGCAGTACCTGGTCCACCATCTTGGAGGGGTCTTGTGGTGACGGTGTTCTGGGCAACTTGTGTGGGTTGGTGCGATGGTGTTAGCGGGCTTTGGAGCTAGCAAGTCTAGGGTGCACCAGGTTAGGATTGGCCCTTCTCAAGATGTGGCAGGCCTCCGTTGTTGAGATTGCAGACATGTCAGCCTCTGTTGATGAAGTTGCAGACGTGGCAGTCCTTTAGCGACGAGGTTTCAGCCAGGGCGACGATGTGCGTGACAATTCTGGGGCTTGCGTCCTCGAGGTCTGTGCGGTGTCCTCGCACCGTGTGGATTGATGGCTGCCGGGCTTGTGCTGCCCTTTTGTTTCCCCTTGGTATGCACCATGCGTTTCCAGGCCATCAGGGCTTGGTGTGGTCGTGAGGCGGGCTTCGCAATGGTATGCCCCAAGTGGTATGCAGGCTACAGGGCGCTGCAGGCCTGGACTGTACCGCTGTTGCGTGTGCTGGAGGGCGTGTGCCGGATATAACCAGGTTCCTCCTTAGTGTCTATGTGCTGCGTCTTGCTTTTCCGATGCAGCAGTGGTAACTGCACAAAGGTATGCCCCACGTAGTATGCAGGTAATAGGGCGCAGAAGGACTGGACTGTATCACTGCTGCGTGTGCTGGAGGGCGTGTGCCGGGTATAACCAGGCTCCTCTTTTGTGTCTATGTGATGCGTGCGCTTGTGGGCGTGAGCCGAGTATGTCCTCGTGTAGCGAGGCACCGACATTTCCTACGGTCAGCTGCACGTGGTTCTCACAGTTGGCCGGTGCCCACGTGGTTCGCAGTGAACTTCGTGCCCGGCTCCTCTCTGCCTGCAAGTTGCGGGTCTCGAGCCGTGCTGCTGGGCTCACCGGTGTCTCTGTGCCTCCCGTGGGCCACCGCTCATCTGGACCTGCTGTCTCCCGCAGCATTCGCTCCGCCGGATTGTTGCATAGGTCAGTGCAACACTTCTGGGTTTTTCCTCTTGCAGACCTTCAGCACGGTCCGCCGTTCTGTTGGGCTCCCTTGCCCTTCCTTCTGCCGTCCTGTCCACCATGTGGTACTTCTAGGCTACCGTTCTGCTGGGCTCCCTCGCCCTCCCTTCTGCCGGCCAGTCTTCCATACGACTCCCCCTCCACTTGTACCACTGCTGGGCGCCTTCGGCCCGTCGCTCTGCTGGGTGGACGTCACCCTTCACTCTGCTGCACGAAGTGGGTTTTCATGCCTTCGTCGCCAGTTGTTACACCCTGGAAAAGGCCTTTGCAGGCAACTTGAAAACACGACACAGGAGCCAGATTGCCAGATCAAACCTTGTCTTTATTTCTACTCCAACAGACTAACTTGTTTTCCCCGCCGTCCCTCCCTTTCCTCTCGCCTCCCACCACCCGCTCCCTCCCATCGTCCTGGGTCCCTCCTTCTTAAAATGGCCTGTCTGGTTTCTCTTGGTAACTGTCAGTTTTCCAACTTGCCCCAGGACCTCACCAACCCTTCACTATTCCTTTTAGCTGCTTGCTCTCTCCCCTGTACCTCCTTATATATTCCCAATAGCCAGGCTATGTCCGCATAGCCCCCCTACCTCTGGCTGGCATCTCGATGCCCATGCATGGAAATAAAAACAGTCTTCACTCGGAGCCCGTCTTCCATTGCCATGGCGGCTATGCTTGTTTCTTTCACATAAACAGAACCCACGGCTTGAATGCTTGCTACAGCTCGTGCTTGGCCCCGGTTACCTCATCCTTCGCAACCTGGCCTTTCTGTGTGGTGCTAATAGTCATAAAGCCCTGTTCTTCGGGCCATGCTGGGTTTAATGTCCTACGGTAGAGGCCCTCATTTCTGTCTGGCCTATTAATGGAATGTGGGCCATTTCCACCTGGCATGACCCCTCACATTGCGGCTTAAATAGAGCACTTTACCGTCTCTCTCACTCGCGTGGCGCTCTTACAAAGTAGCTTCTAGGCCGCAAAGGACTGAGGGAAAAACTCTAGAATGCGCATTATACCACAAACCTCGAACTTCAACTCTGCCCCAAAATAATAAAATCTGTGTACTTGGAACAAAAGCTGGCGTTATTAACTTGCAATCAAAATACTTAAAAGTGATATGCAGACACAGTAAGGTAGACATTTCAAATAAGAATTCACTTTTATTATCTCATCTATTTTTTCATTGGCTAAGTCATAGTCTCCTAGAATTTGCAGCTGCAAACGCATGTATTGCTGTGCCACTGTTTCTATCATTTCGATCTCAATTATAAGTAGAGCCAATAGCCTTATTTTTCATTTCCTGAAGCTCCTGGCAACTATCAGCAACAGCAACTTATAAACAAGAGTTTATGGGCAACCCACACCTATGGAAACAATATTTCTTTGCATGGTAATTTGGTTCCAACAAAGGAAACATTCCACAAGCCATCATTTTAAGCTTTGTCAATGATACACGATAGTCTAGTAAACCACAAGTGTGTTTTTTTAATACAGTGAACTGCACCCGTTAGAGCAAACCAGAATGTTGTCAGATAAGGCACAATGTGATTAAATGATTGCCAAGGATCACACATTTTGGTCAAGTGGTGAAGCCGGGATTTGATTTCAGCTTAAAATGTAAGCACTTGACCACATATTTAACCGGACCTAGTTGACACTGATCCGTGTTAATGTATGGCTTTAAAGAGCTGAGTACATCTTTTGCTTTTTAGAGATTCGTTTAAAGGGACACCTGATGGCGTGAGGTGAAGGGCACGTGGCCAATATAGCCCAGGATACCGTGTTAGAAAGCTGGGTGCCCGGCACGCTGCGGCTAGCCTAGGGAAGCCTCTGCTCAAGGCAAGCTGGTTTCTGTGGCTTGACACCAGTGGTGGCACTCTCATTCTAAAGTGGCACCCATGTTCATTCTCATTATTTGAAAACCCTCTTTTTCCTAGTTTGTGACATTCGTTTCAACCCCTCCAACTTCATGACAAAATCCAAAGAGTAAACGAAGTCCAGTAGAGCACCCACGTGCTTGAACATGCAGATGGCCCCTTAGGGCCTGACTTACAAGAGCCTTTTACAATGGTGCAATCTCATAGGAAAACGTTTTGTAAATCAGAGGTCCTTCGTCTCCAAGATTCCTTCTTCTTCCTTATTATAATCTTATTTTAGGAATAGACCAACATAGTTCCTTTGTGTGATTGATTTTATCTGAAACTAACCTTTGTGCTGGGTCTACCTAGCCTGCTCTCTCCCCGTCCCTGCATAATGAGGCCTGGCCACGAGCTACAACAGGGCAGCGAAAAAGGTATAAAGTGCCTTTCCAAAAATTATAAAGCGAGAAATGCAGACAAGGCACTGTGCTTTTATCACCTTATTAATATACACGTGTCAGCCATACTCTAATTCCCCAAACACGTAAAAACACAGCTCCAAATATAGGCCCTATTTTTTTTTAGTTCATGTAAGGTTGTTTTCATGTATGTTTGTACTTTTCCACATTATATAGTCGTACTAGAAGTACCATAATGGGCAATCCCACACGTTGTTTTCCTGCCAGCTGTGCAGTCAGCACAGACACGTCTGCATTGTTAGGAGAAAAACTGAGGTTTATATCCTGAAAATATGAACTTTTGAGTAAGGACTTTGAAACCCTAATTGGGTGACAAGCTGTGAGTTCATGGATAAGTGGGCTATTCGCACTTTTAAGTTTCACACCCGTGTCTGCTTCAGTCTGCAATGAAAGCATGCCAAATGCTTTGGCCTCACTACAAGTGTGGCGGTCCGGATATAAGGGTGCCAGTCGCACTGTACTGGCACCCTTTCCGGACCACCACTCTACAACTCTGCAGGCTTGGGGCCGTAGCGCCCAGCAGGTCTGACCTGCCGGGTGTAACGGCACCCGCTTCAGAGTTTTCACACAAGCACCGGCACCGTTAGCAACGGTGCCGGTGCTTCCGTGTCCCCGTTTCCATGGAGTCCAATAGTACTCTTTGCGGATAGGGACTTTCCGCTGCCTGATATCCCGGCCTGCGGGACGTGCACCGGGATCTCAGGCTGCGGAAGCAGTGTTACAAGTCCGGCGGTGGCCCCGGCGGGTTACCGCTGGACTTGTAATGAGGCCCACTGTTTGAACTATAAATGTTTAAAATATAAATTTGTATTTTTATCGGCGATTATGACATCATTTATTATTGGAGTCTGTTCCTTATTTACCAATGAAATAATAATCAATTATCATAGAGAAACATTCAAGGAAACCGGGTCTTGCGTGACTAATAACCCGATTATTTCCCTTTCCTCGGGAACCAGTTTCAGGGGGACTGTGTTGGGAGCCAGAGTAAAGAAACTGCACTGGGAGCCATGGTCACACTACTGTGAAGAGGTTGCATGCACAGCGCCCATGGAGGGAGACTGGAGGAACTCTGTAGCATATGTCGCTGTTTCCCTGAAGTAAACGGCTCCATGGTAATTTACTTTGACAACTATCACTTTGTTGGGGAAGTACAAATATATGTTTTTAAGGGATATAGGGAGGGCTGGTATGGTGGGGGCAGGAGTGATTGTGGGGGGTAGAGGAGGGAATGGAGAGGATCCCCCACCATAAAAAAAAAAATAGAAAGAAATGTGATGTGATTTTTGTTGAAGTAAATGACCAGGGAGTAATGTACTTTGACAAAACAACGTAGAACCCCTTTCTTCCCCCAGGAGAGTCAGAAGATCAGAGAAGATCCAGGTCAGGGCCAGAACAGTATGTTTCCCAGAGACATGTGCCTACATATATCCAATGGAGATCAGCCAAGCGGTCCCTAAGGGAAGAACCCCCAAGAAATTCTGGCTTCAAGAAGATTTGCGAAGTTGCCTACACAAGTGACCAATTTACTGACCTTCCTCAAGGCTGTTTGCAGTTCCATGTGCAGAGCATGTTTGGAAATCCAGCGCATGTTGGTTGTGCAAACCCTGGCTTCTATCTTGAATGGGAGCCGAAAGCGAATGCGGTGCCATTGTGAAACAACACAGAGATGGGGCACCCATGGTCAGTGCCCAAATGCTGCTAATTGGAGATCCTGCTTACCCGCAATGGGGTCGAAACATCAGATTCCAAGGCCACCATGGAGAGGGATTTAGTAACCTTGCACCACAGGCCTCAGGGCACCAGCCAATCAAGTTCATTGGAAAATCTGCAAAACCTGGGTTTGAATGGAAAAAAGGTACACACACAGTAGGCGTTTGACCTATAAGAAAGGGGCCAATTCCGTTAAACGTAATTAATTAAGAAGTGCGCCCAAAAAAGAAATCTCTCTTTGCTCCAATTATTTGTCTCTGACCTACATAAAAGGAGGCTTACATTTCCTAGCCCTCTGGCTGATACGACAGCATTTTGGAGAGTATTGAGACAGTGAGCAGAGACTGTGAATGAATATCATCAAGTCAGAACCTGTGTTGGCAAAGCCTGGAAGGGCAACACGAAGACAGGAGTATGTGTCTGGGGAAGACGACTAGCCGCATACGAATTACCAGGTTATCAGGACAGGTTGTTGGGATTTATTAGGCGGTCACTCTCAACTCAGGGAGTTCTTTTTCCCTCAAGCAAGGTGGCGTGCACCCAAAGCACTTATACAGATTCCATTTTAGTGAGGCCCCAACCTATTTCGCACCACATCAGCAAATACCCTCTGTACCACCAACAGCTAGGAATCAGGTCGGTGCATAGTAAGAATATATATTTATTTAAGTTTTTGCAAAGAATAATAGGCAATCACCAAAACATCAACCACCAACGCTGTGGCACTGCACAATATCAACATTTCTTGCACCAATTGACTAACATAGATTTAAAGGAATTTCTTTTGTTATAAGACACAGGTAACATTTTGAAGTTTGCAGTCACAGTTTACGTCAGATTTCCTGCAAATTAACCAATTGGAAAAATACAAAACACACATTGATTATGATATGATATAATATGATATGATATTTTATTTATACCGCGCCCATAGACAAGTGTTTCTGGGTGCGACGAGGCAAGGGAGAGGTGCATGGGAGGACAAAAACAATGATCTAAATAGGCCCAGTGACACTGAAAACGCGCAAGTGCAGGGGAGAGGGAACGGGGAAAGTTCAAGGGGCAGGGGAGGAGTGGAGAGTGCTGAACACGTGATTAAAACAACAACAGGCAGTGCGGCCAGCAGGTGGCAAGTGCAAGAATTAAGCGAAGACAACAGGTGTCTAATAAGTGCAGGTAAGAGGACTGTAGAGTTGCAGATACAGACCCAATTGTAAGGGTTTCCAGGGGGCAGTGCAGGTATGCAGCTGGGTGGGCAGGGATCTGGGCCCGAATTCAGAGGGTGGCCAGGTGCCCAGTGCAGAAACAAACAGAGATCAGCAGAAAGAGGAAGAGAGAAAGTAGAAGCAAAGAAGAAGGTCTTGAGGTGCTTCTGGAACCAAAGATGGTCCTCCTCAAGTTTCAAAGAGGCAGGGAGGCTGTTCCAGAGGGAGGCCCCAGCCGAAGAAAGATATCTACCACCAACTTGTTGCTTGGAGAAGAGACTGATCCTGAAGGAGTTGGAGGTGGAGGAGTGAAGGGCTTGAATAGGAAGGTATTTCCGAAGAGAGAGTTGAAGGTATTGTGGACCCAGGCCCCAGAAAGCCTGGTGGACAATGCATAGGGTCTTGAACTTAAACCTTGCAGCCACTGGGAGCCAATGAAGAGATTTCAGGGCTGGAGAGATATGATCCCTGAGCTTGAGGGCAAGGACAAGTCTCGCAGTCCTGTTCTGGATGAGTTACAGAGGGCGGAGAGTAGAAGCAGCCAGATATAGAAAGAGGCTGTTGCAGTAGTCCAGCCTAGAATGAACCAGAGCTCGGGAGACAGTGAGCTTTTGGGGGAAGGAGAGGAAAGGAAGAATACCTCTGAGGAGGTGAAGTTGGTAGTTTGACTTCTTAGGGACGTCAGAGATGTGTGGAAAAAAGGAGAGTGTGGAGTCAAAGATGACCATGAGGTCCTTAGTATCACAGGTGGGAGCAGGAAGAGGGCCAATGGAGGCCAACCATAGAGTGACAGTAAAGGAACGTGCAGGAGTGCTGGTGAGGAAGATCTCTGTTTTACTGGCACTAAGGCGGGGTCGTTGGTGGCACACCTTAGTATGCTTAATTTGGCACATTACTCATTTCTCCCAGCAACCCCCACCCTCCAGGCATCAATTAGATATGACCCCTCTGATTTGAAGGCAAGGTACAGGGAGTGGGAACACAATGGAAAAATCATTTTGCCTTTTTATTTAGGTAAAATGCAATGTTTTGGGATTCTGATTTTGGATACAAGGGATTTAATGGGGAATTTTGTTCTGCACCACTCATACAATGAAAATGCAAGGCGTTTAGGTATTCTGGTTTGGACTGAAAGGGAGCATTTGTTTAGCACAATTTGTTTTCAAAGGGAATGCAAGGTGTTGGGAGTTTCATTTTGGGGACATTAACACATTCAAGTGAACAGCAGTGTTACCCAATTACATTACAGACTAGAGTCATTTACAGTGCTATGGGATAATCCTTTGTCAATTTCGAATTTCAACAAAAACATCACACTGTGATAAATGACCCTATGGGAATTAATTAAATTATATTTTTAGTTAATTGTGCTAAGGGTATACACGCTTTTGCTCCCCTCAGACTATTGGAGAGCACCCACCAATGCAAAGGTAAGGGTTAAACAGACAGATTCCAACACGATTCAAGGTAACTGGATAAAGTGTTCTTCTATAGAGGATTCATTGAGTTAACTATATTGTTCAATATGGACAGGGTCTACCCAGTTTTGCCCCCGCTCCCTTCACCTACTAATGGAAAGGTATTAAGGCAGGTAGCTCCCCACACAATTGATAGCTTCAGGATATATCTACTTACATGGGAGATCTCTGTTCTTAGGTCAGGAGGCCCGCCAGATCCTAGGAGCATCTTTCAGGCAGGCAGCTCACCTAAAGCCTTTGTCCACCAGCCAGGTCTCTCCATCCACAGGCCTCTCTCAGATAGGGCTCCCAGGTTTTCAGGCAACGTCCCTGGCTCTCCTTTTCTCCCTCCTTCTAGGTAGGCCTTGGATAAGCTTTTTTCCCCTAGCAAGGTGGTGCCCCAATCGATTAGGCAGCTCTCCTAGTCTCGCTCCCCAGTTGTTTTCTTGCAAGTCCCCTCTTAGATTGGAAATTGCCAAGATATAGTGCTGATGACACCTACAAATTGCCATAATTCCCAAGATACAGTTTGGCTAGCTCTCTCCCTTCACCTCCCAGCAATACGCCCTCTGGCTGCTGATAGGACCAGAAGTTGGGAGGTATGGGTTATGGAAGCTGAGGGTGGTGAAAAAATACATCATTTCAAAATGGCAGGTAGTTTTACACTTTTGGGTTCTGAAAATCTGCCAACATGGCAACTACCTTAATCTTTTGGATAACTACATGAACCTATATATTTTAGAAGTCTACATTTTATGGCGAGTCGGAAAATACTAATCATATCTCGGCACGCTCTTCCTGGGAGGAGCTACCATTTTTATTGATTTACTCCTGAGCCGAGATAGTTACAACTCTGACCCTTCATGATTCAAACCTGACTTCCATAACCTATCACCACACCACATTTCCATTCCCTCGGAATTATGAGAAGGCCGGAATCATAATTGTCTTTATAACTCAACTTGTATCCATCACCCAAAATTCGTTTTTACATGGTCGCAACGGGCTTCTGATCCCCGTTAATATGAACCCGGGAATAGCTCAGAGGAACACACAATGTTCTTTTTACAAGAAAATGTATTCTATGTTAGTCAATGGCAAGGCACCACAAGTGTCCCTGAGTTTCACACCAGCCCCCACCATTTCTTAGGTTTCTTTTCTCTCCTGTGACCTGATTAGGAAATCTGGCTGGCCCATGTGATCATGCCCTCCCCTCCTGGGCTTCAAAGGTTTTTTGCTAAGCTAATGCACAGTTAATTGGGAGACCTGACCTTATGGTCATTTCTGATGGATTGCTTATCTTCCACCTCCCAAATTCTGATCTACTCCTCTGTATTTTGCTAGCATTTAAACGGAAAACTAGAACTTCTTCTCCTAGAGGTCTTCAAACAAAGGACTTGAGGTCAAAGTTTCAGAGGCCAAGACCTTCCAGTTCAATGGTGAAACACAAGCTACATACATAACTGACACAGACTATCCTTAATTTCTTTAGGTAGGGAAATCCCACCTTTGCATAGGGTAAGTTAAGGCTTACTCCATCCTGACTTTTAAGAAAATAAATTATTTTATTTAGAAAATGTAGTCTTTTGTCCGTCTCACCTCATGATGCATTCACGTCATATACATAGCATTCAGACACTGCTGCAGGACCCCATTGTTAAATCAGTGAAATGCTATTTTTGCCTGTGTATAGCAACCATTATCAATTTCTGTCAATCAGGCCCTCATCAAATCTGTAGCGGACTCTTTTTGCCTGAGTCGTCCCTGCACTTCTGTCACTTGGTTCCTATTTGTACTTTATCACGTTGTTCTGTCGAAGTGCCAGATCACCCCTCTCCTTCTGTCAACAGTTCAGTGCACCTCCAATCATGTTCCTAATGGCCAACCTTGCACTTGCTGAACTCTGCGGCTGAATCTGCAGTCAATACTTCACGTCAAGTGTCTCCCGCTAAGCACCTGTAGTTTCCCTCACTTAACTTTAAGAGCACAGTTATGTGCAATGACTCCACACTGTACATCTCTGCAGTTACCCCCCACCCCCATGTTTTAAGGGAACACTTGAGTTTCAACAAACTGCTACTGTCACTCAGCTGTGATTCATAACAGCTCTATTTATTTGACAGGTATGCACGCCATGTCCTCTTTCCCCTTCTGTCTGATTCCTGTTGGCAGTTCCATTATTTGTGACAAAATGGCATTTCAATCATCCATTTAAATCGGAATTCGTGAGAGCAGCCTGTGGCCCGAAAGGGTGTCTTGAGGCCTGACGATCGGAAATAGAAAAACGCTGAATTTAAAATGCAGCTGCCGCAAGTACAATTTTGAATTAACAGGCTTGCAAATAAATGAGTGAGTTTCTTCTCGTGGTAGGGTTTTTTAAATACACGCTACACTATTAATGAAAAAATAAAATGCTGAAGATTCAGGGTCAATTTGCATTTTTCCTTTGTAATTCTCTACATAGAGGGCGCTGACAGCCAACATCTAACGAGTGTCGAGAAAGGCACCTATAGGATGTACATTAAGAGCATCACTTGTGACAGGGTATGTCTTAGGCCGTCTTTTAGTGATCTCCTATGGGGTTCTGTAGGTAAACACACATAAGGCTTTGCAACGGTTGCGATCACTATAACGATGGACTGGGCTCTTTTCATATAAACAGCAATTGAGCTACAAAAATGAACCGATTAGGATCGATAAGTGGGAATTTTTAAATCTGTTTGAAAGTAAACTGCACAGGGCGTTTTACAGAGAAACATGTTGCCTTGTGGTGTACGCTTTGAAACACAATTCTGTTGTATAAAGTGCCTAACAAATGATAGATAAATAAATAAATAAATAAATAAATAAAAGTAAAAAGCCTTCCAAACCCCACTAACTGGACAATGCTGAGAAGGTTTGCTTACCGCACTCCCTTGTCCCTCAGGAAATCAGGAAGACAGATGCCAGCACCTACTCTTTGACTGTGGGGATGGAATCCTTTCTCATTCATTGAGTCTAAGCAACCCTTACAGAACAGAAAGCACTCCAGACAGGTATCCGAATAAATTATCCAATACAAAAAAAACGAGGAAGAAATGACCAAATGATTTCACCTATTTTATTCAAAATGTTGGGTCTTTTTTATTAAAATATAGGGGTGGAGTGGGGCAAGGGTATCGATAAAGGAAGGGGGTGAGGGAGGCTCCCCCGAATTATTATAAAAAATAAATAAATACGGTCATTTCTACTTTTGATTTTTAAATTCGGTAATTTCATGGTAAACCCTCCAGACACAGTGACGCCGCCATGGGAAGGGGATGCGAGGGAGTGAACGTACCTGATTCCCGGTGAGGGAAGAAGGTGGCTGCACGCTCTGAGAAGGCCCAGAGCAGAGTCTTTACCCTGTGTCTCCTTATTGACTGGGAAGCCACCACACCCCTCGCTCCGAGTACACATATATCTAGATCTATAATCTATTTGCAAACCTTTGTGTAGATTTGTCAAATGGCACCACATTTGTAAGCCTTTAAAATAATGTATGACCCCCCCTCTAATTTTGCCCCCTCTTTACAAAATCCCACCAAACTTCCCAAAGGCATTTATACCTAGATCTTTTATCGGTTTCCCAACTTAAATGTAGATTCGTCAAATGGCACCTCATTTATGAGCCTTTATATTATTTTGGGACCCCCCCTCTAATTTCGCCCCCTCTTGACAGAATCCCACCAAACTTTGCAGACTCATTTGGAATCAGGTCAGGAATATTAGTGCAAAATGTCATGCAGTTTAATTAAGTGGTGCCAATGTTATAAGCCATCCAGGAACTGCTTTTCACCAACCCTGTAATGCAGTGTCCGCGAACCTCACAGGACTGTTCGTGGACTTTCGCAGTGAAAAACACCCGTTTTTTTGCTTCTTGCAGCCATATCCCATCCCATCCTCATCAACCCTCTCCTCCCCAGAGATTATTTGATAAGTTTGACAAGTGCAATGTTGTGTATTTTAAAATGTTTTTTTGTGCAATGTTCGCGGACACCGCCCTATGTCCGCGAATCCAAGATGGCGGGCGCATCGAGAAAATGTGATGCACCTCACGCTTTTCACCATCCAATCAGCAGGCACGTCCGATGTCCGCGGACACCACGTTGCCCTTTAAGCCCATCAGAGTCCTGTCCGCGGAGCGGACACAGATATCACACATTTTTTTGCCTTATGTTTTGGTCGTTTAAAAATAAAGTACCAGACAGATTTACACTAAATTAACAGGCGCACGCTTTCGGGACCAAGCCGCCGCTCCTACGGCAAATCTGGTGAAAATCCGTCCAGCGGTTTGGGCTGCAGGTGTGAGCAAAGTTTTATCCCATTATGTCTATGGGAAAAAATCAATTTTGGGACCCCCCTATAACTTTGCCCCCCCTTGACCAAACCTCACCAAACTTTGCAAAACAATTCAGAGTGGGCCATATACTTCTTATGCAAAGTTTGGTGAGGATTCGTCCAGGGTCAGCAAGGGTCAGCAAAGTTATAAGCCGCCCAATAAGTGCTCTTCCTTGGGTTTAGTAACTTAACCATAACTACATGGTCGCTACCGCAGGCCATGTAATGTATACATATATATATATATAGATATATGACATGGCTCACGGTAGCGGCTGTGTAGTTATGGTTAAGTTGCTAAACTCATAGGAAGAGCACTTTTTCGGCGGCTCTGAAAAAGTGCTCTGAATTTTTTCGCCAACTTTCGTGAGGTTTCGTGCTTTTCCATAGACTGAATGGGGAAAATCTTTGCACACTTCTACAGGCCGAACGGCTGGACAGAGTTGCACCAAATTTGCAGCAGGAGCGGGGGCTTGGGTCAGAAAGCTTGCTTTTGTGTGTTTGATGGAAATCGGACCAGTACTTTTGTTGCAAAGGACTGAAATGTACATCCCAACAAAAAAGTGATATCCGGGTCCGCTCCGTGGACCCATTTCCATGTTCGCTCCACGGACCGAAGTCTCATTGGCCCGCAGTACGCTGTGCTGTCACTGAACATTGGACATGGCCGGTGGTTGGCTGGAGGGAAGCGTGCTGTGTGTCAAAGGTTTTGGGAAACTCTGCCATGGTTTATCGGAGGATACTGCAGTGCCGGAAGGGATGCAAAACATGGTTTGCGGGCTCGGGTGGGTGAAAGAGGGCGAAGCAAAGAAATTGCCCAGGTGTTGTGCTGTAGCCTAGTGCTGCCAGTGGTTACGGTGACTTTGTGCGTGTGCATTGTTTTATGGCGGTGGGTTTATGGCAAAATGTTCCCATGCTTGGCTGCCTTGCCTTGCAGTGGTTGTGGGTAAGGCTTTTCAGTACATGGGCAGATGCAGCAGGCCTCCCCTTGTGCCCAGGAGACTAGGGCTTGGGCACAAACCCGCAATGCAATGCTTCCATGCACACAGCTACTCGCTTATAATTTATTGGCGGGTAGCTGCACAGGCGACTATCATATTTTGGTCGGTGCAGGCAGGCTGCAGTGGGGATGGGGAGTGCATTGGATATAGAATGTGGATATTTCCAGTCGGTGTAGTATGTTGTGTTGTGCCTGCAAAGTCCCTACTGGCTTGTGTGCATGGTTAGGGGCCTTGCACCTCACAGTGTGGGCAGTGGTTGGAAGTAGGTGTGAGGAAGTTGGCATATGTGGGTCCGTTAGTGTACTCATATGGAAGTAGGTGTGAGGAAGTTGTCATGTGTGGGTCCAGTAGAATACGCACTATTGCCTTCTAGTGGATGTGGAAGGAGTAGGCTTTTGGGTACATCGGCAGAGGCCATAGGCCTCTGCATGTACCCAAGAGGCTAGGGCTTGCTCGCACCCTTGCTTCTAGGTGTGTTGTGACTACAAAGCCACTACTGCGTTGTGTGCATGGCTACGGACCTTGGCCCTAACAGTGTGGGCACTGGTTGGAAGTAGGTGTGAGAATGGTGTGTTGTTTGGGTTTGTTAGTGTACCCATACGTACCAGTAGACAGGAAAGCTCTGTGGTCACATGTTCCCATGCATGCTTCTATTGCCTTGCAGTGGGTGTGTAGTAGGACTAGGCTCATGGAGGCATGGGCGGAGGCCGTAGGCCGCCGCATGTACTCAAGAGGCTAGGGCTTGGCCAAGTCTTGCCTCAGAGAGGGCAGTAAGACGTTGGCTCATGGAAGGATTTTTTACCATCACAGTTTTGCGATATGGACCTTTTATGCAGCTACTCACTTATACTTTGTTGGGGGGTAGCTGCACAGGCGGCTATCATTTTTGTGTGAGTGCAGGTAGACTCCATTGGGGATGGGGAGTGTATTGGATGCAATATGAGGATATTTGCAGATGATGTATTATGCTGTGTTGTGCCTGCAAATGCGTACTGGCTTGTGTGCATGGCTAGGGCCCTTTTACCTAACAGTGTGGATACAGTTTGGAAGTAGTAGGTTTGAGAATGCAGCCTTGTTTTGAGTCTGTTAGTGTACCCATACGTACTGGTGGTCAGGAAACCTACGCGGCCACATGGTAGCATGCACGCCTCTATTGACTTCTAGTGGGTGTGTTGAAGGAGTAGGCTATTGGGTGCATGGGTGGAGGCCGTATGCCTCCGCATGTACCCAGGAGCTTAGGCCTTGGCCACAGCCTTGTTTCAGGGAGGGGAGGTAGGTGGGTATTTGCAGTCCATGTATTATGCTCTGTTGTGTATGCAAAGGCATACTGGCTTGTGTACATGGCTAGGGCCCTTGCACCTAACAGTCTGGCCACTGTTTGGAAGTAGGTTGGAGAATGCAGCCTTGTGTTAGTCCGTTAGTGTACCCTAACTGGTACTGGTCATCCTACGTGGCAGACTACAAAAACCTAGTGGCAAATGTGATAGGTTTAAGGGGAACATCTAGGTATACGTTCCTTACTAGTCTAGAAAGTGATAGGTTCTTCAACATCAGGTGGGACTACTAAGCCCATCCTTCAAACAAGTCACTATGAACGTCACTAAATACATGACATACCATTGGTTATACAAACTATAGGGCTCTTAATTACGCGGCCCCCGACTATTGGTTGGCACTCTTACATTTGTAAGTACCTTTCCACCCACGTTAGCAGCACGCAGGCTGGACTTCGAGGTGCTGGTGAGCTGGTCCTAACCATAGCTTCCCACCAATCAGCATATCATCCATTATCACCTCAATGGTCTGCACGTCAATTAAGCCTTTGAACTTGGACTTGGAAAGGTTCTTTGCTCTGGAGAATACAGGGGAGTATAGGCACGCTCTGCCTCTCTGCGTAGGTGTGGTTCATCATTTTTGTCCAAGTTCATCTCTCCATGTGACTGAAGACCACACATTTGAGCTGTGGTGCATTTAAAATACTACTATTTGATAAAACTCGATGTCTTCCTTGTTTTTGTCCATGCCTTCTGAACAGGAGTTTCATTCTTTCACACGATTGTAACTAATGTCTGCTCATCCCAGTCCGATAAAACCATGGCTTCTTGGGGCTGATCCAGCCTCGCTTTTCTAAGATTCACTTCTGTAATTCGATTGTTTTTTCAACTGCAACACTCTGGAAAAGGCCTTCCTTCTCTGGTGCAGCTCTGTGTTACTCACCACTCCGAAATAGGCCGAAGATGTGGAGGAGTGACCTTGGAGATGATGGTGGTACAAGAATTGATATTCAGCCTTCCATCCCAGCTCCCCTGAGTACAAGACTCAGGCTTCCTCAAAGAGGGGCTCTTTTCTACAATGTACCTCTCTGCTGTTTCAGTGGGGACAGACAGAGGTGTCAATTGAATAAAAGAGCGGGGAGAACACATACCGCCAATATCAATTCTACAAAGGAATACAAAGATATTAGACAGTGTTGAAATTAAAGCAAGTAATCAGAACAGTTATATTTTATGGGAAACTACCTAAGTAAGTATTGGAGTGGAGCTTCCCCGGGGTGGATCTGAATAAAAATATTTTGAGGAAAGTAATCCAGGAAACAGAAGACAACGAAAGGAGAAAATAGCAAACAAGAATGTTAGTATAGGGAAGTAGCCCCGAACGGCACGAGGGTCGCACTAGTGCCGGGTTGGTGCAGTTTCAGCAGAGCGTTTACATGCACTTGAAGACAAGTTCACAATATAGTCACTCAATGTCCCAGAATCCAACAGAAGACAAATATCCAAACAAAGCCGTGGAGAGAAATAATAGCAGAGACGGGATTTGCCAATTATAAGTATGTACCTGAGCACACTCGCATCCAGAGTAGGTGTAGAAAAGTTCCAGATTGTTGACAGCAAGTCCTCTGCGAGGAAGGCTTTGGTTCCGTGTCCAGAAGCGGCAACCTGGAATGTAGTACCGCAAGAGACAGCAGGAAGCCGGATCCAATATCGTTCTGAGTCAAAAAAGCCAGACGAGCACGACAGGAATAAGGAGGAGGCAAGCCAATCCAGTAGTCAAGCAAGAATCAAAACCAGAAAAGCAGATACTACTTCGTGTCTTCTCCACACGATTCCTTAACGGACGTAACCGCTTGTAGCTTGTAACGCTAATTAGCAGCAACGAGCCGCTTGAAAGACGGTGGTTTTATAGCCGTATGGGGGCGTGTCTTGCCGTACGTCTTCCACGTACAGGATGTGTCAGCTGACCCGGAGTCCGTCGTAGTTTGTACAGGCGCCATGGCAACCTGTATCTGGTCCACAGAGGAGCTTGTAAAGAAGTCGTATTCTTCAAGGAGGCCCGCAGGGAAGCCCGAGGTGTAACACTCTGCTATGACACGTTGTGGAAACATCCATTCTTTACTTACTCCTATATATGTATATGTTGGCGTATGCCGTAATCTATTCACTATATAGCTAGCCTCAAGAATACTTTGTCTGCTTGCGTTTCTTTGCATCTGTACACGTGTAAAATAACTTGATATCTTCATTGTTTCTGTAGCATACGTTTCTTCACCTTGAGCCCGAGATGTCACTTATCTTTGATATTCTCTTGATGCCTTATAGAATATCTTCATCCTCTCGTCCCTGCATCTCTTCTATGCACATCAGTCTGGCTTTGAGTGATGTCACCAATCTGTTCTTTCATTTATTGGTCCTGCTTCTTCTGGGAATTCATTCAAATGGCCATCATACTGTCATGTATGCAGGTATGTCTTTCTCAATGGGAATCTTGCCTCCAGGATTCTCCTCGGTATCGGTATGTTCACTGGTACTGCATGTGTTTCAAACTTTGGTTCCCAACATATAGGCAATATGGGCGAGATGGTTGAGGTGAGGGTACTTGGCTCCTTCTCCTCAAATGCATAGCAAAATCAAAGTAAACCAGATGCAGCACATGAACAAAGAGACAACAACTGTGTGATGAATAACAAGAAACTGTATTAACAATATGTTTACTACCAGAAATACTATATGGAAAGGTGAAAATGTCCAAGGGGAAAAAACCAGAATACAAAAGCATACAATGAACTATATACATAGGCAGCGGGCTCAATAGTCTGTCATGATTTCCTCCAGGGCAGAGTCTCATTCCTCGTCCTCCACTTGGAGGCGGGTCACCGTTCGGTCCTGGATGGCTTGCAGGCTCTCCATCATCATCCTCTCCTGCTCCCCTGCATCTGTGCAAGCCTCCTCCAGTATAGCAACCCACCTCTGTGTCCTTCCCTCCACCACCTCTCCCCTGGCCCTAGAAAACAGTGCCATCCTAGCCCGCTGCCTCTCCGCCATCAGCTGCATCTTCAACTCCATCCGGACGCACAACAATTGCCCAAAGCAGCGGCGCTCCTCCTGTCAGGTGTCCGAACGTCGCTGTGCTGCTTGCCTCCCCGATGTTGTAGTGCCCTGCGATGGTTGCCTCTGGCCACTCCCATACTGCTGCTGCCTGGCCAAGTGTACCCTGCGTATGCCCCCCTGACAACTGGATGTTGCACGACAGGGGGGTACAGTACCAGCACTGTCTTGATGTGCCAGCTGCCCCACTGATGCCTGTTCCTGTGTAGGTACCTGGGCAGGCACAACAACAACCTCTACTGTACTTGCCGGAATTTCCACCTGAGGCAGGGACATGCTGACTACCTGACTGGGCGATGTGGGTAGGACTGAAGTAGAGGGGGCCATGATAGAAGCAAACTGGCAAGGAAGGCCCCCCGGAGGACAACTGCGGCACAGAGGAAGCAGTGAAGAGGGGGCAGCTGAATGCGCCAGCGCACAGAGACACCCAAGAACAGTGTACGTGCCAGCTGGCCCAAGTAGAGGCACATTGAATCATGATGATGTGAGAGCACTGCATGAATCTCTCGGACATCATCACAAATTGAGGCTGTCTGCCTTGCAATCCCAGCCAGCGGGGCGTGCAATATCTCAGGGGTGATCCCCGTGGACCCAAAGGAGGGCCCAGACTGGCTGGAGGCATCCACAACAATGGTCCCAGCTGCATCAGGAACAGGAGGTTGGGCAGTTCCCTCAACGGTGCACTGCACATCCTCCTGTCCCTGGCCGAGGGGTGCATCCTGAACACCTTACTGGACGCCCCCATCCAACCACATGTACTGGCCTTCATCTGCCTCCTCCTCCACCACTACTACCTCCATCTCCATCTCCCTGGATGACTCCAGAGAGCCTTCCTCCCTGGATGGCCCCTCTGTCTCTGAACCCTGGCACACAGCCACTGAGGAGTCCCCCCACCACAACAACCTCCTGGGGTGTACCCCCAGCAGCTCTGCCCGATGGAACTTGCGCTCCCCCAGTCAACTCACCCTCAGATGATTTGTCCCTGCCCTTCTGCTCCACAACGATGCCTCAGCCCTCTTCACGAGCTTCAGCAACGGCAGAAAATGTGTTTAAAATAACATGGACATCAGTAATTGTCATCAATGGATGTGTGGCATAGACAAAATAAACATGACAAATCGTGCGCACACACAATACACACACACACACATGTATGTGTCCTGGCAAACTGCATTGCAAGTGTTACATGAGTGTAGTGTGAAGGCACAATCACAGTCATGACACATGTACATATGAACAAAGCACATTGTACAGTGCCGAACAACATTTCACGTAAAACAGGCAACGCCACCATACCAATGACCAACCAACACAAGAAGGACATGCAGTCATGGTCATAGGGGGAGCACCAGGGCTCCTGCCCACACAAACACAGTCGCCAATGTCCACATGCGACAGCATGACCTGCAAACAAGCGACATGTACCGCCACACATATCTGGGAACAAATTGCACATGTCAGTTGGCCAAGCATACAGATATTGTATGTACACACATACACTTGTGTCATAAATGCAGTGGTATGATAGGTCACATCCCCAGTCCCGGGGGCGTCAATGCATGAACTCAACATACGCAGTCATCAGTGCACACGTGTCACTATCAGCAGAGGCTTATAGAGGACTTTGCGGCCTAGCAAAGTTTTCCCTTGGCGATTCCACACTTCTGATGTATGGTATGGCTGGTTGTCTGGCAAAGATTGATCCCACTTTGTGTGGCTACTATTAATACTGGAGGGATGATATTCTTATGTGCCAACCATTAATTCAAAGAAATATAGTGCCAGTATTGATCTCATGGTTTTTCATTGGATTGAGGAGTGTTGTTATTTGTGATAGGTGAGTATAGGTTCAAATGACATTCTGACAATGTTTTGTTGCCAAAAAATGTTTTTATCTTTATTTCAACTAATGTTATATTCTTCCATTAATCTCTCGACACATGTGTCCCCATTTTAAGTGCAATGGTTCATCAGGAGAGATAACATATATTGCTCTAAAATTAACAACAAACGGCGCTGTACAAAATAGCACGCACGCTACAAACCATTTTTGAGCCTCCACGCATAAAGTGTCCTGCAAAACCATTTTGAAAAGTTGGCCACCCTAGGGGGGCATGTGGGGCCAGGGGTTATAGTATGGCCGACGGGCCTACCTGTTTGTGTATTTTGTGGCTGAGTGTGGCGGGTGCCATAGCAAGAGCAAAATCTTGAACAAAAGGGAGAAAGATTTAATTTAGATCTATAGGAATTGTGATCATGTTTTTCTGGGGTGGCACGTACGTTAAAATAGAATAGCATGCTAAATGGTATTATTTCACCAGGTATCTTAACTGTTTTAATGCAACCGCTCATGGTACATAAATCTACACCCGTATATTTGCATCATTACTCATATTTACATACTCATTTAGAAATGCTAGAACTTGATAATGTCTGAAATGATTAGATTATTTTGATGAAATAATCCAATATACCCATTCACCCCCCCTATCCTCTTCCCCCCCTATTCCTTATATGTCTTTAGTCTGTCTCCCTGTACGTCTCCCCCCAAAATCTCTATTTTCACTACATATAAGTCACTCTTTGCAGACCTGTGCTATTATTAATTTTATACTACTTGTTATATTAATACGGTTTATATCTACTATAGTTCATATTATATTCGCAAGTGAATTTAACAAATGACCCAGCCTTATAGTAATACTATTACATAAGACCAAAATCAATTACTATATCATTTCTTTGTGGTTCTTGTTTTATTCAAAGTCTGTAATCTGTTGATATCTGTATCAAAATCAATATTTTGACAATAAAAATCATTAAAATAAAAAAAAAATAGAATAGCAGACTGACACTAATAGCGTGGCTGCTTGCTGCCAGTCACGTAAGTTGCTTGGGCGCTCAAAGTATGAGATTGAGTGCAACTCTTTGCTATGCCTGGTTATGCTATATGATAGAGTCTTGCATAGCACACCTTCTCCCTTTTTCATGGCTTACTGGAGCTTCATAATCTGTAAATGCTGGCCTTGGGGGGTCTACCACATGGCGTGGTAAGGATGCTTAGTTACAATTATGATGTGTACAGATCTGAAAAAATAAGACGGCCTGTAGTGTATAGATTTTAGCTATTTTGTGACTTGTCCAGAGCAGTGGTTAATTTGTGGTCCAGGTTGCTAACATACATTGGGCCTCATAACGAGTTGCCCGGTAAAACCGGGTTCATTACCGGCATGCCGGAATGAGCGGGTCCGTGTTCGTATGAACCCGCTAATAGCGGGTGATTACGAGTGCGCAAGCACGTGCCGGTAGTGGCAATACCGCCATGCCGCTAAAGGGCCTCTAACTCCCCTATACCGGCATCGCGGGACCCACCCATAGCGGTACCGCCTCATACCAACCCCTAAATACCGGCATGGTAATACCGGCATGGTAATACTGTGTTCGCAAAAAAACAGACCCAGAAATTACATCATTGCGCAGGAACGGGAAATGGGCCTGCGGCCATCTTTAAAAACACAATCCATTGCCATCCTCCATAACCACCAGTCGATACTCGGAGAGCACAGTGGAAATCCATAGAGGATGTCAAAGGCTACCAGGAAGACCACCCCCCGGCTGTGTAAACACCGTTACTCAGACGCAGAGCTCACCATATTAGCGGACACTCTAGCTGCACATGCAGACACAATACAGTCCCATGACAAGAAGCGGGAGGTGCAGCAACAAAAGAGGCAAATCTGGCAGGGGGTAGCCCGCAAGGTATCAGCTGTAGGTCCCACCCCGCGCAACGTGAGGGACTGCAGGATGCGGTGGGATGACCTCCGGTTGAGGGAACGCAATATCATGGCCACCAATCGAAGGGAGGCCATGGCCACAGGCGGGGATGCCACCCCCCTGCCAAATTGATTCCCTGGGAGGAGACGGCCAGCAGATTCATCAGTCCTGAGTCCATGGAGGGATTATGTGAGATGGAGACGGGTGCGGCATCAACCGCGGAAGGAGGTGAGTGACCCTGCAGATCCCTGTAGGGGAGACCATGAAGTAGCACAAGTGAAGTGGTAGAGAGTCTAGGCAAGGCAATGCATGTCCCAACACCCACATGACCATACCCAAATACAGATGGGGGGCCAAACGCTGCCACACTGAAATGCATGCTGAGTGCCCATCCCTTAACCAACACACAGCCAACACACCTGGAGCTTGCCCATGTGATACTTCATACAAACCCAAAATCAACGGCATGCCACCTACCATGCAGTGAATGCTTACATGCCCCCTCTGAATACCCTGCATGACACACCTGTAAGACATGAAAGCATTATCAAATGAATAATGAACAGCACCGCCACTGCCATGTCACACCATCACTGATGCCCTGCATCTCTTCTACCCCCCCAGGCACTGATGAGGAAGAAGCAACCCAGGAGACAACTGCGAGGGCATCCACCTCACACCGTAAGAAGAGGGTAACCACCACCACCACCTCCGCTGGAGACAAGCAGGCCACACCCACACCTGTCCAAGGGGAGTCCCTGGAAGCACCCGCCTCCACTGGGGAAGAACTTGATGCCAGGAGCCTGAGGGAGACACCCAGGTGACATGCCCGGCCACCCCGAGCCCTGTGCCCACCCCCTCGCCCCAACACCTGCAGTCACCCACCTGCAGTGAAGTTGATCCCTGCCTCAGTGACTGTGACCTACCCACCTCTGAGGAGTCCAGTCCCGAAAATGCCATCCACGTGACTGCACAACCCACCACTCCAGCCCCCTCCAGAACCCTGGAGACACGATTGTCGATGGTGGAGGCCCAACAGGAGGCCATGTTAGACCTACTCCGCCAGTACATAGCGGACGGGGAGGAAACCAGGCGGGGTATTGCCACAGCAATTGCAGGGACCACAGTGGCCATCGAAGCAAACACAGCCGCTGTCAATGCATCGGCTTGGCTAATGAGGGACTCCCTGGGGGCGGTGACACAGGTGCTGACCTCAATGCTGCTTCATATGCAGCGGCCACGGCTTGCAGGAGGTGTGGAACCTGCCAGCGAATCACCTACTACCTCCACACCAGCTTCATCTGTCCCCACCAGCCCAGTGCGCCACACACGTAGGAGTGCAAGGCACACTGAAATGCCACCTCTGGACAGGAAGAAGTCCCGGAAGTAGTGTGGGGGGACAATGGTAGTGGGACACAAGGTTGGGGGTGAAGGGGTGCATCTTGTGGAGTCTATTGGGGGTGTTGGTGTTTGTTGGGGGGGTCAGGGAGTTTGTTGGGGGGGTCAGGGAGTTTGTTGGGGGGGACCTGGGAGTTTGTTGGGGGGGGTCAGGGAGTTTGTTGGGGGAGTATGGGAGGGGGGAGTGGGCACATTTCTGCTGTTGTAAATAATACACACGTTGTGATAAGAAAAATCCATGGCTGGACATTTTTATTTTTGTGTGCATCCATTTAATGTGGTACGGTGTTCAGTGCCCAACTTCCAACATTCCCTGTGTGCATGTCCACATTGGCCCAGTGTCTGACTGACACAAGTCTTTAATAGTCCCTGTGTTTCAGAGGTATTCGTCAATTAGTGCTTGGCTTACAGCACGGCCATCCCGTGCATCACGTACTGGCAGGGGGGCTACTTCATCTCCGTCTCCATCCTCATCATCCTCACCCGGCCCATGCATGTCAATGTCAGGTGGCAGTGGTACATTTCTCCGGACGCACATGTTGTGCAGCATGACACAGGCCATGGTGATCTTTGCCACCTTCTCAGGCCTATATAGGAGTGCCCCACCAGACCTGCTGAGGCAGCGGAACCGCCCTTCAACGGGCCAAAGGTCTGCTCAATCACAACACGGGTACGGGTGTGCACATGATTGTACTCCTCCTCATGGCTGTTCTGCGCGTTACGCACAGGGGTGAGTAGACACGGCCTCAAGGGATATCCTCCATCACCTGCCAGCAGATTCAAATAGGTGTGTGTCACTCTGAACTGTCACATTCAGGGAGCACAGTCATGGCGTCAGCTATTTGGTGTGGCCATGCACATGTCCCTGTAAGCATGATAAAATGTTATCTAGGTGCAATCTATACTGTCATGAGGTGTGGTAGTCTGGGTGGCGTTCAATAGATGATGCAGGGTGTAATCATGCATGCTGAGGCAGATATGCTGTGGTAGTGCAACAATGTTTTGACTCCAATTCATGCTGTTCATTATTTACTATGCATGGTCACACTGCCCACATTGCCACACTTGCCATCCTGTTCATTCATGCATTGCTTGCCATCACCATGGTGGCCTGGTTGTGCCTCTTACTTGTTCTCATCGATATGCATTATTTGTGATATGTGGCCCAGTGAAGTGTCATGTACCGTTTGACTGGTTCAGGTCAGGAGTGTTTGGCTCTGCATGCATTCTCCAATCACCGGCTATTCCCACCCAGGTGCAGTACCCCCCCCCTTATGCATCCCCACACATCAGTACCCCAAAGCACTGCCATGGGACGGTTGTGCAACTCACCAAGCAGCCAGGCACGTGGTCCGGCATGTCGCTCCATGTGATGGGGTAGCGTGGAATTACCCAGTAACATGGCATCATGTGTTGATCCAGGAAATCGGGAGCAGCAATGGGTGATGATCTTCCTGGAGTCACATACCATTTGCACATTGATGGAGTGGTATTGCTTGCGATTGCGGTACACCGCCTCTATGGCATGGGGGACTACCAATTCCACATGGGTGCAGTCGATGGCACCGACACAATTGGGTATCCCTGCCAGTGCATGGAAGCCTACTTTGGTTTTGGCTATCTCCTGGGCAGTCCGTGGTAGGGATACGTGGGTGCTTTTGTGCTTCAGCAGGGCATCCAGCACTTGGTTCAGCATGCATGAAAATAGTGGTTGTGAAATGCCATGCAGCTGGCCCACTGTGTGTTGGTAGGTGTCTGTGGCCAGGAAGTGTAGCACAGACACCACCTTTAGTAGTGGGGGGATGGCAGTGCGTATTCCTATGTGGCTGGCAATGTCGTTCTGTATCATGTCCACTATGGTGGTGATGGTGTCACGGTACAACCGTTACAGGGTGTGGATCTGCTCAGGGGTTAGGTTGAATGGGCTGGGTCTGGTGCGAGGGATTGGTGGCTGCCTACGAGGCGCTGGTGGTAATTGCTGGGCCTGTCTCACCCTCCCTATCCTCCTGCGTCTCCTCTGTGCAGCCTGTTCTTGATGCTGTAGTTGTTGCTGTTGTTGCTGTAGTTGTAGCAGTATAGGCATGTCCTCCAGTGCCATGATTGCAACTGCTAGTGGTAGCATTTTGGTGTAGGAAGGGGTGTGGTGTGTGGTGTGCTCCTTTTGTACTGGGCCACTCTACCTTGCCTACACCTGTGGGTGGGGGGGTGTTGTGGTGTGTGGGTGTGCTCAGTTTATACTGGCACAGCCTCCATTGACTCCACCTGTGGGGATTGTGTGCACCTGTGGCAGCTGCCTTGTATCCTGCTTGCTGTTTGCGGGTGGTCTGAGATGCCTGTATGGCCGGCATCATGCAGCCCGTGATTACCGGCTTCATGATGCCGGTATTTGCATGTATGCGTGGGTTGGGATTACCCCCCATTACCGGCATGCCGGTATTTGCTCCCTGAAGGGGTGCGTGTACCGTTGTTTAGTGTGCCGCTAATACCGGGTTTGCGGGTCGGAATGCAACGGGACGGTAAATGATGCCGGTATTACCACACCGCTATCGTTTTTGCCTTACTGGCATACCTCGTAATGAGGCCCATTGTGTCGTTGACTGGTGTCTGTCAGAGTGGCTTTGAAGGAGTGTGGAAATATGTGTTGGTGTAGCTGTGGTGTGTTAATGTTAGTGTTGTGTTTAGGGACATTTTGTGTAGACATTTGTCTTCAGTTGGTGTGCCTTCCATTGTGCAGCATATGTTGATTTGCACTTGCAGTGGAGATGTGCTGTTAGGATAGGGTATAGTATGTCAGGTGACTCTATGCCATGACACACATTCAGAGCTCACAGCCTCTAGTCGGTTTCCTGTGACCGCCCTTCTGACTGCCCACTGACACCTCAAAGACTCTGCAACTGTAGCGCCCCTCAGTCTTACGTGGGATTCTGGTACAATGCCGCTGGATGGATCTGCTCCATAAACAACTGACAAAGCCAACCATGCACCACATCATAACCACAGCATTCCCATCAAAATGTGCATTTTGTATTTAACACCTATCATATTTTTGGGCGATGTCACTGGCCCAATGGGCATTACATTGCACCATTGGTTGCTAAATGACACTAGCTCCCAATACATTGCTTTGGTACGACGGAAATGGGCAACAAACAAGTACATTTGATACTTTAGCCTCCGCTCACCCCACCAATACCCCCTCTTCCCACGTGAAGTTACGGTCTAGTTGACCCTCTGATCGTGATGTGTAACCCCCTCGGCTCTCTTACTTTCCAGCTCACTGTCACCGCTTAATTTCTCTCCTGCCGTTCTCTCCTCCCCACAGTGATCTGAATAGGTGTGAAGTGGCGTACAAGAAACCCACATACATACATACATGTGTATAATTACGACACCTGCGGAAAGTCCATTCAGCAGCTCTGCAGCATATAAGTGCACTCACTGACTCACCTTAGCTGCAACCTGCAGCACACCATTACTTTCGTTTTCAAACGCGGTCCTTGGCACTGCGCTCTCTCCTGAATGGCATTTATAGCGAGCCAATGTCGCCAAGATGTATGTATCTGATACCCAGGGCTTTAAGTGGGCCGGGGCAAGCCGGACCCAAGCCCCGGCAGTCTGTGAGATTGGCTCCCTAGCCGGGACCCTGGCGGGGCTCACCCCAACTAGTCCCAGCCACGTGGACCTCTCAGGCAGCTGTTTAGCCGAGCGCTGCACGGGTACACGACTGCCTGTATGTGTCAGCATTTCAGATTAGAAAAAAGCAAAGGCATCGCCTTTTCTAATCCGAAATGCTGACACCTGTCAGCCATGTAACCGAGCAGTCCTTCAGCTGAACCTGCTGCGTGATGCCTCTTTATTCATAAACAGGAGGAGGGCTGGGTTGGCAAGCCCCTCCTTTTGTTTCTGAGTAAAGAGCTAACATGCAGCAGGAAGCCCATTAACCATGCTTGTTTAGCGGGCTTCCATAGCTTTACATCGTGTTCACATTTCTGCTCCTTCTTAGGAATGTGACATTTATAAGAAGAAAATGAGAAACACTGGCCCGGCCTGGGAAAGCAGCCACGGGAAGTCCCCCTCCCCCAACTGCCATCTGCAGAGCAGAGAGATGGCTCTTTGGGAGTACGTGATCGTTTCCTGCAGGAGTGTAACATAGAACAGGGAAGGGAGCTAGGGAGCTACAAGGAGGAGGGGGAGGGGGAGTGGGAGAGGAGGCAGGGCTAGAAAGGGAAAGAGAGGGGGAATGGGAAGAGGACGAGTATGATTCTGATGGGCTGCAGAGAGGAAAGGAGAGACGGGGAAGCAGGAAAGACAGAGGGTTGGGGAAGAGGGAGTGAGGCTGGAGGGTGAGGAGGAGATGAGGAGGCTGGAAGGGGATCAGCTGAAATTGACAGGGGGGAGGAGGCTAGCACAAGAGCCTGAGACGTTTTAGGGATGAAGAAGTGTTGCCAGACTACGACCAAAGAACAGACAGAAAAAGAGGCAACTTCAAATTGTTAAATACACTATACATTCATCAATACAAAATACTTTATACATAATACGTTTCTCCAATTACACACTAAGATTCAGCAGCAATAAGATTGATGTAATTAGTAGCAGCACTAACTAATATCTAATTTCCTCCCAAAATCCTCAACCATATTTTTTTAATATACAAAGAATTAATCATAAACATAACGACCAAACGTTGAGTGTCTAAGATTGTGCAACACATGACATTTTATTAATAAATGCTCTAATGCCTCAATCTAACCTATGTGGTTACACTCTACAAATCCTAAATTCACACTAAATTTTTGATCTACTTAAAATTGAATTTGTGCTAAGTACATTTTATCTAGCCCGCATAAAAGATTGTCTAAGAGTCCTTGGCACTAGTTTAATTAAATAGGCTTCGGACCACAGTTCTTTTTTTTCCCGCTCAGCTCTCAAATCTTGTAGCATACAGTGAATCTTTTGTATTACACCACCAAGGTCCTAGAAAGAATTTCTTACTGCAAGAGGACTATTACTCAAAGATGGTCTAGTCATATTTATTGCCCTCAAAATCTCCCAGCTAGTTACCCATAACACAAACACGCTTGCAGATTTGACGTCTACACAACGCTGGAAAAACTAGAGAAACCCATAACAAGGATTTACAAAAAAAAGTTGGAAATTCAACACAGACAAATTAAGCGTTTTAATTAACCACAAGGCATGAGAAAAAAAAGTCCTTAGAGAAATACTACTGCTGATGAGCTGTAGTTGGCGAAACACGTGTCAAGGAATACTGAAGGAAACTTTGAGGAATACTTATGGAAACTCTAATTGACGAACCTTTAAGAGTGCTTTAATTTGAGGAATGCTCAAGGAAGAATTAATATGTAGAGGAATACTTAAGGGCGCTTTCATTTGAAGAGTGCTCAAGGAGAATTTGATCCATAATTTAAACATTTTAAGCACTCTTAAGGATAATTTCATTTACAATGTCATATCTCAAGAATTGACTTTTTGAGATAAAATCTTGAAGAGCTATTGTATTCAATTTGGAAACTTTCAAGCAAAGGAATATGAACACAGGTTCTATAAATAGGAACCTGGAGAAATTTGTCAAGAATTGAATGTTAAGTTCTTGGAACATGAATTTGGTGTTAGAACCTATTCAATAAATATAATTTTCATCGTTTATTGCTGCAACAGTTCTTCAAGTGTTGCTCTTTTTGTTATTATGATTCTAACTGGCCAGATGCAGCTAGATTTCTTTAGAGGACATATTCATAGCTCTACACTCACACGCTTTTGGTGGGTGTCACCCGCCTTGTAAAGGGCTGACTCACCCGCCAAGCCTCCTACATGCCCATTCATTCCAATGGGCGTCTCACCTGCCAAAAACAAAATCGGGTGATTTCACCCGCCTTTGGGACACAAATGGTTGAGAGCTATGCATATTTGTGACAACAATTCTATCAATCATTAACTATTTGGGGAGTTAGCGCTTTGAGGCAACGAACATCTGCTTATTTATCTTTTCGCCATAACACAAACATGTTGATGTATTTTCTTCTAAAAGTAACGTCAAAGAGAGAGCTAGTGAGTGAGGAGGAGGATCTGAACAAAAAGTACGTGAGTGGCAAGTTGATGGTACTGAGGGGTAAGGGGGTGCTGCTGAGGTTAGAATGTCCATGTAAGACTGCCTCTGGCCTGTAGATCCCTCAAGAGTTTGCACTGAAATGGGCATTGGGGCGACAACGCAAGATAACAGCCTGAACTCGAGTATCCAGAACTGAAGTAAAACAGGAAGAACCTAAAGCATCAATCATTGGCAAAGCCAAAAGAACTAGCCTTCTAAACGCAAAGGATTCACAGAGCATTTTCCAAAGGGGTTTTGCCAATATAAAACGTTTCTGTGAATTAGGCCCAGAGGGTATATTTTACCCTGCTAGGCAGATAAAAATCAAATCCTATCCTCTGTATTTGCTAAGCCAGAGTTCTTAGTTTTTCCAATGCTTGCTTTCTTTTACTTTCATGGACATTCAGAAAGGCAGTATTTCAAAGCTATGAATAAACCCAATTCCAACTGCGTTACGATCTAGTCCGGTTAGTGTTCCCGTGATAGTCCATCCCCGCGCCTCACTCATCAAGGATTCTCAGGCAGTACTTTCAGCATGACTTAATCCAACAAGTAATGGAAGAATAACATGCATGTTTTAGCCATCACTGAGCACCAGAGTTATCTAGTTGTCATTGAGAGGTGCACACAGCCCACTGCAACCCCACTAGGAAGACGCACTATCACCACCTGTGTAACTCTTGTCACTCACATGGTCCCATTAATTTGTAGTATCTCAAAGGATGTTCTAAGCATGTGTGCATAAGAGTGCTACCTTGCAGTGGCACCCTACTGCACGGGTCAGCAACCTTTGGCTCTACAGAAGTTTAGGACTACAAATCCACCAGTCGTAGCCATCCTAGCCAATGGGGAGGGATCATGGGAGTAGTAGTCCGAAACAGCTGGAGAGCCATAGGTTGCAGACCCCAACCCTACTGTGAAGATTTCTCTTTTGGCAATTTTCCCTCCATATTCTATGAACCCTCAAACGTTGTGCCTTTGTTTTTGAGCCTGTCCTGACTTTCCCCTTGCCTTTTGCTCATTTTGTTAAGGGGAAACTGATCATCCTTCAGGCTATCAGTACTGATGTTTTCCATTTGTCTTTCTGGTAACGTTTTCACAGTGTACGCAGATTTTACAATGCTCTGCAGTTGGGGTACATGTGCATCACCTAAGTCTTTTACACTTGGGAGTTTTATATGTGCCTAAAGACAAGCTGGTGGAACCAGATCCATTTTTACCATTTCGGCATTATATTTAGCATACACATTCATGTTTACCACATATGGCTGCTAAGCATGCCTAGTGCCCTAACATTTCCATAAGATCTTCGCTTGTTCATTGGCCATATTGTTGTTTGGCCTTCTTCCTGCATTCTCGGGTCAGGACATCCCTTATATGGTCATGCATTCACCCGGGAAAGCTGCAGCTTTCATGGGCTAGTGGGGGGGGGTATGTCTATGTGTGTGTGTGTGTGTGTGTGTGTGTGTGTGTGTGTGTATAAGTGTAACCCACAATAGTCCCTGATTGGACTACTGTTTGAAGGCTGCAGATCTTACCATTGGTGGGCTTGGACTTGCTTCCAGCCAGGATTTAGGATAAGAAGAGGTCTCCTGCAGCAATTTCTTCAGATAAGCATTGGAGCCAAGTATCTTGCATAGAAGAGTAGCCAACTGAAGATCTGTGGATGATTCCCAAAGAGGCCCAGCATCCCCTTCCTGCATTTGACCCAGAGAAGCCCTGGTGGACTACATGATCTGCAAATGCCCTGAGCAGTGCATCAAAACCTGGACTGGTGGGACAACCAGTCCAAACGCATACTCTATGATGCAGCTGCCCTGAGCCATAGACCATCCGGTGGACTGACCAGCTCTACGGTGGGCTATCTCGTTAGAATCAACACCGTTCCATGTTCGTTGCCAGATCGTCAGCGGTCTCCAGCTTGAGCAACAAGTTGCCTTCCTATTGAGTTTCAGCTCACCAGCTTCATGGGATCCAGCTCGGGAAGTTCTTTTCGACTGCGACTGGAAAGACGCCTGTCATCATTGCTGTGCGCTGACCGTCAATGGAACTCACTTCTCTGTTTCCTGTCAGGTGCCCAAAAGAGTCCTGCATCAGTGAATCCCGCTGGCCTTTGTATAGGAGGAGCCAAATACCCCTACCAGAAGCCCTGCCCCTATGTTGCCCATAATTTGGGAGCCGGAAATTGCGACATGCGCAGTACCAGTAAGGATGCCTATACCGCAAAGAATTCTCGAGACAAGGTATCCACTGTGAAAACCCTATATGCATTCACGAAGAAGTAATAGCCTTCTGGAAAATGTCCTGGAAGAAGTATGAAAATGAATGAGAAAGAAGTCTGGTTATGTCACCCGAAACAGAACTGACACCCCCAGAAAAGACACAAATGGAGAAAGAATATAGACATGTTATAGGATCTGAGGATGGGGTGTCGAAGTAAAGCAACATTTCGGGATCAAAATGACGATTGCCTGTGCGAAGAAACACTGAAGAAAATGTAAAGTCATTTTACAATTGTACAGATGCTGTAACGCAAGCAGACAAAGTAATCCTGAGGCTGGATATGTAGTGAATAGATTGCAGCGATACGCCAATGTATATACATAGGAATGTTTAGAATCTGGATGTTCCACGATGCACTTTAGCAAACTTGAACCCCATGAATGGAAAGGGCTTGATTTTGGCATAGTTAAAAATAGGTGATGGCGAAGGAGAACTCAAGAAAGGCTTGCTGGCCCAGCACCAAGAGTCGAGGCCACTGTGAGCTTGGTTGTCTGTCAAGAAGCTACATGAACGTGAGAAAGAATCAAACTTCTGTTTGAGGTGGAATGGAAAAACACTGAAGGTGCCAAGAGTTCATCATTTAATAGTATGTTATGGAACAAAAAGCTCGAAAACGTGGTCTCCAGTCACATGGTCAGTTGAAAATAAACTTTGGGTCAAGCTACACCGAAACCAGAAGATAGACCATGCCACACTCCCTTTTATTTTCAGGCACATTGAGCCTCTGCAAGGCCAAGTTCAAAGCCTAATTGAACGACAGACCGCAGGAGTGATGATAGATGTTGGGCTAATTGGGTGGGGACGCATGCCCAGGCCACCCCTCCTAGCACCTGGGGTACCAGCTTGCATGCTGCTAGCAAGTGGAATATTCCAGAAGGGTACGAGCGTGCTAACCAATTTTAGAGGGCCACGTACCAAAGAGCCCTATAGTTTGTGTAACCAATAGGGTCTCGAGTATTAGTATGGCACAGAACATGACTTGTACTTGGGATGGGCTTAGTTGTCCACCTGATCTAAGAGACTCAATCACACCCCGTCAGTATGGAACGTATACCTAGATGTTCCCTTTAAGCCTAACATATCCCCTGGTAAGTTTTTCATATTTGCCATGTAGGATGATGTCAGTAGTGACAAATCTTTAGTATAAGAATGTTCTTTTTTCATGAAATCTTTTGAGTGCGAGAAATCGAGTGAACGTCCGTTGATGTCCGTTGTGACTCTCTGTTTTAGATAATTGTGAATAAAACAGTACTGAGTTTTGCCAACTGCTTCAGTCGGTTTGATTATTGATGTCTGAGTAAGTTCTGCATCCCCATCCATCTCTAAGTATTGCTACCTCGTCTTAAAGGGCCCCAGGTCCCAGGGTTTGTGGTAGCAAAGGTTGTATGGTTAAAGACCCATCAACCCAGTAGGCTTTTAAGGGTCTTGGAATATCGGACGTCCTCCGCCATTTAGCTGGAGAACCGTGAGGCTTGCTGTGGATAGTGGCCGAAAAGTTCTTGCAAGACACTAGAGATAGGTGGGACAGGTCCCTCTTTCACGAAATCCACTCCTGATTTCCACAAGGAGCTGAGCGGACCGAAGGCGATGTTAGCCGGTTGAGGAGGAAACAATTCCGAGGGTCAGGAACTGAAAAGCGAATCGTGACTAGATTGAGAAAGGGTGCAAAAAATGAATGAGTATTGATAGGGGAAAATGATAATGGGAAGAAAGTAACAGAGGGTTGGTGGGGTATTTACTTAGTGACGAAGAGCGTCACATAGAGGTATACGACCAGAAGCATCACAGATAAGTCCAGAGTCCAACGTTCAAGGAATGTCTAGAAGAAATGATTTCAAAATCCAAGTGGATAAATAGACGACAAGCAGACAAGGGACCTCATTACGACCCTGCCGGTCCGGTACCAACGGTGCCGGTAGCTCACCGGCACCGTTCTTACCGGACTGGCAGAGTATAAATCTGGCAGATGCCTTTCTGCCCACCAGGTCTGACCTGGCGGGCCCAATGGCACCCGCTCGCAGACTTTGACGGAAGCACCGGCATTGTTGCACACAGTGCCAGTGCTTCCGTCCTATCCATTCCCATTGAGTCTTATGGGACACGAATGGGAATGGGGAGTTACTTTTTCCGGAGCCTGGCTTTGGGGAATTACCAGGACCGCCAGGGCTGTAATGCCTCAGTAATTCCCCAAAGCCAGGCGCTGGAAAAAACACAACTCTGGCGGCAGCCGTGCCATTTTTACCAGCAAAGCTACTTCCGGGGCCTTAATGCGGCCCAAAGTCTGCTAAAGGAAATCATTTACACTCCCATCGGAGTAAATTTAGGAGCAGGAATAGCAGCGAGGAGCGCTGAGAAGAGATATATGTTAAGGCGGGCCAGTGTGTATGTTTGCATATGTTCTATATTTTATGTATAGAGAAAGAGTGAGATGCCAAAGAGAGACAAATGATAGGTTGTGTTCAGAGGTTGAGAGTACATTATTTATTTAGTCATTGATGGTATCTACTGAATAGGTAGATTGAACTAAAGTAAGAAATAGAGGTTTGGAAGGGTGACGATTGGTGCACGCTCATATTTATTGTTTTTCTGAAAAAGTATTTTTGTGTAAAATAACGGTAAGTATTGACAGTTGACTGAGACTTGTCACAATGGGGGATGTTACTCCACTTATGCACCTATATAAGCAACAGCCAAAACACGCACCCAAGCTTAAGCAATATAGCGCAGAATGGGTTAAGGGCATGGCAGATAAAATGTTCATGTCGTGGCCACAAGGGGGATCATTGTCAAAAGCGGTTTTGCAACATATGACCACATACTTGTACGCTGCGTACACGGGAAAGAAATTGGAAAAAAGGTTAGCCAGCTTAGACCTTTGGAACATGTACCAGGAGGAACGGAAAGACCTGCTTCCTGGAGACTGGATGCTTAACCAGTGTAAAGAGGGGGGTGTTGCGCCTTCTGCTCCGCCTACCGTGCCTGAAGTAAATGGCGATAGTGCAAACGATGAAGGATTGTATTCATTAAGGGAATTAAAAGCAGCGACAGGATATAGTCATCGGATACATGAACCGCCTGCGTATAGCAGTGACGAGAACACAGAAAGAACTTCAGAAAAGGACGTGATCTCTAAAGTCTTACAGGACAAAGAGAAAAGTGAACGGCCAAGTGTGACCTTAGACATATAACGGGAAATTAAGAGATGGAAAGGAGAAAAAGACAAAGCTGACAAGATAGCGCTCATACAGAACAAATTGATCGGTGGCCAGATATTGCTCAAACCTGATAGGAAGAGCATCAAGGAAGTAAGGCATGGGGAAGATCAAGATGACTAGAGTAAAAAAGACAGGGAACAAGAAAAAAGATTGAAAGAAGATGAGTATAAAAGAAAGAGTAGACAAAGATGAGAACAGATGTATCAGGAAGAACAGTTAAGAAAGGAAGAAAGAGCAGAATAGCAAAGAAGACATGACAATAGACAAAGAGCAATCAAAGAACGAGATAGATTAGAAAAGAAGAGAGAAGAGGAGGAAGAACAGAAATTAAGAGATAAAAGAATGCAAAGACGAAGAGACACATAGGACAAATGAAGGAAGAAGAAAGGGTCAGAGAGGAAGCAAAAAAACAAAGGGCATTTGATGAGGAAATGGAACGAAAGAGAAGACAGGGGGCACGTGATATATGTATATATATATATATATATATTATTTTTTTTTTGTATTGGCTATTTTATGGTTATACAATGAAAAAAAAACGTTAAGCCCGTTGATACAACTCATAAAATCCAAAATCCTCATCAAATGTACAATTTCATTCAAATGCTGTGTAAAATTCAGGTCATTTCAGATAATGATCCTCCCATTCTTCCATTACTATATTCAATGTTCCAGCATCTTGAAGATTGCAACTAGCTCAGGTTTCTCACACAGAGTAATATGTTTGGGACACAAGGCCAGTTTATATGTTTGACGACCAGACACAGACTGATCTTTAGTTTTAGTTTCATAGTTAGGGAAACTCTTTGTAGGCTAAGGACAGAAAGGCCTTCATCCACCTCTTTTATTTTAATAATTACAGCTTTGTGTCCGTCCTTCATGTCTGACCCTTCACAGTGCATATGATTATAATTACAATGTAAAGATAGTTGATAATTGAGGAGGGTGAAGCAGATGACTTGTAGGAATGTGAGCACCAACTTCTTGAAATGAATCTTTTGTACGCAAAGGAGAAATATTGAAGTAATTGCAAAAAAGAAAAGTAATGATTATAAAAATAATGAGAGAGACATTGAAGTCTTTACAAATAATACAAATAAGGTCCCATCGGTGCACCATGTAAAGGAAATGATATGTGCCGGCATTTAATGCCATGGCCCTTGGCAACTGGGAAGTGTAGTGTAGGGTTGCCTTCGATGCACTGCCATTTGCACCATCCATAAGATGCATGGTGCGGGCTTCTTGGTGAGTGCCAACTGAATCACAGTGCTGCCCGGCAGTTCTCAAGGCAATGCAATGTTGACTTTAATCAATGGCACAGGAATTCTGATAATCGTGCACTTTAGTGCGGCGATTCAGGTGTAATTATTTTCCTGACACATAACCTATGATAGTCATGTTTTCATGGACCTCGAATTACTTCATTCTAGAGGCACATGAACTCTTATTGGAATATAATCTGGCACACCCCTTTGGATTGCTATTGTTCCATTTGAATTGTTTGCCAGCCACATGAGTTATGATAAGCAATATTTATTCTTTGTAGCACACATGATCTTTTTATCCAGTGTCAAAAACGCATGTTCTAGATTGCTCCTGGGCAGTGTTTGCCATTCAATTATTAACCACCGCTAAACCCCTTGTTTGTTCTAAGCATACAATGTTTTCTTTTGTTCATACATGCCTTTTTCTCTACACATGAGTGCTTTTGCGAGGTGGTGTTGCAGAACTTGAAAGAGGATTGGTTCATGAGCGCTGTTAGAGCAGTGCATAACATTTTTGGCAATAATACTGCAAGATGCACCATTTTATTGATGTGTAAAGAGTTGCACTGGTTGCAGAGGGGTCATTCCCTTCAGAGATGGTAGCTCACTAACTACGCATTACCACAAGGTTGCTTATCTAGACAGTTGCGCACATGGAAGTAACTTGCCCATGAAAGCCAACACTTCTGCAGCTGCGAACAATAATTAGAGGGTGCATTGGGGTGCACCACAGGCTGAATTGCCCCTTTGCTCACAAATGGCATCTGCAACTTTGGGCCATTATCCTCTGCTAACAGAAGGGTGTGCTGAAAGGAGAGTGTTTGGTGGGTGATGGGAATCTCTCTGGAAAATTGGCCCTTTACTGAGTGGGGAGTGCACCTACTCGATTGTTTTTGACATCCCCCGGTCCTTGGGCCATTGACTCCACCTGCTGCCAGGTTTTTCCCTGAGGCAAGAGGGGCGCACTGGCCCAGGGCGTGGTATTTGGTAGGGGCTGCGTGTAGAGTTGCCACCCATCCGGATTTAGAGCAGACTGACTGTATTTTTAGATCTGTGTCCTGTTGCCTGGTTTGCAGACAAAACAATCTGGATGTCCCAGATGTCCTGGGATTGACTGAACAGTAGTTGCTTTGCTTGTTTATTGTACAAGCCTATTTTATATTAACTTTATTGATCACTATCATCTGTAATGGTGCAAATATTTCCCTTCTATGTTCTCTAAACCCCAAGCACAGACACACCCCCCACTCACCAACACCCTCTCACACTCACCAGTTCCCCCATCACAACTTACACTCCCAAACCTCTCACTCTGCCAGTCATGCGTATACTCACGTGCTCTGTCACACTGCCAAGCCACAAATCACATTCCCTCATACCTGCTACACTCCCAATCGTGCTCTCAACTGACACCTTATGCTATTCAGTTCCTCCAGCAGTCTGCAGTCCTTCATTTTTTCTCATTCCTTCTCCATCTCGCAACGCTTCTCTCCGTTTATCGCGGTCTTTCCCCATCCTTTCTGTTAATCTGAAGCTTGCTCCCTCCTTCTTTCCCACCGTTCTCTCTCTTTCTGGCCCATCGCTCACCTTCTGGCCCAGCACTCTCCCTTTGGCACATTGCTTGCTCTCTGGTTTCCGACCCACCACACCCACCGCTGGCCCACTGCTACCTATCTAACCCACTCCCTCTCTGCTTTCAGGCCCACTGCTCTTCCCATATGGGGACTAGTTATTACTTTTCTTTAAGATGCAGATATTTGTTATTTAATTGCCATTTTTGCAAAAACTGCTGCTTTTGTGTGTGTGTTTTTAAAAATGTCTGATTTTGCGCTGTTTTAAACGATTGACAAATCTGTAAACGCTGGGGCTCTGATGATGGTGTAAGGGAGCAATTTATCTATAATATTAGTGCATGCTCTGCTTAACAAGTGCAGCCATAGGCCAGTTTCTGTGTAAGACTGGGAGGAACTGGCAGAATTCAGACGCAAGTCAGTAAACCCGGCACAGCCTCTTATCTCACCTGACACAATAATAGAAATCTTGTGGAAAAAGAATTCTGACTGGATTTTATGACTAGCCTTTGCCTCTAAAAGGCCAGCAGGGATTGGGGAGAGCCAATCGGAATGCTAGATAGGCCTAAACTCGGTTTTAAACTTTTCTGCTCAAAGTTGGGTGGGCAATAACGGGAAAGTTTCTTAAAAGTTGCACCAACCATTCTGTAATTGATGTGCACTTTATTAAATGGTTAAAGAAGCACTCTCACCTTTTCTCCCCATAAGGTTCTTTTGGAATGTTGGCTTGGTGGGTTAATGTGCCTGCTGCAGTGATTTATGTGAAGCCTGCAGCTAGAGCGCTGCAGCAGGTTCTTAACCCAACGAGTTATTCCAAGGATTCACTGCCTTGCAAAGCTTAAAACAATTCTAACAGAAATGTTTTTACAGCTGCTTTTAAAACAACATTTTCAGAAATGAAATGATCAGTGCCATCTATTGATTTGGGAAACGGGGCAGTGGATAAATACACACCTTGTTGAAATGTGAACAGCTTGACAGTTACTGGATCCAATTTTGTGAGAACCAGCTCAGCTTTTCATCTTAGGTCAAACAATGTATGGTATACAATTTTAGTGAAATGTCATTTCAGCCTTACATAATTATTTATTTTAATAATGCAGATTCCTATTTAAAAAACGAATATAGGTACAAAGCTCCAAGTATGACATATTGTTCTCTTCTCTTAATATTTTACTCGTTTTCTATGAAAGGGGACGTGTCAAGGGGGTGGGGCTTCTACGGCGTGGGTGGGGTTTCAAATCGGGTTTTGACCTGGTGGCAGGGAAGGCGTCAGTCGAATGGAAGTGGGTCGCGCCCCGTGTTGGCGCGCAGGCGCTTGTTAGTTATTTACCCTGGGCATACCATTGTCTACAAACTATCCCGCCAATTAAGGCAAGCGGGTCCTGGCCAGCCCAAGGACTGCTTTAAGGTTTCCTGCATTAAGCAGTTCGGTACCTGGGCACCAGAGGGCACTGCTGCTTTACTTCACCCTTAGCCTTGCCTGGTATTCTGCAAGCGCATACAGACAGATCTTCGCTGTCGCCTCTCAAAAGCGCCCCCAACCACTGTTTCTGATATTTACTGTCATTAGTTTTAGCTCTTGCATGTAGCATTTTCGAACTGAATTTGTTACTGCAAGGTGTGCAGGGGTATACATATTTGAACAGTAGTAAACGCCCGTGAAAACAATGCATTCGTTTGATTATTTTCCGGGGTCATGCAGAGTGTCTGGGTAGAGGGGCGTCTTGATGGGTCCCGCAGCAACCAAACAGGGCGTCTAAGAGTCTGGCATCCCATCCTGCCTTCAATTTCAGGCCGAAGGTGAAAGCTCATGACCTCCTGGCCCCTGAGTCCTCGGAATGTAGGGGTCATTGCCTCTTGCATTCCTCACTTTTGAGACTCAAGCTACGGGGAGGATGCTGATGACACGGACGGATTTACCCGCTCCATTTATGTGCGCGTCCCCCTTCAGTTCAGAGACGGCATTCCAAATGTCAGGCTGGGTCTCTTAGTCATTAACGGCAAAAATATCGCCGTTTACTCCCACTTTTACCAGCCATTCCAAAGAGATCCGGCTATGTGACATGCCTCGCAGATATATCCGCAAACTCTGGGCAAGTCCTGTCGGTCTTACACTGGTGCAGGGGCAGGACCTACTATAGGGCCCGATTCATGGAAATGTGCGCATACATTTCACAAGGGCTGCGTGCTGAGAAGGACACTGCGTGAGCCTGCACGCAAAGAAAAACTGCATGCCCCGTGTATTCATGCCCCCGTATTTGCAAGTTGCTGCTGGAAGGCCCCCGACACGCCCACACGCAAAGGAAAAACTGCCAGATAAGCAACCTTTGCGCGCTCCCCCGGGTGCGAATACACGCACCTTTCAAACAGTTTGTGGGGTTCCCCGCAAGCAGACCCGCATCTCGGGGACCCTATGCAGGGTTCCCCATACCCATAACTGTTACCGGCACCCGGCAACCTGCGTATGGAAAATTGTAACTCGGTCTAAACTTGAAAAATCTGCGTGCGAACCCCATAAACCGGTCCCGCATCGCGCTACACTTCTTACGCGCAGCCCTAAGCTACATCGGAACCTCGGTTGAGTACATTCACCCCAAAATACAACATGCAACCCCACCTCTGCGCTACATATCCTACGCGCAAGTGTACTTACGCCTGCCTTCGGGCAGATGTTCTGGAGGACGTGCCTGGCCATTTCCCTGCCGAGAGGTTACGCAATCAAAAAAGGTTACGCAAATACACAAATACGTCTTGTGCCGCGCAATAGTGGGCATGCGAAGGACTGCCTGCAGGCTGTCCCTCGGAACGCCCCCTTTTTCGCATGTTCTTCCCCATTTTTGGTGTTCCGCCCCCTTCCCAGCCCTCTGTGCAGGCCACGCCCACGCTCTGCGTGGAGTCTTGCAAATTGGCCCTCGACGGCTCGCACAGACCTGCAGAGCTAGTGCGAACTCAACGCAAGTCGAGGAAAAGTACTGCACATTCGATTCCATGAATCGATGAAGGCGGATTTGCGCGCAGTTGCGCGTGCAAGTACCCTATTTTCCACACATATAATTCCATGAATCGGGCCCTAAATGTGCCTGACTGACTTTCAGTGGCGCAGTCCCTATATGCCACATGTGACTGACTTGGCACCCAGTCCTGACTTCCTTTCAGTACCACAGGTGCTGCACCCGATACGTGACTGACTCTGCCTTTCTTTATCACATATCCGGTTTCCTGACTTTCCCCAGTGCTGCCAGCCTTCCAGTGTGAAAGGCCTACTTGACGTGATCGATCTGCCCAAGTCACAGGCCAGTCGAGAAAGCCCCCAGTTTCCATATAGGCAGGTGGATCTCTGACCCGGCTCAAGCAGGGAGGACAGGGGGGGGCAGCCCCTGCCCCCCCCCCCAGAAAAGAGCCCTAGGTTGTGGTGTTAAACACCACTGGGAGTGGGGTGGAAGCAGATCAGGCAAGAGCAGGCTTTGACTGACCTATAGGGCAATAGGGCAATGCCCGAAGTGCCACACATGATTCTAGGATGGGCCCGTTTTCTTACCAATTAGGCCCATTTTTATGAGTTAATACACTCGTTTTAACCAATGTTATTAATCAAATATGTTTTTAAATGCATTATTTGCAACACATTTTACCAAAAACAACACCCCACTGGATAGTATACAAACATTCTGTTCTAGATAATAATGAATTGTATTGTGTGATTGTGGGCCACTTTTCTCATTGGTGCCTGGATGGATTTTATGCCCCCAGTCCGACCCTGATTAGAAGAGGGATTTCGCTCTAAATATGCAGCAGCAACTTCAGCGCGATTAGCATTCTCAGGGGCTGCACTGCAAGAGGCCCGGACAGAATTGTATTGCTTACCCTGGACAATGAATTATGCCCTACAGCCATGAAAACACAAATGACCAGGGAGGTGGAGGACCATTCACACCTCTAAGGAGGTAGTACAGTCGCTCAAGCAGGCTGCCTGCAACTATCTAGGAGGATCTTGTGTTGTGTTTGTTTTTAACTGCACTGTTCATCTTACCCACATTTCCAACATCTCATCTCAGTTACAAGGTAACTATTTTCTTAAACTTAAAATCACAAGTTGCTTTCTGTAAATTAAAGAATGCTTATTTTTTGTGGGACTATACCAGTTATTCCCATCATACTTAATAAAATGGTTAACTGTATTAAATAATAAATGACAGGTAATGTCGCTTGGACACAGATTTCTGCAGCAGGAGCATTAAGTGACTGAGGGCCCTTACAAATTACATTCAAGGTGTAAATTACGCTGCATTTACTAATTGAGAACAAGTGAAAAAATAAGGTTGGCAATAAGAAAAAAAATATTCTGTAGGGGAGTGTGTAGTAAAAGTCAAAAAGTGATAGATGCAAGGCTCTGAGTTAAACATTATCACGGGCATTGCTCTGGGCAGCCTTGCATGCCATAATCCTTTGGCATGTCTGTGCTATTACAGAAGGGGGTTACAGAAGGGGATAATCCATTAGATAATCCTCTACCTAAATACTGTCCTTCCCGAGCCCTCCACTCACCTACCTCCAACCTTCCGCGAGTGAGCTGGTTCTCCAAGCAAAGATTTGGAGGGAGATTGTTAGCCTCAGCTGGGGCCTCCCTCTGGAATAGCATCCATGACACCTCGTCTTGAGCTTGATCTCCTTAAATTCGGGAAACTCCTTCAGATATTCCTCTTCTCCCTCCCTCTACCCTGCTTACCTCTATCCCCCCACTCCTTTTCCACACATCTTGCTGACTGTGCGCCGGGTGTATCTCAGAGCCCTTGGCACCCCCGCCAGTCCTCTCGCACTTGCCTGCAGGCCTACACTTGCCTTATCATTCCTGAACTTGGTCAATGACCCATGAGAGTGGAATCCCTCAACACTTACCCCAGTTTTTGACTGACTGGGTGCACTTCGACTCCCCCGTGCACTTGTACCCCCCTCCTGTACCGTCTGTGCACTTGCACGATCTGAACGTACCATGCCTTGAAGATCGTCTATCTAGCTTGCCTGTCTCCCCTCCTTTCATGGTGGTGCCACAATGCACTTGGAAAAACTGCAGAATCGCTGTCAGACCTATTTGCTGTTATCTAAGCTGTTAATTGTATTATATGCACTTACTCTGCCTGTGCAGACTTGTACCGTTCAGAAATTCAAGGGCTCGGAATGACTGTTGGTTTTTACCCTTGTTCCCTCCCTCCTTGAGCGCTTTGAAACCCTTACATTGTGTATATGCGCGTTAAAAAATAATCATTACCATGCCATAACAAATTAGTCTTGGTTCTGCCTCCAAACGGTCAGTTCAATCTCAATTGCTAGGCCATATCCCCTCTGAACTGGAACACAAGCCACCTTAGGCATCTTTAGGCCTTGTTGTCTAGCAGTTTGTGCAGGGCTGCTCACATCAGTGGCAGGGTGAAGGCTGATGTGCAAACAATGGCCTGGAAGGCTAACCAAAGCAATTCCAGTGGTTATGATTTATTTATAGACTTACATCCATGCTTTTTTAGTTTTGGCTGTTCGGTTTAGGCCAGAACATATGCACTATGTTAAGGATTTCAATCAGGCGACACACACCTTGGTCTCGGCCTACTATGTAGCGCACAACTGAGATGCTTTTCTCCTTATTTTATGCAGATTCAATTTGAGATGGTACACAACTCGCATCACACCCTCTCTTCAAATACCCCAGGTCACTATGGGCCATGAACCAGGCTGGTTGGTAACAGGCAATATTTCGATTTTAAAATTCAAAATAAATCATACCATTTTTAATATGGGAGTGCAATCAACAAGGGTGGGATAATTACAATGAGGATGTAAGCAATACACTTGGTTTAACTTTCTATTGGAAGATATACAAAACACCAGGGAATAAGAGCACTTTTTGATTTAGGAAAGATAGCACCCAAGTTAGGATTTCCCACTGCAATGTTCCCTCAACCCACAAATAATTGAATTCTGAATGGATAGAAAGATACAGCAGGTAATCAGGAATAAGAGGCAAAAACAGAATCAAAATCCGACCTTCCCTCACCAAATAAGAGTGGAAAACAGATTTTAAACCCCTTGCAATGTTATGAAATGACACTCGGAAATAGACAATTAATTAATGTGCTGTTAAAACTTTAAGGTAAATACAATTTCTCACTAAAGCGACAATGCATAGACACTAACAATCACCAGCAATGGATTACCAAGAGCATACAATCGAAAACTGAGTGGAAAGTTTAAAATGGATTGCAGCCAAAGAACATGTGTAAAAGTTGCATTTCCTTTCAATTTCTGTGTAAATTCACCCAAACGGTTTCTAATAAAAACTGGTGAAATACTCTGATTTGGAGTGCGGTTCCTGGGCTGGGGGGTAGATATATATAAGTGTACGAGAGGTAATTCTTTCCATTATTTTGCTTCTAATTTCATGCTTTGGAGTCACACAAGTATTCAATTTTGGTTTATTGATTATGAAGAAAATGATAATGACCCTATATAGTATGAGCTAGGTTGCTTTGTAGCTGGTTTAGAGTGATGATTGATAATGATTTGTTCACAGTAATTTTGTGTTTAACATATGTAAAGGTGATTATTAATTGTGTGTATATGTGTAATTGCAGATTTCTTTTACTCCTGAAGAAGGGGAGTTTCCCAGAAACACGTAGAGTTGGAAATCACATTGCAGCATAAGAACACTGTGGTTGCTCTTTGTTTCATTTTGTTTTTTTACTATGGCCATATGTGAAAATCATTTATATTTATGTAAATTTTGAGGTTTAATTAACAAACATTGATGTTTTCTTTGTTCATGTATCTAATATTCAATTACATATCTTTTGAAAATGTAAGCATTGTATTGAGTGATTTTTTCAGCTTTAATGGTGTGCAGGGGACGGGAGTGTCTTTAAATTTAGACACTTTGGGCCTCATTACACGGAAGGCGGTAATGGTTAACGGCCACCGTTAATGGTAACGGTGACCGTTAACCATTACCGCCTTACTACGAGGTCCCTTAGCGGGTTGGTGCTTTAACGCCTGCTTTTTGCAGGCGTTAAAAACCAACCCGCTAAGGGACCTCGGAGCTAATTACGGCACCGCAAAATTGCGGTGCCGTAATTAGCGCCTTCCCCATTCCCATAGAGCCCTATGGGGCAGAAATGGGGAAGGGCAATGGCAGAAGGGGGATTTACCGCCCCACCAACCTTGGAATGGGGCGGTAAATCCCCTTTCCGCCAAGGCGGTGCCGGTAATTTACCGGCATGGTCCAGGGTGCTAATAGCACCCTGGATCACTGCCTTCCGTGTAATGAGGCCCTTGGTTTAGTTCATGTTTTATTCAGGCTCCAGTGTCAGGGCTTGTATTCCTCCCCAGCACCCTGAATCATTTGAAATTGTCTATGTAACTTTTTCACCTATGGGTAGATATATATCACAGGTATAACATAGAGGTGAAAATAGGTCTCTAGCTGGTGAATTGAGAGAGATTTGGAAGGTAGAGTGAGGTTAGTTTTTAGGAAAATATAGCAGTGAAAAAGTGAAAATCGGTTTTACAAGTGAAAGGCAAATTTTACTTAAACTATATTTAATGGCTAAGAAAAGAGGAATGCCACCCGTGAATATAAAAGTTACGCTGCAATTGTAACCCTTCGTGCAGTGTACCCCTTTTCTTTAGGGAAAATTAATTTATTTAAACATAATATCGCTAATAACTTATGATCTATGCAACACAGAAATGGAGAGAAAAGTGGCGCTAACGCTTGGAGATCAAGGGCAAGAACATAGAGAATTCTGACAGTTTTAACAAGTTACCAGGATAAGGATAGGATGGCTTAGAAAGTGGGATAAGGACAGATGCAAGACAAGGTAGTCTTTGGATTTCTATGGGGTAGGGAGTTAACTTGCAGTCCACTTTTAGTTTGATATTTTTGGACCGTCAATGGTTCTGGTCACTACACGGCAGCACGCTCGGCAAAGGACAGCTGGGCAAAATACAGCTAGGCAGGGTCGGGTCACTGGATGGTAATTCTGGTCACTGGATGGCACAGGTACCTCTAGATGCAGTTAGTGGGCCAGCAGTTAGTGGGCAGCAAGCCAGGCTGGTTCAGGATGCTTCCCCAAAGAATACCACAGTTTTGTCCCTTTCGTTATTTGGGATTTTAGTGGGATTTCGGAATTGAGGCCTTGCTGGGATAGGATCAGCAATGCTCAGGCCTTGTAGTTGGGATCTGGACTCAGCAGAATGAATGGAACAGGAACGCTGGCGCAGGAAAATCAGAAAGAGTGTCTGTGTAGAGTCTTGTCAGGGACTCTTATTTATAGTGCATACTGACATCATCAAAGTATATGGCTGGGCAGGCTTAGCTAAGCACACCTCTAACCCACAGGATTGGTCAGGGGTGCTAGTCTCCACCTCGCTCTCCACTGGTTGGATTTCAAAGCAGGAGGGCAGATTTGTGATGTGAGTAAGTTTTCAATGTTCAAAAACCTTCCACAGTTATTTTAGCCAAAATCCGATTTTGCCACAAACAGTGCATTTATACAGTTGAAATCTCTTAGCAAATTATATACACTGGTTACATATTTTATGTAGAGCGTAACACTCCAACTCTGCAATCCGTGAGACATTGTTTTGCCCTTCTAATACATTTTGGTAATTTTGAGTATGAACGATTCGGCCCAAAATTCTGTAACTTTATACGCATGTGTGGATTATCATAAGGGATGTAAGTATACAATTTCACATTGGCATCATGGATACTTTCTGTGTAATCCCTGATTCTTTGCTATTTCTATTCCCAAGGGGTCAGTGAATTCTACCATGTCTTAAATGAAAGCCCATAAAATCACTTTTAAACTGTGAAATGTTTACATTTTTACAAAGTCTTGCTGCAGAGATAAAAAGTCTTTACATTTTTATTCATAAATAGTCTTTGGAAGCAAATGGCAGTCCTTTGTCTGTCACTGGCCCATTTTTTCTTTCTTCAGCTGCCACCAACTGCCATTTCCTCCAGAGCAAGGTGGGGGTTTCCCATCTGAATTGAAGGTTTATTGCCCCTTTCCCACCTCACCCTTCCTTTTCCTGGAAATTCCACTGTCAGTGGGTTCAGCCTAGACTAGATTTTGTCCAACCTAGTAATTATCAGTAGGGTGTTAGTATCTGCTGAGAGAGTCCCTCCTGTTGGTAGCATCCCCCCAAGCAGAAACCTATTTTTCTTTTGGAACTTGCACGATCCAGCCAATATAGTTTAACAGTTTTACTTTCTTATATTTGGTCCTGAATTAAACAAGCCAGAATAAAATAACCCATGTGTGTATTTTCCCCAGCAACAACCTCTTCTCATTGCTAGATAATGGCAGGCTTTCATTCAACAGTTTACTTTTTAAAATGGGCGTTTTTCTTCTTGAGTTTGCAAAGTCCATTTTACATGTGTGGTGAAAAGCTGCCATTTCTTTTTAAATTCGGTTTTGCATCTCCCTCTGGATTCCCACACTGTCTTGCAGCTATAGTTATTTCTTGTATGGAGTTTTGTTTGAAGCACAGATGTCTTGAAATTGACATGGCTCAGATAGCTGGAGCTTCTTTGAACTACTGAGCTTTGATACTTTGTGATGGAATTAACGCGTTTTCCCTGCGGAAAAGTGAAGCTCCTTGTTGATTTTTCTTAGTGTTGATTTGACAGGGCCTGTCATTCAGAAATTCTGCCTGGTTTTGCTGAAGTACAACGAGATATACTGGGCATGACAGGGCCTTATTAATAACAGTGGTCTAAGGAAGAAGAGATGGAAAAAGCATCAGAGCAGCATTTTTAAAGGTGAGAAAGTTTCCTTTTTAATGGGGATTTTAGGCTTTCAGCAAAGCAACGCTGCTTTTTCTCTCTATTTCTTTTGTACAGGTAAGAACACACTGGCATGCTCCCTCAGTGTGTTTCCTTGTTCTATCCTGCCCAATGTGTGCTTGGCAAGACGGTGCAGCCTTCTTTTTGTTGCTGCAAAATGCAGTTTTAAGGCCATGGTGCTCACAGGAGCCAGCACAACCATTTTGTTGTTTTTGCGCAAATGCAGCTGGGTTTTGGCGAAATTCTGTTCAGTTGGTTAATGTAGCCCACAACTGGAACGCAGGTATGATGGAGATGGGATGTGAGGTGAGGTGGGACACAAAGCCTGGGGGCGTGTTTAATCATTAACAAACTCATTGACTTCCCATTAGCATGTTAATACCTATGGCATTGCCACCAACAACCTGCCCCTCCTCTGACCTCTTTGAGAAAACTCTATCACAAAGCAACACAATAATCTGTGCTGTATAGGGTGTTATATCTATGCATTCTTTTGTGTGTTTTGTCATGCCTGCGCCATGGGCGCATACATTGGCGATCAATATGGACCTTATTTCCCATTTTCGAGACTTTGGTACTTTTCTATTTTTTCCAACAAACTTCACTTACCACAATGCACTTGGCTATAACCATCTATTCCTGGCTATTCGTATTGGTCATCATCGGAACTACAATCCCCAGAAGCCCTAGGGCTTTGCTCTGCTTCCACCAGCTCAGGAACAGAGAGGGAGGTGGCCGATTGTCTGCAGGTGTGCTTAGCCAGGTGCGACCAATTAGCCTGCCTCTGTGCTGGGCAGTATAAAAGCTGCTGCCTGCAAGGGCTCAGGCTCTTGCATTAAGAGTCCTTCCAGCACCTTTTCGCTTCGAGCTACGTATCTTTGTATGCGGTTCCTCTGCATAGCAGCCGATCAAGCTCATCTGCTACCTTCAGTCCTTGGCTTCCAGGATCCAGCCTTGCAGCCGATCACGCTCCGCTGCTACCTTCCGTCCTTGCCTTCCAGGTTCCAGCCTTGCAGCCGATCACGCTCCGCTGCTACCTTCCGCCATTGCCTTCCAGGCTCCAGCCAAGCGGCCGATCATGCTCCGCTGCTACCTTCTGTCCTTGCCTTTCAGGCTCCTGCCTTGCAGCCGATCACGCTCCGCTGCTACCTTCCGCCATTGCCTTCCAGCCGATCACGCTCCGCTGCTACCTTCTGTCCTTGCCTTTCAGGCTCCTGCCTTGCAGCCGATCACGCTCCGCTGCTACCTTCCGTCCTTGCCTTCCAGGTTCCAGCCTTGCAGCCGATCACGCTCCGCTGCTACCTTCCGCCATTGCCTTCCAGGCTCCAGCCAAGCAGCCGATCACGCTCCGCTGCTACCTTCCGTCCTTGCCTTTCAGGCTCCTGCCTTGCAGCCGATCACGCTCCGCTGCTACCTTCCGCCATTGCCTTCCAGACTCCTGCCAAGCAGCCGATCACGCTCTGCTGCTACCTTCTGCCATTGCGTTCCAGGCTCCTGCCTTGAAGCCGATCACGCTCCGCTGCTACCTTCCGCCCTTGCCTTCCAGGCTCCTGCCTTGCAGCCGATCACACTCCGCTGCTACCTTCCGCCATTGCCTCCCAGGCTCCTGCCTTACAGCAGATCACGCTCCTCTGCCTTCAACCTACAGTCTTCGTCTGCTGGGCTTCCAGTCTAGCAGCCTTCTACAGTCCTCCTGCACCCTTCTACAGTCAGCCGCCCTACTCCTCTGGGCTCACTCCTTGCTGCCCGGCCCTTCAGGGCCCCTTGCCGTGCAGCCTGCTTCACTCCGCTGCCCTAAGCCCTATCCCTCGGGGCTTCCTTCCTTACAGCCCTGCTCCTTTTGGGCTTGCCCATTGCTTCCCTGCTTTTCTGAGTTTCTACCTTGTACCCTACCATCCTCTGCTATCCACATCAGTTTACCTTCATTATTTACTTTAGTTATTACAGTTCCTCTGTTTCCTGACTGCTGCTCCCTTGCTTTCTTCCTTGTTTTCAACCCTCAGTTCTTTCTCCCTATCCAATCCTGTTATACGGGTTTCTCTTCATTTCCTTCTGCTAATTTGTTATTCGACTTCTTTTTCCCTGGATTTATCTGTTAGTGTCATCTCTTGTACTGTTTGTAGACCCCTTGTACAGAGCTTGTCTGTTGGCTTCCGTCAGGCAACCTCTGCCCCTTCCCTTGTCTAGTTTCTACGTTACAGACACCCATAGCTGTTGTTCCAAGCTATGAGCAAACAGCGTGGACCTCTGTTATAGCAAACTGTGCAGAAGGTTAGAGTTTTCCTAAGGTTCGTGGAATACTCTTTTCCTATATCTGCATACACCCCAAGAGGGAATCCATTCTGTACCTTTTTTCTTACTACACTTGCCTACTCTTTGTTCTCCTTTCTTTCAGCTGTGTGTGTACTTATCTGTCCACTTTACTTTGGCACAACCACCGAAACCCTTCCTGGGTGTCCTGTGCCACTCTTAATAGAGTGCCATCCTTGACAGTTTTAATGACTTAAATGTCTCAGTATTTGAGCTCTTTGTGTAATAGAAACCTCTCCCAACAATATGTGACTGTAGCCTTTTTTCATTTATAAGGAATATACATGTTGTGCATCTGTTTCTGTGCATCTGCAGTGTACTCATGTCCAAAACTAGCTATCACAAAGCCAACAGAAGTGGCTCGTGTATCAGTATTAGACAGAAATTTACCAGGCAGTGCCATCATGTGCCCAGGAACTCGCACCAGTTTCCATCTGTTCCCATTTCATGATGAGCTTGTACCTTTATGGCAGTGCCTGGCAAACCCCTATCCCATGACCACTCAACGGCCAGGCTGTTGGCTTTGCCAATGCATGTTGTTGGTTTCAGTAAGTGAATGTGTATACGCCCAGATCTGGGTGCCTTGCTTACTATGTCAAGTGAATAAAGCTGCACCTCACTGTTAGCCTAACAAGGCCCTAGCTGAGCACGTCAAGGCTAGGATGACAAGTGTGGCCCGGTTTCAGATCTTTTTCTCATGTGTACTCATGTGTACTTCTCATGTGTAGTCACCAGTGGGGTTCTGACCATAATAGAACATATCTTTGTGGGGACGCCTAGCCTGCCCTGCCAGAACCTTTCATGATTCAACTGATAAGTAGTGACTTGATAACCTCATACTGTTTGTGTAACCATAAACATAGTTTGTGTGCAAACAGAATACATCATGTTTAATGTGCATCGTGTTTAAAAGGTATTATGTGCTGGGTGCTGGCTGTTAAGGCAGTGCTGTAAATGGACATTATTTACTGTGGGATCCCACCAGTGACAGGGAGGTGAGGGAGCGGGTCAGGAGGATTGTTCGGATCCGCCAATAAACATTTGCCTCCGAGAAGATTAATCATCAATACCTGGAAAATAACACGAGTGGTGCGCCTCCTATAATGTTTCTGGTAAAGTATAAAAGGAGCACATCTTTTAATACTCAAAAAAATATTTAAATATTACCTTCACAGTGCAATCAGAGGTGGATTTAAAAGTCGGACAAGGGTCAAGTGCTCATTGGGCCCCCCAGCTGTGCCTCCCTACACTGAAAAACAAACAGCCAAGGCTGCACATACCCTCCAAGGGAGCTCTTATCCTTTAATGGGTCTCAGCAGCAGATTGCATGCAAAAGGAAGTGATTGGAGATGGGGAAAATGTAAAGTAAACATTGATGTTGTATTTTGTTCTCTAAACTATGTAAGGTTTTAATAAGCTATTAAAGTGTGATTGTTGGGTTATTAGAAATTATGGGGCGCAGAACAAGCTGTGAGAAACAATGACCTTGTCATGCATTTAATTTCACTTTGTGTCTGCATGAGATTTTTTTGTAAATTCTCATTAATTTGTATACTGGAACTTGTAGGCGTCCATTCAGGATGGGGAAAATAAAACTACAATCATAGGGGCCATTCTCCAAGTCAATAGTAGTGTAAGAAGTGGCGCTAAAAGCATCTACTGCCACATTTTCAGTGCTGCATCCTTTTGTATGGTTTGGCAGGCAGAATGGATTTGTATGCTGGTGGAAAACCAATAGATTCCTCCGAAAACCGCCAGACTTTTACACCTGGTAAAAGCAGGCAGATTACAAAGGAGTCTATTGTAAATCGTTAATTGTTAGAGGGATTTACACTTTTCCAGACATTCAATGGAAAAGTGAAGAGCAAATGCAATTTTCCCAGTGTTTTACTATTTACTTTTCCAGGACTTGGTGGAAACAATTAAAATTGGATGGATGGGCCCTTTTGCAAACCTGTGCAAACAGGAGTGGTCCCCTTCATACAATTTAGGATTCACAACAAAATGACGCCCATACTCTTTTTTCATCAACACGTTTCTACAGTGATGTGTACATTGGGCCTCATTAGGAGTTTGCCGGTCCGGATACAATGGTACCTGTAAGCTTACTGGTACTGTTGTATCCGGACCGGCAAACTCCCAGATGTGCTCGCAGGTGCCTTTCAATCTGCCAGGTTTGACCTGGCGGAATGAAAGGCACCCGTGAGCACAGAATGCCTGTAGCACATATGATTGGTTTTAGTGCTACAGGCATTCCCATTCCCATTGATGGGAATGGGGAATCACCCGATTCCGGCACCCGCGAAAGGGCAATTACCAGGTCCGAATACAGGCATGGCTACTTCCAAACGTGTAATGAGGCCCATTTTCTTGTTGATTTATAATGCCACTTGTGCATTTTTGAAGTAATTTGTATAACATTGAGCATTATTTAATGTATGCAAAACAAAACTGCAACACAAACTTGCACCAACTTGAGCTGGGAAGATGCGTGGTCAAGTACATAAATTTAATACTCTGCTCAAATTCTGGCTTTACCACTTATGTTCCTGGGCAAATCATTTAATCTGTGCCTTACCTGCCAAAATTAGGCGCCCCTAGAAGTGTTTCAGTTTGCAGTAGCATCTTGTTGAGAAGGAGCCAAGTGCCTCTACCGGAAGTTCCACCCCCACTCGGAAATTGCAACATGCGCTCCACCACTGATGGTACCTATACCCCGAAGAGTCTTTGAAACAAGGTATCCATTGAGAAAGCCCTATGTGATGTACCCGTGAAGAAATGACGGTCTTCTGACGGAAGTTCCGGAAGAAGTGTGAAGATGAACGAAAGAGAAGACTGGCGACATCACATGAAGCACAAAAGACGCACCCAGAAGAGATGCCAATGAAGAGAGAACATAGACTTTATAGAATCTGATGTTGAAGTATAGAATTGAGCAACATTTTATGAGCAAGATTAAGATTGCACGTGCGGAAAGCACTGAAGAAAATGCAAATCCGCTTTATAATTGTACAGATGCAGTAACGCAAGTAGAGGAAGTAATCATAAGGCTGGCTATATTTAGTGAATAGACTGCAGGCAGTGCCGCCAATATATACATATAAATGTGTGCATAGAATTTGGATGTTCCACGACACATTTTAGCAAACTAAGACCCCATGAATCGAAGGGCTGGAACTGTAACGTAGTTGCAGAAAACAGCTGACAGTGAAGGAAGATTCATGAAGGTTTGCCTGGGCCAGTGTCAAGAGTTGGGGCCGCCAAGAACTTGGTTATCTATTCGAGGAGATACAATGAACATGAGAAGTAAGAAGAGCTCCTGTTGAGGTATAGTGGAAAAACACTAGAAGTGCCAGGTTTTATTCATTTAATAGTATTAAATACAACGAAGGAGCTCAAAACACGGTCTTCTGTCACATGGTCAGTCGAAAATAGACTTTGGGCAAGCAACATGGATACCAGAAGATAAGGCCATGCTCACACTCCCTTTTATTCTCAGGCACAGCGATCCTTTGCTAGGCTGAGTTCAAAGAGCTAATTGAATGGCAGACAGCAGGAGTGATGATCGATGTTGGGCTAATTGGGTGGGGAGGCTTGGTCAGGCCAACCCCTCGGGTACCAGTTTGCGTGCTGCTAGCGAGTGGAATATTCCAGAAGAATTGTAGAGGGCCATGTTGCAGGGGGCCCTATAGTTTGAAAGCCTATGAAACATTGTGTATATTCATGACGCGGAAGATGACTTGCACTGGGCGTGGGCACAGCTGTCCACCTCACCTTAGAGACCCAATCATGATCCCATACCCCATAGAAAGTATTCTTAGATGTTCCCTTTAAGCCTACCACAATCCAGCTTAGGTTTTCTTATTATGCCACGTAGTATGACGTCAGTGACGATTAATTCTTAGTATAAAGTTGTGTTTTTTCATACAATACGTTGAGAATACTTGTGCGGTGTCCGTTGATGTCCGTTGTGCTCCCTGTTTTAGACAATTTCAATTAAATACAGTTATGTTTTGCCAACTTCTTGAGTCGGTCTTATTATTGATGTTAGAGTAAGATCTGCATCCCCATCCAACTCAGATATTGTTACCTCGTTTTAAAGGGCCTACGGGTTCAATCTAGTCCAAACAAGCCTCACTCGTGGTTTAATAGATCAGCAGCGCAGGGGTCAGGGACTGCCAAGGAGACACACACATATCTTTCTTTGGAAAAGATAAGGCTGCATTTATTGAACAAAATTGCGACATTCAACAGTAAATCAAAGCAAGCATGTCACACAAGGAGTCATCATGGACAATTGCATATTGTAAACAGTATGTACAAGACAATGACATATTGGCCCCTTCCCCCACCAGGCTACACCTGGAGCTATACCAGGGGGCCAGAAACCCCTCCACCTGCACCATCTGCCTCCAGATCCAGTGCCCCCTGCCCTGGCTGTCTCTCCTGCATGCTAGCACTCCCTCACACTGTCAACTCTATTAAAATGAGCTGCAAAAATAATACAATTTTGTGTTTCAAATTGTCATTTTGTAGGACATAAAATGTCCTATTCCTTGCTTTAGTATTCTGGAGGGGGGTCTGTCTTTCACAACAAGTTGGCAGGATCACAACCATATCCTCTGTGGCCTGCCACAGTGTTCAGGGAGGCCTTATTGAACGTACACAATCTGAGATTGAATAAGTACTGGGAGCTTCATTGCTCAGCCCTCACAGAGGAGGAGAAGGAGGCATCCTCGATTCTCTCCAGCCATGTCAAGAAGGCATAGTGGGGGCAGGTGGGAGTGGTGGTAGCTGGGAATGGTGGTCAGGGGGAGCTGATGGAAGGTGCCTGGGGTGAAAGGTGAAGGAGCAGTGGATGGAATAGAAAGAGGAGAGCAGATAGGAAGGTATGGGAAGATAAGGTAAATTGATGTTGCCACACTATGTGGCTTGCTTCTTGTTCTCTCTGTACTGTTTTCATAGCTCATGTATTGCATTATGCTGAAACAAGATACATAACGTTTGTTCTTAGGGCCAGGGCATGATCAATTGGGATTCACCTACCAGGCTCTTTTTCCGGAATCTGCAGTATACGGTTTTTATTTTTCATGCTTTGAAAATAGTTTTCTTCATGGAGAGGGGGCGTGTGGATAGAAGATGAAGTAAGGAGCAAATGGAAGGTCAAAGGAGTGTGGGAGCAAGGGAGCGGATGGAAGGGGAGAGCAGAAGGCGTTCGACTGGTTACTGTGGAGCATGAGATATCGGAAGGGGTGAGCGGATGGAGGGCGAGAGCTGATTTCCCACTTGAACAAGCGATCCTGTGCAAATCACTTTGTCAGGAAAAATATTTTAAAAAACATGGAACATTTGTCGCACTTGTGACAGCCATAAACTACTCCCACCCTAAGCTCCACCCCCATGCCTGCCTACCCAGAGCCCTCTGTCAATCTTGCGCCTGAAGCCGGTTGCCTTAAATCTGCCACTGAGTGCAATCCTTACAAGCATCTTGATCAGACATTCAAGTAGTCTTATGGGTAAGCGTTTTGCTCCTACTCCTAACAACCTGGATTTGAATCCAGGATTCTGCACCTTTTAAAGCAGAACAGATTAAACCAATTGAAGGGTGTGAATGGATTTTAGGGATCCAGGAAGACATTTTTTGCTGGATCACAGATATAGGAAATCTGGCTCAATGGGTTTAGAGTGCGCCTACACGCACCGCCAATGGCGAATGGGCCCCCTGATCACACATCTGGCCCACCCAGATGAAAATTCCCAGAGCAGGGCCTGAATAGTCCCATTACTCTGCACCAAGCTGCCTTCAATGCCCCCCTGCTCTTGCAACAGGGGTAGAAATAGAGGCCGCTCCTTCTCTGTGTTGGCCTCAGGAATGTGGAATTCATTGATTGCCACTTGAGCTCAGTTTTATTGTTGAGCACCGCATTTTTGGGAAACACCAGAAAAGACCTTTATTTTCACAGCAAAACGTTGCCTAAAAATCATTGCTTATATGCGGTTCTTCAAGGCCAAGAAGTCACTCTGTGGTGAAACTTTGCAACATAGTGTAGAGGGATGCAATGCCATTAAATGGATTAACCACGACCAAACCATTAAACACCAGCACAGAACGTTCCCAAACCATTCCCCTCGCCCTTCTCGCCCCTTCAATCATTTTCCTGACTTCCCTGCGTTCCCTGTCACAAATTACTTACGATGCTATTAGCTTCCTTATCACTTTATTCCTAAATGCCTGCTGGCTTACTAGCTAGGTCCTCACTTTATAATAACAACCAAGTAACAGAACAAGGCTTGACATGTTGGAGCAAGCATTTCTTTTTTCTACTGCAGAAGAAAGCCGCGTTCTTCTAGAACATGTCTGTCCTTGACTCCTGATTAATGGTTACACAGAGGAGCATGCGCCAGCCTGCGCTGCGTAGGAAGGAACACGTCTCTCTTTGCTGGCAATTGTCCCTTCGGGCGCCTGCCACTCATTAACTTCAGAAGTTTGGGCTGTGCCAACATTGGCGGCTCTGAGGGGAGGGATAGCTGAAGGGGGTGGTCACCACCCCGGTACACCACCCCACCCCTCCCCCCTATGTTTCATGGGGACTCTTGATTGCTTCATGTGGGCAGGCCATATGCCCAGAAGCGCAAGCGGTGTTTCAGATTTTTTGTTTCTGTACTTTTGATCTAGGTGGAAGCGGCTCTTGTTTCTTGGGACTACAGCAGAGAAAGGCATTTTGGTTAAAATGTTGTAGAGAGGCACCTCAGGGGAACAGACGGTGAGAGCTTGCGGTTAAACACAGTGGAGCTCATGTTCGCCATGCCGTAAAATCATTTATGCCAATGCCGTACGTGGTTTTCTGAGGCGGAGTGGTAACGCTTTGGGCCACGTAAAGCGTGAAAGCGAGTCGTATACGTCTCACGTTTAAACCGCATGAATATCCCACTGGCATCCTTTCTGTTTCTTTCAGCATCGGTCTGGACCAGAACGCAGCACTCATCGACGAACAGAGAAGAGAGGGGCCCCCAATCCCACTCCCAGAGGCCCCACAGCAATAAGCCCAGGCAAGGGAAACATGTTAAGGGCCAAAAAAAGAGGAATAACCCAGCCCCCGTGACTCCAGCCGCCGCCGATCGCATGCACTCCAGCTGCTCCCCCACCCCCCGCCCCCACCAAAGCTGCTGTTAATCCCTGACTGCTGTACACTCAAATGTCTCCACACACCCCAAGCCCCTGCTCCTGGTACCACCATGATCTACTGCCATCTCCAAGCTCCCTTGCTTGCCCCAGAGTTGCCACATCCTCTGCCTCGCCCTAAAACTACAGTCCACTAGCCATTCGCCAACAATTCTGTTCCACCGACTGGCAAATTACCACCTTTCGTACTGCAATTTTGGTGGGGGGTTTTTCACAGCAATAATTTCGTTTTTTAATGTAATTTCGCTTTTTGTTTGGTCCAAAACACACACAAAACCGACATTTCAGCAAAAAAACGAAATTTACCGGCCAAACAGCCTTTTCCTGCACAAAATGTAATTTTCCCAAAAACAAATTGTCCTAAAACCTGAAATTTCAGCCAGGAAAAGGCCCCACACTTCCAATTCCAATCCATGGGTGAAATTGGCAGATTGGGCGAAACTCGCCAGCAATCCGTCAATTTTTCAGCAGAACGGAATTAGCCGTTTTCGCCCAACCTTACTCCGGGGGTCAACACCATTGTCCTACTCCCTGCCAAACACTGAGCACACTCCAGGACCACTCCACAGCAATGCTGCTCGAAGCTCACAGATGACTACTGGAGGTCCTGGTGAAGACTGAATGCCTCGTGTGTCCCAGTCATTTGTAGATCCTGCAATGCCAGCGCAACAAAATCTGGAAGGCTATTGTGCAAAATCTAGATGCAGTAGCAACAACACCTCCCATAGTGTCTCAGATCCAGAAATGCTTGCAGTACCTGATGAGGCGTGCCTGGAAGCTGGTCCCAAAATACTGCAGGGATTGCCTGACCGCATGAGGTGGCCCACCACCACCGTTGGACCTGCAGCCCTGGGAGAAGTAGGCACCGGCTGCCATTGATGTGAGCTTCCTTAAGGGAAAAGGTAGAGCCCAGAGGCTGGAGCTAAGGGTAACTCCACTGCATGCATGGAACATGGCCATCCAACACCACTTGGGTAAAGTGTGTGAGTGTCCAAGACCAACAAATAACGATCATATAGCCACAAGACCCCAAGACATGTCCTTCTGTGACTCTCAATAGGTACATCTGACTTCAACCAGATACGCGCCCCCAAGACTTGTCCCTGATGCCAATGTGCATATGCCTGTGACCACATACCAATTCTGCCCATCTACACACGGGAAGATGATGAACACTTGAGAGGAAACATGTGCATGTGCACACCTTACCACAGACATCAACACACGCACATCAGACAGGCACACTGAACAATAGTTCTTTTCATGTAAGATGCCAGAAAGCTGGTGGTCAGCAGAAAACAGACATCAGTATACCTGAACCCATTCAAGACCGCACCAGGGACATTGAGTCACCACAGGAGCAAACCTCCCGTGCATATATGAATGTGTGCATGCCAACTTGTACATGCACCACCAGTGATTTCCATGTGCCTGGGTGTTGAGCACACACATGCACCAGCAAAAGGGGATATATCAGGTCCAACATGGACATATCACACAGTGCACTACTAATGACAGCAATGTACTGCCGTGGCTGCGTGGCTGTTGTCTAAATGCGTGTCCACCTGCATCAGTCACAAGTCTGCAGAATAAGATGTGGTTCTCTCCCAATGGAATAACAGAGATCGTCCAAGCCTCAACATGCTGGATGATACATCATGAACATAGCAGACCTTAGAATCAGATGCACTATGGACGTCGCATGCATGTGTGCGTTCAAGACATTATTATTGGTATTATTATGGTATTTATTGAGAACGGACCTAGCTTCGTGAAGCAACAGAGCACTTTACAGAGTTATACACCAATACAGCTACATAACGTAGCACTTTACAGAGGTGTACAACATTACAGATGCATAACGGAGCACGTATCCGTGGTAACAACAGAACATATATACAGCGGGGATAGGACACGGAGGAGGGGGGGGTACAGCTGTACCAGGTAGCGGGGAGGACAGAGGCAAGCTGCGTCTAGCAAGTCAGGTGCCACGAGGGGCGTTATGATGGATTAAGTGTTGATGAGGAGAGACTCCTTGAAGAGGTGGGTCTTGAGTACTTTTCTGAATTGTAGGAGCGTCGGGGCGAGTCTGATGACGATGGGGAGGAGGTTCCACAGCCTTGGGGAATAGGCAGAGAAGGCATCTTTTCTAGGCCTTTACTTTTTGCAGTGGCAGATTTCAAGTCTGCACGTGTCCTGGCTTCTGGTGGTGCACTGTCCGCCGGAGATGCTGAATCTCTCCGCGAGGTAGCTGGGTGACTTGAGGGCAACTACCTTATATATGATGCAGCAATACTTGAAGGTGATTTGTGCGTGCAGTGGGAGCCAGTGAAGGTCGATGAGGGCCAGGGTGATGTGGTCGTATCTGCATAGACCCTTGATGAGTGCGGTTGCGTGTAGGAAACTTCTCAGGGGCACAAGGGAGGATTACGGGAGGCCTTCGAGGAGTGCATTGCCCCCATCTAGGAGGGATACCACCAGTGCTTGAAAGGTGGACATGGCATGTTGTATCAGATGTGGTAGAAGGCAACGTCCATTGTGATGCTGGAAATGCATTGGAGGGACAGGGCCTCTCTGCCCTTGACCTGTAGTCCTTTTTCATTTGTGTTCTGTATTGTTCTCTGCCCAGGAGTCCATATGGGACTCCCGACAGTGCAGCTCTTCCTGTTTTTGGTTTGGTGTACAGACTCATGGGAACCCTTATGGCACCCATGGGTGGGGGTGCAACCCTGTGCCCGTAGTTTGTTTTTGGGCACCTGTGTGTGGCCCACAGAGTAGGGTATGGGCTGGTGGCAGCTCCATGCTGAATTTGACAGGTGCTCTGAGTATCCTCCATTTTGGGATACCCAGGCCCTGCCATTGGAATCAGTTGATTCCTGATAGGAAACAAGATGGCCCCTGTGGCCTCTTGCTTTCTATTGCCTGTTACCTTGTTTGCCCAAAGTCCTGGGAAGCCCTGACTCTGTCCCTTCCCCCCGACTGGCTGTTGGGTGGAAGTTCCATATATGGTGTTGTTGTGAAGTCCAGGTCAGACTGGCTGGAGCCTTCCCAGTGACTGTATGTTGTGGGTACACCCTGTGGGTGGGACCTGGGTGAATGGAGTGTGTGACGAATATGTATTCTGTGTTGTGGATGTCTAGTATCTGGTGTTTGACACAATGACTGAGACAGCCCTCCCCGAAACTGGTATGAATGCAGTGTGGAGTGTTGAATAGCTGGGTACCTGTCCCAATACACCAGAGGTCTTCAATCTGTGGGGCGCACCCCCCTTAGGGAGCGCGCCACCATGCCTGGGGGGGCGCGTGATGCCTGGCGCAGAAGAAGAGTAACGTTTTTTTTTTTCCCTGCACTGAACTGAGCATGTGCAATGGGAGCCACTGGCTCCCATGCACATGCTCAGCCAGTGGGATGTGCTGGGGGCGTGGCCATGAAACAGGAAGTAAACGCAGCGTGGATTCCCGCTTTCCTGCATTTGGATCGCGCGTCCAGGCTGCGTTATGGTGTCCTGTGTTCCTTGCTCCTGCTGCCGCCGCCCGTGAGAGGTAAGTGACCCTTTATTTACAACGCGGCTCCCCGTGGCAATCTGCCATGAGGGAGCCGCGTTATTAATACAGTACCGGTCCCCCCTACGCCTCTCTCCCCCCTGCGGCCCCCACATTAGGGGGCATGGAGGAGAGGAGGCAAGCGGGGAACCAAAACTGCTCTGCCGGTGCTGTATTAATAACGCAGCTCCCCCATGGGGGAGCTGCGTTATTAATACAGCACCGGCAGAGCAGTTTCGGTCCCCTGCTCGCCTCCTCTCCTCCATGGGGCATGGAGAAGAGGCGAGCAGGGGAGTGAAACTGCCCTGCCAGTGTTTTTTTACAACGCGGCTCCCCCATGGCAGATTGCTGGAGCCCAGCAGCAATCTGCCATGGGGGGAGCTGCGTTATTAATGCAGCACCGGTCCCCCAGGTGCCCCTCTCCCTCTGCAACCCCCACATTAGGGGGCATGGAGGAGAGGAGGCGAGCGGGGGACCAAAACCAACGTGGTGTTTGGCATTCACTCCTTCGTTAGGGGCACCATTCTACTCCAGCGCGCAATAACCGTTCGCAACTGAGTGCAATTTTGGAGTCCATGTTTATAGGGGGGGGCTGGGCCGGAGAAATCTTTCTTAGGGAGGGCTGGGGGTCAAAAAGTTTGAAGCCCACTGCAATACACATACATTGTGAGTGTCTGGAGAGAAGTGAATGGCCTGAATGCACTATGCACCTGATTGGATGCCTGCCTGCATGAATGCCCTTCTGACCGATTGGTTGCCTGAGTGTGACCCAGCAGAATGAATGGGAGATCAACTAGTATATCTGGGGGCCTCTCACTGCTAGAATTCATCTTCAGAAGCTGAAGAGAAACTGGAGTTGAAACTGAAGCTTAACCTTGAAGCCCTGCTGGAAGAAAAGTCTTGCTGTTGCTCTACTTCATCAATCTGAAAGCTGCTGTGTGTCCAAAGACTGACCCAGAGAGGACCTGGTAAGGCACCCTCTTCCCGAGCTACGAGGGACCATTGAGCACCAACTGATCTTTGTCAAAGCTCCCTGGTAGACAGACCTACGACAGGCTGCCGACAGGAGACAGGGACTGCCGCGGAATCCCAAAGAGAAGCGCCCGGACTGTTGTACGCCACCGTCGCCGGCCGGAGCCACTGTGCTCCCTTTGCCGAAGAACTTTTGATTCACGGACCCCCTCGTCCGCACAGCGGCCTGCCTTATCCCGCCGGAGAAGGCTAGGCCTTCGACCCTCCGAGAAGCATCCGCCGGTGGGTTTCCTGCCACCCAAAGACCACAGAGACGCCAACGTCTCGACGCCCTTGCTGGGCCACAGTTCTTCAAACTCTTTGCAGTCCAGAACTATCAACATCGAGGTGCCCCACACGCCTCTTCTTGCAGGACATTTACACTTCCCTGTCGACGAGCACCACTAGGAACAAAGCTGCCACTTCACCGCCGTAGTTCACCGTGTTCATCGCCGGACGTTCGACGACCCGTGGCTCCTGCCTTAAAGGGAGTGCACTCAAGAAGGGCTATTGATTTCCCGACAAGGAACTCTACAACACCAGGTTCTTTGGGATTGGTGAACTATTGGAAAGATTCTTGTGAACAATATATGGACTGGCAGAGGCGTTGCTAGGGGGGGTGGCTAAGGTGGCTGTAGCCCCTGGTCTTTTGGTTGTAGCCCCGGATATAATCTCAGGAGCTACAACCAAAAGGCTAGCTAGCCCCATAGTCCCGACAGTCCTGACATTAGCATAGCCCCAGATCTTTTCCAGACCTAGCAACACCCCTGTGTACTGGGCTTGTGATATATCTTTATTCTACAGGTTGCCCAGGTGGGGGGATCTCCACACGGAACTGTGGCTAACGGTAGAGGCCAGTATTCTGCCTATTGTTCTCATCATCTTGCTTCCCTCCTACATCTATTGTTGGTTTTCTTTACAAACTGATTTGTGTGACATTTAACTGTACAGTTGATGCACTTTAATGAGATCTAATAGTAATAGTGGTACCACGTAGAACTGTATATTTGCCATTGTAGATAACCGAGCACAAAGTGAGTTATTGTGATATTGTACATAACCTTGAACATTAATTATATAAAGACTGTGTTTTAACTAATACAGTGTGGGGACATTCGTTTGTGCGTGCTTGGGGACTACACTGTACCTAAGAACCAGCCTGTGTCACCTCCTGAGAAGCGAGGCCTTGATTGCTCGTCCATTGCTACCACAATAGAGAATCTTGGCTGGGGTCCTCTGTGCCTCTCCTCTACCATATAGAGAGCGGAAGTACAGACACCCCCTACCAGTCTTTACATCCATCCTGTCACATGACCCACAGGCACGGACCCAGTAAACAAGAATGCCCTGGAGTTGCACATACATGCCAAAACCTGTGTCTATACAAAATCCATGTGAGTACCCATGCGACATCAATTTCTAATAAGCATTGGCAATGCCAACAGTTTCGGCCTTAGTGTAGACATGGGAAAGGCACTTGCCACGCACAGTTGTAGTGGTACTAACTGGCCATTGATGGAAGTAGGTACAACATGGTGAGAGTACCAGGGCATCTAATAGCAGTGTCTGACAAAAGCTTAATACTTATAAACAAACCAAAACAGTTGGATTTGGCAATGCTTGTTTCTAACAGGACTTCAATGAAGGACACTAGAATGCTTATAAATCGATTGACTGAATACAGACCTAGTAAGACATTTATATTACACCAGTAGTGGATTTACAATTCCAATTAAGTCATTACCTCTCAGAAGACTGCTTTGAAAAAACACAGGCAGGCACTTTGAGTGCAAAGCTTGATGGTAAGGCAAGCTCATAGAGTTCCCATGAGGAACAGTTTGGGCAAGAGGCCGGGCAGGAATGGGTGGGAAGGGCTAGTCAATGGGTGGGCACATAACTAAACAACACCTACAGTCTGTGTGTTCCTTCTGCATATTCCATTCCTCCCTATCTGTACTCTAATGGAATGGTTTCAGCCTATAAGTGTTGCAAGCGACACCTAATCATCCAAACTAAAAATGAGGGCCCATGTTCCTCACACAGTGGTGATACACACAGTGTCCCAGCCCAACAGGCACAACCAATTCAATGTGCTGTGAATGCACTGTAGGATGGGACTACATGTGTGAAATGGCAGGACAACCATGCAACACACCCATGCCAACACCAATCCTTGCAAATGATTGAAAATCCTACTAGACCTGCAGGCGAGCGCCTCAGTTTACGTACTTTACCTAAGAAAAATGTGCTCGCCCTGTGGTGACGGGTGACACAATATTTAACAGTGTTTTTTGTAAAATGGTGCACGTCACCATAAGCCATACTTATATTTGGTAAAAACAAGGAGGTAGGAGCGGGCACCGCTCTTTTACTTTAAGTTCATATGATTGCCAGCACCTTTCCTTGTGCGATTAATGGCGTCCCCAAGTAACCCAGCATACACTATACTGGAAAGAATTCAGAACCGAAAAATGTGTCTGATGAAAAGCTTCCATCAGACCTTGCTTCGCCAAATTGTAGTGGAAACTACTGATGAATGCTTTGTTCTTACATATAATACTGTAAATCAAGAATAATTAGGATTCCATCTGTACAGATAGGCAATAGTCCTTTATAGTTTGTCTTGTGGCTTTTTTATTCTCAAAGTTCATTTTAGTTGAAGAAGCAGGATTGCAAAAATGTGCCAATGCATTTCGGACCTGTATACTGTCCTTCATCAGGGCGAATTCTACACTAGCAAGAAAAACAATACAAAAAACTAATTTAAGTTATTTGAAACAAGTTTTGTAAATACTCAACATGAGTGTGCCATAACTAAATTCAACATGCTATCATGCTGGATAAAGTACACTGTAATTTCTGTTAAGTACCTGCTATTAGTAGAATCTTTGCCGGGTGTCCTATGCGGAAGTATTCAACTCCCCAATATTCACACGATAGTGCCTGACATTAATTCTTATTCAGAACTCCAAGATGCAATGTTAATATTCCCATGGGATCTTAGTGAGAAATGTCTTAGAGTCTCTCCCTCTGCAAAATATATGAATGGACAATGTGTAACAAGCGTTTTCACTAGCACACGGATTAAGTCATGTAGAACAAATTGTGTTTGTCTACTTCAAAATAAATAAGCTCTTGTGCGTACCTGGTCCCAAAGAATATCGTTTCAATTATTATGCGGATTCATGTAAATGCTTGAAAATCCTACCAGACCTGCAGGCGAGCGCCTCAGTTTACGTACTTGACCTAAGAAAAATTTGTTCGCCCTGTGGTGACGGGTGACACAATATTTAACAGTGTTTTTTGTAAAATGGTGCATGTCACCATAAGCCATACTTATATTTGGTGCCACCCAAAGGCCAGCCACATACAGTGAAACATGTATTTAACAATTACTGCAAACAAATTTAGTTTGCAGTAAATACAAAATAAATGTTTCAGACATCTCGATTAAATCTCCTTTCACAGGCAAGTGGCCTGGGAAGCCAGCCTTCCCACCCATTCTTTAACAGAGCAAGCTGTTGTAGGCCATTCAGGAAGTAGGGGGTTGGCTCCATAAAATAGGAGCACCAATACCACCTCCCATTACTTCTGTGCCATTACTAAACCATAGGCTTATGGATTGGCATGGAATCCCATGCCATGGACACCTGTCGGAGGCAAGGCGGAAACTAGAGAAACTAACCTCAAATGCCCCCTTGATTACTCATATTGCAGATGGTAAGTATAACTTTGCTGACACAAAGAGCAAGAACAGGGTGTCTTGACCAAATATACACACTGTGTATTGCAAAGAACAATTTCACAGAAGGGACCTGCTTACGCGTAATTGAAAATGTAGAATTACACCCTTTGCCATGTCCTCAAAATACCATGTCAACCTATATGGTGATATGGAGTGGAGTGTAGTTTGTGGCCCGAATTGGGCCCAACTAGGTAGGTCAACATGCTTGTCCCCTGAGGGAAATATAGAAATAAAGACACCGACAGTGGGATGTATTGAAAACATATTTTATTTAATGTTTAGGTGTTTCTTCTGGAGCTACCTGTCTGGGCTATATCATTCAGCCCACCATGGGGCTAGATGGGATGAAGACAAAAAGAAGAACAAACGACAGAGCTCCTTTGCAGGTTAGAGTAAATATTCTAATTAAAGACAGTTGAGGAAGACCATTGGGAGGAGTGAAGAGAAAAGGTGAGGCAGAAAACAAAACAGCTGTCTTGGGGCTCTAGCCTCAAGTAGCCCCCAGGGCCTTACTGCTTCTTTCAAACTGGGCTACAGCACAGGAGCAGCAGAGTCGTAGGCAGAGTAGGGCCTGAGCAGGCAAGACCCACCCAAAATCTGTAAATGCCCACTCATCATAGTTGTGTGGGCATTTACAGATGTTAATATCACTTTGGTGGGGCCAACTACATTAAATATGGGCCCTCTGGAGTGGAAGGCGCAGAGGCATAAGCTGGGCGGTGGGGTTGTTGTGGTCCCAGCCAGGGAAGCACCTTCCAGGTGCTTGCCCCATTAGCATGCAGGTGACAGGGCGAGCCTCCAGATCCCAGCCACAATGGAGACCCAGACATCTGGGCTCCCGAGACGGTAGGGAGGTGGCAGGGGCAGGTGACAACAGGTAGTCCCTGCCCCTGACAACCCCACATCAAAGGCCCCCCTCCCATCCAGACGGATGCGGAGACAAGGGGCCTTTGATGCATCAAAGGGGGCTACCTTGCCCTCAGGCCATTTTGGGCCTATAACTAGTGCGGCATGGTCATTACCGTCATCATTGTCATTACTGTCATCTCTTTCACTTTTGTCACCCTGCATGCCTCCCCCATACTAAAACACTTCCAGGCTTATACGCTCAGGCTTCACTTGTTAGACAATGCCTCTGAGGAGCAGTGAAAAGAGGGAGCAGGTCTGGGGAGCACCGGATCGCAGTGGTGAATGACAGTATTGTCCCATGAGAAGGGGGATACTGGCTGATGAAACAAAGTGCAGCACTGTGGGTGGACCCCCAGGGAATGGGGGCTGCCAGAGGAAGATCTGGCTTGCTTCAAGCACAGTATTGAGTGTTGCGCCACCCCAGGGCATGGGGCCACCACAAAGAAAAGCAAATGCGCTGTGGGGGCAAGGGCAGTGATAGATGTGAAAGACATTACTCACTCACTAAAAGATAATAATTTAGGCGCGGGGCACACAGGATGAATTGGCACCCTATGTGGTGGAGGGAGCACCACCAATAAATACAAAGGACTGATCAGCCCCATTTCTCAGCAGAGGAGGGGGTAGCCCCTCCACCAAAGGACTGCACCACACAGAAAAGGGGTACTGAAAAAGGGGTGGTTGACTGCAGCAGTCACCCCATGTAAGATACAATATATTTGTTATTATTTGTAATGTGTTTAAATGTATAGTTATTGGTATGGATAAGTGGGGATTATATGTTTAGTTATGGTTATGCAGGGGGTTTAGCGATGCAATAAAATATGGGATTATTGGCCGGCAGGGGGCGCACGGATGCGGTCTTCCTCCGGTTGAGCTCTGACCTGCGACCCTCAAAAGTGGCTTGAGCCCCCACTTTTGGCCCCCCACCGCATAACAACGGATCCACGAGACGGGGGAACCGGAACCCCCATATGCTGAGTGAAAATCTGGTGAAAATCGGAGTTCTGTAGCCCGAGTACAGCCTCCGGGATCGTGCCTCCCCCTCCAGGCCCTCAGTGCGACTTCACGACGGGGCACTGAGACCTGCGAAGCCCGGGACTGCTGGCTCCACTTTCTGCTTTCCTGCAGAACCATGGAGCCGTGCAGCGGGCCCCCAAGGCAGTTTCCGCCTCACTGCGCAGCCCCCGGGCACCCGTGGACCGAGGAGACCCTCGACGGCAGAGGAGGAGTCGGCTCTTCCCTTTCCGTGATCCGCGCGGCAACTCCGTCACGCCTGGCACAGCCTGTGGCCCACCGTGCATAAGAGTGAGGGCCCCCCCGGCCCCATCCGCCGACGCACTAGCCCATTACAGACGTTGTGCCTGCTCCCCGAGAGGCCTACCCAACCCCGACCTCACGTCCATGCACAGTGGCCCCTTACGAGAGAGTGTGTGCGGCGCAACCCCAGTTATCTGCCCGGGGAGGCTGCTCCCGCCATTTCCTGGAGAATATCCCTCACCCCTCGTCGGGCTCGGTACGGTGTCACCAGCCCCATTTCGTTGACTGGGCAAGCCACGTATCACACACCCTGACCAAGAGGATCACACCCAACGCCTCTGGCTACTGAATCTGGATTTGGACGCTAGCTATGCCTCCCCTATTTAACTTGTCCTCCAAGCTCCCGACATCAGGAAAAACCTCACTCCGACACTGAACCCCGCCACAGAGGGTTGGGCCCCCACTTGTGGGGCGTGTGCCCTCCTCTGTACGCCTCCCAAGAGACACTCCTGGGACCCAGGCCACCCGATCAGGGACCCCCCTCCACGCAAACCCAACAAGGTCCACGAGTCAATCCACATTCACTCCGGCACATTGCGGAACCCGCACCGAACCCGAGGTCTGCACGGAACTGAACACAAGGTGACGCATCCGGAGGGTAGGGCTCCTGACCCCAGGGCGTGTGCCTCCTCCCAACGCTGGACTCTCGTTACCCAGGACTTTCCGGAGATTGCCCTGCAACGCTCTCCAGTAACGGCTCATTGCCTTGGTGTTGAGGGTAGTGCCCCCGTTGCAGGGGCGAGTGCCTCCTCGCACCTACACAACGCATGAGCACCAAATCCAAGCTAGCCAAATACGTCTACACCCCGCCGCACCCCTAACGTAGAACTGCCTGCACAATGTCAGCGGACCCCTCCGAAACAGAGGCAGCGGCTACCAATGGGGAAATAGCCGCCCTCCTCAGCGAAATCAGAAACATGGGCGCCAACTTGGGTGGCAAGATCGACAAAATGACCCAGAGGGTGGACAATATTGAGGAGAGGCTCGAAAGCGTCGAGAACAACCAAGCCTCAATTGACACACTGGAAACCCAGCTGGCCCTCCTCATGTGCAATATAGAGAAAAGAGAAGAAGACATCCGGCTGAAGATAGACGATTTAGAAAACAGGGAGATGCGTAACAACCTGCGATTTTTTGGGATTCCAGAACAGGAGGGGGAAACAGAGGAGGACCTTAAACACACCATACATGACATCATTAGAATCCTAACCGCGGACGAGAATATCGATGAACCCACAATAGAAAGAATACACAGAGCTGGAGGCCCACAAGGGGGTCCGAGATCGGTCCTGGCCAGTTTCATAGATATCAAGACAGAATGAGGATACTCACTAAAGCCAGGTCAGGAGACACCCTCACCCTTGGTGGAGCCCAAATAACCATCTTCCAGGACCTATCCTCTCTCACCTTAGCCCTGCGTCGCCTGTGTGTCCCGCTAACCAGATGGCTCAAAGACCAGGGCACGAGATATAGGTGGGGTTATCCCTTCTCCCTAATGTTCGAACATGGCAGCAGGAAGATAATACACCGCTCCGAAGAAGAGATTCGGGATTGCATCGCGGATCTCCCCGACACCGGCCCCAAAGAGGGGTCACAAGATGAATCATCACGAGAGGGTGCGCAGCGGGGACCCCGAGGCCCGAGAAGGAAGAAGGTCAAAGGAGCTAGAAAATATAGACGGCCCAACGACACGCCGGAGAATGCCAAATGAAGTGGCATGCACGTATCTTCTGACCCGGCGAGGCCTGTTCAGGAATTATGGTCTCGTAGTCCCTCCGTCACGTTGGAGATCGGCACATCACAGCCAACAGAGCCGGCCCGTGACGAATTTGTCTCCAGACCCAAGACGGATGATTGACTGGCCGCAAGAGAACCGGAAACCGCATGTATCACTACATTTGTTACTCAGTGATAATAGTTGTTGTGTATTAAATTGTAATTCAAGTTGACATTTTAAGAACAGGGGGTGCGGCTCAAACTGTTGGTGAGATGATATTCATGCTGGGGGTCTCGTGGTTATGACCCTCACGGGCGGTCCGATAGTAGGCCAGTTGCAAGCACCTGGCTCGCCTCGGATGCCCATCGAGTTCAATGGGCCTCATTCCGGGTTTGGAGCTAACCATGGAGTAATTAGCTCCATGGTTGCCTCCGAAACCGTCCCAAATCCGGCATGGTGAATGGAGTAATTACCGGTCCATTCCAGGGTTGGAGGGACCGGTAATTCCCCATTCACCTTTTGCCCTTCCCCATTCCCATTTCTGCCCCATAGGGCTCAATGGGAATGGGGAAGGAGGTAATTACGGCACCGTAAATTACGGTACCGCATTACCTCCGAAGTACCTTTGCGGGTCCCGTACTTAACTCCTGCTAAAAGCAGGAGGAAAGGAAGGACCCGCGAAGGGACCTCGGAATACGGAGGTAAGGGATTACCAGCATCGGCACCCTTACCGGTAATTCCTTACCTCCAACCTCGGAATGACCCCCAATGCCCGGGAAGAGGGGAGGAGGAGGGAATCCGAAATGTTCTGAAGTCCCAGTGGATGTGGGACTATCGTCAAAAGACTTCCACTGCAGCGATTTATGATACGTACACTGGCGGTGTGACCAACAAACTCACAAGACTCACCACTCATTGGTGGACATGACGAATCAGGTGACAGGCATGGCACACTCAGAATTGGCACGCTAAATGTTAAGGGGCTAAATTCCCCTACCAAAAGATCGTTAGTTTCCCGAGAATTCAAGAGGGCCAATCTAGATATACTCTTTCTGCAAGAAACTCGATATAGTAAAGGAGAGGAGAGGAGGGTACTCTACCCCAAATGGGGCACTGAACATTGGGGCTCCGACCCGCTTAAAAAAGCTTGGGTGGGTGTTCTCGTCAGTAAATCAATCCGATTTGAGCTCTTGAGGTCCTGGTCAGATGTGAGCGTTAGGACGCTGGTGTTAGTTGGCAAGATACAGGACACCATCATCACACTCGCGTCTATATACGTGCCCAATACTGGACAGTCCCGGTTCCTTCAACAAGCATTCCCCAATGTCATGAACGAGGCAGAGGGATAAGTAATAATAGGAGGTGACCTCAACACGTGGATGGACCCGGATATGGATAGACAAGCAGGCACCCCATCCACAACCCCTTCACAGGGCACCGGACACTCCCGGATTGTAGATATGATGGATGCCTACAATCTCATGGATGCCTGGAGATGCATGAATCCAACCCGAACAGCCTTCACCTTCTACTCCACACCTCACGCTACGTTCTCTAGAATTGACTATGTTTACATAACCGCAGCAATTGCCTCAGCAATGACGGCAGCTACCATATCGACCATTACTTGGTCGGACCATGACATGGTGGTGGTCACTATAGATCAGATCGCTCTCCCTAGGCGGAGTTCCAAATGGCGGTGCAACAAAACTCTTTTCAAGGGCACAGTCTTTCGGGAGCAGCTGGAGTTGGACATTACTCAATACTTCGAGCATAACAATGTAGGTGAAACTCCCATCAACATAATATGGGAGGCGGGTAAGGCCACATGGAGGGGACTTCACAATAGGGAGTGAGCAGTGAAAAAACGAGAACGCCTGCTCATAGAAAACAAATTGCGAAATGTAATCGCCCAACTTGATCTTGCAGCTCAATCGGCGGACTCCGAAAGACTGCAGAAGATCGAACAAGCTAACGCCAAAAGAGAAGAACTACTGCAGCTAGCATTATTCACAAGCTTCAATGCCTGAAGCAAAAACACTACGAGCATGGGAACAAAGCAGACGCGTTACTCGCTGCAAGACTCCGAGGCCAACGCTGTGAACGATGGTTTCCAACGGTGCACGACCCAGACCATCGTCCCCGCAATATCCCCGAATCCTTCGCCAATTTTTATGAGAGACTCTACACTTCACAAGATACACCGCACCCAGAGGCGATAACAGACTATCTGACCAAAGTAGCCATGCCGACCCTCCCATCGGAAACAACGCAACCATGGAAACCCCTATCACGGGAGAATAAAATCACGGACGCAATTAAAAGACTTCCAATGGGGAAAGCACCGGGGAACGATGGATACAGCGCAGGGTTTTACAAAACTTTCCAGAATGCACTCCTCCCATTTACGGTGGTCCTCTTTAACAACATCCTCAGCACTGGTTGGTACCCAACTCCTTTTCTGAAGCCCTAATAACGGTGTTTCCCAAAGAAGGAAAGGACCCCAAGCAATGTGCCTCCTACCACCCGATATCGCTCCTGAATATCGATGCCAAGATTTACACGAGGGTTCTCACCGCGAGGCTCGAGGCACACATGCTCACAATAATTCACAACGACCAAGTAGACTTCATCCTAGGTAGACAAGGCGCAGACTCCACCCGCAAGACCCTCCACCTCATACACGAGGCCAGAAACCTGCCAAACACACCAGCACTGTTTTCGATCGATGCGGAAAAAGCATTCGACAGGGTCGAATGGCACTTCTTAGAGGCCACGCTGAAACAAATAGGCCTGGGGCCCATTCTTCGACGAGCAATCAAGGCAGTCTATCAGCCCCAAGAGCCTCTGTAGCGGTGAACGCCCAGTACTCCCGCTGGTTCCCCCTCAGGAGAGGAACGAGACAAGGCTGTCCCCTTTCTGCAATTCTCTTTGCGCTCTCACTAGAACCCCTGGCCCGGCCCTCTGAGCGGACACTGCCGTTGAAGGAATGCAGGTGAATGGCAGAGAATACAAACTGGACCTGTATGCAGACGACATCTTGCTCCACGTGGTAAACCCACTCTCATCAATCCCAAGGGCAATACGCCTCATTGAAGATATGGGATACTCTCCGGTTTTAAGATAAATAGATCCAAATCTATTGTCTTCCCGCTCCATGCCCCATCCCGGAGCTGCTACACGACCTCGAACGCCTTAGCCTGATTGTCGGAGGCCCCACAATGCGATACCTGGGAATCAACTTAACAAGAGACCTAACTCAATTCTATGAGGCAAACTTCCCGCAACTTTTAAGCGCTCTCAAAATGGATCTCGCGAAATGGAAAACCCTCACAATTTCCGGGATAGGGCGCTTGAACGCAATCAAGATGGTGACCCTCCCACGCTTCCTATATCCCTTCCAGGTCCTTCCCATCACAATCCCAGACCACTTCTTCAAACAGACCAAGAAGGCCATATTGGAATTCCTCTGGGACAGAAAGAAACCCCGGATACCATATGATATCCTGATACTCCCGAAGGAGATGGGCGGAGTGGGCCTCCCGGACATTGAACGGTATTACCAGGCGACCCAACTCAGGATCCTGATCCCACACCTGCGCAATAGAAAGGACCTCCAATGGGTCCAACTAGATAATGACATCCTGCTCCATGTTACTCATGCGGAGTGGCTATGGGTCCCCAGAGCAAAACTCACTAAGTGCTTACGTGACCACCAAATACTGGGCACCATGTTGAACATCTGGAGGAAGGGGAAAGGGATGACCGGAATCACGACATGGCCTTCTTCACTAAGTCATCTCTGGTCCCCCGGGATCCGAGAGGAAATCCCCGAACACGCCAGATACCAGGCATGGTTTGATGCCAGAGTGGAGAGAGTAGGCCAACTGTGGAGAAACGGGAACTTCATCTTGATCTCGGAACTAGAGGAGGCCCTCCAAATCCATCTAATTCCAATCTTTCTGTATCTACGATTAAAAGCGGTCATATCAAGGATGGAATGGAAGGAAACCACACGGCGAGAACTGACACCGTTCGAATCGATACTAGACACGGCCAACTCATCGAAAGGTTTAATAGAGTGCATGTACAAGGCCCTGATCACCAAAGACCAAACTCCAAGTCTTCGCCTCAAAGAACGATGGGAAAAGGACTTTAATAGAGAATTTGAACAACACGCCTGGGACAAAATTCTCGAAACACCAGCGAAAATATCAATCGCCACCCAGTACAAATTACATGCTCTGAAACTGCTCCATCGATGGCAGTATGATCCTTGCAGACTCTCGAAAATGTTCCAAATAGCTACCCCAAAATGCTGGAGACACTGCGACATGGACGCTGATTACTGGCACATCTGGTGGAAGTGCCCCAAGGTACGCATCTATTGGCAAGAGGTCCTGGGATGGATTAAACAATTATATGGCATAGAAAGAGTCCTATCCCCTCTCCTGATCTTATTTGGCCTTGAAGAAGAAGAAGACAGAGTGGTACGCGTAAAAGGGTTGATATCCCACCTCCTGTTGGCGGCAAGAGCTGCCCTAGTCATCAAATGGAAGTCCCCGCGCCTACCCGACAAAAAAGACTGGCTGCAAATCGCCATGAACATATACACAATGGAGAAAATAACCGCGGCCCTCCATGACAAGGCCGCCCGACAGGAGGAAGCCTGGATGGACTTCACAGAACAGTAGATCACAAGTACAGCTGGTACTGACTCACAGCTCTAACCATACGCCATTTAACGGCCTATACCCGGAAAACGAATAGCGATCTACGTACTGCCTAATAGCCATCCCTGTCACAACCTTCCCATAGAACCTATGACACCGACAGAGATCAACGTCACACCGCCACTTAAGACAATTTCAGCTAACGCCGACATCCGGCGGAAGTCATCAAAGAATGGACATGGGGGAGGGAGGGCGGGGTTCGTACTATATATCCATCGAGAGTGGACATGTATGTTACTAGCAGTTTGTTATTGAAGTGGATCGCGATGATCTTGTGATATAACCAAGTTTGCTCAGTTATGTATTCACCTGACTGTTCGCTTTTGATGTAAAAACCCAATCAAATTCAAGTTGAAAAAAAAGAATATGGGATTAGCTAGGGTGGGTGATAGAACAGTGTTAGGAAGGAAAGGAGAAGTGGCGGCCTGCCGAAGGCGGCATAGGGTACGGAACCACCCACTGGGGCCAGCTTGTGAACCTTCTTCACAGTGGGTGGTGCCAGGTAGAAAATAGGCATCTGTTCCCTCAGTTCCACCCTAAGGGTCTACCTTTCACCCCAATAAGGGAGGGTGGGCTGACAGGGCAGATACCATAGAGGAAAGTCATGCCAAGGGAACAAAGAAGAGGGTTTGTTTGTTTGAGGATGTTAATAAAGTTATTGTGGTGTGTTTTTATAAATGAAAAGGGGTCCCAATGGGGATGCCTAAAAAATCCACCATGGTGTCTGTGTTTCATGGTGTAGAGGAAGGTAAGAACTCATGGCGTAGCCAATTTATTTGTGTTTACATCAATTTTATTTGCAGGTGGTGTAGCGGCCCTTTGTATCTGGCTGGCCTGGGGGGTGGGCTGGTTGCTAGGTAGTTTATTCCTGGCATGGAGTAGGTAAAGCGCAATCCCTTGCTCAGGCCGGGGCCAGAAAGTGGGGGCTACAGCAGTATGTCAGAAAGTGCACAGTTGTATCTAGACATCCTTATAGGACAGTGTAGCACCAATAGGGTTTGTCAAGACATACCTTTGCATGACTTCTGTGTGGATGCGTGTGTTGGAGCAATGTCACCAAGAGGAATGAGGAACAAATGCATGGGCAGATGTCCACCAGGAGGAACAGTTTTACAAACCATATGATAAACACATGAAGGACATACACCATGTTCTGTGTGCCACCACACAGCGCCTAGTAACACATGGCCAATGCTGTACTGGAACCGCGTGCAGTGGTCTCTCATGGCCAACTCCCACAGATTCACTTGCCCATTACTATGGGTACACATTAGTGCAACAATTAAGAGTCAACTGGACTATGTGCAGTGCACTTCGCTATCAAGCATGCATATGTGCAGTAAATGTATATGGTGTCCACATTCCATTTACCTGCCACGCTGACATCCACAGGGGATGAAGTTGAGGTGGATGACAGCAACTGTGGTGATACCATAGAGTGGGGGAGGCCGGCCTGGACTCAAAGACACAGAGGAGAGTGCTGCTGCACAGGACGCAGTTCCACCACCAGATGCACCATCAAGCCCCAGCCCTCCTGCTGCAGTACTGCATAGCCACGGTTACCAGTACACTGTCACTGTGGTCCCAAATGACATCCCTCAGCTGAGGGCTGGGGACCCCATGGTGGTGGGGGTGAAGATCACTGCAACCCTTGCGGAGACATCTTTCCCAAGGCCAGGTAAGGAGTGTTCTGCACCTCTTCCCAGGACTCTTGGATTTCGGCCTAGCGGGGAACAGGCATCCAGCATTTTCAGTCCACCTCCTATACCCATTGCACTTGCCCCAGTGGCTGATAGACCTCACTGAGAGGCTATCAGTCATAGAGACAGCCCATGCACAGGTTGGGGCCATGATATGGGAGTACCAGTACCACCTCCTATTACTCCAGTGCCATTACTAAATCATAGGCTTATGGTTTGTGTCTGAGGCAATGGGGCACTACAGAAACCCACCACAAATGCTATGTGCAGTATGTGAAATCCAGGGGGCAAGTATAACCTTGCTGGCACAAATGGCAAGAACAGGGCGTCGGGGCCAAATATGTGAAATGTAAAGGGAAATATCACACAAGGGACCTGTTTGCATGTAATTGCCAATGTAAAGTGAAACACTGTATGACATGCCCTTTAAATGCAGCAAAATCAGCCTATATTGGAGTGATATAAGTGAGGGAGGATCACCTTGGGGAGTGGGATGACCACAGGCAAGGCATAGTATCCCCCTTTTTCTAATGATGACCCAACCTTTATGGGTTATTGAAAATCAGCTTCCTTTAATTCAACATGTGGGACACTTGGTAGTACTGAAACGAGGAAGAGACAACTGAGATTAATGAACACCATACACTCTAAACACTAATACTGAGACGAAGAAGAAGCAACTGAGAGTAATGAATACCATACACTCACACCACTTTGGTACTGGGACGAAGAAGATACATCCAAAGTGGTGTGAAGGCCAGGCACGTCCTCCTAATCAGGGTCAGGTAAGGCTGATTGAGAGAACACGCCTGTAACCTGTTAGAGAGTTGCAGGTGTATAAAAGGAGGAGGAAAAAGGAGCAGCAGCAGCAGGGAGACCGGTGTGACAGGCACAGAACCTTGTTGGAAGAGAGACGAGCCACAGTTCACAGCACACTGAGATGCTGATGACTGCCGGGAGAGCTGACCAGAGACAGCCCAGGATGGGAGCAAGAGCTCTGTGGAACGGACTGGCAGCAGTAAAGGGAGCCGGGGGGAAAGGCTGCCTTTCCCCTTTCAACTAAAGTGATTGTTCCCCGTTGCCGAGAAGCCAGGGGCAGAGGTTGGACCCCAAGCAGCAGACGCTGCAGATTGTGTGCTCCGCGCTGCGAGGGCAGCTTCATAAGAGGGCAGTGAGTTTCTGTATTTGGCTGAAAAACTTTGTAGCTAGCAGCAGAGTGGTTGTGTGCATTACAATGGCAGGCTTTTGAAGGTCTCCGCTCCTAGCCTTTTTCCATTGTTGAACTTTGAAGAACTGGAGATACTTTGTATCAGAGTGGTCACGTATCGTACAGCAGAACGGTCGAGAAAGTGTCAGAGTATTGGCAAGCTTTCTTAAAGTGAAAGGCATACATATTCCATGATGGGCTGAAAGAAAACAAGAGCGTGTGCCTAATTAATACCCAGAGAGCAGCGAAGTGAATATGAACTTAATAATTAAGCAGAAAATACTGCAGGTTGCCTTTGGCAGCGAAAGGAACTGTGTAATCAGTGTGACTCACTGCATACTGCGTTTCGGAAACAAGTGAACTTTCAAGATTAAATAAATCACAGAATGCTAAGAAATGAATCCCATTAATTATATGGAATCCTGAGAATAACGTTATTATCTGAAGAAAGGGAGCAGACTTGCATGGGCCAAAGAGGGGATAAAGAAGAAACTCAAGGCCCTTTCACTTCGTGTGTTTTGAACTGTGATGGAATACACATCTTGGGGAAGGGAACCATGAGACATCTTTTCCCTTTCTTTTGAGTTGTGAACTATGGTGAGAAACAAGTCCTGGAAAAGGTAATCCTAAAACTTAACAACTCTTTCTTTTGTGCTTTGAACTTGGGGAAGGGAACCCCGAGGATTGTTTCCAGACTATATAATCTTGAACTTGAAACAAAGGACAACTCTGAAGCTTTTCGTTCAACTGTTTTCATACTTGAAGAAGGGATCTGAAAGAATAGGTGCGAGCCGAAGAAGCTCAGATGTTGTGTTGAACACTGTTTCTTTTCATTATTACATCTCTACACATTGGTTTATTACAGTTGTGAGGGCAAGAATAGGTTTTGGACACAGATGGCTTTTAAGTTGAACTGTTTGACTCAGACTTTCCATAGTTTTAGTTAGGTAGGGAAATCCCACCTTAGCATAGGGCAAGGTAGGCCTGCAACCATCCTGGCATTTAAGTTAATAAATATTATTTTGTTCAACTTGGTGGGCCTCATTCCAAGTCCGGCAGGAACCGAGCCAGAAAAACCGGTAGGTTGCTGCCGGACTTGGAATGAATTACCGGCTATGGAATTGCCGGAATTACCGGGGCATTACAGCCGTTCCGTTACTCCCCATTCCCATGGAATCCCATAGAATGGGGGCCGTGGAAACACCAGCACCATGCCTTAATGGTACTGGTGTTTCCACGTCCGTCTGTGGCCCATGCCGTTACACCCGCCAGGTCAGACCTGACGGGTGTAACACCACCGGCCACAGAACTCGTAGTTAGCTGGTCCGGAAATGGTGCTGGTCTGGTAATTCCGGAGCCGGGATTCCGTTACTCCCCATTCCCGTGGAATCCCATAGGACTCCACGGGAATGGGAGCCGTGGAAACACCAGCACCATGCCTTAATAGTACTGGTGTTTCCACGTCCATCTGCAGCCCATGGCGTTACAGCCGCCAGGTCCGACCTTGCGGGTGTAACACCACCTGCCACAGAACTCGCAGTTAGCCAGTCTGGAAACGGTGCTGGTACGGTTTTACCGACACCGTTAAATCCGGAACGACTAACTTGTAATGAAGCCCGATATCTCTTTTCTGTGTCGTAGTACATGATGCCTTCACAGGATGTCCAACTGTCCCTGCAGTACGTACACAATGATTTGGTCGCATCTTACTGGCTGAGGACAGATCTGCAAGACAAGAGGCCAGGGAAGATGTACCACTTGATCGAGAGCAGGCTGCTTCTGCTGCAGCATTTACAAAGCCCTGTGCAAGAGACGATTCTTGGCTTGCCAGGGAGCAGACGGCTGCACTGGCATCAGCGGCCTACACTGGGGCCAGGGAGGATGCCCCATTGGCCGTGAGCAGGCCTGTGCTCCCACAGTGGTCCCTGCTGAGTTGTACGCTGGGGCCAGGGAGAATGCTCAACTAGCCTAGAAGCAGGCTTCTGCTGCTTTCCAGGGAGGCTGCTTGACCAGTTGGAGAGCAGGCCTCCTGGCACATCCAGGCTGTTTGCAGTGATGTCAGTGTGTAGTATCCTCATTACTGGAGAGACAGGTAAGATGCTGGAGACTGATTATTGTAAAGAAGATGAGCTTTATTGTTAGTTACAGGGTAAGCTTATATATATATGAGACAGGAGCTAGGCAAGATACATCCAGTCAGTAAGCTCTCCCATCCTGAAGATCCAAACTGTAGGATTCAGAACCTTGACGACAAACACGCTGCGCACCCCCATGACATCTAACAGTACCTTACGAGCAGAAAACAGCACATCACAGCAGACAACTGCGTTTCGGCTGCCTGCCTTCATCATTGCAGGACTTGCGGAGCAACATATGAGAACCTCTCCATGGGCAGCAGGCTGGCTCTGTATACAGGGCTTCATTACTGCTGGGCTCATCATGGATCTCAGCATTAATATTCTCATAAAATCAGGACTCAGCAGACCTTATTTTCAGCAGGCTTTTCTTCAGCAGTATTTCTCCAATGGGTTCTTTATGTCTTGGGATCAGCAGGCTTCATGACAGTTTATCTGGGACACAGCAAACGCCTCCTGATCCCATCATCATCATCATCATCATCGCCATTTGTAGTATCCTCATTACTGGAGGTCAGGTAAGATGCTGGAGACTGATTATTATTAAGTAAATGAGCTTTATTATAAGTTACAGGGTAAGCTTATATATATATGAGACGGGAGCTAGACAAGATACATCCAGTCAGTAAGCTCTCCCATCCTGAAGATCCAAACTGTAGGATGCAGAACCTTGATGACACATAAGATTCTAGATGACCTTATGACATTCCACTATCTGCACAGTGTGCACCCAGTGCAGACAACCAATCTAGATATTACACAGTGCCTCCTCAGCTGTGGTTTGCCATTTAGCCAATGACATGGGTCCCCTCTGATGCCAGATGGTGCAAGCAAGCCTGCAACATAACCAGTCACAGGTTGCCATCACAGACATGCTGGCCTGCCAGGAGCAGTCCCTTACCATGATGCATGTATATGTGGCTAGGGATTCCACTCTTCCACATACATCATACACCCTCCCACCTATGCTCCCACCTGCCCCTTGCACTGCCGTCCCAGTGAGACCTACCCTCACCCGGCTCCTGCGCTGGCGGTGGATTCTCTGCTTACCAAACACTGTTACAACCTGCAATTTCAGGACCTCAACCTGGACTCCTCTCCCGTAGACTTTGCCTGGAACTCGGTTTTCATGGACTCTGGGCAGGTTTTTTTGGAACATTGCTATGGACATGGATTTTTCCCCTGATATTTTCATCCACCAGCAGGATGCAGCTGGTTAAATAAACACAGTGCCATACATGTGTGGTGTATCATGTCCTTAGGTGGTGATCTGGTCAGAGGGGGTGGAGGAGTTTGGGGTGGTATGTGCCATAATTGGGAGAAATGCTCTGACATCCATCAGAAGAAGTTGTTCACTTTTTTACATTTTAAAACATTTCTATTCAAAGTGCATTTGGTTACATTGCAACCGTTCCACATTATTACAAAAACTAAGTAAAAAGATATAAAATTAGACTTAACATACAGTTACATGAGGCGACAGAATATCCCCTGTCACACGCATTACAAATTAAAACGCATTTACAGTTTTCGAAACTTGTTGCCGTCCCAGGTGTCCCTTTGTTAACATAAGTTTGCTAGCAGCTATTTCCCATACATGGAAGGCAGCAGTTGTTCACTAGTTCATCATGCAGCACAAGGAAATTGATGGCGTCCCGCGTCTGAGTCTGCATCTTCGGTGCCATCATCGGGTATGGAGATGTTGTATCTGATGGCTACATTGTGCAACGTGCAGCTCCTTCTCTGGACAGTAGATAATGATGTTTTATTTATATAGCGCCTTGATGCAAAGCGCTTTACAGAACACATACTTACATACAATATCACCCAACCAAAATTGGTACTCATTTATCGACCTCGGAAGGATGAAAGGCTGAGTTGGCGTTGCCAGGATTTGAACCTGCGACCTGCAGATCACGCTCACATCACAGCAGTGAGCGCTCAACCGGCTGAGCTATCTTACCGGCTATGAAGGCACCACCTGATGGGAGCCAGTGGAAGCAATTCCTGAGTTCACCAAATGCCTGTTCAGTGGTGCAGGTGTGGGCATCAGCAGCGGGTGGATCAGGTATCCAGCATCGCCTGTGGAGAACGATTGGACGGTTACACTTTTGTCCCTTTGAGGGTATGCTGGATGGTACAGGATTGACATGCTTTTGTGGGTGGACTCATACATTGTTTGATGCTGCAAGGGGGGGCCCATTCCCCTCATGCATCAGTGGCAGACAGCTGACACTCATGCAACTATCAGGATACAGTGGATATTTTCCATGTTTAGGCCCATAGTGGGCGCCGCGGTAATTCAGATATATGAGACGGACCAGAGGACCTGTTTGAACAAGATATTTCATTTATAGAATACAGAAACCGCCTCTAAACCCTAAATCTATGACAAGTTCCATACTCTATAAAACAACAATCAGGACAGCTTGCAGATAAAACACTGTCCTCTATGTAGCAAACCAGAAGGTGGTCTCGGACCAAGATGTGCCATGTTAATTTAAATTAAACAAAAAAACACCCATCTAGCTCTGCTGCTAGGAGAGAAGGTCCCTGCCAAACCAACTAAAATTATGGATGCTCGTCAAAGTCCAAAAGAAACGTAGTCCAAATCCTATTAGCTAACTGGCCCTACCACTAAAGAAAAAATAACAACAAAAACAAAGGAGACTGGAGCAATAGAATCTTTCCTCGGCTTCTGTCTGGCCCAATCAATCAGCCCACTACTAGGACTTCACTTAACCATCCTAACACGTTTAATTTTCATGAGATTACGGTAGAAGACACCATGAAAACTCTTACTAATATGAAACCGCCTGCCTGCGCTGAGAATATCTTACCTCCAAAAATGATCTTTGACAATGCAGACATTTTCGCACCAGTACTTACAACAATAATAAACACCTCATTCCGTGGCAATAAAGTCCCATCCAATATTAAGACTGTGACAGTCACCCCACTGGTGAAGAAATTGAACTTGGATCATAGTGATCCAAGCAATTTGAGACCAATAACCAACTGCAATTTCGTCCATAGGTTGTTGCGTAAGGTGGCCACTAGTCAACTACAGGCCTATGTTGAAGAGAATGAGATCCTACATTATAAGCAGTCTGGTTTCCGAGCTTTTGAAAGCATGGAAACAGTTCTTTTAGACTTACAAACGCATATGCTGAATATAGTGGACAGGGGGAAGCCCGGTATCCTTATTCTCTTAGATCTCAGCGCGGCTTTTGATCTTATTAATCATGAGTTGATTCAATGTGCTCTGAAGAGAGTCGCCAGTTGTTCGGAGGAAGCCACCACTTGGTTGATGTCTTTTCTAACCAAAAGGAAATCTACGATTCATTGGGGCGAACATTTCTCACATGTTATGGATATACTGTGTGGAGTGACTTAAGGGTCTAGCATTTCTTCCCTTCTCTTTAATATATATCTACGTCTTCTCTGCAAAATCCTAGACAACATCAATGTATATTTCTCCAACTATGTTGACGACACTCAGCTGGTAATAGAGCTGAGTGGAGATTATGAGAAAGACAGTGCTGCTATCAAGACTATCTACAGCATCATTGAATCCCAGATGGTCCATAATTGGCTCTGCCTTAATGGCAATATAACCGAGCTGATGGTTTTTGGTTCCACCCATGCTCGATCTAAACTGACAAACCAGTACGAGTCTTTCATCATTAAAAATCTTTCAATACCAATTATGAGTAAGGTTAAGACTTTGGGAGTGTATCTTGAGGCCTCCATGAGTATGGATGCTCAGGTTTCCTAAGTGAGTAAGAAGTGCTCCCATTACTTAAGACTTCTAAGAGCAATTAAACCACTTTTAAGCGAGGAGAAATGTAATACTCTGGCAAGAGCAATAATTCTCTCACGTCTTGATTATGGTAACGTCCTAATGCTTGGTGCCAGTAAACAATGTATTGCCAAGCCTCAGTACATCCAGAATTAGGCAGTTAGAATCATTAGACAAAAAAAAATCTGAACATATTAGCAATGCAAGGAAACAACTTCATTGGTTTGGAGTGGAAGATAGAGTCCTACTTAAGGCAATGACTTTGGTCCATAAGTGTCTACATGGGCAAGCTCCGCTTTACCTGAAATTCAAGATCTCACGATATGTGCCAGGCCGTACTCCTAGGTCTAAAACAACTGGGCAAATCGTGGTACCTGCCTTTAAGAGAGTGAGTGAATTAGGTAGTGCTTTTCCAACAGCAGCCACTAGTAAGTGGAATAGTTTACCACTGAATTTGAGATTGGCTCCTAATCTCATAAGCTTTCGAAAAAAATTAAAAACCCATTTATTCAAGTAATTGATCGCAATATATCAAGTAGTATAATGATCCTGCTCACCTCTGTCACAATGTCCCATTAATGTTTGCCTCTATGTGTTGGTGTCTTTTTGTTGCGCCCTGATGCCCGAGGGCGATCGGTGCAATACAAATAGAAATTGAAATAGAAATCACTTGGATCTCTATCCAATAGTTTTTAAAAGCTCGGCAATGTCCCACAACACAGTTCACAACCTTTATGCAGGTTCTGTATGACAAATCTCAATTCCATACAATTCTCGCTCTCTTCAGGAGGAAAATGTTTGGAGGTCCACAGAACATGGAGGGAAAAGTTGCTCAAGAGAGAAATCTTTCCTAACACTGGGCAGCAGGCCAAGGGCCCAGCCAAAGGGCACCTTCCGGAGGACCTTCCATCCCCATCCGCCTGTTTGACCCGGACGCCCAGCCCTGCAGGTCTCTCCTACACAGTCTGCAGTTAGAACCAGGCAGGAGACTACATCATTTCTATACTGCAGCATTTTGAATCTGGGTTGTGTTCATGCCACATTGCATTTTTCTTCCCACAGTGCTTCTAGGTTGAGTCCGTATTAGTGCACAAATCAGTCTGCACTGCCCAGATTGCCAATCATAACTATGGGTCTATTCCCTTGACCAGACAGCAGGACACAGCTCTGCCAGGTAGTTCAATGGGCCATTTTTGCTTGGGACATGCTACTCTTACCATTACTGTCCGAAAACAATGTTTGCACCAGCTCAGACCGCTCTTTTGTTCCCTTTTGACAACCAAAACGCTGGGGAACTGACGAGAATCATGCATACAGCTCTATCACAAGACTAAATCTGTAGCCACACAAGTGGAGAACCTACTTACAAGGCAGGACACTGTGACCCTACAGGAACACACTCACGCACAGTTCCGTCATTGCTGCACTATTGAGGTTCCCGCTTTGATTTCCAATGAACCTGCATCACCATACCAGATATCTTCTTTGAATTAGAAAAAGAGCCAACAGAAATTGCGCTGATGATGGACAGTGGTCCGAAATACATCAGCGAAGTTGGCATCTGTACCTCTTACTAAGCGCAAGAAGATTAAAAAGATTTGGTTTATATATTTTGTTTTCTGTTCATTTGTTGTTTTACAACTTGAATTTAGACAATATAAGTTACTCTAGTAATTCCGGAGGGTAGTTTTCGCTACCCCCATTTGGCGTCACCAGGTCTGGTATAATTTTATACCAAACACTTCTTTACTTTGAGTCCGTATTAGTGCACAAATCAGTCTGCACTGCCCAGATGGCCAATCATAACTATGGGTCTATTGTGTATTTGTAAATGGAGAAACAGTGCATGACTGATGCAGCCACATGAGGTTTGGTACACAATACATAATGTTGGGTCCAAGATGGGGATTTGCAGGAACATGAGAGGAGGCGGGGTGACCGAACACTCACAGGCTGGGGGAGCCACAATACCTCAGTCCGGAAACAGTATATCAGGTAGACTGATCTCCAGGGTTCTCCTCACCGCTCAGTGGACCACAGGAAGAATAATTAACTTACTGCCAGGCCCTCGCCAGAGTAGCCATATGTGAGTGAGACCAGCATTCTTCCAGTGGCCTTGTAAGCGGGGGCTCTACCGCCTTTTGCAAAGATTATTACTGCAGCTTTGGAGCTCACTGTCTGCCTCTGAGGGTCCCCACTTTATTTCATCAACGAAGGCATGCACTGCAACTTAATGTGCAGGCTGAGGTGCGGCAGCCATCTTGGGTAGATCATGCTGTGCCTGCAATTCCATCCTGAAAATGTGCTATTTGAGAGTGGGGAAGCAATCACGCTCCGATGAGACTGCTCTCCTGGTATATCCACCTTAAGACCGAAGTGGGCAGTGAGCACAGGAGGTCAAGCTCTGGACATCCTCTGCTGCTAGATGCTAGCTTCACCACCATTAAGTACTTTTTAGGGTTTTTAGAAGTTTCGAAAGATTTGTACATAGAAGCCAATGCCACAAAGTCAATAGTCAGCAAGTCATTATTACCATAATTCCAGGGTGGCTGCACAAACTTCAACCTTCATGTCAGCAAGGACAGAGAACCGTGCCAGATGGGTTCCAGGCCCAGATTTGATGACCAGGGTCCCGAAAGGGAAAGGTTGCAAAGGTGACCCAAGAGAAGCAGACAGTTGCAGTGGCATAGGAAGATGGTCTGCACAAGAATCTCCCAAGGACTCGAGATGGCCACCAACAATGGACGTGAGGCCCAAAGACCCCAAATGCAGAAGAGGCTGCTAAGTCAAACAGAAATGCTCAATGGTTCGAAGGAGCAGTGGTCGAAGAAGATGTTGGGTTTTGCAGGTTGCAGGTCTAAATTCTGCATCTATGAAACCAAGAACCAGCCAGGACACATGGGTACGTATCCCACTCCATGCTTATGGAAGATAGCCGAAGGCACGGCCACCCACCCGCATTCATCTGCTGTCATGGCCATCTCCCAGTTTAATCTTCACACCGATTCTGTTGGTTGTCTCCATGACCATTAGTGGGGCTTTAGAGCTGCCAGAAGCATGGAAACTGCTCTCCTGAACATCCGTGAAGACCTGCTCTACAACCTTGACTCTAACATCCCTTCTGTCCACATCCTACTCAATCTCTCTTTTGCCTTTGATACGGTCAACCATGCCATCCTGATCAATCGTCTCCGTAACAACCTGAGTATCACTGATCAGGTCCTGGCCTGGCTGAACTCTTTCCTCTCTGATCGACCCTCCCTGGTCCAACTTGGGTCCTTCCTTTCTTCTATCTCACTCTCTACCTGTGGTTTTCCCCAAGGGTCTAACCTCTCTCCCTGGCTGTTCAACCAATGCCTGGCACCGCTTTCCCACCGCATTGCCACACTCTGCTCCAACTTTCAGTGCTATGCTGATGACACTCAGCTCATTTTCAGGCTTCCCTCCACCACCTCCTCTCCTTCTCTCATCTCTGACTGTCTGTCCGCTATCCAGGATTGGTGTGCCGCCAATGATCTCTGCCTTAAAACCAGCAAGACTGGGATTCTCTTCATCGGCACAACTGCAACCTCCTTTCCTGTCACTCTCTTGCCAGCCCCCCTTGGCCCTCTTCCTACTCCCACCTTTGAGGTTAAAAACCTCTGAGTCATCTTCGTTTCCACACTCTCCTTTTCTCCTCACATCTCTGACATTTCCAAGAAGTCAAACTACCAACTGCACCTCGTAAGAGGTATTCTTCCTTTCCTCTCCTTCCCCCAGAAGCTTACTGTCTCTCGAGCTGTGGTTCTCTCTAGGCTTGACTATTGCAACAGCCTCTTTCTAAATCTGCGTGCTTCTACTCTCCACCCTCTGCAACTCATCCAGAGCAGGACTGCAAGACTTGTACTTGGCCTCAAGCCCTGGGATCGTATCTCTCCAGCCCTGAAATCTCTTCATTGGCTCCCAATGGATTCAAGAATTACATTCAAGACCCTTTGCATTGTCCACAAGGCTTTCTGGGGCCTTTGCCCAAAATACCTTCACCTCTCTGTTGAGTTGTTGTATGTATAAATGTTAGGGACAGAAAACATTTATTATCGTGTTTCCTTCAGTTTATTTTAGGTAGGGAAATCCTCATCAGGGTAGCGATAGTGAGGCGTTTATTCAACCTTTTGAGTTAATAAAATGGCATCTTTTGAAAAATCTTCAAAGTTGTCTGCATCACATTTCTGACCCCTCACAGTGTATGCCAGAGCCAGTCCTACCCCGCCCAACATGGGGGTTAGGGGTTATGAGGGCCCCAGTCCCTGAAATCCTCCCTGAATGTTCCTGCAGTGTGAAGACTGGTATCACTCTAAATCACTCAATGCCATACATCTGCCATTGTGGCCTGAGTTCTCTTAACTCTTTCAGAACTTCTAAGACCAGCATGCACCATCATACCCTAGACCAGCATGTACTGCCATACCGAGAGAGCCAATGACATCCACACCGAGGCTGATGTTCCGGCGCCTGTCATCAGAGGGAAGCATTACACACAGCAGCATAGATTAAACAGACTGCCAACCCGACATCCAGCAGAGAAAAACAGACTGTTCGAATTACTGTGTGCCGACAGGGGTTAAAGGAGTATATCTAGCTTTGCACCAAAATGGCACACCCTTGGGGAAAATACAGCATTAGATTGGTCCACAAAGTTAGGTTGAACGCAGATCCAATGAGGGAAGAGGGAAAGGTTACAGGTAGGAAGCCATGGTATAAAAGACCTGTGGGAGCCACCAGGAATAAGGGGTGTTAGGGTGAGCTTAGGAGGTGGGGAGTATGAGAAACCTGAAGGTGTCTCACTCGCTAGTCCCCGGGGATCTGTCATCCAGGTGGCCAGGACACGGCCATCACTATTGGATCCAGCTTCTGGGGGTGGACCAGTGAGGGAGGATCACCTGGGTGAGGGGTGTTCGAGAGTGGAAGTGGGACACCGAAGGGTGAGACACAGTATCCCCTTCCTTATGACATTTTTTCCCCATTCTACCCCGTAGGGTATCTAGAAAGTCAACCCTCCCCTTTCTTGACACAAACACTTTCTCACAGATCGATTGTCATGAAAGGCAACAGACTAACACCAGAGCAGCATACCTAACATGTCCCAACACAAGGGTCAGGCAGAAATTAAACACACCTGACTTCCCTTTCCCCATAGGGATAAAAGGCGGAGCAGGAAAGCACACTCTGAACAAGGCCAAACTCATCAGGATGGCAGAGAAAGGTGATGAGACCTGAAAGGACGATGAGGAATGAATTGCCCTTCAACCCAGACCTGCGTAGCCTCCGAGAAGGGAAACGTATGACCAGGAATTGCAGCTGGTGAATGGTACAAATGATGTCAGCGGTACATGGATCCCTCCCCCACTGATAGCCAGGGTGGGGAGAAGTGGTTGCCATTGTGGTACCGTCTTTGACTCCAGAGGCAAGAGACGCAAACAGAGTTCGGCACAGCCGGTGAGTCAGAAAGAGCTGATAATAGACCAGACTGTGTTGAGCTCAAGGTTGCGAAGAGCAACAATGTATGAAGAAAGAAGACTAAAGTACAAAGGTCTTTTATGAGTAAAATTGGCATCAGAGTTAGAGTGGTCGGGTGTCACGTCAGGGCTCATTCGAAGGACTAAATGCTGGCCTGCTCCTGAACAAGGAGAATGTGTTGGAAAAGGGAATCAAAGTGGTCCTGCAACAGGGTTTGTTAAATCCTGTGCATAGTCGAAATTCTTCAGTTGTTGTAGAAACTACAAGTACGAAGAGGCCTTAAGGGAGGCTTGCGTAAGGTGTCAAAGTGGTCATACAAGGGTCAAGCCAAACCCCTTGTACAGTAGAAAGTCTTTCGCATGTTGTGAAGGCAAATGTGAATCCGACTGAGGGATGCCTGGGAATTAGGGTGAGCAGTAATACACCCGTGAACATTGTGATGACAAGTATGAACCCGACTGAGGGATGTCCCCAGTGAGTGGTTGGTCTGACCCCGACTGAGGAAGGCAAACGTTGAGAGAAGGATCGGAGCCCGGCTGAGGGGGATCCAAGGACAATCGCCCGACGTGAAGATTAGCAGAAGGTACTTTTTGTTTTGTTGTGAATGGCATATCAGGGCGTCTGAAGCAAGAGAGTTTGCATGAAAGAGACTGACACACAAGGTCCTTATATTGAGAAAATGAACTGTAAACCTGTACTGAAGAAGCCCAGGAGTGTGCTGTGCTCAAGAGTCCCGCCTTGACCAGTGCGGAAAGCGAGGGGGAAGGAGGACCACAGCCATAAATAACATCCTGACTTATCATTTTGTGACCACTTTTCTTTTCTTGTGAACATTATCCCACACTCTTCTGTAGCATAGCGGTAAGGATTGGCAATCATTTTCTTTTTTAGTATAGGCCCCGTTTGACTAGACTCCACAAGAACTGTATTATTATTTGATGGTCATAGCTTGCTTCCATCTTAGATTTAGGTTTAGAATAGGCATTTATCTCACCCATTTTTACAGTTTAATAAACACCCTTGAACTGTGATCACTTGTGCCTGTCTTACTTTGATACCACGCCTTCCTTACAGGAGGGGGGACCAAGAGAACAGGCTGAAGACAGAAGGTGGAGCAGAGTGCTGAAGAGTCTGTGGAGAAGTTGAATAGAAGTGCAGGTGAAATATTGGCAACGGTGACCGTTAACCCTTACCGCCGTACTACGAGGTCCCTTTGCGGGTTGGAGGATTTAACGCCTGCTTTTTGCAGGCGTTAAAATCCAACCCGCTAAGGGACCTCGGAGCTAATTACGGCACCGCAAAATTGCGGTGGCGTAATTAGCGCCTTCCCCATTTCCATAGAGCCCTATGGGGCAGAAATGGGAATGGGGAAGGGCAATGACGGAAAGGGGATTTACCGCCCCTCCAACCTTGGAATGGGGCGGTAAATCCCCTTTCCCCAAGGCGGTGCCGGTATTTTACCGGCATGAGCCATGGCGCTAATAGCGCCATGGCTCACCGCCTACCGTGTAATGAGGCCCATTGTGTGTGTGAGAGAGAGTGGTACCCATAGAGAGAGTGAATCTGTGATTGGGAGTGTATGTGAGAGTGGGTGGAGTGGGGTGCAAGAGTAGAAGGATATAGTGTAGAGGCAGAAGGAGGGAATATAACAAGTCGCACTAGAAGAGCAGTGACTGGCAGAGAGAGAGGTGACTGGCAGAGGGAGAAGGAAGGGGCAGGAATAATAGATTGAAGGGCCAGTAGGTGGAAAGAGCAGTAGGTAGAGGAGAGAAGTGGTATAGGCAGGAGGGAGAGGAGTGTGTGAGAATAGGAAAAGAGGTGAGAGGAGAGAAAGAAGAGGGAGAGGAGAGACTAGAGGGAGTAAGCAGTGAGGAGAGGCGGTGGGAGAGTTGGGGGGAAAAGACCGCAGGGAGTAAGTAGTGAGAGGAGAAAGTTGGGGAGGAGGAGAAGAGAAGACAAGAGGGAGTAGGAGGAGAATACGGAGTATAGAGTAAGGAAGCATAGGATATGGAAAAGGCATAAGTGGGAGTGGGGGCAAGAATGGCAGAGTCTCTGAGGGAATACAGGCACCATTTTAAACTATCTTTAAGACAATCCTGGAGAGGGACACTAGAATAGGGTATCCTTGAAAAGTCCTGGTGGGAGTAAGATAGATGAGGCCTAGACCTCTAGGCCATCCCACGGTGGAGGTGTTACGGTAAATAGTAGGGTTCCTGTACACTCTTCAATCTGTACATAGCAGATTTATGGCAGGAAAGTATTAGTTGGGGGACATTTCCTCCAAAACCTAGTAGATGAGAGCAGACTCTATAGCCTATGCAGATGATCTACATTTGTTAGACATTGCGCCTGACGGACTTCAATGCTCAGTGAATGGTGTGGCTTCATATTTAAGCGAGAATAAACTGGTTATGAATCCAGCAAAATTCCAGATAATGATAATTAGCAGTATGAGGCAGAGAAAACATCATGTTTGGCCCATAAATGATATACGTATAACAGAGGTAGAATCATTCTGTTATCTTGGATACCTTTTTTCTAAGGAAAACGCTCTCAAGAGACAGAAAGAAAAAAAAAGAGGCTAAAGTTAGAGCCTTTGACTCCCTGATGAAGTCAATAAAGTATATATTATGTGCCTTTTCGCTTCTCCGACTGATTGAATTTTATCTTGTGAAAGTTTCAACTATAGTATTATATGGAACTGAACTGGTTCCCTTTGTTAGCAGAAAGTATTTTGAAAATCTTGAAGGACGTAATTGGAAAGAAGTCGGTATGTCAAAATCAGTTCCAATTAGTGTTAAAAGATTAGAATTGGGTCTGCAATCCTGGTGGTCTCAATATATTAATAACTGCATTGTATTATACAGAAAGATATGAATATGGATAGACCGAGTCTTGGTTTTCACTTGGGCGAAATTAGTGTGAATTCTAAAATATTGAAAAACGTTGAGGATTTTATGCAAGTAGTTGAACTTAACTGTAATGATTCACAATGGGCCATGAAGAAGAAAATCAAAAGGTGGGATACAATCATGAACAGTGAGGATCTACTCAGATTGAAAATAGGGGTCTTTGGTATGTTTCTATGGTTGACATTAAACCATATCTAAAGAAATTTCCTTCACAGCTATTTAGAACTTGGTACATGAGATATTGTTTGAACTGCCTTCCAACTTTGGAGGTTATTGGTCCTAGACTGAAAATTCCCAGAAAGTTTAGTATTTGTAGACACGGTAATAACAATTGCACAGAGACTCTGTTTCACGTTGTGATGAAATGCCTGTTGGTGGCAACTTCTAGGATGAAGTTCTTGTGTCCGTTTGTGCACTCAACCTCCGCAGTAATCATAACAAGTTTGTGGAATGGATTAATTAATGGTACACAAGTGTCCTTCTTATTGTCTCTGGTAAGATTTTTAATATACATTTTTTATGAATTGCAACTTGTAATTAAACAAGGAAATTAGATTATAGAAAGGATTTTAGCAACATGATGTCATGAATTGGTGTATTTGGAGTATTGTTGGGTTTTTCTTTCTTAAATTATATTTTGGTACTGAAAACAAGGAAATACATTTTTAGAAATTATTTTTGTACAATGATATGAAATGTATTTGTAGTATTGTTCTGTGCTTTTTCTTCTACTGTGTTTGTATATTTAAAGATTAATGTATGTAATTCCCGTTTGTGTAAAGTATAATGTATACATAACACAATTTAAAAAAAGAAATAGTAGGGTTAGTGATTGCTAGTAGTCACGTTGACCTTGGGTGATAGGGAATCCTGGGTTAGAGTGGAGGATGCCCATGGGAGATTTAGGCACCAAAGAGAAAAACCCATTCGATGGATTATTCTACAGACCACTGACAAAGAAGACCTTAAAGAAGTATTATTAAAAACCATTGAACCATCTATTAGATGGTTTCCTTTCTTAAGGCCATCCTTGACAAGTGCTGTTAGTAGTAGAATTTGATTGGGCCCCGATACAGAGGGCGCCCAATATCAGAGAAAGGAGATTCCTGGATAATCAACGGCCACAGAGCTAAATAATAAAGCGATGGGGGAGTGGGAAGTGGAGTTTTAGTTTATTACTCTGGATTCCCCAGAAAAAGGGTCAGACGACTCTTGAAAATCAGCTGGGTCAGCACATACCCTGAGTGAAATAGAAAACCTAGGGAAATTAGGGTCCTGGGCCAGAAACTGAAGAACAATCTTGGAGAGAAGATCTGTGTGGCCTAGGGAAAGAAATCACTACAAGTAAGAAGAGCCAAACCCAGTGGGACCAACCAAATACAATTCACTGACTTTTTACTGCCTTACTTTCAAATAGTCATCTACCAGCTCCACAAGCCTTGCTTAGAGGAAGCCTTTCTAACCGCCAATGCCCATCAAAGTACAATGCTTTCTAGGAAGCCAGTGGCCGGAGGAAAGAAACTCAAATGAAGCCATCAGTCTGGGGGTAAGACAGAAGAAATTCAGGGAGCAGATTCTCAATAAACAGCAATACCAGAAGAAAATAGAAGGCCCCATCCCTAACTATGGCAGTCCATAATGAACTGGACCACGTCCAGAGTTGGTAGTTCAATATCATACCGGTGGAAAACACGGGCACATTGCCAGGTTTTGTCCTGGGCAGATGAAGGAAGAACTGATGTAGATTGGGCTGCTGCGGGCTCCCCTAGAAACTCCAATGTAGCCAGAGGAAGAGCCCATGGGGCAGGAGTATCTACGGATCTGCTTTCAGAAAAACAGAAGCCCCAGAATCTACATCCGCAGAAGTCTGTTCCACACGAGAGACTGCCAAAAAACAATGTCATCTTCCCATGAAGGACAAAGGAAGAGCTACCATGGCCTTGTTAAGACTCCAGGAAATGAATGAACGCTTGTTCTGTGAGATGGGGTCGACTCATATGTCTAAGTCCTGGCCCATTATCCCAGAAAATATGTATCCACAGGGATATGGCTCTCTACCCCCAAAATCAAGAAAAGATCAAAATAGTAGGGGAAGCATTTATGGGCCCTATGAACATGATGCCCGGCTTGCCCGAGGGAGTGTTTTTAGGCATGGACTTTCTCTTTACTTTCTTGCACAACTTCCAAGACCTGCATGCACCGCCATACTGAGTGAGTCCAGAAACTACTGGAGAGAGCCAGCAACACCCATACCAAGCCTGACATTCCTGCACCTGACCTCAGTGAGAAGTATTACTCACTGCAGTGTAGATCATGCAGAACACCGACCCGACATCCAGCAGAGAAAAACACAGACTGTTTGAATTGCTTCACACCAAAAGGGAGATGGGCTAAGAGGGTTTATCTTGCGTTGTAGCACAATAGCCCAACCCGAGGGGGTGGGGGAGGGGAACAGCATTAGATTGGGCCGAAGAGTCTGGTGAAATGCAGGCCCATGATTAAAGGCAGGACATCATGGTTCTAAAAGATCTGTGGTAGCCACAGAGTGAGGGGTGTTCGGGTGAGGTCAGGAGATGCAGAGGCGGACCAAGAGAGTAGGATGATGGAATGTGGAGTGGAGTGGAGTGGAGTGCTGAAGAGCCTGTGGAGTAGTTGGATAGGAGTGCAGGGGAGATATTGTGTGTGAGGGAGTGGTGCCCAAAAGAGTGAGTGAAGCTGTGATTGTGAGAGTGTATGTGAGTGGTAGAAGAATAAAAGTAGTATGCAGCTTGATCAAGGGCATAGAGAAAGTGGAAGGGAGTGGGGTCGGTAGAGAAAAAGGTGACTGGCAGATGGGGGGGAAGGGAGAGGCAGGAATTGTAGAGTGGAAGTTTTTAGGGCAAAGAGATTATAGGTAGGTTAGGGAAGTGGTATAGATAGTAAAGAGAGGAGTGTGAAAAGGTTAACGGACACATGAGGAAAAGAGCCAGGAGGAGAGGAGAACATTTTTAGAAAAGAAATAAAAAGAATGTTTAAAAAGTGCAAAAAAAATGTCCTTACCTGCACATCTAAAATCAGTACTTGTTTCTATTGTGGTTTAGTAGTTTTTGAGATATAAATGCATGCAACATTGCAGGCAAGCAGTTAAAATCAGGTGAGCACAAATCCACTGAACACTCTCTAAGCCCTTTTTGCAGTAGCAACATTTGTACTAACCTGTAGAATACTTTTCCTAGTCGTGTTGAATGTGTTTTGGGCCTTTTACAGACCTGCTATTGTTTTTATAATACACATACCTATGTTTAGTGTAGATTTCTTGATGCTTTACACTAAAGATCATATTTTTCAGTAAGTATACTCTGTGGACAATTCTTTATTGCATGCCGGGATTTCGCTAACTGCACTTCATGATCACCCCCATCCCCTCCTAAGAGGGATACCTGGCTGGTCCGTTACCACTGCGGGGTGTTGGGAAGGGGACATGCTCCTCCCGCACCCCCAGGCGCTTTACAATAAGGCAAAGACCATCACCGGCAATGTAAGAGACCAGAGAGGAGGGGGATTTTCTTACAAGCTTCCACACAAATACATTATTGCATATTTGTAGGTGTAGTGGGCATGCGGAAATAGCAGCCATCGTAGATATTAGCTGCCATAATGTGGCACAAAACTTAAATGTAGTGCGGTAGTCAGCACTCCAGACCTAGGCCGCGAACACGAGCAAAGGAATATGTTGTTTCCCAACACTGGTGAGAAAGGCCAGAGCTGCACCGATCCATAAACCCTTCATTGTTCTAAAATGCTGCCAACCTTTGCGCCCTGGGAAGAATGTGCCCTGGACCTCCAACCCCCACCAGTCCCAATCCTAAGTTATAGCACCCAAATGCCCTCGCTTTAGGACCCCTGAATTGAAGTGTAACAAATAACCCCAGACCACTGACAATAAACCTGTAAAACCCTCGATCGGTCAAAAGGATCAGAAAGCAGGGCATTTTTGCCTTCACTCCTAGGCCACGTGATTTGTGCTGCAATGTGCAGGGAGGGATGAAAATATAGCCCAAAACCAGGGTGGGAAACCTTGGAGAAGTGACGGCCTGTCTGGGAGCGAGTGGCGTGTGTGAGTTAGTATGACCTCGGCTTTCCCCCTGGGCCCTGTCTGTTCATACCAGGTGCACTGTTACATAGATATAGGTGTGTTTTTCTTAGTAATACAATAGCTATTTGGTTGTCTGCTGACCGATGACGACTGCAAGATGGACGGACGGGGCTGGGGCCAATGGCTTGGTATCCCTTATGGAGCAGGTGATCTATGTGCAGGGACTCACAAACCAGCAGTGTGGGATCTTATTATATATAAAGATGTCAGTGATGACGCGATGTACCTTTTATAATGGCTTGCTCTTGCAGATTTTGGCAGCAGAGTTCTTTGTTGGCGCTTTTTTGCTTCGTATGGAAATAAATAATACTATCCTTGCAGGAGGTGTATTAGGCCTTTTCCCTAGTGGGTTGTATTTTTTCTGGTGTGAACATCTACTTGCTTTCCTACATTTGGTGACTGACATGATCACAGCAACCCCCACAATGACAGAGGCTTCCAGGCCTCTTCTCTGGAGGGGCCGGTCCCACCTATAGTGACCAGTCCACACCGAGCAGACCGCAGTAGTGCGCAGGAGCCATTTTTACAGAATTCCTGTCTGCACTTTGAAGCGGGGTGTGGCACCGGTGAGAGAGCTGGCCGTTATGGGGACCCCGTGACGGATGAGCTCAGGTGAATACGCAGACATTTGTGTATGAGCGAACGAGGAGTGTGTTAAGGCCATGTTGTGAGAGTTTGTTTTTGTTATTATTTTTGGGATAATTTTAAAGGATTTTACAGGAATGTAGGGAACCTTTCCGAGTGAGGGAAGATGATGGCGCCGTTTCGTTTGTGACAAGGAGATAAAAGAAAAATAAGGAGCTCCGTACAATTAGTGGGCTCTGTGGAAGTAGCGGTTGTTGTTTTAGCTTGTTAGTTTAGCTTATTTTAGTGTATTATGATTTTCTTTATGTGCAAAGAGGCGGAGGCTAGAGGTGGGCCAGTGTTGATCATTTGTTTTGAGAGCATGTGGTTTATTAGCGTGTGTGTGTGGAAAGAGGGGAGGAGGAGGTGTTCACAGGGGCCGACGGGGAGGCGGGGACAGTCGACTGGTAGAGACTTGTAATGAAAGTGTGCGCAGCGCGTATTTGTAAAGGTTCGGCTTTTGGGGTGTGCAGATTGCAAAAATGGGTGACAAGGAGATAAAAGAAAAATAAGGAGCTCCGTACAATTAGTGGGCTCTGTGGAAGTAGCGGTTGTTGTTTTAGCTTGTTAGTTTAGCTTATTTTAGTGTATTATGATTTTTTTTATGTGCAAAGAGGCGGAGGCTAGAGGTGGGCCAGTGTTGATCATTTGTTTTGAGAGCATGTGGTTTATTAGCGTGTGTGTGTGTGGAAAGAGGGGAGGAGGAGGTGTTCACAGGGGCCGACGGGGAGGCGGGGACAGTCGACTGGTAGAGACTTGTAATGAAAGTGTGCGCAGCGCGTATTTGTAAAGGTTCGGCTTTTGGGGTGTGCAGATTGCAAAAATGGGTGGGAGGCTGCCATTAGAATACATGTATGGTGCATTACCATTGTACAGAGACAAGATTGAGAAGTATCATAAATAATGGGGGGTAGGGACACAAGGGGGAGGGCATGCACCGCTCCTGGTCAGAGCAGGGCACCCACAATAGAGGGATATTCGATCACATGAGCACATCATGGCTGCCAAATACAGGGCTAAACAGGTTGAGAAGCGGAAAGAGATATTGGATTTGTGGAGAATGAAAGAGGATGTGGAAGATCCTGATGAGTGGGGGTCTCAACCACAGAGGTGATTGCTATAAATGTAATGACCGGGACAACCCAGGAGAACAAAGCCGCAGTCCCACATACTGGACCCTAATTAGATAGATCAGATCGTAGATCCACCCAACCCTCCTCTGCAGCCAAAACTTTGAGTACCACGCTGCAGGACCTCTCCTTAGATATTTGGCATGCTCTCAATGGGGATAGTCGAAGTTATTCTTATTACTCTGCACTGCATAGGGTACATACTATGATTGACTACCAATTCACAGGGAAGGAATGCTTGATTGAGTTTTTGAGTACAACATATGCTGGCAGGACCATCTCTGATCATTCTCCACTGGTTGTAACCTGGACCCTTCTGGGTTTGACCGTCCCAGTCCCAACCTGGTGCATGTCTATGAATGCCCTCTCTGATGAAGTGTTCCAGGGCCACTTAGCAGATGTGTTACAGCAATGCTTAGATATGAACATGGGCAGTGTGGATAGCTGGAGCACGATCTGGGAGACACGTAAGGTTGGGATACGCGGTGAAGCGATTTCCAAGGCATACGGCATTAGGAAAACCTTAACCTAAGAGTTGGGTAGATTGGAGGATAGTATAAAGGAGATTGAGGGGATGGACAGTGAAAAATTTCCAAATGAGTAGGTCCTGCTGCCTCTGCATATACCAGACCAACAGGGGGTGGAGGGAGAGAGAGAGAGAGGAAGCCGAAACGAAATTGAAGGTCTTGAGCTGCTTCCGGAACCTCAGGTGGACCGGCTCAAGTTTGAGAGGGTCAGAGAGGCCATTCCAGAGGGAGGCACCTGTGGAGGAGAGAGATCTACCACTCACTCTCTGCCTGGAGAAGCATCTGACCCTCAGTGAGTTGGAGGTGGCTGAGCAAAGGGCTCGAGAAGGAAGGTGTTTAGGAAAAGAGAGTTGAATGTAGTGTGGGCCCTGGCCTCAGAAGGCCTTGTGGACGATGCAGAGGGTCTTGAACTTGATCCTTGCAGTCACTGGGAGCCAGTGGAGAGATTCCAGGGCTGGAGGGATACACTGCCTGGCCTTGGGACCATGGACAAGTCTCCCAGTCCTGGATTAGTTGCAGAGAGTAGAGGAAGGCAGATTGAGAAAGAGGCTGTTGCAGTAGTCCAGCCTAGAGAGAACCAGGGCTCTGGAGACACCGAGCTTCCGGGGGAAAGTGAAAAAAGGAAGAATGCCTCTGAGGAGGCTCAGCTGGTAGTGGGACTTCGTTGCGAGGTCTGTGATGTGAGAAGAGAAGGAGAGAGTGGAGTCAAAGACAACTCAAGGTTTTTTGCCTCACAAGAAGGCACAGGAAGAGGGCCCAAGGAGGGCAGCCATAGTGAGGAGGGAGAATGGGAGTAGGGGTCCCAATGAGAAGGATCTCATTCTTGCTGGCATTAAGGCAGAGATCGCCGGAGGCCAGGGCCAGGGGTGGACTGGGAACCAAAAGAGGCCATGGAAATAATTCTGAAACTGGCCCCATAGTACACATTTTCAACAAGCCCAACCCTTTACCTACCGGAAAATTTGGTAATAAAATAGGTTACCACACAAGAGGCCCAGGGTGCAGAGGCCTACCGGGAAATCTCCAGAGTTCGCTATAGGACAGTCCACCCTTGCTGGAGGCACACTACTCCTGAATTGCGGATAGATAGTCAGGAATGAGCTGAGTGAGGAGAGGAGGCTGAGGGAGCCTGAAGTAGAGCTGAGTGCCATCCACGTAACACTGTAAGTTAAAAGAGATTGTAGAGATGAGGTGGGCCAAAGGGAACAAGTAGATGTTGAAAAGCCAGGGTGAGAGGTTAGAGCCCTGGGGAACACCACACGTGAAGAGAGAGGTGGTGGAGAGAAAGGACCCAAGTCGGACATGGGCGGGTCGGTGCAGGAGGAAGTAGGTCAACCAAGCCAGGGCCTGATACGCAACACCCAGGTTCTCACAGAGACAATTGTTCAAGATGGCATGATTAACTGTGTCCAAAGCGCAGGAAAGATAAAGGAGGATGAGGACAGAGGGAAGGCTGGAGTTGAAATTAGTGAGCAGATCTTCACAAGTGTTCCGGAGAGCAGTTTCCATGCCTCTGGCTGCTCTGAAGCCAGACTGAAAGTCATGGAGACAACCAACAGATTCAGTTTGGAGAGTAAGCTGGGAGATGGTCAGCTTTTCCAGGAGTTTTCTCAGGAAAGGAGTGATAGAGATTGGGCGGTAGTTTGCCGGAGAGGAAGGATTGGCAGAGGTTTTTCCAGGAGTGGGTGCACAAGGGAGTGCTTTAGGGGGAGGGGAACATTTCAGTGGCAAAAGAGTAATTGCAGAAATTGGCTAAGGCTGGAACAAGGGAAACAATGTGGTCCTTGATGGTTCTGGAGGAGCAGGGGAGCACCTGCTTGGGTGACACTTTCATAGATCGGACTTGTCTAGAAACATTGTTGAGTGTGAACACAGAGAAAGAGGAGAAAGGAGGAGGAGAGGGAGAGGCGGCCAGAGGGGGGCAGAGAGAGGTAGAGGTAGAGGGAGAGGAGAGAGAGGACAGGATGTCCTGAGTTTTAGTGGTGAAGTGAGACATCAGAGCCGTGCAGGGGGCCTGGCAGGGAACAGGAGATGAGGAGACTACAGTAGGATTGGCCAGCTCCTTGCAGATTTTGAAGAGTTTGGCCGTGTTGTTGGAGGCCACAGAGATGCCGGCCTGGATGTGGGCTCTCTTCTTGGACAGGACAGAGAGTCTGTATTGCCTTTGGAGCAAGCGTCAGGCCAGTTTGTCAGAGGATGCGCCCGATGCCCTCAACTTCCTCTCAGCCACCATACACTTGTGTTTCGTGGTGGAGTCATACCAAGTGTTGCACTTGGAGGTTGGCTTCAGGCGGATTCTCATGACAGGAGCAAGGACTTCCAGAGTGTTAAAGATAGAAAGATGCAGGTTGGAGAGGGCTGTGTCAGAGTGTGAGTCAGTGCAGGCATAGAAAGGAGGAGAGAAAGTAGCTGCAAAGGCCTCCACTGACACACGCTTCATGGGTCGGATGACCAAGAAGGTAGGTGGCAGTGCTTGGGTCGGCTTCACCTAGGGGATAAAGAGCTTCAGGTGGGAGGAGAGTAGAACATGGTAAGTCCAAGAGAGAAGAGTGCTGAGAGGATTAGAGAGGGGGGGTTGTCTGAGGAGATGAGAACTTCCAAGGTGTGCCCAGCCGAGTGTGTTGCACCAGAGGGGAGAATAGTAAGAGAGTGTGATGGTTTCTAATGTGTAAGTGCCATCTTACCTTTTGCAATCCGACGGAGATTCCGTACCTCTCCGCACTCTTCATGTTTAACGCATGGTAAGCTCTAAGAACCTTCTATAGGAACCCCTCTTTTCCAGACTATCAGGAATAACTGTGTTCTTTTTACCCACTATATATAGCTCAGTTTCAAAGGCCACTCGTCTAATCAGCCAGAAGAATATCCAGACCAGCTTTCTCTCCGGGTCTCCACAGGAAGACAACGCACACCAGCAGCTCTTCCAGGGTTTTATTCCCCACTAGGGTTTCCCTCAGAGTTTCACGAAGGGCAAGCTTTTGCAGGTCCTTTGAGGAGTTCTCAGGGGAATTTCTCTTACTCTTCGAAGGTTCACGCCAAATTCGAAGAAACACCAGGGTTTCTTCAGATACCTGTTCATCCTACATAATCCCAGGTAGGTGGTCTTTTGTTTCTTCCCAGTGTATTTCGGAACAAATTTGTTGTCTATGCAAAACAGTTAACAGAGAGAGTGTATCACAGAGATTGCAGAAGAGCCCAGAGGAGGGATTAGAAGTATCCAGGTGGATGTTGAGGTCTCTGAGGAGGAGAATTTGAGAGCCAGATGCAAGGGGAGAAGAGGAGAGGTCAGCCCACTCTGCGAGCAAGAGGGCGACCTGGCCAGGTGGCCTGCAAATGGTGGCTACAGTCAGAGAGATGCCAGGAGAGATCGAAAGCCTGCAGACAAGGCATTCAAAGGAGGAGTAGACCTGCGTAGGAATAACATATGCAGGGATCCACTCTGGAAAGATCAGAGCTACTCCACCTATGGGACGGTTGGGTTTGGGTTCAGATAGGATCGTGTAGCCATCAGGGAGGGGAGTGTCAGAAATCATGACTGCTGGCCGTGAACCATATCTCGGTGAGAGCAAGGACATCCAGGCCGTTCTTCAAGGAGGTGGCAGATGTCGGAGGAGTGCTTGACTGCAGAGCGAGAGTTGAGAGTAGTGACATGGAGCAGGTTGCCACATTTGAAAGACTTCTGAGGAGGAGTACAGGCTTGAGGTACACCCTGCAGAAGCGTTATAGGGGCCCAAGAGTGGGCTGAGGAGGAAGAAGGAGATGTCAGAGTAGCTAGAGAGGATGAGGAGGGTGCCAGAGAGGTTGTAGAAGAAGGAGGTGGCGGTTGAGCCAGAGAGGTGCTGGTAGGAGTAGCAGGAGAAGGAAGGAAGTTGATAAGACGTGGGAGACACCTATCAAAAAGGAGGAGATTGGGCTGAGGGACCTGGACCAAGACAGTACCATTCAGATAGAGGAGTGGAAGGGGGCCAAAAGGACCTCCCACTGAGTGCCACAATTAATGGGAGAGGAGGGAAAAGGAGAGAGAACAGAAACCATACGAGTGGTCCATAGGTCTGGAGAGGGAATGCCAAAGATGATGTCGGTAAGAGTCTGTCTGGCGGAAGCACTAACATGGGCATCAGCAATAGGTAGGCCTGGGTTTGAGACCAGGGTGTACCTCTATAACTTCCTACTTCCAGACTTAGTGAGAGGGACAGGATAGGTGATAGAATAGCAGTTGGAGAAGATAGGGGAAATGGAAAGCACCATAGAGGGTGTGAGGATAGGAGGAGGAAGTGAAGAGAGAGGAGGGGCACACCGCCAAGGCCGCACAGGATGTGCCCAGGGGGCAGGGGGGTCACACAGTAGAGAGCACACAGACAGGGCAGATAGGTACAATAAACAGTATGCAGGAACTCCCAACAGGTAGCGGGAGCATGGGGAGTGTGAGAAACCTAATGGTGCACAGTTAGCAGTACCACAGTTATCACAAAGCAAACCAGATTCAACTTTCCTAAAAAAGAGGGGAAAAGGCCTAGTTTTCAAACATAGCAGCAAAGCAGAACACCCAGATTCAACTTTCCTGAACAGGTCGCAGCAGGTTGACGGCGTCCTGCTTCTCCTACTGACACCGGCAGGCACCAACTGGAGCTGCAAAACACTGGAGCTGTCCTTGGCCTCAGGATCCTTCGCAGGAGGGGCTGCAATGGGCATGGGATGCCCTAGGTGCCCAAATAAAAGAGACCAGTAGCCAATGGAGGAGGGCAGGGGTGGGACACAGGATGGAGACGGACACAGGAGAAACACTTACGGCACAAGGACAAGGACAGGGACAAACACGATGGAGTGCCGGCAAACCTGCAAACTACAAGCAGACTAGAAGTTTGACTTTGGAAAAGGTAAACATAAAAATGCTAAATGCTTGCGTCGTGGCACGGCGCATTTCAAATTGTGGATGAGGTTTCACCTGTGGTCTAGCGAATTGTGGTAAAAGAAGGAGAGTTGACTGTGGAACAATTTTTTCATGTTACCCAAATCAAGCCATTTCACCCCAGGTATTAAATAAGAAGTTTAGAGCAGATTGAAGAAGCTAGTGGGGAGTGAAAATTGTAATTAAATTCTGAAAATGAAGCACTTTTAGCTCAAAGAGATTCACCGTAGCAGGTAAAGTACGTATAAATGTAACTATCAAGTTGAAGTCTAAAAAGGGGGGGTAAAAGGAGAAATACAATGTGAGTACATTGTTAAGATTCTTTTTAAAGAAGAGGGTGGGTGAAACAGGGGTGTATATAAATGGGAATATGAGTGCAAGGTAAACAAAAGAAGAATTTAAAAAAACAAAAGGTATTAAGGAAACTAGACTGTCACAGGTTGGTGTGATAAGGGTAACAGATGCTTTGAAATGATGTTGGATTCTCATAGTCAATGATCAATGCGTTCCTGTTGTTCCTTGAGTGAAAGTGCCATGTTGAATTTTGTTGTGTTTCACCCATATTTTTCTTCCAGCCAAGCATCGAAGAAGATACAGTTATGGTATGCTTTCAGTTCTTAATCCATATGTGTATCTCCAGTCAACTAAAAAAAAAACAGAGTTGATGTTATGTATTCCCATGCTTGATCCAAGCTTATTTCTAGGTTGCCCTAAAAACATTGATGGTATTATTGCATATATTGTATATTTTATGTTGTTTAATCCACAGTTTTTTTCCAAATAAACTTCAAAGGAAAGGGACAAATAAAGTATTTGGTATACTTGGTTCTTAATCTGCTTTTTCTCTTTTGATTTAGAAATTAACTTATTGCCACTCCAGCACTTCTGGAGTTGGCAGCTGGATCCCAAGGAGTTCACCAGATGAATGGGAGTCCCCGAAACAAAAACCCCTGGACCGAAGAAGGGGGTGAAGATAGTGACCCCAGAAGGAAGCGCCATGTGCATAGGATGGACTCAAGCCTGATTGGAGGTTCAGCGTTAGGCTTGTGATGCCCACCAGAAAGTTAAGAGAACTGTTATCTTGCATTTGATAATGCATCCTATCTAATGCTTGGTTTTGATTAATCTAAACAATTGAAGGGTAAACACGGATTTTGGGAGCAAGTTAATTTCAACAGAAACATTGATTTCAACGGATTCATTTCCAGGGTTGGGCGGATGCAGCCATCCAGTCATAGACTAGGCACTATGGACAACATCATAATTATTTTGTTAATATGCTTCATCTTCTTTGTAAGAAAAAGGATTTGGTATTTCTAGTGTTTTGATAATTTATTGGTAAAACATGTTTTAAAAAAAGGGAATTTCACATTTCAAAGATCATACAAAAAAGAGAAGAAAACAAGAAGGTGATCAAAAGAGAAGAGCAAACTATATATATATATATTCAGTGAAAAAACTTTGTTAAAGGGACGTTATGGTTAAGTTGCGCTACTAAAAACCTATGAAATTCAGTGAAAAAACTTTGTTAAAGGGACGTTATGGTTCAAAGTAAAACCGAAAAACCCCTGAAATTCGGCAGTTATGGTAAGATAAGCAACCATCACTCGCGCCGCCACCGTGCACTGCTAACACTAACACCCAGGGCATCAAAGATGACATCACAAATGTCATTGATGACATCACTGATGATATCATGTGGCTGGCTCTCCCTTTTTTTCCTTTCCTGACATATCTAGGCCACATGATTTTCTTCAGTAACAGTCAGGAACTAAAAATTTTAAATTACTATATTCGTAGACTTATCCTTCAAGTATGTTCTTAGAATAATTCCCTTATGGTCCAGTCATATCATATGAAACATATACATAGGAGAAGTCACAACCTTGAAAGACAGCAATCCTTTTTGTGCATTAAAATTATCAGTAGATTTATCAGCACTTTCTGATACTTTTGATGTTTTTTTATTACTGTACTTTCCCTGTATATGCTCATATTTTTATATGTTGTACTCACACTATTTTCCTTAGGGTCCAGACACATCATGTGATATATATAGATAGGGTAAGTAACAGCTTTGAAACAGAGCAATCATTTCTCTCCATAAAGGTAATCAGTTAGGTTATGAACACTTTCTGCTACTATTGCTGTTTCTTTTTCCTACTTCAATTCCCTTGTATATATTCATATTTGTATGTGGTGTTGTCTCTTTGTGATTTGTGTATAATAATGCAATTATGTAGTAAGCAGGTTTTATTACCTACTTATCACAAGTTTCACTGTACGCAAAACTCTAATATGAAAACAGTTATCATTTCAATATTCAACATGGCAAGCTTATGAATATTGCACCTCCATCATGTATGCTGCACACAATGCCTATGTTTCTACATGAGTACCTTAGTATACTGAATTGAAGTTAATAATAGAATGCTATTTATATCAATGCATAGCTTAATGCACTGATTAGCACTTGATATTTATTCAAATAATCTTTGACACTTTGTTAATTAATATTACACTAAGAATCCCTTGTACAGACTTTTCATGAAAGGTAAATGCACATGTGATGTCATAAGTGATGTCATCAATGACATTTGTGATGTCATCTTTGATGTCCTGGGTGTTAGTGTTAGCAGTGCACGGTGGCGGCGCGAGTTATGGTTTCTTATCTTACCATAACTGCCGAATTTCAGGGGTTTTTTCGGTTTTACTTTGAACCATGACGTCCCTTTAACAAAGTTTTTTCACTGAATTTCATAGGTTTTTAGTAGCGCAACTTAACCATAACGTCCCTTTAACAAAGTTTTTTTTACTGAATTTCATAGCTTTTTAGTAGCGCAACTTAACCATAACGTCCCTTTTAACAAAGTTTTTTCACTGAATTTCATAGGTTTTTAGTTGCACAACTTAACCATAATATCCCTGACTTCATATACATGTAACATAGAACATACTAACCCCCTCGTAGTGATTTTCATGTCCACGGACTACCGCCATGTCCGCGGACATATCTAAAATCTGAGCGTGGTGAATGTAAATTTAAATATTGTGCCCCATTTCCCCTTTGAAGTTGGCTCTGAAAAAAGCGTTTTTTTTTTTTACAGATGCTTGACAGACACCTGTTATTTTGTATTTTTTTCTTGTTTTTTTTTTCTTACTTTACTCCTAAAATCTTTACATAACCTTCTCCAAAGCAACCCTTACATTCCAAAATAGAAAGGCATTTCCCGTAAAAGATAAAGAAATGCCATCTTCTTTAAAATGAACAGCATTACTGACATCAATATTCTCATTGTTACAGAAGAACATACCAGCTCTAAGCATGAAGGCACACATGCCTCGGTTGATGACACACCTAGCAATGTTTTGCTGAGGACAACAAACTGAACTATTGTCCCATATTGCCCTAGGTAGTAATCCAGAAAAAATTACTTTTGCATTTGGAAGGATCTTCATTACGGCTTGAACCAAGCGTTCCAAATCAGCCAACAAAGTAGGGGCACTGACGTTGCCCAAATGGAAAGCACCATAGTGCAAAACTACCACATGCGGACTGTTCATCGTGGCCATTTCCTCACAAACTTGTACAATTCCCTGTACATTGCAATCAGGCACAGTGCTCCACACCACCTCCACTCCTTTCACATCAAAGTTCTTTGCAACATGCCTGCATTCAGCGTACTGCTGTAAACCATGCACAAACATATCTCCGAGCACCAACACCCTGACTTTCTCCACTTCTGCCATCTTCACCACACACAGTCTCTTTCAACACAAATCCACAACCTCGACATCTGATTGGCTGATCCGTACAGTCTTCTTTCCATGTTGGATTTCCTGGAAAAACCCGGATGTAGCACGCCCTGTCCACGAACAGCCGTGGTGTCCGCGGACGGCGTCCACTTTACTCTCTGTGCCATTCCCTCATTGCATACAGCTAAGCAATCACACAATACAAATAACGTCCTCAGAACACCCCCATTTTGTGAATTTTCGAACATTTCAGGACAATTATCATTATTCAACATATTAACATTACAAATATTATACTTTCATCTTGTACTCTGCACACAATGCTATGTTTCTCCATTAGTAGCTCAGTATACTAGATAGAATCCCATAATACAATGCTATTTATATCAATGCATCGTTCAAAACACTAATAATGGTATGATATTTATTGCAATATCCTCGACACTTTTTTCACAACATTATAATAAAAATCCCTAGTACACAAATTCCATGAAAAGTACATACACATGTGATGTCATCAGTGATTTCATCAATGACATTTGTGATGTCATCTTTGATGTCCTGGGTGTTAGTCTTAGCAGTGCACGGTGGTGGCGCGAGTTATTTTTCATAGCTTACCATAACTTGCGATTTTCAGGGGTCTTTCAGCTGTACTTAAAACCATAACGTCCTTTAAACAAACTTTTTTTAATATCACGCAAAAAATATACAAACATGGCGTGCAAAAAACAACTTCTACAGATGGCTTTACACAGAATGTTGCAAAGTAAGAATTTATGCTCGTTCACAGTGAAGGTCAGCTGCTTCCATTTTTTTCTCGGGCCCCAGAGAGGCTCACGAAGCGGACTATAAGGTTGTATTGTGTTTTGACCTTGACACACAGAGATTGTGATGAAAGACTTCTCTTGAAGGAGTGTTGCTAAAACGTAAGAGAAGATAAGGATGAAATGTATGAAACGAAACCACTTTTATATATTATATCACTATGCGAAAGATCGTTGGCACACGCAGAGTCGTATTTTGGGACTGCACCACTCGTAGACAATGGAAATTGCAATTGTACTGTAAGTAACCCTTTAGATTATTTTATACCAAATATAATTACAATAGCGTAGCATTAAAGACCGCTCAAGTTGAACTTGTTCGTTGAAAGTGGCATAATGTTTTCTACCGCGCACTTTCACCGCCGAATTGATCCCCTGTTGTTTAGAGGGCTCTGAAAAAGGCAGACAACACAGGGTGGGTTAATAGAAATAATTTAACCGGTCTATAGGCGGTCAAGCGCTGTACTCCCTGTGCCACTTCATTGTAGCCTGTCAAATGGCACAGCGAGTACAACGCTCGCTTTGACATCCATGCACAGCTTGCTAACTCAAGTTCGAATCCCGGCAAGGCCAAACTCAGCCTTTCATCCTTCCGTGGTCGATAAATGAGCACCACACACTGTGGTTAATAATAAGCACCGCTTAGATACCTCACGGTTCTTAGCGCTATATGAATGGGAAAATATAAATATTTTATTATTAACATACTCCATTGCACTATCTTCGATAGCAAATAGTTTCACGCCTTAATAAATAAAATGATGATTTTTAATGAAGATCGGCTGGTGAGACTAATTTATGTTTTTTAAAACAGGTATGTGGCCCCATTTTGCCTATGTCACGATTTACAGACTCCAGCGGATGGGGTCTTCAACTGCCAGGTGCAGGTCCAAATATGCAACTTCATGACCCTCACCATTTTATGGGACAATCGCCAAGGACCAATATGCCCTTACGCAGTACTAGCGGCTACAAACAACATACCAACCAATAGGGTGGTCTAATGGCTCGTTTTTGGAGCAATCTTCCGATTATCAGAGCGACCATTTACTGCTTTTATGATAAACCAACAGCCTATCTACCGCAAAGGAACAACACGTGGCTCCAAATAAACTTTTGCTGATCGACAGCAGAGACAATAGCAAATCGCTGAATATTCACTAAACATTTCATGTGAAATAAATGTACTTTACCAAATGTACAATCCTGCTGTTTACTTTTAAACTACAGTTTCATATTCCAAATTGTGGCGCACTGAGTTGTAAGCTGATCTAACACCCTCTGTACCGCAAAGGAACATCGCGTGCCTCAACATGAACTTTTGCGGATCGACAACAAAGACAAATGCAAATTGCTGAATATTCTCTAAACATTTGATGTCAAATAAATGTACTTTACAAAATTTACAATCTTGCTGTTTGCTTTTAAATCACTGTTTCATATTCCGAATTGTGGTGCGCTGTGTTGTGACATAATATGTGTTGTCTTCCGGGTTCTGTGTAAAGTCACTTAGGACTGGAGAGGACTGGGCGCGTTTGATGACGCACCCTGTAACGTCACGGAGAGAGGCGGGGAATATGAATGCTTTGATAATATCAGGCCTAGGGGCGAGAGATATGATTTAGTGTCGCAAAAGCAAGTCAGCCAGGTCAATAGCGCCAGTCATAGGATTATCACATAATGTCGGCGCACACCAGCCGGATTTATCGTTTCTTTAGTGGACAAAAAGTCGGTTGACGCCCATAGGAAATTGTACTATTAGCGGACAAAAGGAGTGGTCTTAAAACCTTTCACCCTGACAACTAACAATACAAACAACGTTCTCAGAACACCCCCATTTTGTGTAATTGCAACCATTTCGGGACACCGCAAGTGTTCTTAGAACACATTCAACTAGACAGATTACAATACGGACAGCGTCCTGAGGACACCCCCAGTTTGTGTATTTACGAACAATTAAGTACACCGCGAGTGCTCATAGCTCATTTTTACCTTCCTTGCGAACAAAAATGACACATATTCTGTCCTCTAAACACCCCACCATTTAGTTTATTTACAAAATGTCAGAACAGCCGTGTTCTCCGCGGACAAATCGAACGCAACAAAAACGTCTAGCACATAAAAAAACAAAACACTGAACCTATCTCATACTCCCCCACCCTCCCCAAACACTCTTACACACAACACAGGGCACTAAATACAATTTTTTATCCACGTTTCACCGCGCTGTACGCGGTCGACGGCGAATACAAGATGGCGGGCGCCGCAGAAAATCTGACGCGCTCCACGCCCCTTGCCGTCCAATTAGCGAACACGTCACATGTCCGCGGACATGACGCAAGGCCATGGGCCAATCGGGGTGCTGTCCGCGGAGCGAACAGGGAAGTCCGTCCGCGAAGCGAACACAGATATCACTAATTTTTTTGCCTTGCATTTTGGTCATTTTTTAAAAAACTACTGGACGGATTTACACCAAATTTGCAAAAGCACACTTTCGGGACCAGGCCGCCGCTCCTGCCGCAAATTTGGTGTAAATCCATCCAGCGGTTCGGGCTGTAGCCGTGCGCAAAGTTTTTCCCCATTCAGTCTATGGGAAAAAAAAGTTTTGGGACCCCCCCTATAATTTCCCCCCCCTGGACGAATCCTCACCAAACTTTGCAAAAAAATTCTGAGTGGGCCATATACTTTTTTTGCAAAGTTTGGTGAGGATTCATCCAGGGCGAGCGAAGTTATAAGCTGCCCAAAAAGTGCTCTTCCTATGGAAACACCAACTTAACCATAACTACATGGCCACTACCATGGCCATGTAATATATATATATATATTTCTGAGGCTTGTGGAATCTGCTTAGATCACATGCTGTGCATAGGCCGACATCTAGTGGAAGCTGCGGAGTATTACAGTTTGTTTTTCGAAAGTCGAAAATGGGCGTCGACACAGCCGTGCCAGTAATACTATCCCTAGTGTGACGTCCACTGTACCCAAGATCCCTCACGCGTGTAGGATCCTCAGATTGTTTTTTTCCGCCATACTGGTCGGAAGCATCTTGCGGAGTTCCCTGGCCTTAGCCATACTTTTGCTGTTATTATAATTATAATTCTTATTCATTCCCTTCCCCACCCCAACGTCGACCCGACCTCGACGACGGCTGGAGAAGTCATCGACCGTCGACTGCTGCAACGACGGATCTGGGCCTCGGAAGGCCGCTGGCCTCGGCCCGGGCCTAGTAGGCCGCTGGCCTCGGCCCTTACAAGTAGGGAGAGTGGGGGGTGGTACATACTCTTCACTCTTGATATATAGTTACATTTTATATATTCCTACACTTAGCAGCCCGCTGCCTTAAGGTGCGTATGGAGGGTACCTCTTTTCAATTCTGCCCCAAGTGCAATCGCAAATACCCTTGGGTCGACAGGCACGCCACGTGCAATCTCTGCTTGCCGAGGGATCACCCCGAAGCGAACTGCAGAGCGTGTAGTAGGTTTAAACCTAAGACACTTAAGGACCGTTCGACAAAGCGTTGGGCCCACCACGCCAGGCAGGAGGCCATGGCAGCGGAGGACGCCTTCAGCGATGGCAGCGACGCCGTACTTTCGGACGGCGAGGGCATTATGGCGTCGAAAGACAGCCGGCGAGCGCAGGTCCCCGACCTCGGAAGGTCGTCCGGCAGGGCGGCTATGGGGAAGACCCCCGGCGACGCAAGCGCTACACACCTAACACACACTAAACACACTAAGACCAACCGGACCTCGACGACGTTGACTTCCCGGAAAGAGGCACAAAAAGAACGGTCCGACTCGGTGTCCTCTGGGCGCTCTCGATCGAGATCACCTCACGACGCAAGGCAATCATCCACTCTTGCCAAGAGTGCCTCGCTACACACATTAACGGAAGTTCGATCGTCGGGAGACGAAGACGACTTCCACCCCCAGGCCGCGCTCCAAGATACCGAGACCGCGGTTAACACCAGTGAGGCACCACGCCCGAAGCACACAGATACCTCTCCAGACCCTCGGCGCCAGGGGGCCTCCAAGGGACAGGGAAAACATTTTTCCACGCACGGGGAGAGGGGGAAACAGCGGAAAGCACAGCCTTCCACTCCTGTAAAGCCATCCTCTCACCCTAGGCAGACAAGCAAACACAAGTCTACCCTTGAAAAGTCCCATAAATCAGCACCTACTAAAGTAATACCCTGTTCCAGGGAATGGTCCAGTGAAGACATAGACAGGGTTATGTCTAGGATGTCTTCCTTGGCTGATTTTTATGATAAGAACCCAGAACATTTTCTTTCATATAACCCTCAAGGGGCCACACCCTCAGGCTCCTCCGATCCTATCCCGCTAAGTAAAAAGCCCCGGTTCGAAAGACCTGAACCCTTCGAGGTTCAGCCTTACTCCACTCCATATTCTACTCCACTCCCCAGTTACCAGGGACAAGTTTTCCCTGAAGAGGACCAGGAGTTTGAAATTATGGAAGAACAGACCGGGACAGATTACTATGCAGAGGATGAGGACCTGGAGGAGGGAGAAGATGAGCAGGAAATTTACAGAATAGATTCCCCAGTACAAAGCGAAGCCCCAGTTACCGACTCTCCAGTTGATAACCAGCCCCTCCTTAACGAGGTTCTCGCTCGAGCAGCGGAACATTTCCACATCGACACCCACGGTGTACAGGAGGAAAGGGACTTCGCGGAGGAGTTTGTAGGAGAGAGGAGACCGGTCGCTCAGACCATCCCTATCCTCAAATCCATCCAACGAAGAATAGATCCTTCCCTGGTGAATCCTAACCTCACCAGAGCTGTCAACCCCAGAATTGAAAAGATTTTCCGGGCAGCCCAGTCTGACCCTTTGTATATAAGGGGACATCTTAAACCAGATTCCCTAGTGGTTACCAACACTAGAAAAAGGGCTGGCACGCCCTTATCTTCATCAGAAGCTCCTCCCGACAAGGAGAGCAAAAAACTTTACGGGTTGGGCAGGAAGGTAGCCTCAACGTCCGCCTACCAAGCAAGGATTGCGAATTCCACCACCCTGTTGGCTAGTTACAATTGCCATCAATGGGAAGAAGTCGCGGCGCTCATTGCCTCTGCTCCAGAACCGTTAAAGGGCCAGCTGGCTCGGATCTCGGCAGAGGGGAGAGCCGTGTCTGGTTGCATTTTAAAAGCAACTTTCGACGCCGCTGACAACGCAGGGAGATTGATAGCAGAAGGTACTGTTATCAAGAGACATGCGTGGTTACGGCAGTCGGGATTCAAGACAGAAACCCAGGCTTCTTTAATAGACAAGCCAGTGGAACCCGACCTATTGTTTGGGAAAGCGGTCGAAGACGCACTTAAAAATGCCAAAGATGAATATGAGACTCTCAAATCCCTTGGCCAGCTTACCAACAAACCCCCTAACCAGAGGGGGAACAGTAATATTCGTCGCCCACGCGGCCAAAATTCACAAAGAGGCAACTATGCCCAGGGACAGGGTACACAATGGAATAACAACCAGCAGTCTACCCAGAGTTACGGCAGGGGTAACAAGAGAGGTCGTGGAAGAGGCAGAGGCAGCCCCAACAAGGGAGGTGGCACGCCTCCACCAAAACAGTGACGCTCAGTTCAGGGTCCCTTGTCACGCAACCCCAGTAGGGGGACGCATTTCCACCTTCACCCAGGCTTGGGAAGGGATCACCTCAGACAGATGGGTGCTGTCAACTGTATCCGCAGGATATTGTATAGAACTACTGCAGCGTCCCCGGAACCATCCTCCACGACAAAGAGTGCACTCCCTAGAGCATCAAAGGATCCTTCTCGAGGAGATCGCCATTCTGCTAGAAAAGGACGCGATAGAACTCGTCCCAGGACACCAGGTAAACAAGGGTATCTATTCAACTTACTTCCTTGTGCCAAAGAAAGATTTGACAATGCGCCCAGTATTGGACTTACGGCCTGCCAACAAGTATGTCAAGCCCCAAAAATTCCGTATGACCACGCTACAAGAGGTAATCCCCCTCCTAAAAAAGGGGGATTACATGGCAACCTTGGATATGAAAGATGCTTATTTTCATATTTCCATGCTCCCAGCACACAGAAAGTACTTGCGCTTCAAGGTCGACAGTCGCCACTACCAATTCAAGGTACTGCCCTTCGGGATAGCTTCAGCACCAAGGGTATTCACCAAGGTACTGGCGGTGGCGGCTGCACACCTACGCAGGGAGGCAATCCCGGTGTACCCTTATCTGGACGACTGGCTCATAACGGGGGAAACCCCAGGAATTTGCAGGTCAAACATTCAGAGGACTATCGACCTCCTCCACGAATTAGGCTTCTCTATCAACGAGAAAAAGTCAAGTCTGGTGCCAAGCACCTCAAAACAGTTTCTAGGAGCTATCCTAGATACTCAGAAAGGATTGACCTTCCCTTCGGAAGAGAGAATTCGGAATATACTTCTGCAAATTCCGCATTATCAGTCAGGTCAACAGATAACAGTACGCAAAGCTATGCGGTTACTGGGCATGATGGCGTCATGCATTTACCTGGTCCCCCACGCGCGTCTGCGCATGCGTCCCATGCAGGAATGGTTGGCGAAACAGTGGTCTCAGGCAAGTGGTCTTTGGGACGATCTAGTGGTCGTTTCGCCAACACTCGTACAGAGCCTACACTGGTGGACAAGAGAGAATCTCGCAAAGGGGAAACCCTTTTACGATCCCGAAGTACAAGCCGTGGTGACTACAGATGCATGCCTGACTGGGTGGGGAGCTCACCATCTCCACCACACAGCTCAGGGTCTCTGGTCTCACTCAGTAGCCAAGAACCACATCAATCTGCTAGAGCTTCTGGCAGTATTCCCAGCGCTAAAGACGTTCGAGCCCCATCTACTGAACTTGTCGGTGCAGATCAGGACGGACAGCACGACAGCCATGTTCTATCTGAACAAGCAAGGGGGGACTCGTTCGCCAAATCTGTCCAAGCTTGCCCAGAAAATATGGATATGGGCACTCAGACGGAACATCTTCCTGTCATCACAACATGTTCCAGGGGAGCTCAATTCCCTAGCGGATGCTCTAAGCAGAGACTCCCTCCCAGAAGAACACGAATGGGTCCTTCACAGAGACGTAGTAGAAGATCTCTTCTCTCAGTGGGGTTTCCCCACTATAGACCTATTCGCCACAAGCAAAAACAAACAATGCCCAGGATTTGCATCCAGGTTCCCCCAGCGGACTCCCAAGGGAATGCCCTGTGGATGAACTGGTCAGGGATGTTTGCGTACGCTTTTCCACCAACTCCTCTCATCAGGAAGGTGGTGTACAAGATGAACAAGGAATCAATGACGCTCATCCTAGTTGCTCCCATGTGGGCGAGACAACCATGGTTTCCACACCTACGCAGGATGGCGGTGTGCGAGCCCATCAGACTCCCAGCCTGGTACAACCTACTGTCCCAGCAACAGGGTCAAACAGTGCATCAGGAACCCAACTCTATGAACCTAGCAGCATGGCTCCTGAAGTCATAGAGTTTGGACATCTCAAATTACCACAGAGGTGTATGGACATTCTAAAGGAGTCCAGGAAACCAAATACAAGGCACTGTTACTTTGATAAGTGGAAAAGATTCGTTATCTGGTGCCAGAATAAACAAATCAACCCGGTTGATTGCACTCCTTCCAACGTTGTGACATACATGCTCCACCTGCTGGATGCAGGGTTGGTTTTTAACTCCCTGAAAGTACACCTGGCAGCCCTCTCGGCTTACACCACATCCCATAACAAGGTCTCGTGGTGGAAAGTACCAGTGGTTAAAGCCTTCATGGAAGGAGTAAAGAGACTTCACCCTCCTATTTCGAACCCACCGCCAGGATGGGACCTCAACGTGGTGCTAGCTAAGCTCATGGGACCCCCATTCGAACCCATGCATAAAAGTAGTCTCAAACACCTGACTTATAAAACGGCCTTCTTAGTAGCCATTACCTCCATAAGAAGGGTCAGTGAAATTCAGGCTCTGTCAGTGCAGGATCCTTTCTTTACTATCCACAAGGACAAACTGGTTTTACGCACACACCCTAGGTTCTCACCTAAATTCATATCCAAGTTCCATGTAAACCAGTCCATCGAGCTTCCGGCTTTCTTCCAAAACCCGCAAAGCTCGGCTGAGGTGAAACTACACACCCTAGATGTGCGTAGGGCGGTCCTATACTATGTAAATAAAACCAGACCGCTAAGGAAAACAGATCAACTGTTTGTCTCCGTAGCTACAGGCAGAGAGGGGGATCGCGTCTCTAAGGGCGCTATCTCGAAGTGGATTATCAACTGTATACAGCTGTGTTACTCTCTTTCTGAAAAGACTCTGCCTTTTACGCCAAGGGCCCACTCTACTAGAGGCATTGGTGCCACTCTGGCTTTCATTGCAAATGTTCCCCTCGACACCATTTGCAAAGCAGCTACTTGGAGCTCTATTCACACTTTTACTCAGCATTACTGCATTGACACTCATTCCAAGACAGATACACAAGTGGGACAAGCGGTTCTAAGACACCTGTTTGCTCATGACCCTTCTCACATCCCACCTCCTTCTTCTGGTACTGCTCGCTAATCTATGCACAGCATGTGATCTAAGCAGATTCCACAAGCCTCAGAAGGGATACATTACTCACCGTAATCGTATTTCTGATGCTTGTATCTGCTTAGATTCACATGCGACCCACCCTTCCTCCCCTCCGAGAGAAGGCGCATGATTACTTGTAGTCTTACCTTTCTGTCTATCTGCTTGGATTATCTGTACTCACGCTACTCCTCATGCTTCCTCATGTCAGAAAAAATACAATCTGAGGATCCTACACGCGTGAGGGATCTTGGGTACAGTGGACGTCACACTAGGGATAGTATTACTGGCACGCCTGTGTCGACGCCCATTTTCGACTTTCGAAAAACAAACTGTAATACTCCGCAGCTTCCACTAGATGTCGGCCTATGCACAGCATGTGAATCTAAGCAGATACAAGCATCAGAAATACGATTACGGTGAGTAATGTATCCCATATATATATATATATATACATATATATATATATAAAAAAATAAAAGGATCTCATACATTGATAGTTTGGGTACAAATCACATGATAGTTGATGTTCTGAAGCAGGTTCCATAATAAAAGGCCAACTCTGTAGTAGAGTTCATCAGTTTATTTCTTCAGGTTAATCAAGTTACAATCAGATGACATCAAGGGAGATACTTGGGGAGAGCCCACTGGCTCCCACCACCCAGGCTACATCTTCCCCAACGGCCTACATTAGAACCCTACTCACACAACATTCTGCTCAGGTACATAGGGTTCCAGGCTAACATTCCACACTGACATCACCACTCTGCAGACATGCATACAGGGACAGACCACAGGTTTAACATCACACTCACACCAGGATACAACAGTTGACAACATGCAAAGCCATTAATGTTTTGTTGTATGATGTCCTGAAGTCAAGTATGAGAATTATTTATTTTCTTATAATTTGCACAAGATCACACATTTGGATAGAACTGAAGCCGAGAGTCTTGTTTCTGCAGTGACTCATGGGTCGGGCCCCAACAGAAACAAAGGGGGGGGGAGTATATCTAGGGAAAATAAGACTTAGAATGTCAGCTTGGAAAGAATTTTAGCAAGAACTGAGACCCCGACAGCAAGAGGTGAGAAATTCTGGGCTGAATCTGGTGTGAGTCAGTATCGAGAGTGCATAGAAAACATAGGAGGTAAAAGGGGGGTTTGAATTCGGCATTAGGTAAAGGCTGATGTTATCATTTGGACACCAAACCATGGTAATATGGACTGAATTGCAATGAAATATAACACTAACAATTTGCTTACTAACACCCATAACCTACTAACCTCTCCCCTTACTAATGTCCAAGAAAACTCGGTCCATAGCTCATTGGTGGAAAACATTGGTGCAGATCATTGGTACAAATTGGCACACTAAATGAGGGGCAATGAAAGGCTGTGCAATGTGCTTGGAAAATGCAGAAGAAAGTAAATGTGCAGAATTAAAGTTTTGCAAGGAAGATGTGAGCTGAGCAATGTGAAAAGACACGTTGCTCAAAGTAGCTCCATTGTTCATTTTCTGCCACAGGAAGCCAGTATGGAGAATTGTAACTCTTTGTGCATCCGTTTGCTGCTGCCTTGAATCACTGTCAATGGTGCAGGCTGAACACATTGGGCCTCATTCCGAGTCGGGCGGTAAGGGTTAACGGTCACCAGTAACGAGACCGGTGCCGTTAAACCCTTACCGCCCTATTCCGAGTTCCCTTTGCGGGTTGGAACTTAACACCTGCTTTTTGCAGGCGTTGAAAAACCAACCCGCAAAGGGACCTTGGAGCTAATTACGGCACCGTAATTTACGGTGCCGTAATTAGCACCTATCCCATTCCCATTGAGCCCTATGGGGCAAAAATGGGAATGGGGAAGGGCCCATGGTGAATGGGGAATTACCGACCCCGCCAACCTTGGAATGGGGCGGTAATTCCGCCATTCACCATGGCGGAGTCGGAAAGATAACGGCGTCAACCAAGGCGCTAATAGCGCCTTGGTTAACGCCAGGGTCGGAATGAGGCCCATTCTCTCTGGAACCTTCTAGTGGGTTGGAAAAAGGGAGGTGGTGTTTGATTGGCACGTGACATCACAGTCAATGGGTAGGCAATTCTTATATTTTATGTAGGCAAACATACATCAGTGGGCAGATCACAGGGCAGACGCCTTAAAAGAGATGTGGAGAGCTGAGCTAGGGGGCTGTCTCTCAGAGAAGTGTGTGCTGCTTTGCTGACAGTGTGGAGGCTGACTGTCTCTCGGAAGAGTGTGCGCTGAGATATCCTACCAAAAAAAGGGACGAAAAGCAGATAGGAAATGTTCCAGTGCGAGCACTGACCAGTCGAGCTGCGGTGGGGGAGATTCTCAACAGCCGAGCAGAGAGGGAATCTTAGACTTGCAGTCCAAGGGCAAACAGAACCAAGCGTGCTTTAGGTAAGATCACAGTACAAGTGAGGTGCTTGGGATAAATGTTTCATGAAAACATTTTATGGACAGTTGCAGGCTGCTGAAATTTGGGCCACATTAACAAACGTGGGTAGATGTTTTATCTGTATTCTCCACCGTCCAAGAAGCTAGTTTCAAACGAGACAACGTATACGTTTCAGGGTCAATTATAACAGGGTCCTGAATAACTATCAGAAAAGGCTAATTGAAGTTTGTTGTAAGAAAAGCTTTTTACTGCAGTGAAAACAGATTGGGATGTGCATGTTAATTTTTGAACTGCAGGGAATGTCATGTAAAAAAAAAAACTCATTGCATTGCATATGTTGTTTGTGTTACTCAGGAATCCTAATTACATATAAAATCTATACATGGAATTGGATCAGTCTGGCCAATTCACTGTGCATCCTGCTTACTATTGGTAGCATATAGACAGGTATAAAGCCAAGGAGAGAATTGTTTTTACCGTGTGCTGTAAAAAATAAATAAGGAACAATAAATCACTTTAAACTGGGGAAAATCATAAAGAGCTGGTTCCCCATATTATAGTATTCATGTCATCTAGTAAGTCTATGCAGAGTTTCTACCATCAGTAGAAATACCACCAAAGTGAAAAATTGCCCTAGTTCACACTAGGTCCGGTTTTGGCTTACCACTCATGATTGCAATATAAAAATATCATCAGGTAGCCCTGCGGCTTTGGGCCTGATGAAATACCAACAGCACCCGCATTATTATTTTTTTTAAACATGCTAATGTCAGTCCTTGAAATTATTGGTTCTTTTGCGGAATTGCATTCTGGTATTTGTAGTTTCCCAGTCAAGATGTGGGGAATAATACCACAATTCTACACTTTTTGCCTAGCATAGTTCAATAATGATTTCTATATTTGAGTGACAATATGGTATGTGTACTTTTCAAGTTATCTTTATGAAACAAGAGTACTGTTGAAAGCCAGATATGTGGGTGAGGAAGGGAAATAAGAGGGCAAGTAAGTCATGAGTATTTGCTCACAATGTGGCAAGAGAGTTTGGAATCCTGGATACTGGTGCAGCCAGTTCCCCGATTATGGCTGATTTTCAGGGCACAAGGGGGTGGACAGGCTACATTTTTGTCAGAGGGCGGATGCAACACCCTTTTTTTTTTAGGTTGGCAGGCATTCTCAAATATTTGGCTACCAGGATTCTACTCAGGTTGTCATGTTCCCAGTGCAGAAGCTTACCCACAAGACCACGACTACTTGTTTCATGTTGGGAATGTGTTTTCCAGGGAAAGTTTCATGACAGATTTCTGTGAGCACCTTTAATACTTTGCCAGCATATTTGTTGGAACATTTCCTCTCGCAGGTTATTTTTCTGGTGTTTATAACTTTTTTTTAAAGTCCAAGGCTATGTTGTCTTGCACACTTTCTTCTAAGGGAAGGTCAATTGAACTACACTTGTATATTTCACTTTAAGATACACGTTCACTTACTGAGCATATATTCACGGGTGCCTACTTTGTATTTTCACTATGGGGGCAAAAGTACCTGGGCATATTTTATTCAGGCAGCCAGTCAGGTTTTCCCCTTTTCCGTGCTGCTTAAATGTGGTTAGTTGTGGTGGTGCAATGTAACACGACTTTCACCAAGAGACCAGCCATAAAACAAGGGGCGTATAGTACTCTATAGTACGTCATTTTGTAATTGAGGCCTTGTGACACGTCTACGCTAGTACAAATGCATTCAGCTCTGAGGGTTAGAAGGATATGCATGGGCTTTTTGCTCACAGCCCTGCTAGCTTAGTTGATCTAGAAAAAAAACACACACACACACACACACACATACCCCGCCACCCCTCGGAATGGGTCTTTGAAGAGTAATCCAATAAGCAAGGGGGTGAGGGCTCGAGGCCTTCACTGTCCTTTTTGTGTCCCATGACCCACAAACCTGGACACAAATATTTGAATACACTGACCAGCCCAAGATCCTTGGTTATAAAATGGGACGAATCAAGCGAGAAGCCAGTGAAGGCCCAGAAACAGGAAGACTATCAGCTGTGCTTCTACAATGCAGGGGATGTTCCTCCGGTTACCAATGAGAAAATGAAATGTGACTATAAACATTCCAGACCTCAAGAAAGGAACAACCACAGTGATGAATACCTACTGGGTCTGCAGCCAGTAGGCACTCTTGCACCTCCCACCATCGTGGAGGGGCGTATGCATGCTGACCACGCAGCACTCAGCTCTTGTGAGCACAGAAGCGCACCTAATCATAAAACCAGGGCTTCTGGGTACCCCCACATCATCATCAGAGCCCACTGCTTCTGCATCCCTACTACAACCACCTGCCTTCCGAATTCTGCCAGAGAAAAAGGAAAACATACTTTTGAGAAGGAATTAAAGGTCTAACTATCATCAAACTCAGCACAATTGCTCAAAGAAATACCTGATCAATACAAACTGTACAAAAAAAATGTACATTTTGTGCTTCTCTGTTAGTGCCAGGGATACAAGCAGCAGCTAATGCCAAGTGGCTGAAAATAGTTAGATATGAACTGATACAGCAGGCGAATGACACTGAACAAGGCTTTAATGTGATTAAAGTTGAACTGCGAGCTATCCGATTAATGGCACTTGTGAGAAACCTGAAGGTGTCTCACCCGCTGGACCCTGGAGATCTATCATCCAGGTGGCCAGGACACTTTGTAGAAAAGAGACTTGGCCCCTGAAGGTTTTGGTATCGTAGAACTGGAATTGCGAACCTCGTGCTAGAGATGCCCAGGAGTGTGCTGTGTTCAGAAGTCCCGCCTTGTCCCATGACTAAAACGTGGGGAAGGGAGACCCAGCCATACCATCCAGACTTATCCTTTTTGTAAACACTTCTTTCTTTTCTGGTGAACATTATACCACATTCTTTTTGTAACTTTGTAGTGAGGATTGGCAACAGTTTCCTTTTTAGTATAAGCCCTTTTTGTTTGACAAGATGCCACTAGAACTGCCTTATTATTATTTGATGGTCGTAGCTTGCGCCCATCTTAGATTTAGTTTACAATAGGCGTTTATCTCACCCATTATGAAGTTCAATAAACACCCTTGAACTGTGATCACTTGTGTCCATCTTTACTGTTGCCACCATGATATCCTTACACACTGCAGAACCAGTATGTGCTCCATCTGCTCAGACATGGAAGGAGGAGTTTGTAAATAAATAAGAGAATCCTGCTACACTTACGTGCCCCCAAATGATGCAGTCAACGACTCTTTCATGCAAATAGAGACTGTGCACACCCTTGAAGAACATATACAGACGGAAGCTTGGATCCAAGAGTGACTGGTTCGATTATCTTTTCTTGTGGGCACCATTGTGGATGGGGTGATCGTCAAGATGCTAGTGCTGGTGTTCGTGTTGGTGATTATTTTTGCATGTGCCAGTTGAGACTTTGATACTGTGCTATAGCAATTCCTAATAGTACGATGATGATGGTTTCAATTACGGTGAGTAGTGCACCTTGCAGTACAAATGATGGGCAGGTACAAACAGAAGACCTAGATAAGCTGCGCATGGTCAGAATAGAGCAAAGTATTGATACCCCTGGGACAGTTACCCCAACCCCATCGGAACAATAGGTCAACTTAGAAAGAGATGGGGGCTGTATATAGCTCACGTGCACCCCGGAGCGGTTTGCCCAAGCGGGAGAAAGGTTCCGGTGAGAATCTAGAGTGTGGGTACCAAAGAAAGTAACATGGAGGCATGAGGAGGCTGAAAGAATGGCAAGGGAGTTCGTTAATATAGAATTAACAAAAGACTAAAGGGGGAATGTGCCCTGAGGCCTCTGGGCGAGTTGTGCCCTATAAAACTTAAGTAATAATAATGTTGGGAAGTAGGGGAGAAAGTCCCAGGCCCCCAGGCATTTTAAGACGAGGCGGTTGTAGAAAGAGATGCCGGAGGGGAGCTTGGAGAATGGAGAGGGCCGAAGCCGAGAAGTTGCATTGTAGTGGACACATAGTGAATTGCAATATTACAATCACATGTATAATGAAACTCTATTCTAGAAGTTAAGACACCATTTTCTTATTGAGCCCTAGCGCCATGGCTATGCTAGTATGCATATATTCAGCTGCGAGGGTTCGAAAGATGTGCATGCGCTTTTTGCTCACAGCCCTGGTAGCTTTGTTGATGTGTAATTTCTTGAACAACACACATACACACAGTTCTTTGTTGCGTTTTATCAGCAGTGCATGCAACCCAGAAGGACTATGCCCCGCAAGGCCACAAGAAGGGCCGGACTGGTCCTTTGAAGAGCTATCAAACGAGGAAGGGGTTTGAGGGCTCTAGGCCGTCATTGCCCTGACTTATACGTTATCGCGGTCTACAACCCCCAAGCCCAATACACTGACCAGTCCAAGACCCTTGGTCATAAAACTGTAAAATGACCAATTGATCAGGAAGATCAGAGAATGAAGGTGACCTGCCCGCATTGTTAGTTCATGTGATTTGTGCTGCGAGGTGCCAAGGCAGAAGGCAACAAATGTATGCCACAGGTGGGAAAGATGTGGAGGTGCCAAAGTGTCTGGGAAAGGAGCAGGGGCACGCGTAGCTCTGGAAAGTTATCTCAACCTCAAAAGTAGCCACCTCACTCATTTCCTGGGTACCAGGTGCACTGTAGACCTGTCAAGTTATGGTCTGTATTGTGTATTCTCGCCGTCCGCGCGGCAAATGCAGTGACAGACGCCGAAATTTGTCCAAACAGAAGCACTGCCATAATCGGGGACAGAAAGATGCGAGCAGGCCTTGCAGCCATGGAAATGCATCTTCTGTTTGTTTGTTTGTTTATTTGGTAATGCGCACCAAACTCTTAGGTAGCTGGGCGCAGCAGATACAGGTATACTTGAAGCTTAGTTACAACGTGATCTAGGTACAGTAATAACGTTTGGAGTGAAGAAGGTACAGGGTAGCATACAAAACAAGAGCAATCGTCAAATTCAACCAAATGTTACATTAGATAAAAGATAAAAGAGTAGTCGAGTAGTCAAATGCACATATGAGTTCTGAAGGCTTGGGGGAGTGCATTCCAGGATAGAGCCGCTTTGACTGGGAAACTGGCTCTGCCAGATTTAGTAAAGTTTGAATCTGGGGATTATTAGACAATGGGAGTTAGATGATCTCGTGGGGCGGGTCGAAGTTCTTCTAATCATTCTGTCTGAGTGATACGGGGGTGCAGCATTGTTCAGGCATTTTAAGGTGAGGGATACAGTTTTAAGAAGGATCCTGTCACTAATTTTTAGCCAGTGCTGGTCTCTTCTAATGTTAGAAATGTGCTCTCTGCTGGGTATATTCAAAGCAGCTCTGGGGGCATTATTTTGTAATGTTTGCATTTTATCTAAGATGTATTTGTTTGCTCCTGTGTATAGGGCGTTGCAGTAGTCTAATTTGGACATTATTAGTGCATTGGCAAGCGTGATGCAACTAACTTTGTAAAGGAAGGTTCTGCAGGCCCGGGTAAGTTTGCAGGTATAGGCAGTTGAAGATGCCATGGTGCTGACTTGTTTTTTTAGTGATAGGGTAGAGTCAAGGTAAAATCCTAATGTTTTTACCTCGGTTACTACTTTAATTACATTGCCGTCAATATTGAATACAGTGTAGCTGGGGCTACGTTTTTTTAGGTTAGCGTCAGAGCCCAATATCAGGATCTCAGTTTTGTCGTCATTCAGGCAGAGGCCATGTGATGCCATCCATGCCTGAATGAGGTGTTATATCTTGTTTACCAAAGCCGTGTCTATGCCAAAATTACCCGAAAGGGGTATGAGGATCTGGGTATCGTTTGCATAATTAGTGTAGTTCACACCCAGTCTATCCAATTTGTCGAAAAGTGGCTTGGTAAAGATGTTATACATTGTCGGTGAGACACATGATCCCTGTGGAACACCACAGGTAATTTGGAATGGGTATGCAGATGCTGAGGGGGGAGAATACTCTCATCGTACGGTTGGCTAGGAAGGATTGTACCCAGGCTATAGCATCACTCGAGAAATGGGCGGCTGACGCTAGGTGTTTGCATAACACTGCGTGATCGACCAGGTCAAATGCTGCCGATCGGTCGAGGAGTAGCAGCATAGCCGTTTTACCTTTATCCTTCAGCTCGTCGATTTGAGTCCGTGTTTCCCACTCAACCTTAATCCAATGAATAGCACGGTAAAGCACATTGAGAGTGTCTGAATGCAATACATTAATCAGCAGTCACAAGAGACATCTTTGTCGGAAACGCTACGGGCAGCAAACAAATCCCATTTGGAGGCCGCTCTCTCCCTCCTAACTTTTGATAACAGAGACCCATCCATTGTTTACTCCTACTAAAGGGATTCCCAGATACAATCTATGGGGAGGTGTCACATGTTTCTCTGATTATGAATGGACTCAAACCAGACGCCCTTGCAGCAGCATTCAGCCAACATATTCTTTTGTTCTGTGAATCTGCAGCACAGGCTCTGCAGTCAATGCATCCTTCAGAACCTGTTCGTGAGTTTTTGTCCGTCCCAGCGGTGGTCCTCTGCATCGAGCTTTAATACACGGGTCTATAATCCAGTCCTGATGAAGGTGGTTTTCACTAATATCTTTGCGTAAACGTTAAACAAGTGGAACATCTGGTATTTCTGGCTTTATAAATTTGCCAGACCCCACGAAGACACGTTAGTGACTGTTTTTCACTCACGTCGAGAAGACCCAATAAGAAACGAAATCTCTCCCAACTACTTTATCATTTATCTAGATAGTTTGAGTACCTTATTAATAAAGCTATCGCTAGAGAGAATACCTGGTGGACATTTATAAAATTAGATAAAAAATGTCACGAGCATGATTAAAACATGCCTATGTTTTTCAAAATTGTTGTGACTGGAACACTGAATTCATTTAGATATCACAACTAAGAATGGTTTGAATATGGATTCTCATCTGACAAGAATAATATCTGTTTTGTCCCCTTTTTTTGATTCTGTATTTTCGATACTATCTCACTGGTTTAGCACATTATTTTCGGTCTTTTTTCTCGTGGACTACGAGACTTATTATTTAACCTGTATGTTGTTTTTTCCTATTAAGTTCATGTCAAATGAATAATACATTTGTCTTACTACTAATTGACACATTGTCGTCATACTTCACCTTTTTTGTTTCTCTCCCCATGCTATACAGGTGATTATTTAGCGACTTCATTGCAAGTGCCAGTTTAGATGTCCTCTTATTTGAATACATTATAAGTTACTGTAGTGACTAATGTACTCCTAGTTCATAGTCCCCTTTCCTCCATACTGTATGGCTGTCCCTCTCTAGGGACGGGAAACTGAACATTTTTCACCAGAAAAAATTGTCTTCACCCTTTAAATTTAGATGGGGGCACACCCCTGGGAGCATGCGCTCCCCTGACTCCGCCCACCTGCACCACTCCATAGTCCCCTTTGATGCGTTGACATTATGATTACCTAATGACACTGAGATATTACGGGGGAGGAAGGTGGGGCGTATGGAGGAAAGGAGACTATGGACTATGAGTATGTTAGTCACCACGGTGAGTAACTTATAATTACTCCTACATCCCGTCCCCTTTACTCCATACTGTATGGGCAATTACAACTGAATGCTGCCCTGGGAGGAGAGTTTCCCCTCTAAGAAAAAACAAGTTCTTCAAAACTGCCTGGCCAAATGCTGTGTCCGACCTGGTGCAGGCATCCATGCAGTAGTGCTTACAAAAGGCTGATGGGTAAGCCCAACTAGCTGCTTTGCTGCCTTAGCTCTGATGGCGTGGGCATGCATGTTTGCGGGTAGAGGCCTGTGCTGCCCCTCATACGCCTCCTTGATGGCCATCACCATCCAACTTGCTATGGAAACCTTGGAGGCTTGACAGCCTGGTTTTGACCCGCCAAAAGTGATGAACAAGGCATCCGATTTACGGAAGCTCTTCGTCCTGTCCAGGTAAAATCTTAGAGCACGCCTGACATCAAGACAGTGCAGTACCTTTTGAGCCTCATCCTTTGGATCTGCAAAAGAATGTTGGAAGTACTATCTCCTTGTTAAAGGAGGTAACGACTTTAGGGAGAAAGGCCGGATGCGTTCTGAGCACCACCTTGTCCCGGTGAAATGCTGTATATGGCTCTGAAGCCACCAGGGCCTGAATTTTGCTGATCCGGCATGCTGATGTAGGGTAATCTTGATAGTAACCAGCCTGATGTCGGCTGACGCCATGAGCTCAAAGGGTTTGTGTGCCAGGGCACCCAGAACAATGTTAAGGTGCCATACCAGATGTGGACATTTGACAGGAGGATATAATCTGGTCAGACCTGCCAAATGCCTTTTAACCACCGGATTGGAGGAGGAGAAAATGTAATCTCCAGGGTTCTTGTGTGCCCATATGGCTGCCAGATACGTACGGAAGATACGTACGGCAGGTGTCTACTTGCACACCTTCGTGGGCCAGATGAGCCGAGAAGGATAGCACATCATTCAGTGAGCACGTCAGGGTTCAATCTTGTTGGTCTTGGCCCAGTGACAGAACCATGTCCACTTGCTCCTGTATTGGCTCCTAGTGGAGTCGCTTCTTGCCCCTTTTATGATAGCCAGGCTGTCCTACGACAAATGCATATTCTTCAGAGTGATCTGTTCATGAACCAAGCTGCTAGGGCTAACTTCTGTGGAGTGGGGTGAACCACTGTGCCCCCCCCCCCTCTGGGATAGTAAGTGGGCTGGACCCAACAGGAGACGTACCAGAGGCTGATCCGCCAGTCGGAGAAGTACCGAGAACCACAGGTCTTGCCAGACACCAGGGGGCTCTCAGGGTAAACCAAAGACCCTGTGACCCCCTGACCTTGCAGGTGACCATGTGAATCAGAGGAGTGGGGGGGAAACACATATGCATTCATGCCGTTCCACAGGCTATACAACACATCCCCCAGCGATCCTCTGCCTTGCCCCAGCCATGAGGCAAACTGATGGCATCTCCTGTTGCTCACGGTTGTGAATAGGTCTACCAGAGGGTGACCCCCACCTGTCGAAGATCCTACTCAGGACCTCCTCATTCAATTGCCACTCATATTTGTCAATCCCCAGCCTGCTGAGCCTGTCCGCTTCCAAGTTGGATTCCCCTGGAAGTTGGACTGCTGATAAATAAACGCTATTCGACAGTGCCAACTACAAAATGTTGATGGACAGCCTGCAGAGTGGCAAGGACCTGCTTGTTGATATAATATATACAGGTGGAGCTGTCTGTCTGTATGCAGACTGACCTGCTGCTGATAATGGGGAGGAACACTTTGAGAGCCAGCCAGATGGCCATTATCTCTAGCCAGTTGATGTGTTCCAGATGTTCCTGCCATTGCCATCGCCATGGACACGTAGGCTGTCCAGCGTAGCCCCTCATCCCTCTATGGACAAATCTGTGGTAATGGTGATCTCTGGAGAGGGCTGCCGGAACGGTCTGCCCGCTACAAGGTTGGTCTCTGCATACCACCAGTCTGGGTGTAGGTGCTGTGGTATGCTGAATAGGGCTGCTTGGGAGCCCCTCTCCGGATTCCAAAAAGGTTTAGAAATGCAGCTGCAGCCTCCTCATTTTGAGTCTTGTGTGTGGCACAGCCAGAAGACAAGCCGCCACTATTCCAAGCAGGTGCTGATACCACCATGCTGAGGTCACGAGTCTGCTGAGCAAATGCCTCGTGGCCTTCTTGATTGCAGTGCTCTTATCTGCCAAGGGAAAGATCCGCTCTGCCCTTGTGTCTCAAATGAGAAAATGAGCCCCAGGAATGTTAAGGACTGAGTGGGGAGTTAGTGTGACTTCTTAAGGTTGATCAAGAACCCCAGAAATATAGCATGTGCATGTGTGCTGAAGCCGTGTGATGTACTGCCGCTGGCGACTCCGCTCGAATAACCCAGTTGTCAAAGTAAGGATAGAGGTGGTGGCTGTCCACCCTAAGTAGGGCTGCTACCGAGTTCCTTAACCTTGTAAAGACCCTTGGGCCCGAGTTGAGGACAAATGGGAGGACCTTGTACTGAAAATGAAAGCCCAGGATCCTGAAACTCAGGAAGGAACAATGGGGCTCCCAAATGGGGATGTGCAGGTAAGCATCCTTCTGATCCAGGGAGCACATCCAGTCCCCCCCCACACAGAGTCTCCGCAATAAGAGCTGGAGTAACCATCTTAAACATTTGAAGAGGTAGGAAAAGGTTCAAGGAAGAAATGTCCAGAACAACTCTTAGGCTAGCTTTGTTCAGGAATAGCAGCCCATGCCTCCTTGCGAAGCTGGAACCTCGTCCACCGCCTGACTCGTGATGAGTGAGCAAATTTTCGGCAGTAGAGTTGCTGTCCCAATCTGACGGAGTGGAGGGGAGGAAAGAAGAAATGGAAGGATTCGTAGGCTGGAGCCCATGGATCTGGATGATGTTGTCACAACTTTTTACCCTATGAGGCTGGTGCCTGGTTGGGGGTGTGGGGGAATCTGAAACAATCCCTTGAGAGGCCTTGTGAGAGGAGCTTCCCTGCGAAGGAGTCGCCCCTGCGGGGTGCGGAGGAGAACAGGGCACCTACCTTGGGCCTGGTCCTCCTCCTCAAGCAAGTCTTGAGTTCTTCTGCAGGCAATCTGTCGTACAGCTCCCTCCACCTGGCCAAGAGATTCTTGAGAGCTTGCGGGTCAACGCGTCACACACAGAACAGCCGCCCCAGCCGTGGTCGGGGCCAAGGCACCGGAAGCAGAGCGTGTGGGGATCCATCATGGGGGAGGGGAAGGAACCCTCGCAGTCTGTACAACTGCTAAAACCTGCTGTTGTCGACATGCGCCGGGGAGGAGCATGGCACCACAGGACAGAGTCTTCTCTGACAATATAGGAGAAAACAGAGAGAAGGAAAAATAGAACATTTTCGGGGAAGAGCGTGTGGAATTACAAGTCCGGGGCCTAACCCAGGAGCAGTGGTGAAGTGGTCCGTTCCTGTCAATGCAGAAAAGAGGACTGCGGTGTGGCGCCGGTGGTGGAGACAGGGGAGCACATGCTCCCAGGGCCGCACCCCGTGGGCATCTAAATTTAAAGGGGGAAGACCATTTTTTCCTGTGGAAAAAGGATCAGTTTCCCCCTCCACAGTGAGGGAATCCCAAACAGTATAGAGGAAAGGGGACAGGTCATTGGAGTATGATTAGTTACATTCCAGCGGAAGCATTTGTTTTGTTCTCCTGTATAAATAATTGCCAAGTACTGTCTTTGTGTTGAATGACAACAGAAGAAGATCCCCAAGTGGAAGAAGACGGACAGAAGATTGCTCTGACCAATCGTATGGCATCCTTTATGGATCAGGCTATATGTGTATAGGGTCACACCAACCAGCTACCTGAATTTTTAACCTATGTAATGTACATCAGTTATGATGCTATGTACCCTTAAAATCTATTGCCTATGCTGTTTTTGCCAGATCGATCATCGGCAACAGAGTTCTTTGTTGACACGTACTTGTATTTCTATAAGATTAAACCTTGTTCTCCTTGCCAGAGGTTTGCTGGGCCTTTTTCCCTAGCGGGTTGTATTGTTTCTGGTGTTAGCATTGGGGGGTTACTCCACATAACACACTAAGAAAACAGATGGCATACACATTATTTTTTTGTAAACTGTGCTACTGTCAGTCCTTGAAAGTATTGCACTCAGAGACACTTTTTTTCCGTTTGCTGAATTGCATTCTGGTATTTGTAGTCTCCCAGTCAAGATGGGGCCAATGATGCAACAAGTGTACACTTTTTGCCTAACATAGTTCTACAAGAATTTATATATTTGAGTAACACTATGGAATGTGTACTTTTCAATTTATCTTTATAAAGCAGAATATTGTTGAAAGCCAGACATTTGGGTGAGGAGGGGCAATGATGAGGGCAAGTAAGTCATGAGTATTTGCATGCAATGTGGTAGGAGAGTTTGTAATCTTGGACACTGGTGCACTCATTCTCCCCTGATTGTGGCTGCTTTCCAGGGCACAAGTAAAGGACACATGTGGGTGAAGAGCGTACCTTTCCTTCGCTAGACGGTTGCAACCCCTTGGTTTTATTTAGGGTGGCAAGCTTGCTCAAGTATTTGGCTACCATGATTTTACTCAGGTTGTCATGTTACCAGTGCAGACGCTTACTGACAAGAGTACAAGCACTTGTTTTGTATTGGAATTTTGTTTACCTGGGAAAATTTCCCAACAGATTGCTGGGTTTAAAAGGTAAGCACCTTTGATACTTTGCCATCACATTTATTGGAAGATGTCCAGTCTCAGGTTATTTTTCTGGCGTTCATTACTTTTTTTCAAAGTCCAATGCCATTTTGTCTTGCGCACTTTCTTCTGAGGGAAGGTCAAATGAACTACATTTGTATATTTCACTTAAATATATCTGTTCACTTACTGTGTGTATATTCATGGGTGCCTGCTTCTGATTTTTGCTATGGGGACAAAAGTACCTGAGCATATGCGATTCTTCCAGCGAGTAATTATGTTCCCTTTTCCGTGCTGCTTAAATGCAGTTAGTTGGGGTTGTGCGATGTATCACAACAGTCACCAGGAAACAGCCATACAACAAGGGCATTGTAGCACACTGCTTAACCAAAGTGTGTGGTCCATGGCAAATCATTTAATCTCACTGCACATTGCCTAAAACCATTGTAAGTTCTCAAAGCCTGCAATCTTTTATACATAACAATACCGCTGTCAAAACAGGTCAAAATCCGTTTATGATCGATGAACGTCTTTGTGCAATAGGTTGCCAGTGTTTTAAAATATAGTGTGGCCATACCCACCGGCCGTGGCTAAAGGCCAGAACTAGTGGTCTGGTAGTGTTTTAAAATGGCCTGACCATGGCTGAAGCCCGTGGCTAGTGGTCTGATAGTTTTCTAAAAAGTATGGAATAACAAAACCCTTGAAATTCAAAGAAAGAAATGTAATTGAAGGGACGTTAAGGGGCGAACTTAACGCAACAAAACCCCTGAAATTCAGCAGAGGCAACCTTAACTTCACGCCACTTGTTGCGCAGCTTTGACCACAATGATGTCATCACTGATGACATCACTGATAGCATCACTAATGACATCATATAAGACAGCACTGATGGCATCACGGATGACATCGCTAATATCATCATAAATTACATCAATGATTATTTAAACTAATGACATCAGACATAAGATCACTCTACGTATTTGCCCATATTTAGACAACCCTTACATTTCTACAAATGTGATATTAGCATTTTAGAATAGTTCATACCAAGGAGTACATTGTTTAAAACAGTAAAACAGCTGCACGCGCATCTTATCACCACTGGTGAAGCTTTCCTTTGTAGTACGTTGGGAAAAGATGATATATGAATTACAAATAGTATACTGCTTAGAATGTTCCTATTTGTGCAAAATATATCTAAGCCGTGTTCACTATAATATAATCTGTACATAGATTTACCAAAAACCTAGTAGAAATAGAAAGCGACACACATGTTGAACCCTAAATATTTACAATGTTTTAAAATAAACATGTGTAAATACTCAATTGTTTTATTGTAAAAAAAATGTGTACACGCATTATATTGTAAATGACATGAGAAGTGCTTTAAAACAGGGAACAACCAAGTATTAGGATATATTTGAAAAATCTTCAACCATGCTATTGAAAATAGGGGTTATTACTCTATATTTATATATGTATAGAAAAGAAATACAGTTTTACAATTCAACATTTGCTTGAAAACATGTACATAGATGTATATTTCTTTCTGTGTGTCTTTTGCAAGCGATTAACAGGTCAACATTGAAATCAAACATACTGTACAAAGTAAAAGTAATCTGTAAATAGTATCCAATGTTTAATACATTGACTTGTGTGTATGTCATAGATGATGTCATCAGTGATATCATCTGTGAGATATATATATGTGGATATATATATATATGAAAAGGGAGTGGTTGAAGGTGTGGGGGTTTGGATAGAGTTGGAGATTGTGCAGCAACGGAGGGCAGGCAAAGGAAGGCATGCCAAGAGTGAAACATCAGATGGCAGGAGAAGCAGGTAAGGAAGAGAGAAGGAAGGTGAAGCTAGTGGGACCATAGATAAGAACACACCAGTGTACTTGGGCTAGGTCATTTAAGAGCCTTGTGGTCATAGGGCCGAAGACCAACCCTAAAAAGCTTGCATAATCTGGACCCAGTGGTATTGGCAAGCCCAAACAAACAAGGTCCCACCAGCAGTCCAAGTTGGACTGCAAACCCATATGCTGCCAGAGAAGGAAACCAAGATCAGGTGTCCAAGTTTCTCAGTCTGGGTCAGGCATGCCCTAGAAAAAGAATGTCGATCCCACAGCGTGCCTCTACTACATCAATCCTAATGATGACTGAAGGAAGTACCACACCCGATAGGGATGGTGACAGCCTGTAAATAAACCCAGGATAGACGGGAAGAAATCTAGTCAATCATAAAAGGCCACTGTCCGGAGTGGTAGAGGGGGCTATGCTGCCTATATGAAGTCTGTGCTTAAGGGACTCAGGAGTAGAGACCCAAAAGAGCTGACCCAGATTAGTCCTCTGGGCACCAGTGCCAGTTCACCTTACCATCACATTTTCTTAGTTTTGTTTGACCTTGCTCCAGCCTCAAAACCTTGTTTCATAATAAACCCTTTTGCGTTATACGCCTTTGTTATGTTATGTTATGTTATGTTATTTTGCACTTATATAGCGCCTTATATACCATTGGTATGGTCTGAAGGCGCTGGTAGGTTGAACGCCCTTGGGAACCGCAGTTCAAATCAGTAGAGAGAGTAGAGAGAGTCAAAAAGGTGCGTGTGAGCACCAGGTATGTGTACAGCTCGTGCAGTATCGGTGTAATAGCTGCTTTCTAGCGGTAGGTGTGGTGGTTGAGAGGTCAGGGGTATGTGTTTGTTCTGGCAGGATTTATCCAGATCGGATGTGGCTGCGTTAGGCCTGAGGAGAACGCCTCGCTGGGGGGTGCGTAACCAGCAGTGATTACTTAGAGTGATGTGGGGTGAGCGGCAAATGTTGATATGAGAACAGTTATACCGAATGGTGTCATAGTATCTCTGTGTTCTATTTGAGTGATGGTGTAAGGAGAGAGTAAGCGTGTTGGTGAGATATGATGGGTTACATGGGGTACACTTCTATATTCAACTTTCCACGGGAGGCTCTTGGGCGTACTTCTTAATTCACAGAGAGGCTACAGGGCACACTTCTAAATTCAGCGGGTTGTTGGGCACATTTCTAGAATCACAGAGAGGCTATTGGACACACATCTAAATTCAACTTTCTAAATGTACTTCTAAATTAAACTTTCCACAGACAGGCTATTGGGCACACTTTTAAATGCAATTCTATATTCAACTTATCTCAAATAGACCAATGTTGCAATTGACTGGGCTCCAGGGTCACAGAACCAGATCTCTGATGTGGACAAAATGGAGCAATCAGAAAGATTGAAATTCAGGCACCCCAGTTATTCAGTTTCCAGAAAGGAGGAAAGGCATTCAGTGTCCTGAGATCAATCCAAGAAGAGAGCTTTTCCTCAATTGTGATATCCCATCTGACAAGTGTACTGGGGCATTGGGCTTATCCACTTGTAGACAGCCTGTTGTCCGCCGATCTGATCCATTGATGAGACCTTTGCCTCCTCAAAACCATCAACTGGATACAGTTTGAATGGCTGTCTGAGAGAATGTCTCTTGTCATATTTGGGATACATTGGTGCAGTTAGTGAATGGCCAAACGGTGAGTTACACCTTTCATTTTTCATTCTGCCAGTTGACAGTCGCATAGGGGACCATAAGGGCCATTCCAGGGACCCTCTTTTCAATCCCCCCTCTGGTTGACTTGTCGACCACACCACTAGCCTTATTCAAATTCAGCTTTGGGAGCCAAATCTTGGATACGCCTCCTAGGTGTCCATAGAATCTTGCATTGTCATCCAAACTCCATGTCATGTACTGCAATCTCCTTCGGGGTTGCACCAAAGCCATTTTCTCCAATAATCTTTTGTGTTGTAGGGATACTCGAACAATACTCCAGCCGGAAACATAGGACAGTCTGTTATATGGGCCCTCATTTTATCTCAAGCTTTTATTATTTTGTTGTGGTGTGCTTCCAAATGTGCTAGCAGTTTCATCCCTACACTTGTGTGCTTCCAAATGTGCTAGCGGTTTCATCCCTACACTTTTTTCAGTCATCTTTCGGCCCTGTGTGATGCATATTCTGAGAACACAGAAAGTCTGTAATATTAACACTAGTGCTGCTGCTAACACCTTCAATCAATCAGCCATCCATGTTGGTACCTATGAGAAGATATATGATAGCCAACCTTCATCTTTTCCTGCAGAATTCGTCGCTGCCTCCATTTTGGCATGCATCTCTGATAAACTGGTAACCGACTCAGTGTGTGTACTGTTTTTGTAATTTGCTGGAAAGAATGTGCAGCTAGAAGACCCAATATTGGCGCAAACGCCTCCTTCTATGGCTGTTAGTAGATCTAACACATATGTATTGTGTGGTGCCATTAACCTCACGGCTCAGAGGTCTTCTTTGATTGCGTCGAACCCCTTGATGGTCGAATTTTTTGTGTGCCTCAGCTCCCACCTCGTAATCTGGCACCATTTTGTGTTTATGCTGGCCTGCACTGCTGGGATGATGGATGGAAAGAATATTTCTGTTTTGCTAAGCAGTCTATGCTCTTTTGGTATAGCATTCAGGGACTCTTCCATTTTTGATGATAGTTTCCCCCCTTCAGTCTAGTCAGTTCTACAGATCTTTTTTTTCTTTTGCTCGAGTCCATCTTGGGGAATACATCCACTTTTATATCCTTCTGGGGTACTACCAGGTCTGGTGTGTTCAGGATGGACCAGTGAGCATGTCCCTCCCCAGTTAGGTGGTATTTTCACATATGCTTTTGATCCGCAGGCCCAATAGTGGTCCATCAATACTGCCGTTCTAACCTTCATACCTGGAACTTTTACTGTCTGCTTACATTCCTTGTTTTCTCCAACTTTTACTGGACCAGCCTTCTGGAAACATAATGCTGTTCCTTTGATTGGTATTATGGGCACTGGCCCAGCTTTGTTCGCCACCCATGTCAGCAACTTTGCACTTGCTTCCCATTCTTTCAGACATTTGTCATTTTCTTCTTGTACTATCCAAACTAGAACTGTCAGAAGCGCACCAGTCCTTTCTCCCCACCGGTCCTGCTTTCAACCTATCAGATGTGTATACTTGTCCATACACCAGTATCTGCAGTCTTTCCCAGAATCCTGGTTCTCCTCCTATCTCTACTTGTCCCCTTTTGGAAGATGGCAACTCCTTTTGTGTCACTAGCCTTGTTTCTCCTTTTCGTGGACATTCAGTTGAGTATTCTATGGCCTGATCTTTCTTCCAGTAATCATACATCATTTCTTGACTCTTGATATAGTTGTCTTCATATGGAAAAGTCTTTTTGCACATCCATCTAAAGATATCTCTTTTCCCTTGAAATCCTCCTTTTGTGGTGCACAATGGTAAATGCATGTGGCATTGTGCTCTTGCTGCTGGGATTTCACTTGCCACACACATTCGAGGCACTCATGGCATAGGGGATGAGAGAGCAGACATAACAGCTCTCCCCAGTGGTTTACCTACCTACTTTGGTATGTGCTTATACCACATGTTATTAGATACCTGGCCTGAATCAGTTAGCTATGAATCAACCTGACTTAAATCTAAGTCTGCACTGTGCCTACTTCTCTTTACTGGTTTGGCTGTGCTTATCGCCTTACCTGAAATGGTGGCCATGCCTGCCTGGGTTGGGGTTACATTAGTATGCGTCCCAGCTCGTGCATTTACAAAAAACAATCTTTGTACGAGGATGAGGGTAGAGACAACAGAAGGCACAAAATATCACAATCACACTTTTAATAATGGCACCCATCACTTACTCCTCTTCGGAATCTTGTGTTGCTCCAAGTGTAATGAAGAAAATCTGCCTGATTCCTCAAAAATGTGTGATTATGGTGTTAGTGTACATTAGATCAAACTATGGGTGTAGTATTGTGCAAGTGTGGTGAAATACAGTCGCTCCCATACAATACAGATTTTGGTGTCACCGAGTACTTATTGACAGATGGGTTTCCGCGGATATGTTTGGGCTAAATATAGCAGAAAGTCATGAAAAAAATAGACCAGGAGGCGCCCTTCACTCTGATTCTCACTGTATAACATATTGCACAAAATAATCCTGGAAAGTTAGGGGCCTTTGGGAAATCATGGAACTCAGAATAACAGTTGCCACTTTCACAATGAATAGCTATGCGTAAGAAAAAGGCAGTATGCCTAGTCTGGATGTATGAAAAGTCATTTCCCTAGCTCTCCTGCTCTAGAGCGTGTATGTCTTTGCTGCAAATATGTCGTTTTGGGCCGCCTGCGCCACTAGGGCGTAGAGGTATAAGTAGCCCCGCCCCCGCGGCTCCCTCAGATATCGACCCCCAAAGTAGTATGGGGGGACATCTGGTTTGCATGCTAGGGGAGGCCGGCGGGCACATGTGAATCCATGAAAGATACCAATGCTGGAGAAATGGAGTTACAGGTAAGAAACTATTCCCTTCTCCAGCATTGGATCTTTTATGGATTCACATGCTTAGAATAGATTGTACAGCAGTATCCCCCATAGTTGGAGGTGTGTATGGAAACCACTATAACCATAAATGCATATTCGCCACGGCTAAACTTCAAATCATAGTACATGAACAGCTAAAAAACAACACTTTAACGTACATTAGCCGAAGGATATACCCCCTTTATTGGGGCCTACCTTATTGAAACAGGTGCCGTAGGACTGCACGACCCATCTGTGTATCCTCAGCATGTTGTTGTTCGAGGCAATAATGCCGGGTAAACGTATGTGGTACCGACCAGAAAGCCGCCTGACTTATATCTCCCAGCGGAATCCCGGACCACAATGCCGCCGACGACGAAGTGGATCTCGTCGAATGGGCTCATGGACTTTTTTCCAGCGGTTTCCCAGCTTTTGAGTGGCAAAAAGAAATGGTAGATAACACCCATCGGGACAGTCCTTGTTTTGAGATTGCTTTACCTTTAGCCGAAGGGCCATAAGCCCCAAATAGCTGTCTTGTGTCCCTGAGATTTTGAGTGCGATGGAGGTAAAATTTCAGAGCTCTTCTCACGTCCAACGTATGGTGAGTCCTCTCCGCAGCAGACCAAGGTGTGGGAAAAAACGTCGGTAGAACCATAGAAGAGTGCTTATGGAACATGGTAGGGACTTTAGGAATGAAATGAGGGTTAGTAGCCAACACGACTTTATTTTTGAAAAACCTCAAATATGGTGGATCGATCACTAACGCTTGTATTTCTGACAGACGTCGAGCCGAAGTAATAGCCACCAGAAAAGCCAGTTTCCACGATAAGAATTTCAATGACGACGATGACATCGGCTCAAAAGGAGCCTTCATTAGTGCTGGTAGAACCAGGTTAAGACTCCAGATCGGAGGAAACTTTTTCGTTGGAGGAAAAGTTCGGAACAATCCTTTCATGAAATGTTTAATCAACCGGTCACTAAACAATGGAGTTGATGTCTCTTCCGAGTAAATCTCGAAATGGCAGCCAGATGCACTTTTATCGATGAAAAAGACAAACCTTTTTGAGCCAGGAGTAGCAAGTATGGTAGAAGCTGCTCCGGTGTGATGTTAAGTGGATGTAAACCTGGCTGACCCCCGCACCATATACAGAATCTCTTCCATTTGTATGTATACGAAGCGTTCGCAGACGGCGCCCTTGCAACTTGCAAAATGCGACGACAGTCCGGTGGAATTGCTAATGTACCAAACTCGGAGAAATCAGGAGCCAGGCTGTCAGACTGAGGCTGTCCGGGTCGTGGTGCCAAACCACCCCTTTGTCCTGAGACAGAAGGTTCGGGATCCTCTGAAACCTCATGGGTTCCGCTGCTCAAAGATGGAGTAGATCGGAGAACCACACTTGTCTCGCCCAGTACGGGGCCACCAGGATCACCCGACATGGATATCTGTGGATCCATTGCTGCGTCCGACATATGAGTGGAAACGGGGGGAACGCATACAAAAACTTGTCCGTCCACGGGAAGGAGAATGCTTCCCCCAGTGAGTCTTGCTGTGTCCACCTGCTCACGTATTGTGAGCACTTCCTGTTCTCTCTCGTCGCAAAGAGATCTAGGGCCGGACGACCCCACTTTTGGAAGACACGGTGTAGTTGTTGGTCGTTCAATTCCCATTCGTGTAGTCGATTCATCTCTTTGCTGAGAGAGTCTGCTTGCACATTTTTGACTCCTGGTAAGTGGAACGCCAATAGATACATCCTTTGGCGGAGGGCCCAATGCCAGATCTCCTGGGCTTCAGTCGACAGAGTCCTGGAGAGAGAACCTCTCAGTTTTCTCAGGTAAAACATCGTTGTCGTGCTGTCTGTCATTATCCGTACAACGGATCCCTTTATGCGTGGTAGAAAGGACTTCAGGGCCCAACGCACTGCCCTTAAGTCCAGCACGTTGATGTGAAGGCTGGACTCCACCGATGACCACCGACCTTGAACTTGAAGGGCATACAGATGAGCTCCCCATCCAGTCAGAGAAGCATCTGTCACGACTGGCATCTGGAACATAGGTTCCAGTAAGGGCATTCCTCTTGTTAGATTTTTGGAGATTCTCCACCACTGAAGTGCCTGCACGAGCTTGTGTGCAATTTGTCCGACCAACGACCTTGACTCTGTGCCCATCGATCCGTCAAAAATTCCTGACTGGGCCTCATGAAGAGACAATTGTTGATCAAGGGTATACAGGACGCCATTGTCCCCGGCAGGGACATGTACCTTCTTACTGACACTCTGGTGTTGACTTTCCATTCCGATGCGTTGTGTCGTAGTTTCAGAACTCTTTCGACGGATGGTTTTACCAATCCTGACTGCGTCTGGAACTCCACCCCCAGAAATACCAAGGTCCTTGAGGGCGTTAAGGAGGACTTTTCGAAGTTTATTGCGAAGCCCAAACGCTGTAGGAGGGACATGGTGGCATTCAGACTGTCCCGTGCCCTTTCCGAAGATAATCCCCTTACTAACCAATCATCCAGATGTGTACACATGATGACCTTCCTTCCGTAACCAGGCTGCCACTGGAGCCAAACATTTCGTGAACGTCCTGGGAGACGATTTTAGTCCGAATGGGAGGACCTTGAACTGATAGTGGGTTCGTCCGACGACGAACCGCAGAAATCTTTTGTGTCGTCGACCCATCGGGATATGAAAGTATGCGTCTTGAAGGTCTAGCGACGACAAAAAATCTCCCGGTTGTATCGATCGGATAACCTCTTGCAGTGTAAGCATTTTGAACTTTAGATTCTTTAGCAGCTTGTTGAGAGCCCATAGATCTAGAATGGGACGCCATTTTCCATTGGGTTTCTTAACCACGAAGTAACGGGAGTAAACTCCCTTTCGTCTTTCTGCCACGGGGAGCAGTTCTATAGCCCCTTTCTGCAGCATAAGCGTCACTTCCTGCACCAGTATCTGAAGATGGGATTGTGGCGAGAACACTGGCGGAATGTGTGGTGGCTTGTCCTTGAACTGTATGGAGTGACCCAGATGTATCGTGTCCAAAACCCATTGGTCCATTGTTATGCGTTCCCACTCGTCGACGCGACGAGACACTCTGCCTCCCAGGACGTCTTGAAACTTGTCATTGCTGGGTTTTTGCCTGTCGATCCTTCGCCGACGATGAGTAGGAGCCTCTCCTTCTTGAGGACTGATAATCTCTGCCTCTATGAGTAGCTTGGGCTGCTCGTCTGTAGCCTTGGGAAGAGTAGGAGGGTCTACTGAAACCTCGGTCTCTAGGTGATCCAAACCGGGAGTTTCCAGAAGCTCCTCTGAAAGGACGAAAGGAACGAAAATTTCTGCCACTTTGCAGGGCTCCGAGTGACCGAGCATTGTCAGCGTCTTCTTTCTTGCCCTTCAAGGCTTCATCCACTTTCTCGCCAAACAGTTGTTCCCCTTCACACGGCATGTCCAGCACCTTGTATTGCACTTCCGGTCTAAAAGTCGTGCACTTAAGCCAGGTTTGCCTTCTTAACACTACGCCATTATTGATTTGTTTAAAACCGGCCTCCGCCAGGTCGACAGCGATATTTATGGAGTGATTGGAAGCCTCTTCCCCTTCACGTACTAGCAGCATAGCGGACTTCCTGTGTTCCGCTGGCAGATGGTCCAAGATAGGAGCCAAACGATGCCACATCTCTCTATCATACCGCGCCATAATGGCCAGGGAGTTGGCTGCTTTTACTGTAGTCGCACCGACGGACAATACCTTCTTTCCAAATGCATCTTGTCTCCTGGCATCGTTGTCGGGCGGGGTCATGCATTTGTGTTGCGACCTCGCTTTTCTGGCCGCTGCAGCAGACACCACCGAATCCGGCGAAGGTTGAGACGTCAAGCATTTGGGGGTTGACTCCGGAGCCTTGAATTTCTTTTTTAACCGTCCTTTCATCACCGGTTCTGAGAAAGGATGACGCATGGTCCTCAACCCCTCTTGCCAGACATGGTCCAAAATGGGGATAGCAAACATCGATTTTCTTTTCTTGCCCACATGATCGAAGAGAAAGCAATCTTTCTTTACTTCTTCCGGTGCTAGGTCAAATTCCGCACACGCTTTTCCCATCATTGCATGGAAGGCCCCGATGTCATCCGGCGGCGATGGTTGTGCCGGGTTCTTTGGAGTTTCCATCTCCGCATCTAACTCCCATGTTGGGTCCCTTGTGGGGGATAATGAGACGTCTGAAAGAGACCCTTCACGTTCCGACTACGACTCCGGCAGTTCTCCCTCCTCCGAGTGTGGTCGAGAACGATCCTCCTCCACCGGGCAAGTTGTAGGTATTCTGGTCGTCGAGCGAGGAGCCGGGCCTGGTTCGGCGATGACCGGCGTAGCCTGCGGTACCGTCGGGACACTAGTGTCAGGCAACTGCGTGTCCAAACACTGTAGCAGCTTCTGTAACGGGTTCAACACCTCCAGGGACAATACAGACTGGGGATTCAGCAAGGAAGAGGCGGCTGGGATGGCACTTCCACTAGGGAGCTCCACCGAACTGATTGCACGTAACCCCAGATCAGTCGGCTGTACGATCGGACAACGGTCACCCTCCGCCGACGAGATGGAGAGGGCCGCTTCTGGTTGCAATAAGGCCACAGGCAAGATCGGGTCGAAAACTTCCGGTAGCCAACCCACCGAAGGTGCCACCGTCGACGATGCCATTTTCTCCATAACCGCTGTTTGACCCGCCGAAGTGATCGCGGGACGAGCAGGCGGAGATGGCAAAGAAGACGTTGACGATCTGACCATCATCGACAATGAAGTTTTTGGCGCAGAGCCTTGTGGCGTATTTGTCAGTTTTGAACTCGAATTGTGGGTCGACGACACTGGACTTGAGGAAGAGCCATGGCGGTCTCCCGAGGAGGATTTCAATTTTTTCTCCTTTTTGATGAGGAGGAAGAAGATGACGTTTTCTTTGACGAAGAGTCCCTCGCAGGATGTTTATCAGAGGGGCGTTTTTCCGATGAACGTGTTTCTTTGTCTGAGGCTCTGCCGACGCAGAGCAACGAGGGGGCACCGGAGATTTAGATCTCGAGGCAGTAGAGCCTACCTCCGATGCAGGGTACGCACCCGCCCCGTCATTGAGCCAAGTTACCAGGCGTCTGTTTCGATCCTTCAGGGTCTTCTAGGAGAAGCCTTGACAGATCTCACACGTGTCGGCCGAATGATGAGGGTGAAGACAGTAAATACAGTCCATATGCCCATCACCTTCATACACTTTCTTAAAACCAAATGTAGCACACGGACGAAACACCTTTCCAGACATTTTCGAGGGAAGTCGAAGAAGAAATACGCACAACCTAGCAAAAATAGTAGATACTCGAGGTAATCCCACTACTTTGGAAGACAGTTGAAATCTGAGGGGGCCGCAGGGGCGGGGCTACTTATACCTCTACGTCCTAGTGGCGCAGGCGTACGCAGCCCAAAACGACGTAGATAGGACACAAAAGTGTCGACAATTTTCCTATGGAAAAGGTCTATATAATTTACAGAGGATTCCCAGCCTGATGACGGGGAATATTCTAAGCATGTGAATCCATGAAAGATCCAATGCTGGAGAATGTTGTCTTCTTAGTTCTTCTTTGACCACTCCCGCCAGGCCTGCAGTTGGCGAGAAATAAAAGATGCACTAGCCATCAAAGAACCCACATACTCTTGCATCTCAGTTCCGAAAACATTGACACAGGATTGGCATCTGTAGTGGGAGGAACCAGGGGGGGTTTCATGCACCGTCTGGTTACCACCTCATGTAGCGTTAAGTAGTGGTCAGACCCAGCCTGGTTGCGCAAGGCAAACAGCGCTAAGGACAGACAATGCAACCAATTCTTATTTAGGGTTGCTTTTATTTTAGCCATTTTCTCCTTTAATAGGGCATTCAGGCGTTTGCACACCTCATTCGCTTGTGGGTGATAAGCACAGGAGAATGCTGTATCCCCAATAAATGTGTTATGTGCTGAAATACTTCATTTGCAAAGTGAGGACCATTGTCCGACCGCAAGACCGCACACACGCCCCAACGGGGGAAAACATATCTAACCAGGAACCTTGCTGCTTTAAGGGCATTGGGGTGTGAACAGCGACCGGCCTTGATCCATTGGGAAAAGGGGCACACAACTACTATCATATAGCGATAGCCATGACATACTTGGAACATGTCTACATAATATACATGGATATGTTGAAAGGGACTTAGTGAATGAGGTATGGCTTCTCTCACTACCCTGAGGGTATGCCCCACAGTAAACCTCTTCCAGGTACAATAATTGTCTGAAAAAGCAATCACACATTCTGCCAAATTGGGACAAAACCAGTCTTCCCCATGTGGGTATTATGGTGTGAGTTATAATAACGACATTGGAATCACCAGTTTGCCTGTACTTTCCTGTCACCATAGGGTGTCTGATGGAGATATGGAGCATCCCCTGCTTACCCATAATTCTTTTTCTTTCATTGGTGCACTTTCCTGTAACTCCAATATCTGTGTCACTGGTAATGTGCTGTACCCTTCCTGTAACACCATTGTGCGCACATGAATAAGTGTGTGGTATGGATTATCAAAATCTGAAATGTCAACAAAATATGATGCACACTTCGCTTTGGCTTTGTTGCCCATGGAGATGGGGTCCTCCCCTCATGTAGGCTTGGCACGTCACGGCCACTATGTTCTCTGGGAGTTGAAGCACCGCTAGGAGTCTGCCCAATAGGGGCGTGTGCTGCACTGGCATGCCATCAGCATGACAAAAGCCTCTCTTGTGCCATTGTGACAGTCCAGAGTGTACTGTAGACATCACGTAGGCGGAGTCCAAATACACGGTCACTTCCTGGTGCTTGCTCTGCTGTAATACCAATATAAGAGCCACTAATTCTACTGCCTGCGCTGAAAAATGTGACGGTAACCGTGTGCTTGCTACTGCTTCAGCTGTCCCGTCTTTATTTTTACAACTGCTGTCCCAGTGTGCCATTCTCCCGTGGTCTGGTCTATCGTTGAACAGCCATCATTGTAAAGCACTCGCCTCCCCAAACCCCCAAGTTGCTTTTCTCTTACTTTTGGAAGATCATACTGCTCCATGTATGTGATGCAGTCATGCATGTAGTCTCCCTCCTCTATTGGTTCTGCTACAAAGATCGCCGGGTTTACAGTTCTGCATTTTACTACCTTTATGGCTGGATTAGATAGTATTACCTCGTACCCTGAAGCCCTCTGCGTGATCAAAGTACTCTTGGGCTGTTCGAGTATTGCAAAGAGAGCATGCTCCATGAAAAGGGTGGTACTGCGCCCCATTTCAATACTCGCCGACTTCTCTACTGTGAACGTAGCAGCAGCCAGTGCTTGCTCGCAAGGGTAATGTCCCCTCATTACTGGATGTCATTTCCCACTATAGTATGCTAGTGGTTCCTGGCCTAATATAGTCTTCCATGCGAGTACTGCAGTCATCACTACTCCATTTGAGATGTGAACCCACTGTTGGTCGCCATATAGCCGGAGGGTGCAGGCTTTCATAAGAGTAGAGTCAGCAATGGCTTGCAACGGTACGACATAGTGATTGAGTCGGCAGCAAGATGGCTCTGTTGGATCAAGTCAGATCATCATATACTCTAAACTGAACAGTGAGTCTTGGAAACATCTTATAGTAGGAATGCCAAGAAACTATACTTCTTATAGATGGATGTTTCCAGAAACTTGCATCCGACATATTATTTGGTCGTGCAGAATTGTTATGGGTTTTATTGTTTTCTGGAAACCATAAAACAGACGATTATTGCACACATGCACTTTATTAAGGATGTGAAGATTTTACTGAACAATTTGAGAACATGGTGAATAGATTTAATTTTACGTACGGTCAGCTTGCAACACCAGTTGCCATCAGATGTGTGAAACATGTCATTTGTAATATGCGATGTGTACATTGTTTTTATTGTATCATGGACAGATTATTCTGGTAGACAGACTGATTTTACAATTTGCTGCTAAATATTCTATTCATGTCATTTGAAAATGTGTGCGATGGAGGAATTTAAATGTGTATATACACGGCACATGTTTCTCCTGCTATCACACTCTTTCCAGACTACCTCTCAGCAATCAGCCACTACATGCATTACTCGGCACATTGCAAAACACACCTGCCAGAAGAATGCAGTTTATGCCCACAATAAAAGTTAAGTCTAGCTGCGCACAATGTCACTGCTACTCTCACATGCTCCCAGAGTTACCTCTCAGTACCCATCCACATCCATGCTCGACGTGTGGCTAGCAGGGTCTTGACCACCCCTACCCACCATGGTATTGGCTAAAATTCACACAAGCATTCTAAACCTTGGATGACTTTCCCATACCAATGGTGAATGGCACTATACAAATGACAATTGCATAACAGAGTTGTATGGTGTCCAGCAGTTGAGTTTGTGCTCAATTCCTCCCACAATGTCAAGCCAGTGTCTGAATGGCTCCTAGTGCAGCAAGCGGTTTGATGTTTAAGCGCCACAAGCAGCACTGCAGGTGCTGTGGTGGCTTGAAGGCTGACCAATGTGGTCGATCTGGCTTGAAGATTCAAGGTAATGAAACAGGATTCCAGCTGTTCCTGGATTGTTTGCAAGGAGAAACTCAGGGTTTCCAGGACAAGGTTCTCTTTCACTTTTACACTTCCACTCAAGGACGTTGGCTGGCACCTACAGGGAGAACCTCCACCTCCAGCAAAAGGTCCTGGTTCTAGTTGCCACAGCCAGCAGAGGCGCCTTTGTCCACAGAAGGTCACCCACATTGTTTCCTGGGGAGGGGTTAGGGGACAGTCTGCCTTGGATGTTTTCTGTCTTCACCTCCATGTCAGATGACTTTAGGATAGACTTTCCAGGGGCAGGGGGCAGCTTTTGGTGCCAGCGGGGGCAGCTAGTGTCTGAAGATGCACCAAGATAGTACATTATTCATGAGTGAGACCAAATAGGGTGGTGAATGTTTTCAGTGGAGGGTCCTAAAAATTCTCAAATTAGCGCAAGTACCGATGGAGCTGAAAAGTATTCTCGTGGAAGGAGCGGTGGTGTCAGCCCCCTCCAAGAATTCTTTTTAAAGTTATCTGAAATTGTCCCATTTTTGCTGCAAAATGCATGAAAAGACAATTTTAGATGGTTTCTCTAGGGAAACATGAAAAATATGCAGACCATTTCAAGATTCATGGGCTTGTCATACCTGGTGAATATTTTGAGTGGAGGGGGCCTAAACATTTCCTTAAACAAGCACGAGTAACAGAACGTAGCAGGGGAGCCCAGCCCCTAGGCAGGAGAAAAGCCTTTAAAATAATTTGCTGAAATTATGCATTTTGTAGTACAATGTGACAAAGTGATGCAAGCACCATACAATTACAGTTGGTACTCTAGGATAACGCATACAAATCCAGTAAATTTCATGTCTCCAACCATACATTACATAGGAGAACTTTATACCATTTTCATGAGGCTGTAGGCACAACCCATCTATGTCAGTAATGGTTTGTGTAAATCTCATGCATGAAGCTGCTAAAACAACTCATCTATTCCAGCTGTCGCTGCAAGGAATTTATTGTTACCAACCATACAAACACGCACACACTCGTGCCCAGACATGCGCAGGAACTCTGATCCCCCAACATACAAGCACAGTTACAAACTCAGTGCTCTTCTTACACACACACAATGCTCAACTGGCCCCGCCACCCCCACAAACTCCCCATGGCTCCGCCCTCAAGAACATCACCATTAGAAGTCCAAATGAAATCTTGATCTCCCAAGATTAATCAAAGGAGGTGGCGCCGCCTACTAAGTGCAGAATGCCATGGTGGATTGCTCCAAATCAAGCCTGCTGTAAGAGATCCAATCCAGGCTGTTCCAAAACGTTTCCTTTGCCCGACATCACACCCAGAGTGCCTTGCCTGCAGGAGAAGAACAGGACAGGAAGTTGTAAAGCCCCCCTTCCCAACAGATACCAAGATGGTGGAACACTTTAGCCTATCCCCCCTCCCCATGTCTGATGACATCAAAGGAGCTCCAGTGGTCAGTACAATGGTTTGAGTGTGGCACAGTTCTGCAAGTGCTGCCTTTGAAGCACAGACATTCAGGAGATCTCATGGTGAGGGTTCCTGTTTAACAGGGACTGTTGCCCATCCTGCCGGAGGATCAAAAGGCAGCAGCCAGGCCATTACCCCAGATGGCAGCTGTGGAGAAAGTCAGACTAGACACTAAATCACAAGGCCGATGCTAGTGTTACAAAATAAAAATATTGCTGTAGCTGTATATTTAATGATGTACATGCCACTGGAAAAAAATACACAATTACATTTTTGAATGAGGAGGTGCAAAAGATTAACCACCTGTCTGCCACTGTTCCAGCAGCTGTCAGAATGCACATGTGACTTTTAAACCTGGCCTGTGCCACTTCATGGCTGTTGCTGAGGGAATTGCGACTATCACAGTAAGGGCACATGTTTGAACTAGAACTTTTAGTATGGAGCATTTATGAAAGGAGGGCTGATGAGCAGAAAACCTTAGCCAACAAATGTTTCCAGGAAGGCTCCCATGATCCAACTCTTGTGAGGCAGCCACAAGGGACTTTGGGTAATCTGAGCATAGTCTCCAAAATGATTAAATACATTCTCCAGTTGTGCAGTTCGATTGAGATTTATATCTTGGGGACCTCCACCACAGATATGATCTGTTTTAATAGCCTCAGGGCCACATGAAGCCTAAATGAGACTGGTTTACTGGTAATGATTGAAAACAACAAACCTTCATCCCGTCCACTCCCCATTGAAAACCTCAGAAATTGGCTGTGCTCTTTTCCCACTTGAGTTAGTGTTCAGTGGTCTGCAACGTTCGGCCCTCCAGATACTGGGCTACAACTCTCCGCCATAATAACCATAATGAGATAGAATGGGAGTTGCAGTCCAACACATTTGCAAAAGCTTAAGGTTTCAGTCCCAGCTGTTCCAATGAAGGTTTCCATTAAGAATGATTTAGGTCACAAAGATCGAGGATTGGTCTAAGGCCGCTACCCCAAACCACAACGTGGGGATACAATATAACCCAGACCACGTTTTTCTCGAAAAACGTATTGGTCAAACTGAAAGACTCGAGATCTCAGAGCTTGAGGTCCCGGACATTTGAGGAAACAGATTGGGTAACAGGAAGTACACAAGAATCTCCTTATTTACTAGTCACCAATGAATCATGTTACTTGATTACTGGCGCCAGTGACATATGGATACCGTCTTGGAAGTCAGATAGACTTCTTAGAGTCCTGGGATGACGATTAAACAGAAGGGGTCATTGGCTTAGGTCTCAACCTGCACTCGTTTAAGGGACACTGGTCTTATCTCCACCAACTTCATAAAAATGTCAGACTGCAAAGTAATGGAACTTCGTGACTTGGCATCTGCAACACTTGCTTTGTACTTAAAGTAGGCGATTTGTTGATGGGTCGGATAGAATCTTCTCCATGAAAATTGGCACTATTCATAGCTCTGGCTGCCATACCGGTCATGTCATTCATCTGAAGCAGTGTAATGCCTGCTGTGCTTTCAGCAAAATCATGCAATGCATCTTGAGGGAGGAGCGGGGTAAATCCGCGGAGGTGTTCAGAGTTTAAGTTAGTACCAGGGATTAGTTTTGCACACCTATGATTAATTGACTTCTGCCCTGCTAGAATACACCGATGAGTAGAGGCTAAAGCACCTATTCAGCCCACACACTTATACAAACCAAGACTGAACCCAATCATGAAGGTAAAACAGGCCCAGTTAAGAGATCTCCCTCCTTCGCCTTTTGTGGCAACTTTGGCCGAGGGAAGGCTATCCTCAAGAGGGGTGCAAATGCTATTCAGTAGCAATCCATGGGATGCCGTCGTGCAGCTGGCTTTGAGGGATGTGAAAGCAGTTTCTAAAAAAACACCCCACCCGGTTCCAGCTTCTCCACCAAAAATTGTAAAGCTTTAGAGAGGTTTCATTAAAAATGTTTTCTAGGGAGTTGTGTCTTCTACCACCTCTTACAAAAGCAAACAGTTTCTAAGGGGGCTTGCTGCTCTGTTCAACGGTTCATCTCATTTGTTCCATTGAGCCAAAATGAGAGGAAGAAGGAATATTAATAATATATCTGGCATAAACATCCAGGAGAGCTCATACAGCTGCATTGCCCTGAACGCATGGGTAATCCGAGAACTCCAGAAGATCTTTTTTTCTATAGTAAACATTATCACTACTAGTCTTGGTAACTGATCTTTAAGAATATGGCAGGTGGCTTTTGAGGTCCCAGAGTAAAGGAACCCCCCCCCAGGTTCTTCGGGAGAGAACTGGGAGACGTAGAGTTATTGCAGCCCTCTTAGGCTCACTGCATCAGAGGTCAGATTGATTGAATGGGAATACTAGGATCCCTGCACTGGTCAGGTGTTATGCTTCAGTACTGAAGTTGGTATACATTTGGTTTAAAATGTGGTCTTTCCTTTAGGATTTTGGATTCGGCCTATATCAAAAGGTTACTGCCTTAGTAAATCGGGGTATTGAAGCTAGGTTGCTGGGACCCAAATACTGCCCCAGACTCAACTTCTTTCTTCAGAATAACGCGTTCAAGTAGAGGTTTCTTCAAGGGGAATTTGGTAGAAGCTTTAAGCCCATCCAAAAACCGTAGCAGCTGAGCCTAGGCTAGGTTGCTTCTCAGAACTAACCCAAGAGTCAAGTCCTCTGGTACTGCTTTACTGGTTCCTTGCCCACCCTGAAACTGGGGTTACAGTCCTCCCTACCAGGATTACCAATAGGCAGCCCCAGATCATGCACCTTGCAAGAAGGCTCCTCCCCCCTTGCCCACATTGGCAATCTTAGTGCTTGATAAAGTAGCCCCTCGACATGGCTACTTGTCTCGGCCTTCGCAATACAAAGGCTGTTTCGAGGACCTGGTGAAGTCACATGGTGGTAGTCTCCAGGGACTAGACAAACACACAAGGGTCCACCAGAAATTGACTCCTGCGTTGAAAGCATGACAACCATAGAATAATTGGCTTAGAGGCAGGCACATGTAAGAAATATTTGGTATACGGGGTTATATCAAATCCTTTATATTGAATGCCCATATATCGAATATTTTATATTGAAAACCTTTATAGGGAATGTATTTAGGTTGGGGTAAAGTGTTACATAATTTTGGGAAACGGTCAAACTTTTTAATTTAATGACAGTGGATTTGCCACCTGAACAAGGCATGACAACATTAAGCACTGGCCTCAAAAAGGGAGGTGCCACAGAGCGTCAGCCAAGACCCAGCCGAGGACACCTGGCTGTGGAGATGAGAAAGGGGTGTTGTGGCAGGTTTAGCACAGACCACACCCTGCCGCTAGTCTCTCGTCTGCTTTCCCCGACACTTCAACACCGGCGGTTCAAACCATTTGAAAAGGGACAACAAATTGTCATTTTTTAAAGCATACTAGCCCAATAAATGCTGCATTGTGCCGTTTGATGTTCAACACAGTCAGTCTTTTAGTTTTCAATGTGCTTAGTAATGTCTGCACCCAGGTTTGATAATTCTAATGACCAGGATCTCAAAGCATTTCACGTGTGGCCCAGATCCTTAATGCCACATGAATAGAATATGGATTGCATTGTCAGACTGCTGCCATTCAAGATGAAATGTGTGGGGTGAGACATGATCAGCGCCGCCACAGGCGTCATCAAGCGGCATCCATTTGGTGTGTGAAACTTTGCATCATCTGGGAATGGTCTTGAGAATCATTGCATTGATCTACAGGGCACCCATTAGCTTGCGAGGCACTGGTTAAAATAGGACAGGCTGAGCCCTTTAACTAGATCAATTCATACACAATGAAGGAAAATTCCAAGATTTCAAGGAAAGTGCTTCATGGACTTCAACCATTGGAAACCATCAAGATAAATCCCCTTAACCTACACGGAGGAAGTATCTTAATTTTGTTTGGTCTCTGGGCAATCTCTTGATGGACCTTAAAATATTCCTTTTGTTGTTCGAGGAAGGCCAGGAGGTATTCACAAAGCACTGAGGATCAAATAATAACCTGTAGCCCACACCCCCTTTGCCCAACACAAAGCCCCAACAGATCTAAAAACATCCTTTGCCACCAACTGATCATCCTTAACCAAATTCTGAAAAAGTATCAACAGCCACAGGTAGGTACAAGCTTCTGGTTGGGAGTCTTTGGAAAGCAGTCTTCCCGCGCTCAACTCCAGACACTACAAACCTGCTCAATGTCTAAAGGTTTGAGGCATCTGTGATGAATACAGGGTGTTTGTCCCTTCTCCCTAGGGCAGGAGTCACCCCCGCTGATGCTAGGTAGGCAAGCTTGCTCAGCAAAACCCTACCTAGGGATCTGGGCAAGTGTGATCGCATTGGGAGTGATTCCCTCACAGGGGGCAAGGCGTCCCATTCCAACAAGGAACTCCCAGACCACTGTATGCCATCTGCATATAGGGAAACTGAAAAGATTTACTTCTGTGTTGAATACATTTGTTTGAGTTTGAAAATCCACCAAACGGTGACACTTCAATTTCGTTGCCTCAAGGTAATGCTGGATCTTGCACTTTTTACCGGGATGATGTACTTAAGCACAGGAGGAGTTAGTGAACAGAGAGAACTCCTACGCAGGAAGGAGAGTGAATTCCACATAGAGATGAACCTCTGCGCTAGCGACATCTTGGAGAGGCAGAGCCACGCCTGACTGTGGAGTGTGAGAAGCAAGCCTAAAGCTAGCCGAAAGGCTGGAAGACAGGCATCCGACCGAAGCCAAGGTCGCAGGGAATGATAGGCCAGGGGCCGAGCTACCGACACAGAGACCAGATCGCCGGGGAGGATACAAATCCCTGAACCCCATATTCGTGGGACATCAACTGCTGAGGAACACAGTACCAGGGAAGTGAACGCTCCCACAGAGAGAATACTGTCGAGAGGAACAGACACTTTGACTTAAGGTTAAGAGAACCTATGAAGTTACGGGAGCCTGAGAGACCCAAAAGAGGAAGCACCCTGTATAAAGGCAGAACAAGAGTAATACAGACATTTTGTGTGGGAAGGGAGAACCTACAGGTACCTGAGAAACCTGAATAGGCGAAAAGCCGTTACAAATCGGAACAACAGAATTACAAACATTTTGCATCCAAGTTGGGGAAACTAACAAGAGCCTGAGAAACTGAGTTCACCATGTGAAGCAAAGTGAGTTGAATAGGAACATTTTGCATCCAATTTGGGGAAGCCGGCAAAGTTACAGGAACCGGAGTGAATTAACACCCTATATAAAGTTTATACCCTATATAAAGTTTATAGCAGAGAGAGAACAAGTCTCACAGAGTGCCATAAAACTTGGGAGTCTGGGAGCTACAGGCTTGTTCTCAAGAGACTTGGTGTAAACAGAAAAAATAATTAACTTTTCTTTTGAACCAAGGTCTGCAAGAAAAATCTGCAGTATTGTGAACTTGAACTGTTGAAAAAAACAGGCAGAAGTCTTACCCAGAGACCGTGCCCTGGTCTCCTGCTTTCTGATTATAAGTGGTAGGGCCAGTTAGCAATTAGGATTTGGATACAAGACATTTTATTTGCACTCTAAAAGTCCACCTTTAGGTTTTGCTTTGTTGGGGAGGTAACTTCTCTCATAGTATTAGGGCTAGTTAGGCGTATTGGTCCTTTTTATTTGAATAAAGTCCTTAAAAGGGCTCCCACTCGTCCAAGTTCTTCTGGTTCGCCACACAACATAGCACAGTTAGCCAGATTTGAATCAAATCCATTCAACCCCCAATCAACTTCAAATGAATGGCCCATCGCTTATCAGCAATAGAATGACAGGAAAATTGGGAAAATGAAGCAGCTGCAAGAATACCCAGAAAGCAGCAACTCCACTGCATTGATTCCCCAACCTTTGCCACAGTTTAAGAGTCAGTGGATCATAGGATTACTAAAACACCCACAGAGCGACCAGAGTTTAGAGGCACAGTCTAACAGCAGCCAAGTTAGAAGCAAACATTGTATTTGGTGAAGGATCATATGGGGGCCAAGTGGCACCTTTACATACTGATGTCACGTGTCACCTTATGCCATTAACATTTTCCAAATGCATGCAACTACCTCAATGGCCCTGCCCTGATCTACACCCACCCCCTAACCCCCCTCACCATTCCCTACACCCAACAAAGTAAAGCCACAAGATTTGGGGAAAGTAAGGCAAATGTTTATGCTCAATTTGGAATTCCGAGCTTGAATATGTCCTTACCATGTAGAATAACTTCCAGAATACAAAGAAAAACACGATTAATTGCCTTACAGAAGGTGAAATTTGAAATCTCAGCATACCAATGGATGAGCAAGAGGTACGTACCTTTGCTAAAAGGGATCCAAGACTTGTGATGGGGTGAAGCTTTAACCAGCATCTTACTGCCATTTAGCTGGCTGATCGCCCTAGATGAACTCTAAACATATAAAATGACACATTCTTGGGGGGGGGGAAGGTTTTTACTGGGGGACAAAGTGTTGAAAGCGATATTGTCCCCATAACAATTGTTAAAGGTTCACAGAGCCCCACACTGAATAGTATGCTGTGCTGGCTGATCAGACCATATGCAACAACTGAACTCGGACATTGATATTCTTCTAGGCCTTAAACTGATGCCCATAGACACCAACCCAAAACAAGCCACCCCACAAATACTTCTGGTACAACAGACTGAGTCAGGCTTGTTGCACATTCCATGGTACAACACATGCATAAAGCCTTCTGTGGCAAAGCAACAGGTGCACTCAGGAATTTGCCCCAGAATACTCTTTAAGCACTTAGAAACCTCATATCCAGGACTGCATTATTCAGACCATCCCAGCCACACACTGGAGCAAGTATTTAGAGTGCCAAGTACCCGCCCAAAGAACATCCTCAAACCATTGCTTCAATTCTCAGTAAGAACATGATCACACTGACAAGCCTTTTGACCATGTTCTGGGAACGCTTAATTGAAACCACCTGACTCCAGAGCACCAATCACAACACTGGCGACAAGATGGAGACCGTCCACACACTGCAAGGCTATAAAAGGGAAGACAACACTGTGTGAGGGGGCAGCAGCAGAGATAATCGACCCTTCAGGTAAACCATCCATAGAGATAGGGGTCAGCAAAAAAAAGGGGAAAAACAAACCACCCTCTACCAAGAACTGCATTTACCTTCAAGCCAGGGAGCAAACAAGAGCATGTTAGAGAGTTTTACTAAAGTCAACCTGTGGTAGGGTTTTAGAAGACTCACTCTTAGGAGTTCAGGGCTTTAACTCTTAGGTTTGGCCTAAACTACCCAAATGGTTTGGTAGCTATGGTCAAGCAGCCAGGCCTAGTCTAGAAGGGAGGAGGACTGTAAGTGAATACAAAGACCTTTGAGCACACTTATAGTCAAGGAAACACTTACACACTGCAGTTATATAAAAATGGTTATTTATTACATCCACTAGGCAATGTTAAATTCAATATGCAATTTAGGCAAGTAAAAATAGTTCACACACATAGATATACACATTAGATATTTGCTGTAGCAATATTCAAAGTAACAGTAGACTTTTAGAAGAACAGGTAAGTAGTAACGAGTTACTTCAGGTTATCAAAATATCTCATCAACCAACATTAACTGGAAAGAGCAATACTGGTAAGTAAATAACTTTTAGTGGGCATACGAGGCTTGATTACTTCTTTGCCACTCTGGACGTAGTCGCGGAGTGTGACCATATAGACTACAGAGCAAGAGTTCTCTCTGATCACTCGCCCCTGGTCCTGAGGTGGCAGTATTGCCCCCCAAGGGTGCGCATACCAACATGGCGCCTCAGGGCAGAGGCGCTCAGGGACCCAGTCTTCAGAGAAGACATAAGGGAGGAGATTATTGCTTACTTCGAGGTGAATACTGGTAGTGTAAAGTCGGCCAGTACTTTATGGGAGGCTTTTAAGGTTGTAATGCGGGGGATCGCCATTGCGAAGTCAAAGGGACTGATGGGTGGAGTTCGAGCTGATCTGCATAGAGCCGAGATTGAGCTGGAAAGAGAGTTGGAAGGTGGCGGGACTGATACGGAGGTAGTCTTCAAATTACAACAGAAGTGCGCAGAATACTGGGAAAGGCTCTGTAACTTAAATTATAAAAAGTATATAGAGAGACAGCATGCGGGAGGAGACAAAACGGGCAGACTCCTAGCGTGGTTGTACAAGAGCGAAACCCTGAGATCCCCGATTCGATTTGTAACCAATGAAGAGGACGAGGAGGTGGACACCCAGGAAGGTGTAAATAGGGCATTTGCGGAATACTGTAAGGCATTATATGAAGATGACGAGGGGAGCAGCCAGGAGGAGATAGACGAGGTACTGGAAGATATAGGCCTGCCTAAGGTCAGTGACGAGGAGAGGGAGGAGCTGGATGCTCCGATCACTCTGGAGGAGTTGAAAGAGATTGTAAGGCAGATACCCACCAGCAGTGCTCCAGGTGCAGACGGGTTCCCTAGTGAATTTTATAAAGTGTATGGAGAGGAGGTGCTCCCGCCCATGCTAGAAATGCTTAATGAAGCATTCGAGGTGGGACGGTTGCCAGAGTCACTCAGGGAGGCGATCATAATACCGCTCCCCAAGCCCAATAAACCGGGACACAGTTGCGGCTCCTACAGGCCCTTGTCGATGCTGAACCAGGACAGCAAGATACTGACAGCTGTCCTGGCCAACAGAATGCGGAGAGTAATCGGCAAGTTAATTCACCCTGATCAAACGGGCTATGTCCCGAGCAGGAACATCACTCACAACCATAGATGCCTCCACTGGGTTGTCGAATGGGGGTGCAGTGATGACGGCGAAATGGCGATTGTGGCATTGGACGCGGTTAAAGCGTTCGACTCTGTTAAGTGGCCGTGGTTGCTGGCGGCCCTAGGAGGGTATGGAGTGGGACCAGGCTATATTAGATGGGCTGAGATGTTATACAGTGCACCGCTGGCCAGGGTCCGCACGGGTGCAGTGGTGTCAGAAAGATGGCAGCTGGGCAGAGGCACTAGGCAGGGGTGCCCCTGGTCCCCAATGCTGTACATATTGGCCCTGGAACCCTTAGCAATTTACCTCAGGCAGCAATATGACCCGATCGGTATCGAGGTGGGAGGGGAGTGTCACCTTATATCCCTGTATGCAGATAACTTGCTACTATATCTGAGATACCCGGAAGAAAATCTGCGGTATGTCTTGGAGGTGATGGGGAGATATGCCAGGCTGTCCGGTATAGCGGTGAACCCCCAGAAATCTGTTCTATTTCCGCTGGGTAGCTATGTGGGGACTCCTGTGGAGAGGTTGCCGGTGTTGCAGATTCCATGGGCGACGAGCTCTTTCCGCTACCTAGGAATTGACGTGTATCACAAGACAGAGGAAGAACATAGGCACAATACTGAATTAGCCATTGGGAAGATTGGGAAATGCATGAGGTTCTGGGAGAGATTGCCATTAGCGATGATGGGCCGAGGTGCTATGCTTAAAATGGTGGTATTACCTAGGCTTTTGCATTACTTCAACAATATCCCATACATGATACCTAAGAAGTTTTTTGTAAAGCTGCACAGTATGTGCAGGGAATTTTTGTGGCAAGGTACCCGGAACAGAGTTGCATTATGGAAGCTGCAGAACTTTTACGAAAAAGGCGGTATTAAACTGCCTAATTTTGAAGCCTACTATGTGGCAGCGCAACTGCAAAATGTGGCTAAGTGGCTCTCCGATGAAGAGACCCCTGAACACAGGTTGTTCGGGAGGGACTGCACCCCCTTTTTACTTGCGGGAAATGATCTGGGTGGCCAGCGCAGACATGAGGGAGCACCCTAGAATGCTGGCTTTGGGGCGGAACATGTGGCGCCGAGCCTGTCGGATGATGGGGGACCCTTTGCCGTGTGTTCCGCTGATACCACTGGTCGCACTGGCGAGGGGAGACAGGCAGCTGAGGGTAATCATCAGGACATACTGGGAGTCAGTGGGACTAGTCACTTTGGGAGACATTTGGCAAGACGGGACTATTATGGAGTTTGAGGAACTGGAGGAGGTGGCGGGATTGCATAGAGGCCAATATGTCACTCGTCATAGGGTAGTGCAGGAGATTCGGAGTAGGTGGCCTGAAACTATTTTGGCGGATGAACCGGATGCTACGGTTGGGATAATATATGATACATCGGAGGGCGGGCATGAGGTCTCTAGATTGTATGAGATGTTGATGACTAAGGTCGGGAATGACCTTGTGCATTTGAGATTAGAATGGGAAACAGAGATGGGAGCCCCGATGGAAGATGGGCTGTGGGAAAGTGCTTTGGGATATCATAAGAAGGTGTCGAGAAATGCCAGGTTGAAACAGATACAGTTATATATCACGCATAGGGCGTACATGACCCCTCTGAGAATATCAAAGTTCCGGAATATTGGGCGCCAGGCGTGCCCTAAGTGTGACGAGGATAATGCCGACATGATACACATGTTCTGGGCGTGCCCAGTAATTGCATGCTACTGGGGTGAAGTGGCACAGAAACTAGCAGGAAAGGGGGTCACGCTTAAAGTAGATTCGGCCTGGGCCTGCTTGCTGGGGGGGTATCCCAGAGCGCGAAAACTCAAACATGTTGGGATACTGAGAGATTTGGCATATGTGCTTGCGAAACGTAGGATCGCCATGGGATGGAAGGAGTGTCATAAGCCACGGGTGGAGGTCTGATGGAAGGACCTACAAAAATGGGCGGAGGCTGAAACAGTGGTGTGGCAAGAGGCTAGTAACGCGGGGGGGATGAAGAAATTGGCTCCCTCATGGCATGGAAATTATTGATAGCTGAACTGTTTGGAGCAGTGTCGGCTCCTGTTGAATCTGAGGACGGCGATACCCTGCCACACGAAGCGGATACTGAATGCGAAGAACATACAGGCTCATAGGGGGAGGGATGGGGATTGTGGTGTTTATGTTGTTTCATATGTTTATTTATGTTTTGTTGTATTGTTGTTTGGTTTGAATAAAATAAAAATATTTAAAAAAAAACAAAAAACTTTTAGTGGGCCTAAAGTTTAGAAGTCCAACCCTATCTGTGGATTGAGGGTCTCAAAAAGTCAGAAGGGGACATTAGGGGGACCAGTGACCCCTGGGCAGCAGAAAAAAAGGAAGGCACACACTTTCAAAGCTATAAATTCTCAGAAGCTGCTTTTCGTAGCAAGTAATGTAAAATGGATTCAAATGCCTTGGGGGCTAGGCACGCCACCTGAAGGATTTCAACCCTGAGGACCGATGTCCTGAGGCCTGAGAGAACACAGTTTGGTCATCCACCCCAACGTGACTCCAGAAGCTCAAGAAGAGCTAACTGCAACACAACAACTGCCCAGGTAAGTACCTAAGAGTGAGACAGTACCTTATTCAGTGAAGGATAACAATGTCACTGGCGAGTCCCTAAGGTAAAACGACAGCAGCTCTGGTTCGGGTCTCTGGCCTTGGTGGCTGGAGGAAGAACTTTTTTTTGGCAGGAGCAGACGATCAGACTCGTTCATAGGGATGCCCAGCAGATCTTCACAGAACTTGTTTGTGGAGACTAGAGACAGGCTTCGTAGCAGCAACAGTTGTCACCCGGCAGACGTCCTTTTTCTCGGTCCACGACTTTCATTTATATAGCGCACATAAAACCGAGGCATTGATGCACTGATGCAGGTAGAAGTCACGTCAAAAATAGTCAAGTTATGTCATACCACCGGGTACAGACATCTCACAGGCAGGGGAGCATAGGTGCAGTTAGAGGGTCCCCACAGTTATTTTCATAGCAGACATTGTCATACATATAACATTTTTTAAATTTATTTTTTGGGGGAGACAACAATGTTGTTTGCTTAGGAGAAAAGCTGAGTATTAAGAGCTTTACGGAAGATACAGTACGATTTTGGAGCCCTGGAGGATGGTGGGAGGTTGTTCTGGAGTTTCACAGCAAGGTAAGGGAAACTAGAGCCTCCTGCTTTGAATCTCTGTACTTTAGGGATAACTAGTCGGTCAGTGCAGGGGGCCCTAGTGGGTCTGGTGGAGTGGGCATTTGGAATAGGTAGGGGGGCGCAGTTTTGAAAAAGGCACTTCTGGGTAATGGTGATACTCCTGGATGGGTAGCCAGTGTGCTTCTCTCCTGGCTTTCAAGATGTGCTCTCTTTTCTGGATATTGTGGGCTGCTCTCAGGGCGTTGTTTTGAATGAACTGAAGTCTGTGGATGTTTGCAGCGGAGGGGCCTGTGAATAGGACATTACAATAGTCGATCTTTGAGCCAATGATTGCACGGACAATGGTGAGGCAGTTTTTTGAGCAGAAGGGTCTTGAGGCATTGAGGACCTTAGTGGCATAGGCTGCTGAGGAGGTGATGGCGTTAACTTGTTTAGTCATAGTGAGCGAGACATCAAGGTAGAGTCTTGACTGTAGTTGACAATTGTCTAATCCCTGTCTCAATCCGTAAGGCAGTGTATTGATTATTGAGAGCTTTGAGGGCATTTGGTGAGCCAACAATTAAGATTTCTGTTTTGTCACTGTTGAGGCACAGATGGTTCGCTGCCATCCATGCTTGTATCGTAGCGTAAATCTTGTTGAGGGTGTCAGTCATCTGTGTAGTCGCTTGAGAGTGGAATCAGGATTTGGGTGTCATTGGTGTATGCTATACCGAGTGAGTCCAGCATATGGAAGAGTGGCCTGGTAAAGATATTGTAAAGGGTTGAGGCGATGCAGGATACCTGGGGGACTCCATAAGTGATAGGAGCAGGAGAGGCGTTGGTAATCTTTGACAAGACCGTCATTACCCTTCATTGCAGGAACAATGCGATCCAAGTAGCTTGTGGGGAAAAAGTGGCGTATGTGGTGAGATGTTGGCAGAGGATTTGGTGGTTGACTAGGTCGAAGACGGCCGCTAGGTCTAGGAGGAGGAGCAGGGAAGAGTTGCCTTCATCTCTGATCTCATCTAGCTGGTTTTTCAAGTCCAAGAGGATGGATTCAGTACCATGTCCCAGGCAGAAGCCAGACTGACTAATCCCTAGGATTTTGTTCTTCTCCAGGAACTGTTGACTTGCAGGTAGGCTGCATGGTCCAGGATGTTTAGTAGGAAGTGTACGGTGGTTATTGACCTGTAGATTGTTAGGATGGCTGGGTTTAATGAGAATTTTTTCAAGAGAGGGAGGACCCAAGCTTCTTTGAGTCTGGCTGGAAAAGGATGCATTTATGAAGGCTGTGATGAAAGGGGCCAGCATGTCGGCACCGTTTTTGATTAGAGATGCAGGCATATATCGCCTTTGCATTTTGATCCGTTTTAGTCCTTCACTTTCAGAGGTCTTTGAAAAGCAATGGATCAGAAGAGGGAGTAGTGGGGGGCGAGTTCAGCTGATGCATAGGGCTGTGGGGTCTTTATTGGGTTTAGCCTGTTGTGCGAGGATTTTCAGGTTCAAGATCTCAATTTTGATTAGAAGTGCTTCTTGGATGTCTGAACCCCAAGTGACCTCTTGAGATGGTTATTGGTGGTGGGGTGGGAGATTCAAGTTTGCTGAAAATAGTAAATATTTCTTTAGCATTGGAGTTGGCATTGTTGATTCTAGAATTGAAGGAATTTGATTTAACTGCAATTGTGGTGGATTTGTGCTGTTTGGATATTTTGGTAAACTCACTTTTCAGAGTGTTGGTGGGATTCTTTAGCCAAGCTAGCTGGGCTTGTCGTTTCTGGTTACGTAGTACCATAAGGTCCAAGGTGAACCAGGAGTTGGAGTGTTTGACTGTTTTGGAATTGTGTGGAACTAGGGAAGCTATGGTGTTTATAGCTTTGAATAGGATTGCAGAGTAAGTGTTCACTGAGGTGTTGGGATTGGAATCGAATGGGGCTGAGGCGAATGGTGTTGATCAGGGGCGGGATGTTGTCTCCTGTGAGCTTCCGTGAGCTTCGTGTTGTAGCTGGGGGTAGGGGTTGAGTGTGGATTTGGGTTTGGAGGGCCGTGGGACGGAGAAGTCGATGATATAGTGGTCTGACCAAGGACAGGGTGTGATGGCAGTCGTACTCAGCTTAGAGGACTTCTAGAATCAGAATTGACTCCCTCTAGGCCCAGACAGATGCCCACGAGTTTGCAGCCAGAACTGCGCTTGGTGAGATGATGCACTGCAGCAGTGCCAATGGGTTATTCAGAGATTGCAGGGCAGGAAGATCGCAGCTTGTCGTTCTATGGCTCAGACTGTAGCTGCTCTCGCGACTGGTTAGGCCCACCAGTCCAAGGGAGGAAGCCGTCCGGTTTGAATCTTCCCTGTCGCACAGAAGAAAGCGCTGGAGTTGCAGCTGTCACTCAGTCTGCTCTTGTGGTCGCTGGAGGTGGCTGCAGGCGTCCTTTCTTCTTTGGAATGGATCTTCCAGTGGTCAACTCTGGCTTTGGCATCAACACCCACACCCATATACAGGGACCCAGCCAATAAGCATGTATCCTACATTCAAACTTTGGGTAGGGCTGTCCCAAATAGACAGCCAGTCACCCAGTCAGAACTGGGTGCAAGCAGACATACTCGAGGACAAATACCTGTGGAGTTTTGGCATCCACCCAGCTTTCTGCCATCCCAGACACCGGTACCTCCAGGCGGGCTTTCCCGTGGAAACCCGCTGAAGACAAAAGAGAGATCAGGAGCTCCCCATCCAGGACAGCAGAAAGCGGCTCAAGAAAGGATAAGTCGTGAGTTGGCGGTAAAAGAAGATGGACACCGTTTTGGATCAATAGTGAACCATGTGTCCGTCCCTTACTGTAGCTGTGAATACAGACTGCGATAGTTTCACAAAAAGCGGTACACAACATCACTGCCACCAGCCACTCAGACTTTTCACTGACTAGAAAGTTACAGGAGAAGTGAGAAAGGGATACAATTGTTTCCCTCAGCACTCCACATAAGGTGGGGTGTGCTGATCTCACAAAGAAAAGCATACGTAGCATAAAAAGTATCCCCCCATCCTGGTAACATGCTTTAACACAGTTAATGTAAAAAGGAAAGCTAAAGGAGCTACCAGCAACGCTGCACAGAAAGTGCTGCGCGCTTCAATAATAAACTGTAGATGCCAGAATGCATGGAGGAAAACAGAACTCCATTAAAGTACCCAGAAGAGGTAAAAAGGGTTCCCATTAAAACGTTCCCACTCATTCAGAAGAATTAGACCAACAATCTAGTAGTCCAGCAAAAAGGCTGGGGGACTCAAGTGTGAGGAATTGCATTCAAACAGGAAATTCTACCTAACTTAGCAACCAAAGGAAAACACCCAATCCTCGTTGCCAGTGTTCAAATGATGCTCTGGAGACTGGATTCAAAGTAGCACCTTATGGAGTACGTTACAGAGAAGCAATTGATTACTGGAAAGGAGAGAGGACCGGGTATCCATTGCACAGTGGGGCTAGATGTAACCCACTCAGTCACTCTTGGAATACAGGGAGAACACTGACGTGGAAAGGAAAACAGACATCACAGCTACAGACACTACATGGATCCATGTTCCACAGATGGCAAAGAGATAGGGAACAGAGAAGGCAAGATTATAGCAAGCACCTTGTGTAGTCTCCCCAAAACCTCCACAGTTGTTTGATAAAGAAAACACCAGTTGCAACACGCCCCATTAAACACTTCAGGCACAACTCAGGACAGAATGGTCACCATCCATAAGCCTGGAAGTGTTTTTGTGCTGGGGAGTGGCATGCGGGTGACACGGATGGATGACAAGTGTGACAAGACAGGCAATACGGAATGTCAGTTGCAGAAATGAGGAGACTGACGACCATGATGTGAGGTGGAAAAAACTTTGGCCACAAGCTTTATTTTAGTACAAGCCATGGTGCAAAAGAAAAACCAGCCATAACATCACATAAGGATAACAATACTATATTTTGGGGACAGAGGGAACAGGTGAGCGGGGGGCCCTAATCCCAATTAGGGGCCCGCTCGAGGCTGATCCCCGCCGCCATTCATATGAAAGCTTGTGACAATTGTTTGGCCACAGCGTGTGAGCTGTGACATGTTCATAATTGCTTGTCTTTGGAGCAGGTTCATCCTGCTTTCTCTTGTCCTTTCCAAGTGAGGTGGGTAGGTGTGCGCTTGTGTGCCTTTTACTGATGTCCAACCTGACCAGGTTTAGCACTTGCGCCCTCTCTTGCTCACAGGGTGATTTTCGCTGAAGTTATGGCTCTTGATCCGTATTTCTTGATAAAACAAAACCCCGCATTGTGAAGCCATTCACCTTATCCTCCGCGGGATGTGTTCTTGGAGCCATTTTGATTTTTTGGTCATGTGTTTTGTACTTTTCCACGGATGGAGGCGTTTTAGCCTCTTGGTCCACTCTTTGGAGATGAATTTGGCACTTTCTCCACACATGATCCACTTGAGTTTTTGAAGCCCCCACGCTCCGTTTGCGGGCTAGTTGTTTCCTCGGGGGTGGGTTCTAGGAGCCTTACTAGGGTCTTCCCTGCTCCAGATCCACTTGTGCTACGAGACCCCTTCTGCGCATTAGGCTGCTTGTTTTACAGCCGGGGTGGGTTTAACGAGCCTTACTGGGTTTTTTCCCTGCTCCCAATCCACTTGCATTGTGAGACCCCTTAGCGCTTAAAGCTGCTTGTTTTTACAGCCGGGGTGGGTTTAAAGAGCCTTACTGGGTTTTTTCCCTGCTCCCAATCCACTTGCATTGTGAGACCCCTCAGCGCTTAAAGCTGCTTGTTTTTACAGCCGGGGTGGGTTCAAAGAGCCTTACTAGGTTTTTACCCTGCTCCCGATCCACTTGCCTTGTGAGACCCCCTCAGCGCTTAGCGCTGCTTGTTTTTAACAGCAGGGGTGGGTTCAAAGAGCCTTACTGGGTTTTTACCCAGCTCCCGATCCACTTGCATTATGAAACCCCCTCAGCACTTGAAGCTGCTTGTTTTTACAGCCGGGGTGGGTTCAAAGAGCCTTACTAGGTTTTTACCCTGCTCCCGATCCACTTGCCTTGTGAGACCCCCTCAGCGCTTAGCGCTGCTTGTTTTTACAGCAGGGGTGGGTTCAAAGAGCCTTACTGGGTTTTTACCCAGCTCCCGATCCACTTGCATTATGAAACCCCCTCAGCGCTTGAAGCTGCTTGTTTTTACAGCCGGGGTGGGTTCAAAGAGCCTTACTAGGTTTTTACCCTGCTCCTGATCCACTTGCGTTGTGAGACCCCCTCAGCGCTTAAGGCTGCCTGTTTTTACAGCTGGAATGGGTTCAAAAGGAGAGCCTTACTAGAATGTTCCTTGCTCCCGATCCACTTGTGTTGTGAGACCCCTTCAGTGCTTGTGTTGTACTAATTTGCTGCTGGGGTGGGTTCTAAGGGCTTAGCTGGGAACTTCCCCCGCCCACGATCCACTTGCGTACCCCAGTGCGCTTATCTTGCATAAACAAAATTGTGAGGGGGTGGGTTCCGGAGCCTTACTAGGAACTTACCCTGCTCCTGATCCACTTGTGGTGAGACCCCCCCTTCTGCATGCATGGAGGTGGATACTTGAGGCTTACTAGTACATGTTTCTGCTCAAGTTCCTCTCTCCTTTTCACTTTTGTTATACCCCTAGGGCTCCCATCTGTATTGATGTTCTCTGGTGGATTCTGAGCGCCTGGGTCTTCTATAACTGTATTTTCCTGGAATATTAACTAATAGACAAAAAGACCCCCCGGTATTTTAAGAAGGCCCTTCTTGGAGTTTAATTTTTATGATTATTTTTTGAAGTGAGGCGTTTTAGCCTCCCCTGATGCTATGATTGTGTTCCATTTTCTACCTGGCCCTCGCTATAGCTTTTCCTTACGGTTATTTGTAGGGTGGGAGGGATGGTTTTTTAGACCTGCAGCCGTCCTGCTGCTGTTCGTGGCTGACGGGGAGGAAGCATGAGAAGGGCCACCTTGCCCCCGCCAGATAAAGGCAAAATTCGGCCTGGGGGCAAGGCGGCCCCTTCTTTGAACTTCAAAAGGCCCCCGCTCAGCATCCGCAGGATGGGAAGGGGGGCCTTTGAAGTATGGAGGGCGAGGTGACAGGGGGCAGCGACTGCCGGTTGTCACCTGCCCCTCTCACCTCACCCTCCTGTCTTGGAGACGCGCTGTCTGGGTTCCCATTGTAAAGGGACCCAGCAGCCCGACCCCACCATGTGCATGCTAAGTGGGGCAGCGCCAAAAGGCACTGCCCCACCGGACTTAGCACAAACCCCCCACCTCCCAGCTTACGGCCCCGGGCCTCCCATCCGGGTGGGCCCGGGTGTATAAGCCTGGAAGTGTTTTTGTGCTGGGGAGTGGCATGCGGGTGACACGGATGGATGACAAGTGTGACAAGACAGGCAATACGGAATGTCAGTTGCAGAAATGAGGAGACTGACGACCATGATGTGAGGTGGAAAAAACTTTGGCCACAAGCTTTATTTTAGTACAAGCCATGGTGCAAAAGAAAAACCAGCCATAACATCACATAAGGATAACAATACTATATTTTGGGGACAGAGGGAACAGGTGAGCGGGGGGCCCTAATCCCAATTAGGGGCCCGCTCGAGGCTGATCCCCGCCGCCACCCTGAGGGGATGCTGACCGGCGTCTCCCAGGTCCCCCCAAAATAAGAGCTTATGAATTAAGTACAGCCTCTGGCTGCCAGGGACCAGAAAATATTCCTGGTGAAATGTCCATACCTTCAATGGACAGGTGAACCCTGTCATTGCAGAACATGGCCTGGTTGTGTACCGAGATCCCATGTTTAATAAATTTGAGGCCTGATAAAAAAGGCAGAAATTGGCCACGGCTTTGTTCAGTTTGCGCTTAGAAATCTCCATGGCTTTGCTGCACTCTGCCTCATGCCACTGTTGGCGAGGGATGATTTCTGACCTCTTCACTTCTGTTCGAAGTCTTAGCATGCGTGCCAGGGATCTGAGGGAGGTGCCGATTTGAGCCAGAAAAAACGTCCTGCCCAGCTGAGGCAAGTCATTGCCCCCGAAATGGGTGGATGATGAGGAGATAATCAGTGGGGGGGGAGGGAGGCAGATAATATTAAATCAAGTATTTCCTGATGTATCTTTTGTAAGCCCCCGATTCCAACCCCCACTCCCTTTTATGGCTTTCTCTTGCAACCCCCCCATCCAGGCTGAAGTGGCTGCTCCTTTCCTGAAGGAGTGGGATCCAAACTCAGTAGGATTCCATCCTATAGCTATTATAGTCTTCCTGAGGACAGACCTCACCTGGAATCTACTGAGGGCAGACCCAATTTTGTGTGTGAATAATTGCCCCCCCCCCCGGCTGGGGCGCTTGTTCGTGAAGGCCCTGGTGCTGCAGATAGGGCAATATTCTGTTTCCTCAATGCGGTACAGGTTGATTATCCTCCCTTTTCCTAATTGGTCAGTTTTGGGCCTACACAGTTTCACAGCCCTACCTCTGATCCTGTGTTTTTGAAGGCTATCTCGCTGATCCTGAACGCCCCAGAGTAGTTGAGTGTGAAGGCAGCTCTAAATAGAGAGCTCTCGTAGGCATTGTTGCATACTGCAGGGAGGGTGTCTAGCAGAATTTTGTAATTTAGCAAAATTGAGGGGGCGCCTGGTGTCTGTCTTGACCCCTTCCATTTTGGACCAACCGTTGAGAGCATATCTGGTTAGTGCGCCGTGGGTGGGGTCGGGTGCCACCGCTAATCTAGTGTAATATGAAACTGCTGCCAGATGGGAGAGCTGTGACCGGCTGGCTGGCGGGGGTTGCCTTCGATGTGTCCATGGTGGCCCAAACCTCTTCTGGAACTGCTGTCCTCCTGGCTTCTGCCTGTGGGTTTAGTGCCTTGCAAGTGGAGAACTGAAAAAACGGGACAGAGCGTCAGCGGCCTTATTATCTTTGCCTGCAATGTGCCGCCCAATTATTACCATGTTATTTTCCAGGGTGACTTTTTGTCATTTCTCTCAACACTTTTAGCACCAGAGGGCAGGAGGCAGCACCCTTGTTTAACATGTGTACAACCGCCATGTTGTCTGACCGTGTGACCAGTTCTGTGCTGGCCAACAAGTCCCCCCTTAAATAGAGTGCCATCCATTATGGGGAATATCTCTAGCAGTGTGATGTTCCTGGACCAGCCCCTCCTCTGCCAGCAGGGAGGCCAGTGCTCAGTGCACCACTTGTTACCAAAACATACCCCAAATCATTTGCTGCCAGCCGCATCTGTGAACAAGGACCTTTTGTCTGCTCCATTCATGGTTTTGCGCCATATCACCTGGCCATTAAAATTGTTAAGAAATGATTCCTATATGGCCATGTCTAGTGTTATGTCTTTGCCCAATCTGATGTGGTGGTGTGGCTTAGTAACCCACCCTCATTTTTAATTCCACGTTCCTGTTAAAGATCCGGCATAGGAACATGATTCTGGTAGCAAAATTGAGCTTCACAGCAAGGGACTGTATTTCCCGTAGCGTCGCCTATTCCCTGCCTGTCATCAACCTTATTGTCTTTAGAAGGTCCTCTATTTTGTCTTATGGGTAGGCAGCATTCCCTCTTGGAAGAGTCAATCTCTATGCCTAAGAATGACAGGGTGGTGGTGTGTCCTACCGTCTTCTCAGGCGCCAGTGGAACCCCTAATGCCTGCCTGGTTTCACTGAATAACTTAATGGATGCGCTGCATATGGGAGACCCTGCTGGACCAGTGAAGAAGAAATCATCTAGATAGTGTACCGTTCTGGCTCTAGGCGTGGCCTGTTGGAGTACCCTTTGTAGGAAAGAACTGAACTGTTCAAAGTAGGCACACGCGATGGCGCAGCCCATTGGGGGAGGGAGGGGGGGGGCGTTTATCAAAACAGAATTTGTTGTCAAAATGGAAACACAGCCACTGGTAGGTCTTCTTGTGCACAGGCGGCAGCCTGAATGCTGACTTAGTGTCGGCTTCCGCCATGAGAGCGTGTCTACCTGACAGTTTTACCAAGCCAACCGCATCCTGCACGCGGCTGTAAGATACAGTAGCCTCAGTGGCAAGGATGACAACATTGAAAGAGCTTCCAGGTGAGTGAGATAAATGGTGGATCGTCCTAAACTCCCCCTGCTGTTTCTTGGGCACAAGGGCCAGGGGGAAGCATAAAAAACTCAATGAAAGGAGGGTGTTGGAAGGGACCCTCAATCCTCCCTAGTATTGGCTCTTTACCAATTTATTCTCTTATTCTGTTGCCTAGGGAAGAGGCAGATTTTAGGTTTTTGGGTATAGTGGGAGATCCCTGGCCCTTGAATGGGATCTGAAATCCATCCTTGAAGCCCTGACCCAAGAATTATCTAGCTACAGGGTCAGGGTAGTTCTCTAACATTTTTATTAGTTGGTCCATTTTTTTGGTGAGGCCCCCATTTTATAACTAATACATGTTTTTACCCTCTGAGACTTTTGGGCTGGGCCTGGAAGGAGAGGCTTTTGTGCAGTCGTTGCTGCTGTGGTCACCATTGCATGTGCTGTATTGGTGCTTGTATCTGTACTCAGTGCCCTTGTTGCATGACCCTCTGTTGCAATACCGGCAGGTCCCCGGGGTGCTCCCTTTGCCCCCCGTGCTGCGGTTGCCAAACTGCCCTAATTCTGCCCCACTTTTTGCCCCCTTGGGGGCGGTCTTCGAAACGGGCGTTTGTTTTTGTTGGCATTTGCACTGTCTTGTTGTGACCTATGCTGGTTATGCTGCCTGTTTCTATCCCTTCTGTTGCTTTTGCTGCTCTTGGTCCTTATTATTCTGAGCACACTGAGCTGAGTTTTCTTTTAAGGCATGGGAAATATACAGTTTGGGGTCTTCCTCTTCCCAGCCTAGGTCAGGGAATCTCTGCATCTCCTTCCTGAACTCCCTGTCATAGTTCAGCCATGATTTCTGCCCAAAGGTATTGTGGATCTCTAGGATTCTATGGCGGTAGGCAATCAATGCGGTGCCCTCTTCTGGGAATTTTTTTAAGAGGATGGTTGACAGGATTTGAAAAGAGGCCTCCCAATTCTGAATATTCTTTTCCAGGGTGGGCCTCTTTTCTCTCGCTTTTTCTTCCTCTTTCTTATCCCTTTTTGAAATGCCAAAACCTAATTCTTCATATTCCAATAGGCAGAAAATGTCAATAAATTGCTTTTTCCATATCTTTCTCTTAATTTTCCGCTCAATGTGCCATGCAAAGGTCTTCTTTAGGCTTCTATTTACACTTTTGCCGGCCGTGCGCCTCCCATATTTAGTCATATGAGGGGTTGGAGACGGTACATCATGGCTAGGGCCAACCCATGCTTTGAGGTGGCCCTGGTCCTCCTCGCCCCCCGATTCCGACTCTGTGTCTGTGCTGTCACTCTAGCTGCTGGAGCTGCTCGAGTCATCCCTGTGCCTCTTTTTCCCAGCACCCGCACCCTTATGCCATTTTAAAAATTGTTCAAGCATAGGCCCCAAATCATTGCTTTTCACAGTACCTGATTTTGCTTTTCTTTTGGTGCCTGGGTGGGTGTCTGAAGAGGCAGGCATGCTGCGGACGTCAAGGCGCTGCTTCTTCCTAGCTGGCTGCTCCCTTTCTGCTGGCTCCTCCTCGCCATCGACCTCCTCTTCCAGGGCATCTGCGTCATCCTCATTAAGACTGGTGGATGCGAGCTCAGCCATTCTTTCCTGCACCACATCCATGCCATGAACGGCTTCCGCTGCTTTGGCCCATTCCAGGAGTAATGTGTCTTTCAGGGATAAGGCGTTGGCCATCTCTTGCCTGTTTGGGTCTCTGCGTGCTGGTTGGTAATGGGTTGTCCTAGTGTTTCCCAACTTGCTGTGTGGGTCAGGGTCCTCTGCCCCCCTTATTGTAGTTCTCGGGCGAGGTAAAATGCTGGGGCTCTGACTCAGTCTCCTTCTAGTGCAGGTCTGCAGATATGTGCGTCTGGGAATTCCGGCTGACCTCTGTGGAGAGAAATTAAAATTTTTTTTTTTTTGCCCAAATATAATTCCTGGGGCTCGAACCAATGCCCTTGTAAGCTTGAGACTGACGCTCTCCTTGCAGTGCTATGGAGGCTCTGCTGCTGCAAGCCTGCTCACTCATTGTGTTGTGCTCGAGGACCTGCCTTCTTTGGGCTCTGCTAGCTCCGTGTGCGGCCGTTCACTGCTGTGCAGACCTCCTCGAGCTCTTCGGAGCCTGCCTTCTTTGATTCCAGTGTCCTCACAGAGCCGGAGAGAAATTTAAAAATTGTTTGGCAAAATATAAATTCTAGCGCCCTCTCCGGGGCTTGAACCAATGTCCTTGTACGCCTGAGACTGATGCTCTCCTTGCCGTGCTATGGAGGCTCTGCTGCTGCAGCCCAGCTCACTCCTTGTGTTGTGCTCGAGGACCCGCCTTCTTTGGGCTCTGCGAGCTCCGTGTGCGGACTTTCACTGCCGTGCAGACCTCAGCGACCTGCCTTTTTCGATTCCAGTGTCCTCACAGAGCCGGAGAGAAATTTAAAAATTGTTTGGCAAAATATAAATTCTAGCGCCCTCTCCGGGGCTTGAACCAGTGTCCTTGTACGCCTGAGACTGATGCTCTCCTTGCCGTGCTATGGAGGCTCTGCTGCTGCAGCCCAGCTCACTCCTTGTGTTGTGCTCGAGGACCCGCCTTCTTTGGGCTCTGCGAGCTCCGTGTGCGGACTTTCACTGCCGTGCAGACCTCAGCGACCTGCCTTTTTCGATTCCAGTGTCCTCACAGAGCCGGAGAGAAATTTAAAAATTGTTTGGCAAAATATAAATTCTAGCGCCCTCTCCGGGGCTTGAACCAATGTCCTTGTACGCCTGAGACTGATGCTCTCCTTGCCGTGCTATGGAGGCTCTGCTGCTGCAGCCCAGCTCACTCCTTGTGTTGTGCTCGAGGACCCGCCTTCTTTGGGCTCTGCGAGCTCCGTGTGCGGACTTTCACTGCCGTGCAGACCTCAGCGACCTGCCTTTTTCGATTCCAGTGTCCGCCCAGAGCCGGAGAGAAATTTAAAACTTGTTCTGCCAAAAATTAATTTTTAGCGCTCTCTCTGGGGCTCGAACCAATGTCCTTGTATGCCGGAGGCTGACGCTCTGCTTGCGGTGCTACAGGGGCTCTGCTGCTGCAAGCCTGCTCACTTCTTGTGTTGTGCTCGAGCTCCGTCTGTAGCTGCTCACTGCTGAGCCGACCTCTCCGGGCTCTAGATGTTCGAGATCCGTGAAATGCGAAGGCAAGGCGATCCTTTTCCCCGGACCTGCAGCCGTCCTGCTGCTGTTCGTGGCTGACGGGGAGGAAGCATGAGAAGGGCCACCTTGCCCCCGCCAGATAAAGGCAAAATTCGGCCTGGGGGCAAGGCGGCCCCTTCTTTGAACTTCAAAAGGCCCCCGCTCAGCATCCGCAGGATGGGAAGGGGGGCCTTTGAAGTATGGAGGGCGAGGTGACAGGGGGCAGCGACTGCCGGTTGTCACCTGCCCCTCTCACCTCACCCTCCTGTCTTGGAGACGCGCTGTCTGGGTTCCCATTGTAAAGGGACCCAGCAGCCCGACCCCACCATGTGCATGCTAAGTGGGGCAGCGCCAAAAGGCACTGCCCCACCGGACTTAGCACAAACCCCCCACCTCCCAGCTTACGGCCCCGGGCCTCCCATCCGGGTGGGCCCGGGTGTATTATCCCATAATGGAAGGGTTCTACTGAACTACCACACATGATATGGGGCCCAGGGGTGCCGAGTACGGGTGGTCCGGGGCCCGAGCCGCCCCCCCCCTGGCAAAATCAAGTTGGGGCTGAGCCTCCCCCCCCCCCCAGAGAGAGGTGATGCAGCACCGATGGCCCTTTCCATCGATACTGCATCACTTCTCTCCGACTGGGTAAAAGTGCGTACATGTCTGATTAAGTCCTCCCCCTCTAGGACTCATATTGGTATATGGTCTTGGAGGGGAGGGCTTAGGGCAGCTGTATTCAAACTGTGGGGCGCGCCCCTCTGGTGGGCCGCAGCCTCATGCCCAGGGGGAGGGGCGCGCGCATCCACAGTTTGATGATTTATCCTCTTTTTTTTTTTCTTCAAAGGGTCGGGCTGTTGCTTCAACAAGCAGCAGCCCGATCCACGGCCCCTGCCACACATGCTTAGTGCGACAGGGGCCGGACCTTTGTGAGGCCTGGGGCTCCATTAACAGCCTATTTATGAAGACAAAAGAAGGTGTGTGCTTTTTATTTTCTTCACGAATAGGCTCCTAATGGAGCCTGAGGCCCCACAAAGGCCGGGCCTCTGTCGCACTATGGGTGGTGGAAGCAGGGTAGTTTCTAGCCCATTTGGTGCACAGGGTGAAACACTAGGAATGTGCCCCCCCACCTCGCGCCCACTCCCACTGCACCCCACTCCCACCGCACCCCGCACGCCAAACTCAATAATACACTGCACACCATTGGAACACAGGGACCATTGGGCGCACACATTGTGACACAGGGACCAGTGGGGGCACACAGTATGAAAAGGGGACCAGTGGGGCAGGGGACCAGTGGGGGCACACATTGGGACACAGTGGGGGCACACAGTGGGAAAAGGGGACCAGTGAAAACACACACTCTCATACTTTCATGCTGACACAAACACACACTTGGTACACGCCCACCCCAAGTGGCGCGAAAGTCAAGGGAGGGGGTGGGCTGGGAGCCTGCTCGGACTTCCGTAATGTCACGTAGTACTTTTGTACTACGTGACATTACAGTCAGAAGAGGCAGCGCCAGCACCTGCTACGGTGCTGCCGAACTCTCTGCCCTTGGCAATCGCCGCCACAAACCTAGACATGTGAACCCCTCCAGCCAGGGGCAGGGACCGGGGCAATTGCGCCCCCGGTGCAATTGCGCCCCGGGCAGCTGCCCGCCTCGCCCGGACCAAGAAACGGACCTGGGTGGCAGCAGTGGTGTGGAACTGCCCAAGTGTTTGCAATTTGGAATATTTCGGTAACTGACGTTTTTTATTTTGCACACTTAATTCTCTCTTCATTCGTCTACAGTAACCTCAAACAAGCATTGGCAATGCCAACCGTTTGGGCTTTTGTGCAGGCAGGGGAAAGGCACTTGCCAGGCACAGCCATAGTGGTATTAACTGGCCATTGCTTGTAGCAGGTGTAAAATGGTGTACCAGGGCCCAGGGCCGGTGCAAGGAATTTTGCCACCCTAGGCAAACTGTCAGATTGCCGCCCCACTCCATATTCTAACCGTTCTCAATCAACCATCCTCCCACCAACCCCACACCCCCACAGCCTTGTGTTCACGAGATGTGTATTGCCCTGCAGGAGGGGGTGACTTCTAGGCAAGCATGCATAAAAAGTTAACAAACGAATGTGGGGCAGCTCAAAACAGCAGCTCCAGGTGCCCTGACAGATTTGGCACCATACCACGAAAACAAAAGAAACAAGCATTGCCAATGCCAATCGTTTGGGCCTTTTTGTAGACATGGGAAAAGGCATTTGCCAGGCATTTGCCAGGCACTGCTGTAGTGGTATAAACTGGCCATTGATGGTAGCAGGTGCAGTGCCTGGCAAATGCCTAGTACCTATATACAAGTCAAAACTGTTGGCTTTGCCAAGGCTTGTTTTAACAGGACTTCAGTGAAGGACACCATAGTGCTTATAAATTGAGTGGCTGTGGGCAGGCCTGATAAGACATTCTTATTATATCAGTAGCAAGTACAGCTCAAATTAAGTGAATAACTCTCAGAAGACTGCTTTGAAAAAAACATTTGCAGCCACTACAAGTAGAAAGTTGTATGGTAAGGCTTGACTAAAGCACGCTCAAAGTCATGGTATGGTATGGTAATGTTTATTTATAAAGCGCCTATACACAAGGCAAGTGCTTCAAAGCGCTCAAGGAGGTTGGGAACATGGAGACAAAACAACAGTCGTTCAGAGCCCTTGAAATTCTGAGACGATAATAGTCTTCACAGGCAGAGTAAGTGCAAATAACACAATTAACAGTTGAGACACAGCAAATAGGCCTGCCGACGATTCTGCAGTTTTACCAAGTGTAATTAAGGGGGGTAGACAGGGGAGAACAGACAGACGATCTTCAAACACGGTGCATTCGGATCGTGGAAGTGCACAGACAGTTCCAGGGGGGGTCCAAGTGCACCCAGTCGGTGGATAATAGGGTAAGTGCAGAGAGAGCCACTCTCTTGGGTCCTTTCTCAAGTGCATTGAGGGTTGGGTGAGTGCAGGGTGCTGAGGCAAGTGAAAGAGAACTGGTGGGGTGTCAGGGACCTGTGAGACTTTGAGGTACACCAGGGGGCCAGTAAGCAAGCTGTAGAGAAAAGGAGGGAGAGAGAGAGAAGGAAGAGGAGAAAAGGAATGTCTTAAGGAGTTTCCGGAACTTGATCAGGCTCAAGACGGAGGGTGACAGGGGGCTATTCCAGAGGGAGGCCCCTGCTGAGGAGAAGTATCTCCTTCCAAATCTCTGCTTGGAGAACCGGCTCACTGGCAGAAGGTTGGAGGTAGATGAGTGGATGACTCGGGAGGGACAGTATTTAGGTAGGCAACGTTGCAGATCGGTTCAAGGCTCCAGAAAGCCTTGTGGACAATGCAGAGGGTCTTCAACTTAATCCTTGCAGCCACAGGGAGCCAGCGAAGGGATTTCAGTACCAGAGAGATGCAGTCACTGGTCTTGAGGCCAAGGATAATTCTTGCGCTTCTGTTCTGGATGAGTTGCAGAGGGCGCAGGGCAGAAGCAGGGAGGTTGAGGAAGAGGCTGTTGCAGTCATCCAACCTAGAGAGAACCAGGGCTCTGGAGACAGAGTCGCTGGGGGAAAGTGAGAAAAGGTAGAGTACCTCTGAGGAGGTCTAGCTGATAGACTTTTTAGCGATGTCAGAAATGTGAGAGGATATGGACAGAGTGGAGTTGAAGATCACGCCAAGGTTTTTAGCCTTGCAGGTGGGCGCAGGGCCAAGGGAGGCCAGCCAGAGTGAAAGTAGGACGGCGGGAGCAGGGGTGACTGAGTAGTGGACAGACAGTCGGATATGAGCGAGGAGGAGGAGGCGACTGAGGGTAGCCTGAAAGATAGTTGTGTGTCACACGCGTAGCACTGGAAGTTAGAGGTGAAAGTGGCAATCACTCGTGCCAAGGCAGCCATATCGACGTTGAAGAACCAGGGGGATAAGTTAGATCCCTGGGGTATGCCACAGGTTGAGAGAGCGATAGTTGAGAGAAAGTCTCCGAGTTCCACCTGGGATGGCCATCGGAGTGAAAGGAGGTTAACCACACCAGAGCCTGAACTGTGATTCCCAGGGTGTCACAGAGCCATGCAATCAGGATGTTGTGGTTAATTGTGTCAAAGGCAGAGGAGAGGTGAAGGAAAATGAGGACAGAGGGAGTGTTTGTGTCAAGTTTGAGAGCAGTTCTTCACAGGTGTTCAGAAGAGCAGTTTCCGTGCCTCTGGATACTCTAAAAAAGACTGATGGTATTGGAAGCACCCAAAAGATTCAGTGTGGAGGGTCAGCTGAGAGATAGCCAACTTCTCCAGGAGTTTGCCCAGGAAAGTAGTGATAGAGATCGGGCAGTAGTTTGCCAGAATGGAGGGGTCGACAGAGGGTTTCTTGAGCAGAGGGTGCACAAGGGAGTGCTTAAGAGCTGTTGGGAAAACTCCAGTGGAAAAGGAGAGATTGCAGAGATCAGCCAAGGCTCAGGCGAGGGAGTCAATGTTGTCCTTAATGTTTTTGGAGGGGCAGGGGCGACCTGTTTGGATGAGGCCTTCATGGACCGGACTGGTCTGGCGACCTCAGCGGGTGAGAGGGAAGAGAGGGGAAGTGGTGGGGGGGGCGAAAGAGGCTCCAGTGTAGGTGTATGTTGTGGTGTGGAAGGGAGGGAGGAAAGGATGTCTTCGGTTTTTGTGATGAAGTGTGCAGCCAGGGCCGAGCAAAGGTCCTGGGTGGGTGTGACAGAAGAAGCAGCTGCTTCAGAAATGGTCAGTTCATTACAGACTGAAAAGGTTGGCGGTGTTGCTTGATACCACAGAGATGCAGGCTTGAGTAAAGGCTATTTTCTTGGTGCGGATGCAGAGTGGATATCACCTTTGAAGGAGGCGGCAGGCCAGTTTGTCAGAGGGTTCGCCCGACAAATTCCATTTCTGCTCAGCTGCCCTACACTTGCGTTGTAGCGCCGCCAGATCGGAGTCGTACCAAGAGTTGCACTTTTTGGGAGACTTCAGACGGACCCTCATGACATGACATTTTGTAAAGCTCAGGCAATATTATGTTACCACAGGTTGACAGAGCCAAGTACTGTGGTTTAGGCGGACCTGGAGCGCTCGCTCCTGGGAAGCAAGCGGTAGAGCCACCCACACTGAGTGAGGACTGCAGTCTGCAGGGGGGGGGCGTAGGCTCCATGCTGGCCACTGCCTCCCACAGTAGTTCCGCTCTCAGCCCCTGATGCCCTGCGCCCCCAGCCATGGAGTCCCGGGGACGGGTGACAGCGCTGAGCCTGGCACTGGGCCTCGTCTCGCTGGTGGCTGCGCTGCTCATCACCGACACACTGCCATCTTCAGCAACCACACCCCAGTCCCCCACCCCCAATCTTGCTGAGATATCTCGCAGGCACCGACTCTGGCTTTGTTGATTTGAATAGTCTGCTTGGGGCTTGATGTGGAATCCATTCTTGAGCCGCCACATAGCCCTCCAATGCAGTTTGTCAGCATGTGTGTTCTGCAAAAAGTAAGCACATTTAACGTGGGCTTGCGCACTGGTACATCTACTAACTTGGTTGGCAGTGTAGTCGGCACGGCACCTCGGTCCAGGGGTCCTCAACTGTCCTGACTCCTGCGCCGTGGTCGTCGCACTGCACTGCAGCATTCATACCATTGAGTTGACGATCGGATAAGGGGGCACTTGTGGTGCTTGGTGGCATGATAATGCACATTTCACAGGTGCCAGCGCTGCCCCCACGCCCATTCACCCATCGTGACCCTGACCCGGCCCCAAGTCCCAACCTTCACTGCGCCACCTGGTCTGCTGCTGCAGCCAGCGTTACTGCAGACAGTAACAACAGGACCGGTGCTCTCACCAGGCAAGGCAGTAGTGTGGGGGGTGTTAAAAAAGCATTTTGCAGCTCTAATATTTCCAACATATAGGCAAGCGCCTAACCTTGCCTAGTGATATCAGCAGGCCCTGCCAGGGCCTCTAATAGCAGTCCCTGACTAATGAGGTGTATGCTCGTTTCTTGGAAGGTAAGACATTATTAAGCATAAGTGGGGTGTACTTTTTTTACTGACTCCTTCATTTTGTGAATAAGGGGTGTTTCAAATGAATGTTCAAAACTAGGAAAGTGGGAGTTTTTAAAACATGGAGACAACCATGGCTACAACATTTAGACGCGAGTGCTTCCATCAGTCCCAAACATCACTTGGGTGCAGGGTGAGCCTGGGTAACTGCTTTTTAACATTGTACACTACTTTACCAGAATTTCTGGTAAATTACAAAGTTAAAAGCAGTTAACACTCTTAGCGCCCCCCCCCCCCCCCCCCCAAGTCTGAAACCACACTTGATTGCATTACACTTCAGCGCGGATTGCATTATACTTCAGCAGAACATCTGATGTGTCCACTGAAAGGTTTAAGATTAAGCTACATCCCTAACTCTATCTAGTTACCCAGAGGTAGCATCTTAGCAAATGTCACTTGTGGCTGGCCAATCTACAGCAGCACTATTGTACGTTTGAATTGTTGGCACCACACACGTCTTGCTTGGTAGTTTTTACTCGGGAAAAGTCTTTACTTCTCGTTTCCCTTGAATTGGGAACTTTTTGGTACTCCACCTTGCAGCTGTACCTTCTGTTTAGCAAGCATTTCATTCTCCCATCCTAGTTGTGTTGCTCTGCCTTTTGAGGGAGGGCTACTACAACCTGGACGATTATAGAGCGGTGGAGTAGGGGCAGTGATGTCTTACTGGAATGGAACTCGATGGCTTAAATCTCCTTCTTACTTGACTTTAGTATATGCAGTGCATGCTAGCCAATGTTTCCACTGTTCTGCGCTGCGCGCGCCCCTACCCCCCCCACGCGCTGTTGCACCAGGTGGGAGACTACATGCCACAACACAATAGTACGCAACATAATTGTCACTTAGGTTTCCCCTCCACATTTCCACAAATGCATCGTTACATATTGCTCTGAAATGGGAGGACAGGTTTATAAAGTACTTGCATTCTTAAAAACCACACATATTTGCTCATCTTAAGTTGCTAAATGCCAATCTACACTTATCATCATAAACGTGGCTATCAGGACTCCTTTCTGCATTACTGCTACTCCTCACACAATATGCGCCTGCACAATGTTATCAGGCTAGACAGTGTGCAGAGTAATTCTGTTAGCACCAAGGCCATGACTTCAAAACGAAAAGTACCAGTGGAAACAAAACCTGTACGACTTCAGCCTCTGTTCCTGGTCGATATATTGAAGAGCAAGCTCGGTTCTATAGTGTTTGGGAAAGATTGTGTGATAGGTCAGTTTGAGAAGTGAAGACTATCAGCTTTTTGTGTTTTTTTTAGGAAATCAGTGGTTGAAATCAAAGCATTCAAGCTGGAGAGGGCACCAAGCGATGACGTCAAGCCAACATCAAAATCAGTCGTGCAAAGTAGATGGTCAAGCAGTTTTCGACGGCAAATGGACGATTTTTCTATGGTGCATGACCAAACAAAACACACAACCCCAACGGCTTATTCGCCACAAAATACCCACCCTGTATTCTGAGCCCTCTTCCTCCATCTCCAAGAAACTCTGCTCTTTTGCTCCTCTGCCACTTCATTTAAAAGCTCATGGTGACAAAATGGATGCTACCAGACACGGGTTATAGCAGATATTTTTATTTATTTCAATATCATTAAGAGCCAAGTACTGTAGTCGTGCACAAAAATATTTTTTTTATAAAAATGAACTGTTTTGGTTAGCTGGTAAGCAAACATAACCCAGCAGCAATGTGAGGGCAACCCCTCCCCCCTTTTCTGCATGGCCAGTAATGCAGGACAAAGGATTCCTTTAGACCATTGACCCTAGATAGTGGATCAAAACAGGCCTAGCTTCCACAGGATAGTTTGTTGAATGGCTCGGGGGGGGGGGGGGCAGCAGCGTATGGGGACGAGTCGCCACAACCTGCATGGAGTGCTCGATATACAAGCAGATGACAGAAAGGTGTCAGGAGGGCGAGGCATTGAATCCTGGAAGGAAAACCAAGCAACAAAACTAGCGTCCATTCAGTTGTAATGTGGAAGACCAACCTGGTTCAACATGTACAAAGGGCGCTGCCTTCTCGCAACGGGACAGGGCCACCCCGACAGTTCAAGCCTGACAGACCACTATGGGATTGAGGGTTGGGAAGGGCAATGCGGCACTATTTGCCAATTAAGTGCAAAAGGGCAAACCGAGCCCCGTCCCACTGGTCTAAAGGGAGAAGGGTGATCGTTACTTTACCAGGGAGGGATGCCAGTCCGTCCTCCCTCTTCATAAAAGTGCTTCCTTTCCTCAAGGTTGGGCTAGAGAGTGAGAGTTTGTACAAAGAAAAAAAAATAAGTCTAGAGGGTGTGGACGAACAAGCAAGGAGGGGAATTCATGAAAAGGTGCATTCCAAAGAACTATTCTCAATTTCCATACAAAAATATTGTACAAAAAAAACCCTTCACCACGAGACACCTGAGCGCTGCATTTCAATGTTTGCACAGGACAAGCCGCGACCAGGATGTGAAGGTAGGGTGAGGTCACAAAACTGGTCTCCCCCTCAGGCAAGTGGTCAGAAAGTGGCTGTACAAAGAATGGAGAGCCAGGGAGGCATAACTTTCTGGCTGGAAGGTGGGTGGCAGTGTGGGCGTGTTTGGGCGCAGGCAGGTTACGGCACAGATAAACGGTAGGGGCTTCCTGGAATGTGTTCCTCCCCCCACTTGACAACCAGAATGTAGTCTCCCTTGTCCTTGAGTAGGTATGTGATGTTGTAGAGGCGGTTGCCCAGATGCTTCACAACAATCTCCTCGCAGGGCGTTTTGGGACCGTGCACGCCTACCAGCAGCATGTTGTTTCCTAGAGGAACAAAAGATAGACAAAGTTAGAACTTCTGAAGGAAAAGGTTCTCTGTTTAAAGCATAGTCTCAAGTATCAATTCCTCTGCAAAGTGACAGATTACTTTCCCACGAAACAAATTCCCATTTGTGATCAGGCTAATAAGTCAAATGGTATGTTGGGCTAGTGTCAAAGAAGTAAGGGCAATCATTTGGAGCTAAAGCCGGTCAGAAAGTTTGGTCGGTCAACTCATAGTTGGGAAGTTGGGGCTTGCGGGCCATGCATCTGGCGAAGTCGCATCTCCCTTGAACGCGAACCAGATGGTCATTATGACAGGACTCATTCATAAATGCACCACCTTTGTGATTTCACGACACAGTGACTTGTCTCAGTGTTGGAATATTGTACCCGCGCTGGGGGTGTTCCAACTAGTCTGGAGGAAAAGAGGTGTAGGTTGAGTTGCACATAGTGAGGTTACTTTTGAGAAAGGCAAGCAGGGACGGGATAAAGGGCTAGTGGGCCATGATCTCAACTGGAATATAGTGAAGCAAAATAGTTTCTTTACACGTGTACATAGGAAACCAGGAATATTTACATGGAAATGCGGCAAAGTCAATAAGAGTTGAACCAGAAGAATGTTACAAGCATTTCTACAAGAACCGCGGCGATGAGTGAGATGGGCTTTGCAAAGGGAAATACACATGGCACAGAGCAACGGCTACTGCTCTCCTCTGGAAGGGGGGGGTTGAGGAGGAAGATCAGCCCCAATAGCTCAGGAAGTAATGTTAAACTTTACATAAACCGCTGCACCACTTTTTCGCTATGACTCATTAAAAAAACGCATCACTCAAATGCTTCACCTTTATATGTACTCCATTCAAAACATAATGTCACATGTGTCAATCAGACAGTGCCTTCTAAACACTTGGTTGTGATATATTGACAGGATCACGAGTTGGTGCCAATCCAAGATCCACGCAACAGCATCCCCAATTCAGATTGACAAATGCTTTACCCCCACACACATCCTAGTCATCAATGATGGAAGCCTTCAGGTTGGGGGCCAGAAACTCCCCAGCACCCCTCTCTTGCCCCCAAATGGAAAGGGTTGCAAATTATGGAAGTTTTTATTAGACTCCTGTGCCTCTCTGCAGAGTAAGACTCGATGCAGAATTTGTTTTGTTAGGCTATGGTTACCTGATCACATGAAGGGTGTAGATTAGAACCTACTTGGCATGGCTCTTTGCCGCTCTCTTCTAACTGTATGGCTCCCATGTAGGCCTTTCGTCCTTCCCATTTGGGCAGAACGAGAGAGAGCTATTCGGGTTCCAGCCTAGACTAATCTTAGCATTTAAGAACCAGTCTCTGCGCGCCAGAAAACAAACTTGATGCTACAGCTCTTCTGGGCAAACCACACACCAGGATACAGGCATCAGTAATTCAGTCTGCGTTATGTGAGAAGGTTGATGGGCAAAGCCTACCATGTGCTCCACGGCACATGATGTACCTGCATAACAGGTCGGGCCGAGAGAGTGCCTGGTCAAGACTTGATACATGGTAATTGCTACTGAGCCCCAAAAGGCGTGTTTTAGGCCTCATGGCTTCTCTTTATAAAGTGAGGCTCAGTTGGAGAGAACTGCTCTCCCTTGCTTCCTCTTGAGTCCACTTAGCGTTTTCTGGGCAACATGCTGCCACCAGGCTCTGCCAACCTCATTTGTCACTTGGGCGGAAGTGCTCAGGTAGAAGCATGTTAAAGCTTGAAAAAAAGGCTAAGCAAATGTACTGTGTCCTGCCCTCTGTCCATCCCACGTAGGAGTTACCAGAGTTTCTGCACAGCTGGTCCTCTGGAGGAAGTGGATTGCAGACAACGTTAAGGTGGAGTTGGTTGCAGCTCCGGAATTTAAGAAATAGGTGATTTAAGCCAAAAAAGGGAAAAGCAGGTTGGGCTTGGTTCGAGTGACAGCAGGGCTAGTTCCTCCTCCATTGGAATGCATTTCTCTTGTTACTATGGTAGTGTATCTAAAAATGGATGCAAGCTCCTAGCTCTGCAAGTTGTATTAAACCGGTGCGGTTTAAACAGACTTGCTTCCACTCATTAAGAAAAAGAATATCTGTGTCAGCCTTATTAAATGTGTTACATACTATAATAGTTACTAAAAATAATGCATAGGGCATCCATCATGACTCATGCATGCTGGGAGAGGAGTTGAATTTTGACTGGAATTGAAGTTATCGAAGACAGGTGCCAATCTTTATTTCAAAGTGTACTCGTTTTTGAAAAAATTACTTTCCAAGCCCAGGTTTTTTTTTTAGGATGTCCCGGACACCAACTACTCATTCGAGTGTGGGGCATCGGTCTAGGGTTACGCGTTTGAATGGGAATCAAGCTTTTATGAACCACAGTTACAACTTGGCGCCCCCAAACCTCAGACTTCACAAAACATCGTTCAGGCTTGAAGTCTCGTAAGCACTTGTCCATGGACCCTGGTGTGCTCATACTTTCCGGGGCATTCGGATAGAAAGCACAGCTGCAGGGTCTATCCACATAAGTGCATGCCTTAACTTTGAATCAAATTTCCTCCACCATGTAGAATATAGTTCTGCGTAGTTTGAAACTCAGCACTTGGGCAAATGTCAATATTGTAGCAGCTTTTCCAAGCAAGTACTGGAAAGCAACAAAAGCACCACGCATGCGCAATCTACAGGGCACAGCATCCTCTTAAGATAGCAACATCCTAGTTTAAAGCCATACATGCCAACCAGCTTATTCCTGGTCAAAAGAAATGTTATAGATGCTCGTGGAAAGGAATTTGTGATGCAGGGAGAGTTGCATCGCAGCAGGATTGAGTACGAGATAATTCTGAGCCATCTACTCCTTCATGGCTTGAGTTCTTCGTGTCCCTGTGCGTGGTCCTGCATTGGTGAATCTTGCATTTCATCGTCAGGGGTTGCATCTGGACCAGATCAGAAGAATCCTTGCACCAGCAGCTCCTGGCCGCCTTTCACTGGAACCAACAGTGGGAAATCAAACCTCAGCAACCTCACCCCACCCCATCGTCCTAACAAGTAATCTGGGTAAGTAAAGAATTTGCCTTTCCCCGTTCCCCTTTCCTCCATAGGATAATATTGACAATCAGTCCCTTTGTCTCCTTCCATTCCACTACCTTTCGGTCATCAAACCTGGGTAGTATCTAAAAAATAAAACGATATGCTTGCCTAGTAAACTGGTTGAATATTTTACTTTGTCCAATGGCAAGTGAGGTTTCCTTCTTGGTGGCAGCAAATTCATCATTGAATTACACTACCTGCTGTTTGGGTATAGACACTATGCTAAAGCTTGTTTAAGACCCGTTCAAGTATGCACTGAAGCCAGATAAATAGATTCTGCATGCAACAGAACCCCCACACAGCAAGGTAGGTGGGAAAATGGACAACATAGCAAATGGAGGTCCCTCAAGAGACCAGACAATGTGGTCCATTTGCTTGAAATATGATCTGGTGAATTTCTTTGCCATCTTGATTAGGCCACCCAACTCTCCATAGACTAGGGTCTTGGGGACATTGTGGTGCCATCAGGATAACCCACAGACCACTTTAAGTTGTACAAACAGTGAGCAGAAATCATTTTTTATTCATTTATTTATAAGGCACCAAAGCCTGCAGGCATCACAGAGCACCAAAGCATTAACACAAGACCACAACAGGAGACGAGACAAAAAGAAGCACTAGAAAAGTGGCGAGACCCAGTTATAAAAGTTACTCAAATAAGACAATCTTCAGCTTGGAGCAAAATCAGAGAGTAGTTTTCTGGAATCTCAAATCGAGGGGAAGTTAATTCCAGATTTTAGCTGACATGGTTGGAAAGGATTTTACATAAGCGGTTAGTCCACTTAAAACAGAGGTTTCATCTGACCCGTGCTGGAGCAGTAAAGTGATATAGTCGGAACAGAGAGAAATCATAGCTTTAAGGTAGGCAAGTGAAGCACCATAGAGACAGTTGTGCAACAACACAGCGGCTTTAAAAGATAGATGATCGGCAATGGGGAGTCAATGAAGATCTTGTTTACTCAGATCTGTTCCTGCCTCTATTTGCCTTTTACAATTTGGGCTGCATTATTCTGAGTTGTTTGGAATTTGGACAGGCATTTCTTGTATTATGGGCCGAGCAAGGGACACCATTTTTCCATCATACAAAAATGTGCATGTTTTCCTCAACAAGCGAAGATAACATACAATTTTTGGACACCCGATTTCCATGGAAATGGACGGTAAGCGAAGAGTCGAGATAAGTGCCAAGCATTTTAACTCTTTCAGCGACCGGGATGTTACAGTCATCCAGGCGAAAAGGAGAAAAGACTGGTATTTAGGGTCTAGTTTAGACTTTGTTTGAGACCAAAAATCAGCAGCTCATTTTTATTGCCATTAAGGCAACTGCAATTGGTGTTCATCCAGGGCTCAATTAAAGAATAGATTTACTCCGGGTGGCTTGAGTCAAGATTGTAGTCACTGGATAATTCAAACACAAATTGGGTGTGGTCAGCGGTATAATTAGTAAAGAAGACCCCATATCTTTGATAATGTTGCACAAGGACCTGATGTAAAGATCAAAAAGTAAGGGAGACATACAGGCTACCTGAGGAACACCACAGGAAATGGAAGGGTGCTGCTTCCCCAAAACAAATTCTGGACATCCGATGCGACAGGAAGGAATGCGCCCAATCAAGCAAAGCTGTCTCAGTACTATGAACAGGTCTAAATCCCAACTGTCTGGGATGCAAGATATCCGAAGACTCCACAAAATCCTCAAATTGTGTTGTAGCAAATTTGTCCAAAATCTTCAACAAGAAGTTAGTTAGTAATAGGCGTTAGATTCCCAGCCTCCTTAGGGTCCAGAATGGATTTCTTCAGCAAGGGGGTAACTGTAACCACCTTAATGTCATCCGGCACCAGTTTGTGATCGAATGAAAAATTAACTAATCTAACAAGAAAGGGAGCAAAGATCTCTATTATCGAGAGTTGGTTCAGGTGGCATGGCATTTTCTGGGCAGTAAGAAGGGAATAGTTTCTTACCTGTAACTCCATTTCTCCAGCATTGGTATCTTTCATGGATTCACATGCTTAGAATATTCCCCGTCGTCAGACTGGGACCTTTCGGTACACATATATAGCCTTTTCCTATAGGAAAACTTCTGACACTTGTGTCCTATGTACGTCCTTTCGGGGCCCGCCTACGCATGCTCCGTATGACATCGCGGTATAAGAGCCCCGCCCTCGCGGCTCCCTTCAGATTTCAGTCCCTCCAAAGTAGGAAGGGTTAAACCTATCAAGCATATACATTGCATTCTGGGGAGGCTGGCGGGCGCATGTGAATCCATGAAAGATACCAATGCTGGAGAAATGGAGTTACAGGTAAGAAACTATTCCCTTCTCCAGCATTGGATCTTTCATGGATTCACATGCTTAGAATAGATTGTATAGCAGTAAACCTGAAGACGGCGGTGAGAATGCAATGCAATATACATTCACAACAATACACAATGCATAGGTACACAAGAAATAAGTTTACCCATATATCTGTACCTCCATAAAGCATACGGTCACCAACAGGTAGAAAAAACTCTCCACAGTGTAGAGTTTACCTTATTGAAACAGATGACGCAGGACTGCTCTTCCCATCTGCACCTCGTCCGCATGCTGCCTCGTAAGGCAGTAGTGGCGGGTAAACGTGTGGGGCACCGACCATGCTGCAGCCTGGCATATGTCCGTTAGCGGAATTCCTGCCCATAATGCTGCCTTGTCTTTAAAGAATCTTAGGTATGCAGGGTCTACGACCAACGCTTGCAGTTCCGAGATTCTCCTAGCTGACGTGATAGCAATTAAGAATGCCAACTTCCACAATATGAATTTCATGTCCGACGTGGCCATAGGCTCAAAGGGTGGTTTCATTAAGCCTGCCAACACTACGTTGAGACTCCATGTTGGTGGAAAACGTTTTACTGGGGGAAAAGTTTGAAATAAACCCTTCATGAAGTGTTTCAATAGTCTGTCGCTGAATAGAGGAGACGACTGTCTCTTCCTCGTGAACCTAGAGATGGCCGCCAGGTGCACCTTTATCGATGTGAAAGATAAACCCCCCTCTGCCAAGTGAAGCCGATAAGGCAGAACTTGCTCCGGAGTCACCTTTAACGGGTGTAGACCTTGTTGTCCTCGACACCACTCACAGAACCTTCGCCACTTATAGGTGTAAGATTTGTTGGTAGAAGGGGCCCGAGCCGCTTGCAGAATTTTCTGGCAATCCCCCGAACCGGGACAGTAGGTTCGGGACTCTCGGAAACGCTATTGGTTGTTCCAGCGACAGGTGAAGCAGGTCAGAAAACCACGGTTGCCTCGGCCAGTACGGTGCCACTAGAATTACCCGGCGACTGTACCTGCGTATCTACTGCACCGTCCTCCGTATGAGGGGGAACGGAGGAAAAGCATAAAGGAACTTGTCCATCCATGGGAAGGAGAACGCCTCCCCCATGAAACCCTCCTGAGGTCATCTGCTTGCGAATTGCTCGCATTTCTTGTTTTCCTTCATTGCGAAGACGTCAAGTGGGGGGTGATCCCATTTCTCGAAAACTTTTGTCAGCTCAACTGTGTCCATTTCCCATTCGTGTATCTGGGCCATCCTTCTGCTGAGGGAATCCGCTTTGCGAGTTCCTCACTCCAGGGAGATGGTGAGCCACAATGGAAATCTCGTGCTTTAATGCCCAATGCCATACTTTCTGGGCCTCCATGGAAAGGGTCCTGGATCGCGTCCCCCCTTGTTTTCTCAAATAAAACATGGCCGTCGTATTGTCCGTCAGCACTCGTACTCTCGATCCCTTGATGTGTGGTAGGAACGCCTTCAAGGCCTATCGCACTGCTCTGAGCTCCAATGTGAGCTCCCCAGCCAGTTAGAGACGCATCTGTGACTATGGTTAGCTGGAACTCCGGTTCCTGTAGGGGTACACCGTTCAGGTTGCGGAAACTCTGCCACTATTGAAGAGTCCGAAGCAGTTTGTCGTCGTCGATGACCATCTTGTCTGACCACGATCCTTGGGCCTGTGTCCACCTGTCCGCGAGGAACTCCTGAACTGGCCTCATGAATAGGCGACAGTTTGCCACCAGATGGATGCAGGATGCCACGGCCCCTAGGACCGAAGCGTATTTTCTCACTGAGAGCTTGGTGTTTCGCCGTAGTCGACTCGCCAGTTGATTGAGTTTTGAGATTCTGTCGAGGGAAGGCATCACCAGCCCCGATCGGGTCTCGAACTGTGCCCCCAGGAACACCAACGTTCTCAATGGCATCAGCGAGGATTTTTTGAAGTTTATGGCAAATCCCAGCTGTTGTAGAAGCTGCATGGTGGCTTGCAAACTTGTGTTGGTCGACGCTGGGGAGGATCCCCTTACCAGCCAGTCGTCGAGATATGGGTATACATGGTGGCCTTGCCTTCTTAGCCAGGCCGCTACTGGGGCCAGGCATTTCGTGAACGTTCTGGGGGAGGTTTTGAGCCCAAAGGGAAGAACCGTGAACTGGTAGTGAGTCCGCCCTATCACGAACCTCAGGAACTTCCTGTGTTTCCGACACATTGGAATATGGAAGTACGCGTCCTGTAAATCCAGGGACGCCAGAAAATCCCCTTCTTGAACGGTTCGGATCACTTCCTGGAGCGTGAGCATTTTGAATGTTAGGCTCTTTAAGGACTTGTTGAGATCGCGTAAGTCTAGAATGGGACGCCATTTTCCGTTTGGCTTTTTCACGATGAAGTATCTTGAGTAGACCCCTTGACCTTTCTGTGATGCTGGAACTAATTCTATCACACCTTTTGCTAACATGAGTGTTACCTCTTGTTGCAGTACCCTCAGATGGGAATGAGCGACGAACACAGGTGGAATGTGCGGAGGGCTGCGCTTGAATTGTAGAGAATGCCCGTTCCTTATTGTGTCCAGCACCCATTGATCGGTCGTCATTTGTTCCCATTCGTCGACATAGGCTGATACTCTCCCCCCAGAACAGTGTGTTGCCCGTCATTGCTGATCTTTATTTTGCTTCTCTCTCGACGACGACGGATAGGATGGTCTCTTCCTGGAGGTCTGGAAGTTCCGGCGTCGGTTTGCTGTTTGGGAAGCACGCCTGTATCCCTGGGAGGGGTACGCCGACCTACCGAAGGATCTGTCTCCTGACGCAGAGAATCTGGAATTACCTGAAGCCCCTCTAAAGGGACGAAAAGACTTGTAGCTTCGGCCACTCTGGAGGGCCCCCAATGAACGTGCCGTGTCCGTGTCCTCTTTAATTCCCCTTAGTGCCTCATCTACTTTTTCTCCAAATAGAAGGTCTCCCTCAAAGGACATATCTAATACTTTATATTGTACCTCCGGCCTGAAGTAGGTACACTTAAGCCATGACTGTCGTCGTAACACGACCCCATTGTTGACTTGCTTGAAGCCCGATTCAGCGAGGTCAACCGCAATGTTTATTGCGTGATTGGAGGCTTCCTCACCCTCTCGGACATGTAACATCGCCGCCTTCCTATGCTCTTCCGGAAGATGATCCAGCAACGGAGCCAGCCTGTGCCACATTTCTCTGTCGTATCTGGCTACAATAGCCAGAGAGTTTGCGGCCTTTACTGTAGTTGCTCCCACGGATAGCACTTTTTTGCCGAAGGCATCCTGACGTCTTGCCTCGTTTTCAGGCGGAGTCGTGCACTTGTGCTGGGCCTTCGCTTTCCTCGCCGCTGCCGCCGACACCACCGATTCAGGCGTTGGTTGGAGGATAAGCACTTGGGGGTAGACTCTGGGGCCTTAAATTTTTTCTCAAGGCGACCTTTTACCGGCGGTTCCGAAAAGGGGTGACGCATTGTCTGCAAACCCTCCTTCCACACATGATCTAGTATGGGTATTGAGAACACTGACCTCCTTCTCTTACCCATGTGGTCGGACAGAAAACAGTCCTTTTTCGGTTCTTCCTGGGACAAACCAAATTCCTTACATGCCTTCTCCATCATAGAATGGAATGATGCAATATCATCCGGGAGTGAGCCGGGCTCCTTGGGGTTTCTAACTCCACCTCTGACTCCCAGGTTGGATCCCTGGAGGGGGATGATGAGATATCCGACATGGCTCCTCTGTCAGACTCAGAATCTGGCAGCTCACCTTCCTCTTGGGGTGCCTGTGGTGCTGACTGGCGTGCGTACGTGAGTCGGTGGACGGGACGGGTCCGGCTCGTTGACGGGTGACTGTGGCAGGTTTACCTGAGGTAGTCTCTGGTCCAACGACTGTACTAAAGAATGAAGCGTGGACAAAATCTCCAATGACAAAACAGATTGAGGATTGAGAAGGGGGGCAGACACCGGAATTGCGGATCCCCTCGTCGACTTGTCAACCACTCGTAGCCCGAGGTCTGCCGGGCCAGCTATTCTCCCGCTCTCGTCCTCTCACGAGGACAGCGACACTGCCTGTTCCTGCAGTAAAGTATCCGGAGGGATCGGATCGAAAACTTCAGGCCTCCAGGCTTCCTGTAGAACCTCCTTTGACGAGGCCACCATCACAGTCATTGTCGGTGGGACGGTAGATACCACATGCGTCAGTGGTAGGGAGGAGGCCGATGACTGGACCGCCGTCGACGACGGTGGCTTAGCAGGTGGTTTAGACGGTCCCGCCTTTTCTGCACTAGGCCTGCTTTTACTCGACTCTTGACTCGTGGTCGATCTATGGTGATCACCCGAGGAGGATTTCGGCCTTTCCTTGTCATGCTTTTTTGACGAAGAGGACGATTTTCTCGACGAAGATTCTCTAGCTGAGAGACTCCGAGATGACTCTTTCTCCGCCGGTCGAGATTTCTTCGCCGGTGGTTCCGACGATACAGCGCGGTGTGATGATTTCGCTGATTGTGTGGAGCCTACCTCCGAAGGGGGGTATGCCCCCCCGCTCCATCATTCAACCTATGCCACCAGCTGTCGATTTCGGTCTTTGAGGGTCTTTTGAGAAAACCCTTTGCATATGTCACAGTTATCAGCCGAATGATGAGGGTGGAGACAGTATATACAATCCATATGTCCATCCCCCTCGTAAACTTTTTTCAAGCCGCACGTCACGCACGGACGGACGGAACAGCACCTTTCCCGACATGAAGGAAAAATTCACCTAACTCCAACTCCAAGTACACAACCTTGTACAAAATAGTAAGACGACGCGAGGAGATCCCACTACTTTGGAGACAGTTGAAATCTGAAGGGAGCCGCGGGGGCGGGGCTCTTATACCGTGACGTCCTACGGAGAATGCGTAGGCGGGCCCCAAAAGGACGTAGATAGGACACAAAAGTGTCAGAAGTTTTCCTATAGGAAAAGGCTATATATGTGTACCGAGTGGTCCCAGTCTGACGACGGGGAATATTCTAAGCATGTGAATCCATGAAAGATCCAATGCTGGAGAAAGGTGCATCGTAGACAAGATCTTGACTGTCAGGGATGGAGACGCAATGAAAATCAAAAGGTTGCTGCCCTACCAAAGAAGACTTGTGGCAATTGGGGGTCAGGTTTATGTTTTGACAAAAAGTCTTGATCTTCGCACAAGCTTTCAGGTTCTTAGTTTCCAAGGCAGTCTGCGGTCTGGTACAATCCTGACCAGTAGAGATGATAGTTTCCAGTTGAGCTTATGGTTTCTTCAGGTGATTAAGGAACTCAAAACGTATTTATGGAGTTATTTGCTTTATCTATCTGCTTATTAATTATTTTTTTTTACTTTCCAGAATTGCAGCCCGATAGGACTTTTCAAGAGCCTTCCAATTACAATTATTCACATCGTAGGGGTCTTTTAGCCACCTGACCTCTGCCTTTCTTTTATCCTTTTTCATTGTGCCAAGTTTATGAGTGAACCATAACTGAGGTGAAGATTGTGACCCAAGTTAACTGGAGAATCAAAATCATTTGAGGCGAGCATGACCTCATTAATACAAGCCTGTAGATCCATCAAGCAAACTTTATTGAAGTTTCGACTAGAAACTTTCATTAATGGATTTTAAACTTTTGGAAGGAGATCCTGCAGCTGAATCCGAAAATCAGTGGCATAATGATCCAACCGTTTACATGCAGTGGTGTTATTAATATGCACATCAATGTTCCTAGCAATAACCCAATCAAGAGTATTGCCTTTAGCTGTGGTGGAATTGCGATTGGACGCTAATAAGTCAATTTTATTTAGAGCCGCAACAAATACGGTAGCCTCTTTATCAGACTTGCTGTTTAGCCATCGATTGAAGTCACCAACTAATAAGGTTTAAGAGTTTGGACCATTCAAGTCTCCTAAAACTAGTAGGAGGTCATCATTGAAGCTAGGCATATCGACGGGAGGTCAATAGATTAGGCCAAAGTTCACGCAACCACAAGGAGTTTAAGTCATTTTTAATGAAGAATTTCGACAGGAACTAAAAGCCCGAAAAAGATGCAAGCATTTTATAGTAATAATTGCCACATTCCCCCACCCGCCCCCCGACACCATGTCCCAGTGCACGATTCTGGCAGGTAATGGTATATTCATCAGGAGTTGTCAGAGATAACGGGGCCACTAGTACCTGTGAACCAGGATTCAGTTAAAAAAAAAAAAAAAAAAAAATCCAGATTCAACTCTAGGATATAATCATGGATGTTGATGATGGCATGCTTATTAAGTGACCTGGTATTAAGTAAGCCACATTTTAGGGTCTGCGGTCAAATGGTACCTGAGGTTTCAGACCGATCATCATTCTTTAAGGTTTTATGATCTAGCTAGGGGAGGGTTTGAGATGGCATAAGTTCCCATGCTAAAACTCTGATAAAGGATCACGGTCCAGAGATAGTCACCAGATGACGGGCAGGCCTCACTTTCTCGTAAGGATGAGCAGCAAGATAGCAGAAGGGATTTGTCCTCATGGTTAATGCTGCTGAGAGTGGTAAGGTGAGAGAAATCAGCATCAGTTTTTTATAGATGAACTTGCAGTGAAAAATCTCAGGAGTTGTGTCAGAATGTAAAGTAGCCCCTATGATGGGTTTAGAGTCAGACTCCCTAGCCAAGGGATCAAGTGCATCTAGTTCATGTGAACAAGACATACTCGTTTCTGGCACGAGAGTCAAAGAAGAATCAAGTTTTCAAAGTTAAAAATGTCTGTACTATGGCCAGTCGTCTAGCTTTTTATACGCCTAGCAAGAGATTTAAGTCACATGAAAAACCCATACTGAAGCATAGTGTACAGAGGGCAACTTAGATGGAGCAAAAAGAAATGAAAATATGCCAATATATTTGAATCGAATTGCAAAAAATACCAGCTTACCTAGTACCTTAGAGACTTCAAGAAAGACTCAGAAGACGATCACCACAGTGCCACGGCCCGGCGAAGACCGGCTTGACGCAGAAGTGCTGGCGCTGAAGCGCCCGATGTCCCCAAATATGGTAACCCAGGCAATTGACCTGGAGCAGTATGCTCAACAGGTACAGAGTGCTTTTTCCCTAAGCAGCATTAGCAACAAAAGAAAGCAGATGGACCTTCCATTTTTGCGGTACATTGTCATGAATCGCCAGGTTTGCCCCCTATGGCCTTCATGGTCCATAATGCACCGCGACATCGGGTGAATAATCCTTCCAACATGGCCGCCTGCACAGGAACGCCGCTCGCTAGCGTTTACGCTGCATGCGCTGCCTTCTAGAAAATAGTCAAGCCCCGCGGCCCTTTGCGTCTCAACGCTACTGTTCCACGTTGTTAGTGATTGCTATCGTTACTGCTCCTTTTTCGTCAGTGCCCTTTCCAGTTTCTTCTGTCCTTCCATTCCAGGCTGCCCTCCCCTTGACCTGCTCTCGCAATGACTTAGCTCTTTCCTCCTTCCATCCCGGACCGCGCCCTGTGATCCCGTGCTAGCGGGTTACCCGCTTGCTCTGAACTCTGAATCTACGCTCCTATTCATTTCCTGGATTCCGCCGCACTGCTTCCTTCCTGGATCCTGAACTCTACCCTGCTTCCTGAGGCAGACAGCGAACCTCACACTGGACCCAGAGGATACGCGCCCTTACCTGTACAAGTCCAGAACAACCAGGAAGAAGGAAAGATCTCCCAAGAAGACTCAACCCAGAGAAAAACAGGTGAGAAAAAGAGTATGACATACATGGGATGGTCTACAAAAGAAATCCATCTGCACATTTTCTCGTCTGGCTAGATTAGACTACCAAGATTAATTGGATCAGGAACATGTTCCAGATCTATAGAGCCATGAGACATGGCCTGGGGTTTTCATTCCTATAAAAATATTGCCTTTCTGTGAAGATCAGCACTAGTTACTCCTGAAAATAAATTTTAGGACAGACGCCTTTAGCAGTAAATTTGCTTTTCCTCTGAATTCTAGATATTGCATACCTCCAGGAATCCATCACTGCTCCCTAGCCTATCAGATTTGTCTGCTGACAATTCTCAATCGCTGGAAAGGGGGGCCCCACAGAGATTCCCTTGTCCATCCACCATTATACAGTTGCGTGTATCTGAGGACAAACAAGAACTGATTGAAGAAAAGTGTCCCCAAGTACAGGGACTCACTAATTGTCGCTGTGTATGCCTCAAGTGCAGCCTGGAGTGAGGAACCACAAGAATGCATAAAGCCATAAGACTCCAGCCACCTTTGGAATGTTTAAGCCACCAATGAACTGCTCTCCATGAATCTGCAGATTAAGTGTAAATCCTGTACCTTCTCATAAGGGTTGAGGGGGATACAAAAAATAATAACGTCCTACTTTGCAGTCCCAGATCAAGCTAAACCTATTGTCTGAGTAAAGTGAAACATTGATTTATTTTACTGAGGCGTTGCACACATGAATTGTCAGGGATGTAAGGAAGGCGTTGTATCAACAGTAAGACACACGTGACCACAGTTCAAGGGTGTTTATTGAACTTCATAAATGCTTATCTACACCTAAATCTACAGATGGGAGAAAGCTACGACCATCAAATATTAATTACGCAGTCCTAGTGGTGAGATACAAATAGTGTGGCGGGTTGCGTTAATGAAAAAGAAAGAAGTGTTCACAAAAATGATATGTCAGGATGTTCAGGCCATTGGCCTCCCTTACCCACATTTTCAGCATGGGGCAAGGCGGTTCACTCTAGCGTAGCACATGCTCTGGCTTCTATAGCATGAGCATACAGTTCAATCACTAGCATCCAAGCCTTCTGTGCTCAAGTCTATTTGCCTATCAATGTCTCGTGATTCAGAGGGCCGGATAAACAAAACAAACAAAAAAGTTACTTTCCTCTTACAAGTACTCAATTCAGGTGATTCACTATTCACCCCAGATCCCCCTCAGCCGGGCTCAGATCCCTTTAATACAATGCTCGTCACTTTGGATCCCCCTCTTCCAGGTTCAGATCCTCTTTCTGAATGTTCGTCGGATATTCTTTCTTGGGTGACACATGGTTCACCCCAGATTCCCCTCAGCCGTGCTCAGATCCCCTTCTTAATACAATTGGTCTCCCTCAGCCGGGTTTGGATCAATTTTAGTTAGCATCAACTATCAAAGACTTTCAAATGTGCACAGGATTTGGCTTGACCCGTTGCAGGATCACTTCGATTTCACAATTCCTTTTTACATTTGCCACCTTTCAGTTGAATACCTAACAGAGACCTTTGAATGAGCCCCCACGTGGCACCGGACCACTCTGTTTATGATATCTGACTTGGCTGCAACAGTTCAGTCACTCATCTGCTGTTTAATTATACTGTTTAATTATATTCGCATCGCTTGTCACATACGCTTCACACACTGTTCTCTTCAGTTTTCTCAATACAATTTTGCCGCTTGCAACCGTGGATTTGGAAATTGCTCATTTCTGTGCTAATTCCCTTCAAGCTTAGAGACGCCCAGCACTTTTGCTGGACTTTAGGACTTTTTTTTTATCCTGGAGTGAGATGGACCTTTTTCTCACTCGGTCATATATTTTTGATCTGATTTGGACTCTGTTTCTTTGTTCTTGGAGTCTGACAAATTCCATAGGCATCTACTTTTGTATTGTGCCACACAGCACCTTCAGTGCAGTGTCACAGAGATGTCCTCTGGATTTCTCATAAGGTTTACACTAATTCTCTCGGGTAATCTGCTATTCCCAAGAGGAGTAAAGTGAAATTGACATTACTTACCTGTTTTTCCTATGTAGGTCCAGTACACCCCATCTTATGTCAAAGTACCGGGGGGATTACTTAGTAGCCCCTTTTCCTACTTACTCATGTAACATTCTTTATGTTACCCTCACAAATTTTAATGGCTGGTGGCAGTGGTTTAAATTTTCCTACCACTGTGCGTTTCTACCGCAGGCTGAACCCTCAGCTGCAGTATTGCACCCGTGGGAGCCATTTTGTAAAAATGGCACGGTCTTCCTTTTTCGCCATTTGTCGCTTGTGTGGTCTTCCTTGGGTTTTACTCTGCGCACTAAACCAGGTTTAACCCTTTTGTTCATTTTGTCTTTGGCGGGCTTCAATGCTGAAACCCACCTCTCGCTCCAGTGGGTCTGGCTGGGTGTCATGCGTCGGCCTTCCTAGCGCCTGTGGAACTCCTGGAGGCTTCGCCACCATTATTATGCTCCATTACGTTGTTCACGCTTTCCGCTTGCAGGACTAGTCTTTTGTCATGCCTCTCTCTTTCCAGTGCTTCGCCCGCCTTTTACTTTCACGTTGAAACACGCTAGTTACCTTGCTTTGGGTCTTAAGACGCTTTTTTTTCCACTTTCAGCCTTTGGCTACTTTCCTGCGCTCGTTATTTCCCTATTGGTTGCCTTTTTCCATCTCTTGCTACCTTTTCCTTTCCGTGACAGATCTCGCTCCATTCCAGCTCAGGACGCGCTGTAGCTTTCGGTGTTCGTCCTACCGCTCATTTGTTCCTCTTTCTGTTGTCTCCCCTGGCAAACGCTTGCTTCTTTCTTATCTTAATCTGTCCTTGTCTTCCTGTCTTTCGCGCTCTGCTATTAACAGCGTTTTCGCCACTTACATTCCACACATTTGTTAAAGGATCTCATTTGCTTCCTTCCCGGAAATGTCCTCTTCCCTTGGACTAGCTTTACACCTACCTGGAACAGTGGTCTTTTGTCCGTGCAGTCTATTCTGCTGCTTGCTTACCTGGATCGTGGACTCTTCACCACACTGCACTCCAGTTCCCCTAGAAGCATCGGGTCATTTGATCGTCCTACCTACAGATACTTATGCTCTCCTACTCCACCGCCTTTCATCCCAACGGAGCTCCACACTCGACCAGCCTTTCAAGAGGTTTTTTCTGCCATTGGCTTTTTCCTCTTGCACAGGCATTCTCGGGCGGGGGTCCAGTGTCTGCAATATCTAATACGGCGACATTGTAGCTTCCATCCGGGGAAGGCCGTAACTCGTCACCAAGAAGAAGTCGGACTGGAGAAAGAAGGGCAAGAAGCTTCAAGTCTCTCCAGAATACTCAGGAGAGGAGGAAGGGGTTCTAACAGTGCTTAGTGATTCAGAAGCAAACATAACAGACAGTCTTGACACAGGGCAGGAAGTGAGGAAGGAGACTCTTTCCTACTCGCCAAGAGTCAAATATCACTAACCAATGGCTAGTGTGAATGTTTCACTCTGGATACAAATTTACACTGCACCTAGAATAATCATGAACCCTGTCCCTGAAGCCCAGCCCATGGCTCCAGTGTGCCTGGAAGGACAGGATGTGAGGGAGGGTCCTGAAACTCCCCTGTCCTTTGTCTATAGGAGTGCTTGAATGAAACTAGTCCCGATTGGTTAGCTGGCTGTCCCTGCTGCGTGTTTGATAGTCTAGGCTGTGCATGAATGGGAAAATTCGCTTAAAAAGGCGGGTGTTACGCTCACCTGGTTCCCACAGGGGCGTCGATTGGACCCGGACAGCTGCGGTCTCCACCAATGTGATGAGCAGTGAAGAGATGACAGTCTGGACTGGCCCGCCTAATCTTGTCTGCTGAACTCGAAGTATTCTCCTGCAAGTCGAGAAAGGGATTTAGCCACCCGTGGACTTTAGTGATGGCCCCCCAACAGTTCTCGTTCTCCCCACTAATCACCTCCGATAACCCCTTTTGGTAACCTCACCTTATGTTTTTAAATGATGAGCTCTCCATCCTGCATGGCATGCAGGGGCACGTAGATACCAGTTACTTCACTGGGTTGAAGGTGCTGGAGGAGTTCCGGAGGAATATTGACTCCAGTGTCTATAAAGTTCCAAGAGTTCAATATGTCCGATGTTCACTCTTGTTCCATTCCCTCGTTGGGTTGCAGCTGGGTCCAAACGAATATTGCCTGGGGGCAGCTGATGGCGTTCAGGTAAGAGTCTGTATTACCAAACACTGTCCGGTAAAAGTTGCATGAGTTTAACTTGCTGTGTTCTCTCCCTTTATAGGTGCGGCATAGGAAGATGCGGCGAATTAAAGAATACCACCTCCGGTGGTAAAGCAGGTAAGTCTATGGTGGCAAAGAGATTGTCTGTCGGTTTTCTCGGCTCACCTGGTTATTCCTTTCGTTTTCCCCCCCAGGTGCTGGGTTTCGACAAAGAAAATGATGGAGGCAGCGCCGAGTTGAAAGATGCGGTGGACTGGCGAGTATAACGCGGCGCTGCTGCTGGCGAAGCGACGCGTGCTGAAATAATGTCCTTTCCAGGCTCGGAGATGTGCTGGGTCCAGAATCAGGTAAGTAATCAAATAATGTCCGTGATCTAATCTCTTCTCCTTACTTTTCCTTTTGTCTAGCAGCTCTGGATTCGAGGCGGGCATGGCAGAAGACTGGATGCGGACTTGCAGACACTGAGCGTCACGCTGCTGGATGCAGAATAACGCGAAGCATGGGCTGCTGTTCGGGCGTGGTTTAAATAGCCTGCAAAGTAGTCCCAGGTAAGAAGTTCCCCAGAACCACACCCGAGTGAAAAATAGTCCCTGTAATAAATAGTCCTATCTAGGCCTCACGTTGGCTTGGACTCATTTGCAGTATGGTCTGCATAAGGTAAGTAAGGTCTATGAGCCTTGCGCCTAAGGCGCCAGGACTGAATCGAAACAGCCCCCAGCCGGGGCTGTTGGGGTTTTAATGAGTATCTGGATGCCTGCTCCCAGGGCTGATGGACTCGATCCGGATGCCCGGGGGTAGGCATCATGACAGCGGGGTTTGTGGGACTACAAGTAGAGTCGACCACTGGAAGAAACTGCTGAAGAAGACACAGTGAAGAGAAGCCCGCTGTAACCTCCTGGACCTTGCCTGATGAAGCTCTGCTGCTGTGCTGACCTCCTTTCTCACCTAGACAGGGAAGCTCAGACAGAACGACTTCTCCCCTTGGGCTAGTGGGACCAACTAACCCCTAGACGAACTCCACTTTGGTGCAATCCCTGACTTGCTGTGCCTCTCCATTTCTGCAGAAGCCCAATGCCAGGGGTCGAGTATCCATAGTAGAGTACAATGTCTCCCGCGGAACAATCCCAGCCAAAAGCTCCAGGAGCCTCCTAAGGACCCTCCAGAAGCAGGAAATCCTAATCCAGAGTCCCCTCACCACAGTGCAGGACCGAGGGAGCAAGAAAAGTCCAACCGGTGTCCATCATTCTGCATCAGTGATGTTTGCGAAACGCTGAAACCGTGACGTGCCACTGAAACAACGAAAACCCGTAGCTGCCGATGACCTATACACCTCCCCCCCTAGAGTACTGCCGCAGGAGCCCTCCAGATGTCCTCCTCTTGTCCCCCATGACTGAGGCTCAGGAACCAGGGTCTGCTTGGCTGTAGCAAGACGGAATCCAGCTGGACCCCTTTCTTCTAACCAAAAGGTACTTTTTTGGGCTTGGGGGTACTTACCTTCTCGCCTTAGGTAGTGTTTTCTCACTTGAGATTTGCACTTTGAGTTGATTTCAACTCCCTTTCCACAAGCTTAACAGCTTGTGTCCCCTACAAGCGATTTTTCCAAACTCTAACTTTGTGGAAGACTTGTATCCAAGAAGCGCAACAGAACTATAAACTGTGTCCAATTGACTTTGGCTGTCCTGGCTCCCTAAAGGCACTCTTCCAAATCCTTTGACTTTGGTATTGCTTATCCCCCCCATAGGTTGTGGCTTGCTAAACACGGCTACTGCTGGGAAAGGCTCATCTAGACTTCATTGGAGGATTCAGTAGTCCTCACATTTTCTGAGAAACTGTTCTAACCTTTTTACTTCCCTTAACCTTTCCTTTCTGCAACTCAGAATCTACAAAGTTTATTGGTGGGATATATAAATGCAAATACTATCCTTGTGATTGAAGTCACCTCAGTGTGTAGGAGAAATTTATTGAGCATATCCAAAGATTTTTCACTGGCTTTATTGATTCTGAAAAGTAATTTCAAAGTGTATTTGTATTGTTACAATCTCATGCCTTTTTAAAGAATGCTTATTAAAAACTGATGTTAAATAACTATTTATAACTGAAACCTTGAGTAAGTGTTATTTGGCTACCTGTATTTACGGATTTCATTTGTACAGCTCACATTTACCCCTCTTGAGAAGCCTGGCTGCTCAGTCACACTACCAACTTGTGTAGTACAGACCTATACCAAAAGCTGAGTTACCCAATACCAAGCAGATAACTCTTGTGTAGTCTCACACAGTGTGACTGCACCAATTCTTACTTAACACTTGACTATTGCAACAGCCTCCTCCACAATCTACCTTCATCCATTCTGCGACCCCTTCAGCTAAACCAGAATAGGACATCCAGACTTATCCTTGGCCTTAAGCCCAGGGACCGCATCTCTCCTGCACTAAAAAGCCTCCGCTGGCTCCCGGTTGCTGCAAGAATCAAATTGAAACCCCTCTGCATCATCCACAAGGCTGCCTGGGGCCCACACGATCTGCAACTCTCTCTTACCAAATACTCTCCTACTAGACCTGTACGCTCCTTTGGCACCAACTCTGTGTGTAAAGCGTGTTCCTCAGCTGGATTCCTCCTCTGGAACAGCCCCCCCCTCCCTCTGCATCTTGAGCAGGACCTTCTGAAGTTCTAAAAGAACCCTGATGACTCCTTTTCCTCCTCTTTCCCTTCTTCCTTCCTCTGCTAATGCCACAGTTGCTGTGATTGGTGACGTGGACCCTTATGCATACTCTGGGCCTCTGACAATTCACACTCGATCTCCCCAGTATCTGTCTTCCTCAGCACACCCTCTGCACTGGAGATTCACACTTTTCTCCCAACATGGTTCCTCAGCACACATCGAAGGAAAGGTGACATAACACAAGCATTCAAGTGACCCACTGGAATGCAGGAGAGATGACACCCATTTGGATCTTACACTTAGGTTTGTTCTATTCTCTTGAAAGATGGGCAATCAGTGACTGCCTAATGTAGTAGTCCTCTATGTGTGGTCCATTTCTCCAGCCCACTCACCCCTTTCCTCCACCGGACTACCTAACAGATAGAGCACATCTCCTCCAGAGACAACTTGCATGGTTGTCTATGCTTACCAGAGCAGCTCTATTAAGACATTCTTTGGGCATCTACCCTCCCTTTGATCGGAGCAAGTAGGAGCTGCCTATTCTTGTGTGTCCAGCTTCTCCGCTAAACTACAGTAGGTCACCATTGTAATTATTGTTAATCTATTCTAAATGAGTATGCAAAAGAGTTAGGCTCCAGACACCCAGGAAGGTGAAGGGGTTTTGGTTCTAGAAGAGATCAAACTACTAAAATCATGCATCTTCTACATATTTCCTTTTGGTGTGGTTTTCCAGTTGTGGTCATCCAGATACTCGCATTTTTCTGCTCAAGGGAAGGTGTTCGTGTTGTGTTTTGGCCTTAGGGGCCATCTGATTTCGGTCAGCTAGAGGCTAGGTACAAAGTCCCAGCCAAACTTTTTCTGCAAAGATTAGCACCGTTCACATATGCAGCACGGTGATACTTATCCATGCATAACTGTTCGACCTCTTCTGGAATGGCACCAATTGCACAGTGCATGGGTGTATAGCGGACAAGCTCCTCGTACAGATTCCCCCTACCTGCATGCTTCATTACCCACACTCCAATCCCTTCTAAACTGGAGCTCGTGAAGTTACAGCTCAGTAGAAATGATGGATCTTATTCCACGTGTGTCTGGAGCCTTGTTTGTATTTGCATTTTATGTATATAGCACTTTGGTTTATACTCTAGGACTACACGTTTAAACAATGTCTGAGCCGCAGCATTTCTTAGGCGCTTGCATACACCTTAGAGCAGGTGGATGGCACCAGAGCCGCCCCCCCCCCCGCATGGCCTGCTTTACAGGTTGGCATTTTCATAAGAGTCTAAGACATGGGACATATTTTCCCACTTCCTACCAGCAACAGCTTTAAGGGAGACCATAGCATTTCTGTTACACTGCTTGAGGACATTTAGTGGGTATGGGGGGGGGGTGCTCCCAGCCTCAGTGGTAATGAACTGGATACTAGTTTGGTGTTTCCAGTGAATTGCAGATCGGGACTGTGCACCCCCCCCCCCCCACCTCCTTTGGGGATGGAGTTCAGCATAGCTCATTATACCAGGCACCCTCACAATGTTACACACCTTTTCTGGGTCTTTTCAATCTGCATATCAGGGTTGCCCACTCTGAGGTTTAATTCTAGAGCGAACCCCAAAGGCCACTAGGAATTTTATCTAGGCCTCAGTTAAGGCCCCTCCCAAGACTCGTTCCTTTCTGCTCAGATGGGTCTGGACTTCCTTAGCACCATGCCCCCTACATCGCCACACATCTTATGTTTTTACTTTATGGTGTGCTTTAGCTTGCCAGAACAGAAGAGGCAGAAGCGCAAGGCTACTCTTCGGGTGAGCATCTAGACCGGTCTTCAAGTCGAGCATTTCTTCCTTCCAGCCAGAACAGTTCAACCACAGGTGGAATGGTCTGGCTACCACGCACGAGGAGGTTATTAAAGTATGTCCTTATCTCTGTGCCGTGCCACCTGTTGGCAGTCTCTTTTGTCCTTCCAGCACCTCTGTCGTAGACACCCACATCAATACAGCGGCCTCTGGTTGCTCCACCTCCTCCTCCTACATAGGTGGCTGTCTCCACATCTCTAGTCATGCCCGTTTCCGAAGAGCACACATCACAACATTCTGTGGCCACCTATCCCGAGTTACTCCAAATCCGGGGCTAACATCTAACCTGCTCTCCGAAAGGAGCATTGACAGTAGTTTTGAACTTCAGGACTCAGACATCCTGAGTTCTCTAAATTTCAGCCCCCTGGCATCAAATGATGCAGAGAGCCGATTCTGTCGCAACCGGCAAGGGGTGACCATCACTCTCGTCCATCCTGTGAAGTCTCCTACAGGGGTCTGCCCCGCAAAAATCTTCATTCTTCATCTGGTGCTGCATATTTAAGTTGGAACTGTCCGGAAGAAGCACTTGAACCTGCCACCCCGGTGTACCCCACTCAAAGGCCAGCAGCTCATTTGCCCAGCGACCCCAAACCACCAGACAATCTGTGTGAACTGCATCAGTGATGTTTGCGAAACGCTGAAACCGTGACGTGCCACTGAAACAACGAAAACCCGTAGCTGCCGATGACCTATACACCTCCCCCCCTAGAGTACTGCCGCAGGAGCCCTCCAGATGTCCTCCTCTTGTCCCCCATGACTGAGGCTCAGGAACCAGGGTCTGCTTGGCTGTAGCAAGACGGAATCCAGCTGGACCCCTTTCTTCTAACCAAAAGGTACTTTTTTGGGCTTGGGGGTACTTACCTTCTCGCCTTAGGTAGTGTTTTCTCACTTGAGATTTGCACTTTGAGTTGATTTCAACTCCCTTTCCACAAGCTTAACAGCTTGTGTCCCCTACAAGCGATTTTTCCAAACTCTAACTTTGTGGAAGACTTGTATCCAAGAAGCGCAACAGAACTATAAACTGTGTCCAATTGACTTTGGCTGTCCTGGCTCCCTAAAGGCACTCTTCCAAATCCTTTGACTTTGGTATTGCTTATCCCCCCCATAGGTTGTGGCTTGCTAAACACGGCTACTGCTGGGAAAGGCTCATCTAGACTTCATTGGAGGATTCAGTAGTCCTCACATTTTCTGAGAAACTGTTCTAACCTTTTTACTTCCCTTAACCTTTCCTTTCTGCAACTCAGAATCTACAAAGTTTATTGGTGGGATATATAAATGCAAATACTATCCTTGTGATTGAAGTCACCTCAGTGTGTAGGAGAAATTTATTGAGCATATCCAAAGATTTTTCACTGGCTTTATTGATTCTGAAAAGTAATTTCAAAGTGTATTTGTATTGTTACAATCTCATGCCTTTTTAAAGAATGCTTATTAAAAACTGATGTTAAATAACTATTTATAACTGAAACCTTGAGTATGTGTTATTTGGCTACCTGTATTTACGGATTTCATTTGTACAGCTCACATTTACCCCTCTTGAGAAGCCTGGCTGCTCAGTCACACTACCAACTTGTGTAGTACAGACCTATACCAAAAGCTGAGTTACCCAATACCAAGCAGATAACTCTTGTGTAGTCTCACACAGTGTGACTGCACCAATTCTTACTTAACACTTGACTATTGCAACAGCCTCCTCCACAATCTACCTTCATCCATTCTGCGACCCCTTCAGCTAAACCAGAATAGGACATCCAGACTTATCCTTGGCCTTAAACCCAGGGACCGCATCTCTCCTGCACTAAAAAGCCTCCGCTGGCTCCCGGTTGCTGCAAGAATCAAATTGAAACCCCTCTGCATCATCCACAAGGCTGCCTGGGGCCCACACGATCTGCAACTCTCTCTTACCAAATACTCTCCTACTAGACCTGTACGCTCCTTTGGCACCAACTCTGTGTGTAAAGCGTGTTCCTCAGCTGGATTCCTCCTCTGGAACAGCCCCCCCCTCCCTCTGCATCTTGAGCAGGACCTTCTGAAGTTCTAAAAGAACCCTGATGACTCCTTTTCCTCCTCTTTCCCTTCTTCCTTCCTCTGCTAATGCCACAGTTGCTGTGATTGGTGACGTGGACCCTTATGCATACTCTGGGCCTCTGACAATTCACACTCGATCTCCCCAGTATCTGTCTTCCTCAGCACACCCTCTGCACTGGAGATTCACACTTTTCTCCCAACATGGTTCCTCAGCACACATCGAAGGAAAGGTGACATAACACAAGCATTCAAGTGACCCACTGGAATGCAGGAGAGATGACACCCATTTGGATCTTACACTTAGGTTTGTTCTATTCTCTTGAAAGATGGGCAATCAGTGACTGCCTAATGTAGTAGTCCTCTATGTGTGGTCCATTTCTCCAGCCCACTCACCCCTTTCCTCCACCGGACTACCTAACAGATAGAGCACATCTCCTCCAGAGACAACTTGCATGGTTGTCTATGCTTACCAGAGCAGCTCTATTAAGACATTCTTTGGGCATCTACCCTCCCTTTGATCGGAGCAAGTAGGAGCTGCCTATTCTTGTGTGTCCAGCTTCTCCGCTAAACTACAGTAGGTCACCATTGTAATTATTGTTAATCTATTCTAAATGAGTATGCAAAAGAGTTAGGCTCCAGACACCCAGGAAGGTGAAGGGGTTTTGGTTCTAGAAGAGATCAAACTACTAAAATCATGCATCTTCTACATATTTCCTTTTGGTGTGGTTTTCCAGTTGTGGTCATCCAGATACTCGCATTTTTCTGCTCAAGGGAAGGTGTTCGTGTTGTGTTTTGGCCTTAGGGGCCATCGGATTTCGGTCAGCTAGAGGCTAGGTACAAAGTCCCAGCCAAACTTTTTCTGCAAAGATTAGCACCGTTCACATATGCAGCACGGTGATACTTATCCATGCATAACTGTTCGACCTCTTCTGGAATGGCACCAATTGCACAGTGCATGGGTGTATAGCGGACAAGCTCCTCATACAGATTCCCCCTACCTGCATGCTTCATTACCCACACTCCAATCCCTTCTAAACTGGAGCTCGTGAAGTTACAGCTCAGTAGAAATGATGGATCTTATTCCACGTGTGTCTGGAGCCTTGTTTGTATTTGCATTTTATGTATATAGCACTTTGGTTTATACTCTAGGACTACACGTTTAAACAATGTCTGAGCCGCAGCATTTCTTAGGCGCTTGCATACACCTTAGAGCAGGTGGATGGCACCAGAGCCGCCCCCCCCCCCCCGCATGGCCTGCTTTACAGGTTGGCATTTTCATAAGAGTCTAAGACATGGGACATATTTTCCCACTTCCTACCAGCAACAGCTTTAAGGGAGACCATAGCATTTCTGTTACACTGCTTGAGGACATTTAGTGGGTATGGGGGGGGGGGGGGGGTGCTCCCAGCCTCAGTGGTAATGAACTGGATACTAGTTTGGTGTTTCCAGTGAATTGCAGATCGGGACTGTGCACCCCCCCCCCACCTCCTTTGGGGATGGAGTTCAGCATAGCTCATTATACCAGGCACCCTCACAATGTTACACACCTTTTCTGGGTCTTTTCAATCTGCATATCAGGGTTGCCCACTCTGAGGTTTAATTCTAGAGCGAACCCCAAAGGCCACTAGGAATTTTATCTAGGCCTCAGTTAAGGCCCCTCCCAAGACTCGTTCCTTTCTGCTCAGATGGGTCTGGACTTCCTTAGCACCATGCCCCCTACATCGCCACACATCTTATGTTTTTACTTTATGGTGTGCTTTAGCTTGCCAGAACAGAAGAGGCAGAAGCGCAAGGCTACTCTTCGGGTGAGCATCTAGACCGGTCTTCAAGTCGAGCATTTCTTCCTTCCAGCCAGAACAGTTCAACCACAGGTGGAATGGTCTGGCTACCACGCACGAGGAGGTTATTAAAGTATGTCCTTATCTCTGTGCCGTGCCACCTGTTGGCAGTCTCTTTTGTCCTTCCAGCACCTCTGTCGTAGACACCCACATCAATACAGCGGCCTCTGGTTGCTCCACCTCCTCCTCCTACATAGGTGGCTGTCTCCACATCTCTAGTCATGCCCGTTTCCGAAGAGCACACATCACAACATTCTGTGGCCACCTATCCCGAGTTACTCCAAATCCGGGGCTAACATCTAACCTGCTCTCCGAAAGGAGCATTGACAGTAGTTTTGAACTTCAGGACTCAGACATCCTGAGTTCTCTAAATTTCAGCCCCCTGGCATCAAATGATGCAGAGAGCCGATTCTGTCGCAACCGGCAAGGGGTGACCATCACTCTCGTCCATCCTGTGAAGTCTCCTACAGGGGTCTGCCCCGCAAAAATCTTCATTCTTCATCTGGTGCTGCATATTTAAGTTGGAACTGTCCGGAAGAAGCACTTGAACCTGCCACCCCGGTGTACCCCACTCAAAGGCCAGCAGCTCATTTGCCCAGCGACCCCAAACCACCAGACAATCTGTGTGAACTGCGAAAATCTGAGCGACTGTATAAGTATAACTGTTCCTGTCCTCCCTAGGAGAACATTGGGTGCAAAGCCCTTTGCCTCCTAACTCCCTCTTAACTCACCTTTGTTTGTCGAACCTGGGTCAAATAACCTACCCCTGTGCTAGCCTGGGATCTACGAGAGAGGAGAACTCTGCAATCTTTGGACAAACACATATTCCACTTTTAAATAGTTTTGAACAGTTTGGAATTACCACCACAAGCCTGTTACATCCTTCGGGAGTACCTTGCCTGGAGAAACCTGTATTGGAATTTTATGGTCCTTAGGTTTTAGGCTTTTTTCCCCCCTCAAAGGGTGAAATGAAGACTGTATGCCAACAGTTTATCTCATCTCCTGTACTGCTATTGAAAGTGGAGGAATGCAGGTTGGGAGCCTGATTCCCCAGTTTGGGTTCCACAAAATGCAGCCTTGCCTGAAACATCTGACCTTTCCCCTGGTTTGCTAAATCTGCAACATGATTAGCTTTGTCTGGGAGATTATAGGGAGAATGAGAGTGTGGGCCATTGTACACAGATATTTCACCTAAGTATCTAGTCGCCTGCGCTGACTGGTGGAGGCACTATCCTTTGCACTGTACAAACCGCCTCCCCAAAAGGTAACCTGGTGAATGTTGCACACAAGACTGCAGGTACCCAGGTGGACTCAGATATGTGGGTCAGCACCTGACCTTCATTACACTAGCAGAGATTTTGGGGAACTAGGGGTGGTGACATACGCCAGTATCTGGGTGGAGGACGTCTCACTAAGTAAGTATGCAGAATCATAGTGGGATTATTGTTAAGTAATTGGGCCACAGGCTGCCCAAATGAAGCTGGTTTGTTTCATGTAACACTATCTTGCTCCTTGCAAGATTCTGCAGTAAAGTTATTAAACTACCCCCAGTCCACTTCCCCGCTCCTTCTCCCACTCCCCCCGCATCCTGAAAAAGGCCAGAAGTCCTCAAACACTTTTCTATATGCAGGATTGCTGGGAAGCACCTAGGACACAACGGATAGGGTAGGATTCAGTTGGACAAATGTTATGGGAGGTCTTCCAGCAGAGCATGCGCTGTGCTTATGTTTGAGCAGACAAAGTGCCATTTAAGTGGTCTCTGAGAACCAAGTCACTTTGAGGCGGTCTAAAGCACTGCGATTGTCTTGTATTAAACGTGGAACATTACACACTGTGTTGATTACCCGCAGACCAGAACTTCAAATTGAGTCCAGGGAAGAAACGTGAGCGACAAGCAGAGCTCAGAATGGGTCCCATGTAAGCAGAGCTCAGATTGGGTCCCACGTACGCAGAGCTCAGATTGGGTCCCACGTACGCAGAGCTCAGATTGGGTCCTATGTATGCTGTCCTATATGGTACCCCCCCTTCCCCATAAAGCTATCCTATGCATACTCACCCAAGAATAAAATGCTGCTGAACCAGATTATGGAACAGGGGGCAGTGAGACCAGAGGTTTTACTTACTACACACAAGTAAAGGGATCCCTCCCCCCTTAAGATTTTTGCTTCAAACTAAGAGTAATATTGGTTGCTTTGGGACTAACTCGAAGAACCCAGAAGCAGTAATGTGGGCTAAACCATCCATGCTATCAGTTCAATAAACAAACCATTTTAAGTAGGAAGAGCTTTTGTCGAGCACATTTACATTTCAGAACGACCATAGAATTAGAGTCATGAATGCCACCTGCCAATTACAGGCTGCCTAAATTTCAAGGTTCGCTAATTAGGAGCATTCAGAAGTCCATTTTTTGTCTTCCTGGAATTCTCATTTGTTTCCAGGGTATAGGAGTAGGTTGTCTCGAGTCAAAGAAAGTTCAGAGGTCACTTATATGCTGGGGAGCCAGACAGACTGACGACACCAGTTGTCTCACAGGACCAAATGACAAGTCAAACCGATCAAATTAAAGGAGAAATTACATACAACGTACTGAAGGCAACCATAGTGGGTCATTTTAACCATTCTAACCCCTATAACCTCCAAGGATCCCGTGGTCCTTAGCTACCACAAAATAACATATCAGCAGACCCACCTAGTTCTTGATGGGGCTACAACTGCAGTAATCACCATTTAGAATCAGTCAATTCACGGCTTCTGCCGATCAGAGACTAGCAATTTAACACTGAAGTCTTCGGCAATCTGCTTTGACTGGGTTAATTTGATGTAGTGCAAACACAGTAGAAGTCTTTGGCTAGCCCATTTGCTTTAGACCCACTTGCAAGTACATCTTTCAATGTGTGCACGTTGGCAGTCAGGTATTTCCAAAGTTTGCAGACGGAAGTACAACGCAGAAGTCCTCTAGTGCTTTGCATGGTCAGGGGCAATGCTATGGGCAAATATGATTGCCAGATTGGTACTACAGCAGGAATGTAGAGCAGCAAAGCGGTTCACAAGGTTTTCGTTTTCTCCCCGTTTGACGAAGGAGAAAACTAAAACCTTGTGAAGCTCTTTGGTGCTCTACATTCCTGCTATAGTACCATTCTATATGTCTTCTTCTGTTCTCGTCTAGTGAGCGCTCTGAAGCCTATGGGTGATATTGTGCTATATAAAAACCATGATAGATAGATAGATAGATAGATAGATAGATAGGAGATAAGATAGAGACATGCAATTCTATGCCAGATTGTAGGTTCGTTGCAGCAGATGTACAACCAGTTGGCCAGATAGGGCTTCATGAATGACATCTTAAGATGTATGAAGGCAGCTACGGCTACTGTGACTCAAGCACTTGGCTTATACAAGCCAACATACAGACAACATAATTTTGAACAAAAGGCTGTTTTGAAAAGGCCATTGTGATAAACTGATGCACAAAACATTGATTCTTGCATTGGAATAGAACCTGCCCCTATAATCATGTAAAAGCAGCCCATCTGATACAGGGGATTTCTCCGATAGGCATTTCCGCAGCTGGCGTACGATTGTTCTCGGTCATAGTGGGAAGAATACATTTAGGGCACACTTGCCAGGCACTAACCTGCTTTGCTGCAGTCAACCGTGAAAGAATTCTTCTGGCCCACATAGGCCTTGTTCAAGCCAAGCCCCTTGGCCACCACCTTGCTGGCATCGGAGGACAACTTTGGCAATGCACTTTGCTGTGTAAAAGCCTCCGCTTTGGTGATGGAGTCCACAAACACAGATGAGGTCTCGTGGTTACTATGACTGGTCACTAGGCGAGATCCTGTTGGAGAGGGAACAATACAGTAAGTCGGCTGAATCTGTGTCAAGATTCTTGTAGCCAATGAGCCACAAACGACAAAATCTTACCAGTAATCTTTGCTTTGAAGGGACTTCCCACAATGTGATAGGGTCCACCGTACTTTATGGAGATCAGATAGCTGCCAGGGACCATGGGTGTGTATGTGACCCTGTATCCCTCTGCACACTCTTGACAATCCATTTTCACTTTGGACGGCCCATCGATTGTGATAGCCAATGCCCCAGGGCCAGCGCTAGTCGTGTTTACAATGAACTCTGCTGCAACTCCTGCAAAAGAGGGGGAAAAAGTGAGCTGTTTAGACAACTGACCCTCTCATGGTGCTCAAATCCCAGGGCAGAGAATTCACTGCCGTACCTGTGACGCCTCTCTCCAAACCCGCACCATAAGCAGACACCATGCCAGGGTCTCCAGCTTGACTGGGATCCCCAACCCGGATCTTGAATGGGCTGCCAGGGATGTGGGATCCATTGAACTTCACATCAATCACATAGAGGCCATTTTCTCTGGGGATGAAGCGCACTGCATACTTATCTGAAACAGAAAATGGTTGTTAAGAATAAAGTATTCCCCCCCGGCCCAAAGACAAAACAGATGAACCAATGACTGGTGACCCAAGCTAGGTTAACCACCCCCACGCCCCTCATCTCAAACTATGTTCTGACAAATTATATCATACAGTAGGATCAAAGATAATCTCAAACACTTCAAACTAGCCTAGGTGGACCTGCCTTCCAAAGGTCCAACTCCTTTGATTAAAGACGGCTTTATTGAATTTGGACAGGCCATTGTCCACACACACATTTCCTGTGTGGTACCTCCAGCATCTACACTTTTCCTAGTCTCAGGATCCCACAGTTCACTACCTTATTCTAGCTCTAGGCAAAGGATACCCCGTTAGTGTGTTAACTACCCACAGATCAAACCATGGCATTACACCCCCACACATGGGCATCTATTTATTCCCCGACTGGAAAGGACCCAATGTTGGTTTGGCCAGCAAGTCAACCAGTCAAAACATTTTCACCTCCATCTACTGAGGACTCGTGGATCACATGCAAATTGTGTCTTGTACCACCATACAAAGCTTGGCAAATAACTGGGTGTACCAAGTCTTTCCAAGAAATCGAAAATACAACTCGTACAAACCCAAGCTGCAGGATTCTACGCAAACTCTGGACACATTACATCAGATTACAAATATTGTAATTGCTTTAGTTATTACCCTCAAGCCCATTTGCCTTATTTATAAGGCAGTTAGGAAGATTGTACAACACTATCTGAAAAGTCAGAGGCATCATTTTCATGTTGGTCTAGAAACAGAATTTGTTGTATGATGGTCGCAATTCTTATCCGAACTAAAGATTCCTTTCCTAACCCCCCACCTGTCCCCCATAAGTATGCAAAATCCACAACCCTTGCATCAGTGAGACTGCATCTTTTCACATTGATGGGAACAATTAGGTTTACCTAGAAAATATGTAATCTGTTTATTAAAAATGGAAATATCTAATCTTCGATATCATTTGATGTTTAGCACATTTCCCACTTTTGCCAACACCTGTTTTGAGCAACTGCTCGTCATAAGGGCATATTTAAGTGATATTCATAAAACGTGAATAGTACACACATTGTTTGACTATGAATAATACTTATCGCACTCTAATCGGTGTTTCAGGATTACACTTCAACATCTGGTATGTATATAGTAAATGTTCACTTTGCAGTGTGTACCTCATTTGGTATTGGGATTGGTATCCTGGTCCCATTAGATCAGTTGCCTTACATTTTGAGCCTCCTCTCCTTATTGTTATAGTATTGTATTCTGGTTACACAGATGCTACAGCCGCTGTTCTGGACACCGTAATACTACGTGCAAGATTGGCCTAGAACACCCGTAACCCATTTTTCATCGATCATCCATAGTCATCCACAAATCTTCTGATAAAACCCTCAAAGAATTGAACCGATCCTGTAACTGGTCATTACAAGGTCCTTGACTTTGGAACGCCTTGACACCAGAACAAAGGCCTTCAGAAACGTCCAAGGTGTAAGAACCTACGAGTGCAGAATGTTGGGCAGAAAGCCCACTTTTCACCACAGGTGGTAGCCCCCTCTACTTTTCACTAGCTTTCCTGGTTTGCCTCGAGACCTTGTAACTCCTATGGTGGTGGTAACCCAAACGACTGTAAAACTGTTCCAATGGGTGAAATCCCTTTTTGCTGGATCCTTTTTGGACCCCCGCCCTTCATTCATCACAATGGAGGTGTAGTAGTTGGCTTGAAGATGAGGGGTCACTCGTCAGTTGGTGTATGTGAGCGGAGGCAGCCATCTTTGTCCACTAAGTGAGTTCAAGCACTTCAAGGTGAAGTCAGCCTGAACCCAATTGTCAGACAGTGGATTCCTTTGTGCGAGACCTTGCCAGAATGCATTGTGTGCTTGGAGGGATGGTCAGCCTTGGACTCTCCATGCCTCTCAATTATGGTTTTGTGTGATGTCGGTGCAGGGTTCACTCACTTGTTCCAGGGGAGGACAAAGCGGAACCAGAGCCCCGGGCCCCTCCCCATCCCAGCCCCAATGAACGCACCGGGTCTACAGTTGGATTGCTGTACCTGCACTCTGGAAGGCATGCTTTGTGAGGGAGAAACAACGTTTTGCACCAGCCGCACCCTTTGGGATGACAGAGCTTTGCCATGGCATTCTTAGGGATGACAAAGACAACAAGAAGGAACTCAGAGCAGTGCTTCTTCCCCAGGATCTGGAGAGACAACTGGGTCACTGACCCTGCTTGCAGGCCTGGTCTCCCAAAGCCCCGGTTCAATGTGTGCCTCTTTCCCAATTGAATCCGAAGACTCTGTGCCCAACACATAGAACCCAACATAAGCATTTCGATTCCTTTACCAATGGCCCAAGAGTTTTGAGGTGGCGCAGCCTCAAATCTTGTGACTGCACAGTTAAACTCTCCTTCCCGGTCCAATTTCTTCAACTTTTCTTAAATGTCCTCGTTCCAAGCCAACCTCTTCCTCCAAAGCTGCCTCTTGTGCCTGAGAACGAGGAAAATCCTGCATCGGTGGCCAAACAGACTGCTTTCTGCTCCGATTTCAGACATGGAAATCTTCAAATAAAGCATAGACCACCCTTCCAAAGGGCCTGGGTGTCTCATCTACTTGGTGTGTGTTAGTCTATTCTGGGCGCTGCACATCCAGTGAAGCTCCAGCCTCTGGAAACCCAGTCCCATGGTATTGCTCTGACCCTTTGGCACTGTGGTCTTCATCTTCACAAAAGAGTCTCTCCTTCCAATAGAAAACCAGGAGCAGTGCCTTATGAGCCCTTTCACACTGGAGTTATCTCCTGCTACCAACTGCCCTGATTCGCAATACTGGCCCCGCTTGGTCTCTTGTGAGCACATCTATCAGAACCGAAAAGCATTTTATAGACCAGTTACTGCCGCTTTTTCTCCTGAAGAGCGTGGACTTTAAAATAAAACCTTTAAAAATCAATATGTAAGTGATATATTGTGACTTCTGTTTTACAAAGTTTGGTTTACTGGTAATGGATCGTTTTTCCCTTTGACCATTCTTAATATAAAGATGTTATACAATTAGTGTGGGGACCTTCTCTTTGGTATACACAAAAAGCATGTGCCACACTTGTAAACCAACCCACTGAGTTACACCTGGGCTGCTCAGTCACTGTTAGGAAACATTTTCTCTCCATTGATTTCAATGGGACACTCTTCCTTTTGCCTGTCCCGACTTTTTTGAAGGGCAGTAAAGCCTTCAGCTTCACTTGAACTTTGCTCATTGTAATGGGGAATCGGACTAGTCCCTCAGACTGTCGGTACTGTTTCTCTTGGCAATTCTTTTATTTTGGTAATTGCACAGAGTACCTTGCAGTGCAATGGGGTTATCAAGTATCCCTCTCACTTAATCCTTTGGGTTTTTCGTCACATTATATGAGCCGAAAATAAGCTGGTGGCAGCAGTTATATTTTCTGTTTATTATACTCTTGTACTTTTATGTTTACCACAAATAGCTACTAAAAGGTGGCTAGCACCCCAAGAAGGCCGCACCACAAGGATTTTCACTTTTAGGTTGGTCTTCTTCCTGCCCTTTCAGGCCAGGAAATCCCATATACGGTCATGCACTTGCCTGGGAAAGCTGCAGCTTTGCAGGCAAGTGATACTGTGTGTGAGCCATGGGGAGGGTCTGGGGCTGTCTGGTCCCAGTCCACATCCCTTGGTGCCAGAGTCTGCTGCTGGGAGGATGTGAAACCAGTGGTCGTCCGATTGGAAAACTAGTGGCTGTTTCAATGTGGCAGATAATTTCCATTGGTGGGCTTGGACTTGCTTCCAGCTCCAGTTCCTGATAAGAGGATGACTTCTTCACCCATTCTTCAGATCTACGTGTAGCAAAGAATCCAAAAAAGGAGCAGCCCGCTGACAACGAGAGGACAACTTCTGCAGTGGCCCAGCAACCCCTCCAGTGACAGGCACAGTGAAGAAGCCCTGTTCCTCTGCAAGATCCTAGAAGACCCTAGTCGGAGCTTCAGTCCTTGAGACTGGTTGATCCACTAGTCCAATGCCTACTTGAGGTTGCATCCCCAAGAGCCTTCGACAGTGTCCCTGCACTTTAAGGTGGAGTGACCAGCTCCCTCGTGTGATACCCTGCAAGAGACGCAATTTTGTGGTCAAGACCAGAACTCTAGTGGTTGCCGGCTTGTGCCATAATACACCCTCTCCTGAAATTTCAGTATCGTAGCATCAAAGGAAGCTGTGCTGGAGCTGCTTCTGTGACCACGCTTGGAAGATTGCCTGTCGCCACGTGAAAGTGGTGACTGTCACTGGACCTCCTTTTCATCCATCCTGTGGAGTGTCCTGAAGGAGTCTGCATACATCTGGTGTTGCATCTTGAAGATGGACCAGACTGGGAGAAGCACTTGAACCTGGAACCCCTCCCCTGGGCACCACTTACTCGAACAAAGGACACAGGATAGTTTCCCCAGCGACTCCCAGATGATCCATCCGTGACCTGGTCAAATCTGAGTGCGGGGGTAAGAATACATAACTGTTCCTGGTGCCCCCTCACACCACCCAGTTCTCCATAGGATAACATTGGGTGCAAAACCCTCCCTCTTTACTTACCTTTGATCGTCGAACCTGGGTCAAATATCCTACCCCTGGGCTAGCCTTGGGATGAAGAGAGGAAAACGTACCAGTCTAACGGTTGGAAATTGCCACCACTAGCCCATTGCATCGTTTTAAAGAATACCTTCCCTGGAGAAATGGCAACACCTCTATTGGAACCTGTGGCCTTTGGGCGTTAGGCCCCCTACACCTTGGGCTGGGACTAAAGCAAATGGGGGGTTGTGCTGGTTTGTTCTAAATGATTTGATTACTTTCCTGCCTTATCTAGTTAATTATTCACTGATGCATTGCAAGTGAACCTACTGGTGAGTGTATATATGGTTTTGTGTAATTATAACTGCTAGTTTAATTTTGGTGTGTTCTTAAAGGCCTAATAAAACCTATTTTTAAATCGTCCTGTCTAAGCTGATTTATTGTGTTATTCTGTGTGACCTAATTGGGGCACAAGACCACTCTCTCCTAAAATGAAGCTTTCACTGATCTCCCACCATGGGGTTTTGGCTAAACTTCAAGACTCCATGTTCACCATAACTAGAGCGGCCCCCCTAAAATCTTCCCCTCAGGGTTGATTTGAGAACTGCCACTTGGGGTTGTGTGAGCCAGAGTTAATGACTAGTAGTACCAGAGTCAGGAAAATATACCAGAGACCCCTAACGGAAGTGTCCTCAACAGAGAGGACTGGACAGTTTTGCTCTATAAAACTCTAAAAGAGTCTATAAAACAGCGCAAATGGCTTTGAATCAGCAAGATTTAGGAATATAGACGGTTTACATTTAATGGAAGATTTTAAATCCTGCCCCCTAACCACTATACCCCCACACACTTTTCTTTCACCCTACAGTTAGTTTTTCATGTTGGCGTGGTACAAAGCAGTACCAAAAAAAACAAAGTCTAAGCACTTTGTTCCGTGAAAACCACCTGGACCAGTGTGCATCTCACCTTCATCAATCTCCGTCACGTAGCACTCTTCCAGGGCCCCTGAAGGGCTGTGTACTTTAGCGTCAATGACTCCTTTGGCACCGTTGAGACTTACTGCAAAAGAGGCTGGTTGGTTGACCTTTAACCCTGACTCCTAGAAGCATATCACATTAGTTAGTAAGACAAAAAAATACAAACCGCTCCAATACAAGAGCACAGGTGGGATTACCAAATGTAATACTCTTTCATGAGTTAAAAATCCAAACAGACTTCCTAGTTTTATTAAACCGTGGCGGAACCCACTACCATTTTACTCCAAATCTTACCAGTATAGCATGGAAGCCCAAGGGAGGATATTACTAAGAAACTCTAGTAGCACTGAAGACTACCCGCCTCGTCCTTCCATCCCCCACTGATTCCCCCCACCGCCACCCCTGCAGGGGTAATTGCTACTGCACGCAAAGCAAAACTCCCTTCCAAATGGAGCTACTGGCTTACCCAATCAGGAATTAAAGGCCAAAGACAGGTTAAATTGAAAGAATAACCAAAATGCCACTGCATGCGTTCCTAGGTGGCAAACCCTTAAAACCTTTTAATGAACCAAAATCTGTGGACCAGGACAACATAGAGCCAACCGGGTATGACAGTCAACCTTAATTTCTTAAAGCAGGAGTGAGGGGATAGCAGGATGCAGAATACAAGCTTAAGTGTGCCTAAGCACACATGCCAACATTATCCATTCCATTGCAGAGACACTTGTCCAGAACTGGTTTCAACTTTGCATTGTTGAACTTGTGGTCTTGGGCGTTGCCATTTATAAACCCAGAACTAAAAGTCAGAGAATGCAAAGTTAAATCAGAACTGGGCTACTGTCTCCCCAGTGGAATTAATGCTAGCATGTATGAGAGAAAACGGCAAAGGCACATGTGTTCAAAGGCAACCAGAAAATGCCCAATCGGAATGTAGCAATGGAGAAGGCAACCGCAGGGTTCATCCAATAAACACAGTAGCCACAATGCATATTCACACACGGGGAAAGGCGCTCAGCCAATCAGGTGGCTGGAACAGCAGGCGAGAATACACAATCCCCGCCCATGGTCCCAGCCACCAGAGGTCCTTGCCTGAGGGAGGGTGGGGGGGGGGGGGTTTGGGGCTGGTGCTTTTTTTCTTCCTTCTGTTTTCCAATGTAGGGAGGCAACAGGGAGCCTCTCCCTATTGCCCTGCCCCGCCCGGCAATAAGACCCGATTTCCCTCCGCACACCCTCCACTCACCTGAGGGACTGGAGAATTTTGCTCTGGTCCCGGAGCTCCTCCTGTCTGGCCGCTGCATCAGGAGATCGGCTGCGCAGCAGCGCGGCTCACCCGATAAAAAATGTAGAAGCCATTCGCACCCTGGACAAATCCCGTAGGTGTGAATAGCTTTCATGCCCTGTCAGTCAGTTGGACATGGGTGGTAGCGGGCAAGAGTCCGAGCTCGGACCTGTCTTAGCTTGGGCGAGCCATTACCAGCCATGTCCGCCTGACTGGCAGGGCATGAAAACTATACTCATGGGCGAGCCTCTGAGAAATACTTATTGCACGGAACTGAGACATGGGTACATTTGTATTACAAAATTTTAAGTTTTAAAGGACAGCTTACAAATGCATTTTTGAACACCCTTTTAACTGCCCAGTTATACCATGGCATTGAAATGTGAGGAATCATTAGCTGAATAGCTCCTCAGAAAGTGCCAATTATAGGTGGCAGTTCAGCAAAGCATACCTGCTTAAACAGCAATGAACACCAGTCTTAAAAGCCATGGGCTGGACACCCTAATCTTACCTGTGTGCAGCTAAAAGGTTTAAAGAGGGAGAAGATTCACAGGAGGCACTCTGTGGTATTGTAGTAATATTCCGCTGATCAAATTCTCCACTCATACCTGAACACTGAGGCCGACCACTGACAGCAAATTATCAAAAGTACAGCGAACTCAACCACCCAAGTTCACACAATCCCATTAAGACCAACAGTCCTCAATCCTAAAGCAAAAGCGAGTACCACACCACTGCAGTGCTCTCCAAAACTCTTCCTCTTTAAAGCATTAGCTGCACCATGGATCCAAGCACACCGACAGAAAAGAGATTCTGTTACAAGCCTTTAAGAAAGACACGAGAAAAACACATGCACAGGCCCCCCCTTTGGCCAGCTGGGGAAGCCGCCTCCACCATTCTGTCGCTTTGGGTGGGTGTGCGACTGCAGTGCGGTCTGGCTTCACTGTTCCTAGTTCACCTGAAGAGTTGCTGCTTGCGATGGTCTAAACTGAGCATGTGTTAGTTGAGGCCTAGGGGACTCCACTGGAAGTTAGTGGTTGGTGTTCGAGGGAATGATGGGACTTTGGCTTTAATGGTTTGGTGACCGCCACCCCATTCTGGACCAGCAAATATTGTGTTCCCGGGATGTTAAAAACAAACAAGGACACAACTGCTGCAAGGGCAGGAGCCTAGAGGCGATTCGGGCTTGCACATGGGCGGCAAAGGAACGGAAGCAGCTTAAGCACATGTTTGATAAAGACAAGGGCAACGCCAAAGGGTGTGGCCAGTCCTCCATACCAAACAGGTCAACATTAAGAACCTGAGTGGGGTAGAAGCAACCTCATGGAAGCTACAATTCTAGAGTAAGTGTTCGAAAACCACTAAGGACGTGTTAATGTAGACTCAGCCAGTTGCATAGGGTGACCACGGAAAGGAATATAAACTACACTGTACAGATGGTCACCAATGATAAAGATACCCTGCCAGATCAGCGATGTACGCTTTCCAGTTAATGTTACAGCACATTCTGCCCATCAAGAGGCTGCGCCAGTTTGTCTCGCTCCCTTCCACATTACCATTTCTGCTAACCTACCCTAGGAACTTGCTTCCAACTAACCGGCCTCAAGCCCCTACACCAAAAGCAGTACTTTGAGACTATTGTTCGTCTAAGGTTTTTTTTATAGGATGCCCCTTCTGCACTCGTCCCTTTGTCCAACTCCAGGGGATGCAACCTTTGGCTCAATAGAGCCACTGGTTGCAGACCCTGCTCCAACTGAAGTCGCCCTTCTGTGTGTCTTCAGGTTCTAGCCATGATTCAGGGAAGTGAAGGCCCCAGGTCTGGCTTAGAGGGGGGACGAGGAAGATTGTTTTTCCCAGTGCCTCACCTGAAGACTGGTAACAGTGAGCCTGCGAGCATCATCCGATGGTGAGGTCACAGGAACGACGAAGGGACTGTCCGGGATGGGGTCATCGTTGAACTTCACAGACACTTCATAGTCTCCTGCAAGGGAAAAGTACTAGTGTAAAACTGCGATGAATACCTCTTTGGTGTTTCGCATTGGCAAATGCAAATGCTTTATAGCATATACACAGTTGGTTAGAATGTGACCACTTGCGACAAAACGGAATCTGCAACTTGCAGGGTGGGGGCCCCCAAATTAACGTGGTGGGGCTCTTCAGACACAGGAAAGACTAACATCCCACAGAAAATGTCCATCACAAAAAGTGTGGTTACAGGTAGGAACGTTTCGCAAATTGCTGTAGCTACATTAGCCTCTAGTGTTATAGGGTTTCTTGCAGAATAAGCCCACACTTTGTAAAAGCAAACTAATGATCAATCTGGTGCTACTTTGCTTTGATACAACTTAACCTTTGAGCTAAAACAGTTACCAAAAGCCATTGCTCAGCATCTATAGATTTAGCCAGACGTTAATGCCCTTTGAAACAGAAACAAGGCTATCAAAAAATACTACATGGCTTCCGGTTTAGAAACTAAGGGGCAGCACATTTTAGGAGAGAACATGATATATTTTAGAACTCATTTAGCAGAAGCAAATGTGATTTAGAAAATTCCCAATCGGTTCAACAATTTGCCCATTACCACCTTGGAAGAGGGTCCCTTAAACTAAAGCTTTTTGCAAGTTCACTGTGGCACAGCAAGCAAGCTTCAATGCGCCTCACTGCAATGCACTGCACTTTGTGGAACAATCTTGCTGCAGTGGGTTCAGTCAGTGGGAGGCTACACATGTGCAAAGGCACGAGATCCACATCACTCTTGGACCTATGCTACTGAAGGGAACAATGACTTGTCTCAGCCAAAAAGGCAGGTCCGATGGGAGTATACCCCCACACCACACACAGTTACACAAAAGATATAACATAACACAACAGACGTACTTGTAAAGCGCACGTTCACCCCCGAAGGGGCTTCTTGGCACTAATAACAGGTGTTTATTGTTACCCAACTTAATGGTACTCCTTTTATCGACCTCGGAAGGATGAAGGGATAAGTGGACCTGCTGGGACTCAAACCTGTGACCATGAAATCAAACAAAGGTCCCTGTAGTAGATGCATTAGTCCACTGAGCCACAGACCCGGCTTAAAACAAAGGTAATGAACTACAACAGGACAGTCAACTTTGGTAGGCCTTGGTTTTCAATGTAACAGCCCGTGTGCATGGCGTGATCAAGGTAGAGGTGCAGCGATAACATTCCTGGCCTGGAACAATATTTTTGCTTCTCCTATCAGTTTTAGGTTTTGGCGTAGAATGGTATAGTTCATCCAGTGGTTGGTCTGCAGCATTGCACTGAGCTTTTAGTGCAGCATCAAAAGGGCTTATTAGTAAATGCGCCATCCACAATGCACTCAGTCTACTTCCTCTCAAGGTTTGTTTGTATGTTCAGAATATGCTACTATGTAGAAATGTTAATACAGTACCCACCTGCTAGCTTTGGTGCATGTGGACCTGAAACTGCAAAATGCTTTTCCAGGTTAAGTAAAGTTAATCTCTAGGATGTGCAGCTTTGAGTCACACTTGGTATTGCTCATGAGTTATTTCAGCACTGCTTGTCCCACTTGTGAATCTGCTCTGGTTTGTGTTCATGCAGTGCAGCTTTGTGAAAATATGCAGTGAACTTGTCGCTTTGCATAGATTACCAAAGGGGACACCTGGTAAAAAGCAATTGGGGCTCATGTTGATCTAGCAGAATATGCCTTCGGTTTAGTAGTTCTCTAGCTAACGTCAATTACATTATGCCGGATCGTGGTTGAAAGCCCGAGATGCAAATGTTCGAGGAAGAAAAGACAGAAGATTATTTTTCTGAAATAACCTACAGTCTTTTCTCCCATGAACATTTCCGACTTGGCCCCTGCCCACACCCACTCTGCTTTGGAGGACGGAATATCAGCATCAGATTGCAGCTTTCACACAAGTCCACTGCTTGGTTGTGTTAGTATTTCAACATTGATGTGGTGTTCTAGGAAGCCGAACTAGTTGCCCTGCACGGGCACTTTACACCTGGTCTAACCTCTGCGCTCAAGCACACCACACTGCCTGGAAAGTCTGACAGGCCTACCATGTGCCCTACGCAATTCCGTACGCAAAGGACAGCAAGCGGCCACCACCTACCAGGCTCCTGAACGACATAGGACACCCCACAGGAACCGTCCTTCCGGTCCTCAAACGCTATCTCAGCCTTGCTCGGACCCTCCACGGCAATGGAGAGGCCGCCAGCTCCGGCCTCACGCGTCCAGATGCTAAACTCCGCTACAAAAATAAGGACAAAAGTTTAGATTTCCTCGAAGCAAAGCAACAACCTTACTTTTGTAGTTTAACAATGTCTTAACTTCATGCTAAATGTATGGGTGGGACGAGAGCCGTTTTGCATACACTCCCTTTTACAGGTCATTAACCAATTTGGTGTTCAAAATATTAACCACTGGGACATTTACAACAAACTACTTCAGACTCCAGTGAAATGCAGGGGGCGGACTGGTTATAACCGAATCACCTGTACGGTTGCATCGCCTAAACCTAAAGGATCAGTAACATTCTAAAGGGGTCGCAAGCCAACCATCAGATTGGACAAAAGCTCCTATGCAGCAATTAAGATCCAGCAACTGAATGCATTGGTCTGGCTGGAGAAAGCACCACTGGAGACCAACTGAATGTCTAAAGCTCCGGCAGAGGCATCTGAGCGTTGCCTGCAAGTTTGTCAAAGTAACCGGTCTGAGTAAAAGTGCATTCAGAGGTTGCTACCATCACTCGTATAATGGCACGGGCCAGCAGCAAAGTCCATGAACCTCTTCACCCATTAGGATGCTTCCGGGTGAAACCAACATTTGGAAAACTGCCTTTTAAGAGTTGTCCTGGCTAAAACCAGGTGCATTCCGTGGACGGCTCTTTGCTGAAGCATCAGGATTGGTGCCCCTCCAACCCACATGAACCTCAGCCGTACTTTTAGGTTACCCTTGGGCCCGAGTGGGGCTTCAGGAACTGTAGTGGGGCACCATTTGAGTAATTGACCTAAAAAGGTTTGGACAGAGCACGAACAAACCAACATGCAGGAGAGAATGGTGTTCGGATACAATGGCTTGGTGGCATCATTCTAGAAAGGAAGATCACAGCAAATGACCTGGGGTTTGATGTGCAATGCATCCAGTCTCAAATATACATTATGTAGGTAACTTAAATACAGGAATACACATTTCCATGTTAGTCTACACGTTTATGGAAGGCCATTTTGTACAGAATGTGTGGGCATGCTAGAGGTACATTGTGGATTCATCTCACCTGCGCCTCTCCCAGCACAACAACAAAACAGCTCATAGTCCATTCTCTTCTCCAACTACCCCTCACATGCAGGATCCAACCAATACCCCCAACACCAAAAACCTTTAAAGTAATTCAGCTTTCATACAAAGTACAAAATAAGACTTATGCACATTGTACCATGGGTCATTAAGCAAGACACCCTATAAAAATGGCTGAAGGGTTTTAAAATGTGGATGTGTCCTTTGCAAACAAGTGCTCAACCGTGAAAGAGCAGGATCAATAGTAGGCCATTTTATCTGGTTTGGCCAACCCTGACTTGTCCTTTTCCTCCACGGGATGGTCTATATGAGTTGACTAACCTGGCCACAGGGGACTACGTACCTGGCACTCCAGTTTCTGCCCTTTCCAAGCCAGGTCCGCCTGCTCGGACCTTGTGAGCACCACCTTCACCCATGGGCCCCACAGTGAACTGGAATGGACTGCCTGGCACATGTTGGCTCTTGTACTTTACATTGACTGTGTGGACACCCATCTCAGTGGGCACAAAGCGGATGCAGTAGGTGTTCTTCTCCCCCTCCATGATTTTGGCATCATGGATTTTCCCAGAAGGGCTGGTCACTTGAGCAGTCATATCGTGGATGTCAATCTCTGCAGAGGGTAGGAAAAGCCGATCAAGTTATCAAGCAGGGACAAGCATAGAAGGTGCAATCGATGACTACTGCTGGGGTATTACTCAAAACCCTTTGCACTCAAGACCGATAATGGGTCAAAGTTTACAACAGCCAATGAACCAGAGGTCCTCCGATCCTAGGCTGCAAGCCCAATGAGCGTCAATTACCTGGTATTTTCAGGCTCAAGTCGCACTGGCTGCCAATATTAGCAACAGATGGGGCCCGGCGCTTGCTGGTGATGCTTTCCTTAAGGCGTCCCTCTCCAGTTACTTTCACCGAATAAGGACTTCCTGAAACAAACCCAAACATAATCGGCTCAAATACTGTGCCTGAACTCAACTTGGCCTACCATCGGGCACACAGGACGACGACACAAAGTACAAACACCTACCAGGGACGTGCTGATCAGCAAACTTTATGGTGATAATGTAGTTTCCAGGTTCGGTCGGGCAATACGTTACTTTACAGGTGCCATCTTCGAGGTCTTCAGTGTTTATGTCAACTTTGCTGGGACCTTCAATGGAGAGACTTAGACCCCCATAACCTGAAGGAGAAAAAAACACACCTTCATTTTTGGGGACTTGTGTCCCATTTTCTGCCCCACTTTTATTTCTTCTTATTAGCTTCCCAGGTATTGACTATTGGCGTGGCCAGAGGTCCCCCTTTCATTTCAGCCCTTTGATGCAGTACATTAAGCTACCAAGATTGGGGTGTTTAAGCAACCCATGTTGGACCCATCACCCTGCAAGCGTAGAGCAATAGGCTGGTGGCGGCTCCTATTTAACTTTAGCTTCACTAGGGGTGCAGTCATCTGTATTGTATTTGTAGCCCAATGTGCTAGTATGGTAGCACCAATGTATCAATGTATTTCAGCTGTTCTCCTGTCCATTTTGCTTTGGCCATTTATGTGGCTCTTGTGGCAGGCCTAAAATGGTTGTTGTGGGCTCTATGAGCCTAGTTGAGTGGGCTAAACTGGATTAGCCTGATTTTTGGGCTGCAAACAACCAATCCACATCCTGTGTGTGGATGCAGGTTTAGTGGTTTTTACCACCAGCCTGTTTGGCTGGCCACTAAAACATTGGTCTGTCTGGTGGAATTGAGGGGGATTGAGGGTTGGACTAAGCCAGACACCAAGTGAGTGCGTACCTAGTCGAAAGCCTCCTCTCCATTCCTCAAATCATTATTTTAGCTGCTGGAGGACTGCCTTCAAGATGGGGTATTGAATCTTGGGACCTGGTTTGACCAGGATGGCTGGAGCCTGGCTCCTTTGTCCTGCCCTTTTTTAAGCTGATGAAATCCTTCCAGTACCAGACTTTTCCTCATTACTACTAGCTCCACCACAACCCTCAACCGATCCCCCACCCATGGTTCTTGCTGGTTGGACTTTCTGAACCATCTTGAGACTTTTTGGGGGCTGTTACTGGGCTGCCTCTGAGGTGGGGAGTCTTCCTGGCCTGGATGCGTGATGGGTCACCACAGCTGTCATGGTCTGTCTGGGGTCACCACTATCCATTCATTCAGTCGTGGGACTGTTCTTTGCTGGCTGCCCTCTTCACCCTGGACCGGCCTGGATCCCTTGGGCCATGTTCCATCTTCTGGTGCCTACACTGGCACTGCTTAAATACAGGAGTTATTTTACAGGGTTGGGAGGCAGGACCAACACCAGCAATGACACAGATGGGTGAAAAAAATCTGTATCCAGGAGGACAAAGCACAAGTCCTCCGGGTACACAGATTCTCTAACAGTCCATGTCGTTGCTGGTCTGTAAAGCCCTGCAAAAAAAAATAATAAATAAATAAATAAAAAGAGCCACTTCCTCAGTGTATAGCACAGAGCACTAGTCTTGATGTTGACAAGATGCCACGGGTCCCCCTAGGTCTCGGAGTAGTGAGTGGCAGGGGTCTGCGTGCATGCACACCTGCCACACTCCCTTAACCATCACAATGAACTTCAATTGGTACGAATCCTACTTGGCACCCAGCCTTTCCCTATTGGGTCTCTAAGCAAGAGCGTGCAGGGATGGGGGGGCGGGGAGAGGAGGAAACAAATTGCCTCGGTCTGGTTTCTTGAATTGGCTGCTTCCTGAACTGTACCTGGGTGAGGTGGAAACGTTACATGTAGTTTACCTGTGAAATTTGTTCCGTTTTTTTCCAGGCAACCCATACATACTTTTGAACCTCAACAAACTGAAAACGTGTACTTGGAATGTTTTTCCTGGGTCGCCTTTGGGCCCTGGAGCTTGGTGCCGAACACGGATTTCAGCAGATGCCAGTGACTTATTAGGGCACTGCATGTAAATCACTGCAGTTCACTTTTCACATAGGAGAACCTTGACATTGGACACTTGCAATGTGCTGTGTTTGAGTGTGTCTGGGAATGGTGTGACCTGCTAGGCTGAGTCTATAATAATTTTACTGTATTTTTAGGTGGCATGTTCACCTAATTATTTCTGCTTGGGACTGCATAGGAATCCTTTTTCTACCCAACTCTTAGCATTACAATGTAAAGGGTTGACCATCTGGAATAGCCTTTACATGTTGCTTTAATAGTGGGAAAGGTCTACACACCAAGGCCCTTTCACTTTTGTCCAGCAAACCTTCTGCTTTCACCCAAGCGAAACAAAGACTCATTTCTTACATCTGCCAAGGGTGGGGTGGTTACTCAGTCTTAGCATTATGACAGTTTCACAACACTCAGAATGCTGTGGACATCTCCAGCACCTGAATATTTTTACGTTCTTTTTCTACAGGACTCAAATATCTGAATGGTTTAACACAGCCTGGCCACCATTCAAAATAGTGGCCCAATAAGTGTTTAAACACTGCTCCATGACATGTGATGGTGCTTCATAATGGATCCATTTTTTAAGCGGCAAGTGTCTTAATAGAACCTCAGCATACAGCAGCTTTGAAACTATAAAGAAACAGACTAAGATTTCAAAGCAAACTGCTGCTCTCGTTAATTTTCACAGATCCTAGAAGTGTTAAGTAGACCTGACATTTAGTGCATTTCTCAAAGCAGCCAGGTACATTTCTAACTACACGCGCATGGGCTGAAGCCATTTATGGCCAATTCTTATTACCAGCAACAGCACAAAGTAGCCAAATTAGGTTGGGTTAAATGAGGAATTGCAACGCATTTTAGACCATCCCAATCTGATTCAAGGCTTAAGGCAATGCCTCAAAGACCATCCCAGAACCGTCAATGGTTATTTAGCTATTTGTCTCAAGTCATCAGTAAGCACTGTACCCGCTTCTCTTGTGTCGATGATAAACTCGGAGGTCTCAAAAGTGCGTCCTTCAGTAAGGCCGGGCCCCGAGACTCTCACCCGCTTGGCATCCCCGATCTCCGACTGGCTGATCATCACTTTGACGGGGCTGTTGGGGATGTGCAGGCCGTTTTTCTTGATGCCGACCAAGTGTTCCCCAATTTCCTTTGGCACGAAAGAGATACCTATTGACATGGAACAAACATGGCGGTCAACACAAGTAATGATCAAAAGTCATAGCTAGACTGTAAAGTGTCGGGCACTGCATCGCAGGCCAATTAGTCCCTTTAACAAACCAGAAGCACATCTCTGGATGAAGTGTGCAAAACAGACCTCTGCAAGTAGAGCTTGAAGGACAAGGGTCATAACGTGAACATGATTGAGAAGCTTACGAACGAATGCAAAAAGGATCTTTAGACAACTTACCAATGTGGCCATTACGGAGCCTCTTGAGTACACAGGGCTCCTCGCGGCCAGATGGAGGTGTCACAGTGGCAGTCAGCTGGCTCAGGTCGGTCTCAGTGATGTTGAGGGGTATGTCGGCAGTGGAACCAACCTTCAGCTGGGACATACGCATGCTATCATCTCCTATAAAGGGTAAGCACGAATGGAACAGGTGATTTGACCATCTTGCAGCATGTATTCCTAGCCATGTGCGATTAGTTGCCGTAGTAGGCATTACAACTTAGATTCATGTAAAGCGTGAAACATTTGCTTTTGACACAAGCTACATTTGATCAATACAAGTGAATGTATTGGCTAGCACAGATCACTCCAAGAGAACCTTGGTTAAGTCCTTTTGATGGACTAATATTTTGCATTGGATCAAGATGGGCAAGAGCTGCTCAAGAACGGAGTTGTAAGATTCTGCCTCATTACCATGGTTTCAATGCAATCAGAAACCCTTTGACTCAGTGGTTCAGCAGACACATGTGACCACGTGCATTATCAGTTCTTCCAAACGATGCATACTAGTAAAAATGTGTGAGCAGAGTCGTACTATGATACACAATGCCCATGATCATTTGAGTTTGGGTAATATTAGCGTTCTTGTTCAGTAACTTGGACTAATAGGTTCCAGAGAGGACTTACCAGTGATCTTGGCCACAAAGGGGCTGCCGGGAATGTGCTTGTCATTGTATTTGACTAGGATGTTGTAGTCTCCAGGCAACATTGGGAGGTAAGACACTGTGCAGGTACCATCCTGGTTATCAGTGCAGCCAATATCCGCTTTGGAAGGACCCTCTATGGCCAATGACAAGCCACCTAAGGTAATAGAAAAATAGGATGGTTAGGAGAAAAAAAAATACAATAGTTTATTAGGTAACCAAAACATGTGCCACGGACAGAAGCCACCAACTAAACTCAAACAGCCATTTGGTGACGTCAATGCCTTGTAATGTGCCGCAGGTCCTCTGAGACCTCATAATTAAAGATGTGTCTTGCTGCCCCCCCCCCCCATCAACCCCCAGTTCCTTTGGATTTGGTAGCTTAACCTTTACTGCAAAGGTGCATCTCCAAGCTTCTGGGGCCTGGTTGAGGAGTCTGAACTCGCCACAGGGAACTATGCTTGGAAACCAGTATTCTTGCAAGATGGACCTTTTCTCCATGGTTAGGAAAGTTTTCTTGCTGCCGCTTTCCTCCCGCAGACCACTACTTTACTTCCCTTGTCTTTCTGCTCATTCTTATCGGGAAATTGATCAGTCTTTAAGACTAAGTATTGGCAGACTGTCTCCCTTAGTGGATTTCTTGTATTTGTAAAGCTGCACACATCACCTTAAAGTGAGGGGCAGTTAGGGTACTTTGTATCCTAACTCTTTGGATATAATTGCAATAAGCAGAGAATGGTCCGGAGGCAGCAGATCTTTTTCTACCAGGTTTTGCACTTTCTACTCATGCACTCTTTCAATTACCGTAAATGTCAGAGTTGCTAGCATGCCAAGATGGCCGTGCTACAGACTTTTGCCTGTCCTATGGCCTTCCTGGCCTCTGGGTCTGGAATTGCCATATATGGGAAGCCCTTTCCTGGGAAAAGTGGTGGTCTGTGTATAAGCCTGATGTGGGGGCTGGGACTGTCTGGTCCCAGTCTACATCCAGGTGTATGAATACCAGTTTCTGGGCAGATGTGGCCAGTGGCTGGATAGCCGCTACCAGTTTGAATGGTGCAGATCTTTACCATTGGTGGACCTGAGCAAGGGTTCAGTCCAAATCTTGGATAAAAGAAGTACTCCTGCAGCCATTCAACATACCAAGAAGACCCTCTTTGGTGCTTAGTCCACCTGAACCAGGGGAACAACCAGTAACGACCCATGCTGGAGGATCCTTGCCTTTGGGAGGGTCCCTGGAATTCGTGGTGGACTGACCAGCTCTCTCCTGGGCTACTTCATTGCAGCAGTCACCATTGCGAGTGAATCTTTGGAACTTGGAGGATCTTCAGCCTGTGCTACAAGATGCTACCTCCTGCATTTTCAACCGTTTAGACTCAATAGAAACTGTGCAGGGCCTGCTCCTTTGTTTGTCCATTGAAGATGGCCCATTGCCGCCTGATTGTGGTGACCCCCATTGTAACCAGTCTTCACTCCCTGGAGGTGTTTTGAGGTTAGCTGCTCCACAGAAATCTTCACAAGCATGTTCAGCTGCACAATGCCTAGAACCGCGATTCAAGTACCACAACAGACCAAAACTAAATCCAGTGCCCGAAAGTGACCTCTGCACTCCTGACCCTTGGCCTCCCTGAACTACCGGACCAAGCACATAAAAAGTGTCCAGAAAGGAATCTGGAACCTCAGCAATGGTCTTTTGAGCAATCTTAGTAAGGCGGGTTCCTTTCCCCCATTCTCTACAGTCATGTCCCCAGTTCCCTTTACTGACTTCGATCGATTGTGGTGTAGTCAAGCATCCCTCTCGTAGGCCTACCTTAGTCTAGTGGAATGGAGAGAGTTATTTACCTGAACTATCAGTAACTTTGAATCGCAACCACTTGCATAGTTCGATCAGATAATAAACCTACCGGAAAAGTATAGGTTTTGGAATGGATACCTTTATGCCACTATGCTCCAATCCATCTCTGGGCTGGATGCAAGTAATAGGGAACTGTTTTAGTGTTAGAAGTGTTTGCTTACCTGTATTTCACTAGTTTTAAATCACATTTTTTAAAATCTTCTTACAAGAGCGAATGTATATATGTATTTTAT